>NC_143200.1:17098125-17740000 GCF_051530095.1 Phoenix dactylifera
CCTCTAAAGATTTAAGTAGTTAACTTTGTGTAACAAATGACGCTATAACCTCTTTACTTTAAGTTTGCATCATGATGAAGTGGCATGTTATTTCACCTTCCTTTTTTTCCGGTGAGGTAGAGGGTTTTTGCCAAACGTGATGCTACTTAGTTATCGCGTTGTAGACAATTCTTTTGGCCACATTCAACACTAAATAATTGAATTTGACTACACTAGCATGCATAATGTGTTACTCTTTTAACCTTATTTGTGCTTGATCTAGGATTTTAACCTCACATGTTACCATAGTACTAGCAATAAATGTACAGTATCCCTTGGTCGATCTTTACTTGTAAGCATTAGACAACCCCTGATTTTGAAGATGTCCATATCTTAGCATGGTATACCTTGTCAGGAGATGTCTTCAATTATTAATTCCTATGTTTCACTATGTCAAGAAATTTTGCTTATTGTTTATAAATGTTGACTCATGAAACCCATTGTAAATGAAATGTCAGCTCTTCAAGTGAACTTGACCATCGCAGCATGCACTGTTTGTAACTGTTTGATCTTTTCTTCTATTCTTGGTTTAGGGAGAAAACTTCATTTTTTGCATTTCACCATCGTATTTCCATAAATGTACAGTGTCCCATGGTCTATCTCCCACTTAAATGATGTTCAAGCCCAGTCCGCATTAGAAAATCTTGCAATTTGAAGATGCCCATGTCCTCACTATGGTATATCTTATCCAAGAGATCTCTTTGAATATTCAAAAAATATATATTACTATGTCAAGATATGTCTTCCTTAGTGTTTACATAAATTAACTTATGACCTAACCCAGATTTGTATAACCTTAGTTTGACCATACCCAATAAGCGGTTCAAATGGTTGGGTTTAGGCTACCCTAAGTTGCATTTTAATCACTTTTGCTCTCCTCTCTCTTCCCTTGTCCTTAATGCGACTTAGCTTTGAATTTGATTTTAATTGAACTATTTGTGCAGTTAATTTATTGTTTTATAGCCTTCTTGTAGTTGCAACTAGGACATGTGTAATGCATGTTCAAGAAAAGGAATAAATATGAAATTTTAAATTATGTTAATAAAAAATAAAAAGAGAATAGTAAGATCTCTCTAGTTATGTATTACTTCTTGTCACTTTTAAAAGGAAGGATTAGAATAGATAAGGTTTGGACCAAAGAGGGAGAGAGGCGCTAGAAACTTGCCTCCCTGAAAAATAGGGATTGGAATCCAGTTATGTTTCTTTCCATTTTAAAAGAGATAAGGTTTCCTTTTCACTTTTTTGGATAAAATGGTCAGAATTATTTTAATGGGAAGTAGTTATGGGTTCTTGGAAACTAAAAGGATATTTTCCATCAAAAAATTTCAAAGAGAATTAGAATAATTTGTTCTCCAATTTCGAAATTGTTGTTTTTAATACAGTGTAGATATTTTGTAAGAAGGCTATGCTTTTTCATGGGTCAATTTTAGCTTACTTTTATAGTCGATTTTTTTATTCCTATGTGAGCAATTATATTATCAGTTCCTACTTTAGTTCTAGGGTCAAAAATGTTTTCAAGTCTTTGAAATTGTGTTTTGGATTAGTTTTGATGGCACCTTGTATTGTGCTTGTGTTGCAAAATTTTGCTATCACTAGATTGTGTACAAAATCTTATTTCTTTCTTAGACAAAAGTCTAGAATAATCCAACCTAAATAAGTAATCCTATTTAGTAAGTCTAATTATATCGTAAGATATGAATGATAGGAAGCGTTGGGATAGGAAAGGAGAACGATGAAACATGAAGAAAAAGAGAGAATGACAAGAACAAGCAATATTTACATGGTCCAGTCTAGATCCACGGGCAGAGACGATGCAAAAGTTTCACTATAAAAAATTGGAGTCAAAGTGCGACATTTTCTCTCAAACACTAGAACACTTAATTGCTCTCATTTTTTAGGGTTTCAAGATATATATATATATATATATATATAAAATAGAGTAAGTCAATATGCACTTGAACTAGTATCTTACAAAAATCATGTGGCCCAAACAAAACAAGTATGGTAGCCGGATGGGGGGATCTTTTACCCTCCACCTACCCGCTTCACTCGTTGCGCTATGCTCTACTCGCTTCGCTCACTCCCTTATTGCCTCTATAAAACTTGTAAACACCAAACATACTCAACGGGAAGTAATGAGTGTAATAGATTCTGCTGATGAAAAGAAATCATGATTGTTTTCTATCTATAAATTTTTCGTATATTTTGACTCTTCTATTCTTTGATCAGGATTTAGGTGCCGTCGTAAACTATGGAAATGGAACATTTTTTGGAGCATGTATTTGTTCCCTTCTGACTTTCTGCATAAATCAAAACAAATTAAAGTTTGTTCATAGCAAGGTAATGGATCTATTGTCATTAGGTTTCCCCTATGATTACAAATATAATGGCGAACCTAGATTGGGATGAAAGATTTCTATCCATGGATGAATGTGGGAGTGTTTCAATTAAATATTTAAGAGATGAACTGCAACTTAGGACTTTATTGAAGTGGTTCAGTTATCAAACATATCAACTTTCAACGAAGTGTGTTGATTTTTTGAATTTTATAAAGTCAATCGCAAATTGTTAACAATTTTATTTGCAACCCATGATACAAAGGATAGCTACCCTACAAATTAGGGTTGATAGTGGAGGATCCTGGAGTTTCCATATCAGAATACTTGATAAAGGACTAGAAAATTAGTGATCAAACATCTTTGGATAACTTGATCGAATACCACCATGTTCCTATGACCAAAATTCCCACACAAAGGTCAACCATGAAAGTTTCAAATGTCAAAGATCCGCTAAGATGAATTCTAGACATCAGCTTATATTAAGAGTTACAAGTTACACATATTTTTCCAATTTCTCTAATTGTTATTTCGACATTTCACTGTTGGATCCTACAAATGATTATTTGACTTAAGATCTATTGAACAAGGTCTTTGGTGTATTAATCTAATGATCTGGTAGCTCAAAAAGTTCAACTTGGTCTCCTTCAGTAAGTTTAGAGATCAATAGATGGATCTAACAACTGTGCATCATTAAATAGTTTGTATAGGTACCCTAGCTATTGGAAGATTAAAATGATGCTTTTGTAACTTGCATGGCCTTTCAAGCTACGACCCCAATAAATCATTTTAATTGGGGAATCTGACAAAATTACAAGTTTGCTTAATAAACTCTAATTCCATTCTTTAGTCCACCCCACCCCATCCCACCCTCCATGGCATTGCCCAGGCATATATGGCATCAACAGAGTAAGATACATCAGATTGGATCATAAGAAAAAGTTGCAGTATGCTTGAAAAAAAATAAAGAATTACCATTACACACGTAAATATAAAGGATTTGAATTTGGAACACTATAGTTAGATGTGTTCGGTTGTTTCTGTTCAGCATGTTTGTCGTTAAGGTATTGTAAAATGTATATTTTCTAGAACAGTAGGAAATCTGTGAATATTGTCGAAATAATTACTGTTTAATATTGTTGAAATAATTGAAATGAAGAATGATTTTATGGCTATCACATGGATTTCTAGAGGACTGCCTGGGCTAACGGCTGTGGTCATTGCCTCACCAAAGCTATTTGACAACTCTCAAGGAGAGCTTGAGAAGGCCAGACGCCATAAAATTGTTCATGTATGGCCAGCTATCACAAGATTGGGATTGAGTTACCCCTTATTTTTTCTCTTCTATTGACAATGTTATCAGATATTCTTGCCTTAGTTTCTTCTTTATTTTTAAGAAAATAAGTGCATAATTTGGTGATATTCTTGCCTTCTTATTTTTAAAAATGAATTAGGCAATGTATTAAGATTTATCAAGAAATTCTCGTCATTGTATTTGAGAGTTTTCCCCATTACAAAAATAAATTCAGACTTTTCATCTTCTTTATTTTTCAATTATTTTATGTTTTTTCGATTTTTATCACTTACAAAGCTAAATTTTAGATGTTTCCTCTATTTCTCAATTCAATTTGGTTTTTGGCATCAATTGGAGAAGATCGTCTTAGTCATGGATTAAACAACACCTGTTTATTTTAAGCAGAAAACAAAAAAATTTCAAATCTCTGGTTAATATATGAAGTCTGAATAATATCATATATAACACTTATACATTTGAGCATCTTAAGCATGTGTAACTGCTGGCAGTATTAAATTACGATGCAGTGCTTGGAGATTGCAACTTCTCGAATTGTCGAACAATTGCATTGATATTGTTAAGATTTGCTTATAATTAGAGTGTGGGATCTACATTGGAACTTGTCCAGCCAAGGCTTTTCCCTTTCTTTTTTTGGATTTTTCATATTATTCTGATATGACTAAGATATGTTTAGCATAGATTTTTAACCTACTTTGGATACTGATAGACGGTAAAACATTCCTTAGGATAAAATTTTACACAGATTTCATTAGCATAGATTTGGTACCGTATTGTTCTCATAGCCAAGTCACAATATCATATATTAGTTCAACATTACTGTGCGCAGGTATTTTACAACAACTAATTCAGTATTTCGACATCCTCTTGGCATTAATTAAAAATAAAAATTGGAAGATAATACCCATTGTATATAGGTTTTCATGTCGATCCAGCAAAAGTAATTTTTATCCCTGCAACTTTTCTTTTTTATGGTATCTGATATATATGGTTTGTGTCGTTCTATAGATCTAGTAACAAGGTAATCTAATATTGGTGGCAAAATGCCAAGTTCTGATCTAAGACCCAGGAAGAAATGGACAGATGATATTTCGAGATCACTAAACAAAACAGGGGGCAAGGTAATGGGATAGGAAGAGAAATCTATTGGTTTGCACGGTTGTGTAATCCCTATTTATAAAAAAGACGAGTGACGTCCGCTCTTTCTTCAAAGAGGTCAAACTCCAACCATGGGATCTAACCTTCGCCGACTGAGAATACTTGTTGTGGGATTTAGCGGCTCCAGCCGCATTGACGATAGTCCTTCATTGCGACTTAGATTGCACGATCAAGATCCCTACATATGAGCCAGATCAAGAGCCCTCAATATCAGAGAGAGATGAGGAGAAAAGAAAGTCTTTGTCATTGGTTCACTAGTTGTGCCTTCTTCCAATTTCTTTTTCGTTGCCTAAGCACTTACCTCGGAGCCGATGTCCGCCGTCTTGTGCTGATGTGCTTGCTCGAAGTCCACTGGCAGCTTCGATCCACTGCGAGGGGGAAGTGCTTTCTGCGTGGGTGCGTGGGGGAACTCATTCATTCTTCATTAACCCTCACGCGGAAGAGAGTGAGCTAGGTTAGCTAGCGAGCTCCTAACTAACCTAGCGAACGGAACACGGAATTCTGAAATTTCGTGTTCTAGAGGAGTGAAAGAGGTAACGGAGTTACCACTTTCACGTAGGAGTGTTATAAGGGACGAGGGATGAGAAACCCTCCGCTGACAAATTGCCTTCTTCAGATGCCAACTGGCTGGACAGTTTGTGTATAGAAAGATTTCTTTTTTAAAAAAATAGATTCATAATAATAGATATAAAATGGGAACTAAAAGTATGCGATACAAAGCCTAAACCTGATATTACATATGCGGCCTAGGAAGCATGGATACTTAATGTTACATATTTTGTTTGTACTCGATACAAATGCTCATTGGATACTTTTCTTACACATGTCTGATACTTCCAGATGTGCTGAAGATATTCCCTGATATCTCCAAGAATGAGAACATGGGATTTTTCTTTCTTTTTATTTAAAGGAAATGCTAATTACCATTTAATTTTGAATGACCAATTTTAGACTTTGTGATTTTGATACTTTCAAATGGAGTCAGGATTAGGTCTATGAATTTAATTTTGACTAAATGATGAGTTTGTAGAAGTTTATGGATGCTGTTTTGTATATTTACACTTATATGGATGCTTTTTTGTTTATATACATTCGTTTGCATATGTATATTTAAAATTCACATATATTCTAGCTGTATCATATCCTATATTTTCAAGATTTGCCGTATCATGCCGTATCTGTTTCTTGTGTCTGTGTATCTATTATTCATCGGTTGGAATGTGGACCACCATTTTAAAAGAGCACATCCTTGAAATTGGTATATTAAGATTATGTTCCCTTTGTTTGAATTTGACAATACTGAATATTGAGAGGCCTTTTCTTGTTTAGACATGGAAGCTATATATGCATTGTTTTTATAATTTTACATTGAATTTATTAAGTCTTCTCATAAATATTGAATTTGTGCATGTTGAACATCACCTTAGCATGTTATAATGGAGTTATAGTCTATATTCAAAGTAGAAAATAAACAAAGAAATTTCACATAAGTGTAAGAAGTATACAGACATACATGTAGTTCAATATTGAATTAAGAGATGTCTTATAACGTATATACATAGTTAAATATGTTATTTTCAATTGATTACCATAATTATTTTCAATAAATCTATTTTTTGGAGTTGCTCACTTCCCTGCACCCATACACGCTTATAGCTACACTTACACAAACTAGCACGATTGTATGCTTACACAGATATTAGTGCATTTGTTGGCTTCAGGAATGGAGAGCATATGTTATATTTCAAGACATTGAATTGCCTACGGTTAGTAGGATGACATACTATTTTCTGTTGGTTCTGGCTTCAGTATCAGGGCACATGGATGATGAGAGGATACTTTTATGTAACAAAACTTCTTGTTGGGGCTTGATAATGATATGGTATATAGCTTTTACATCTATTCATGACATGCAGAATTTATCCAGGATCTGCTATCATGTAGAAAAGTCCCCATATGGTTGTTCATCTAGCTTGTCCAGTACTTCTTGATAGAATATTTTGGCTGAGATTTTGAAGGCTTCACCAAAATCAAAGGCTGATATTTAGGTTACTTCGAAATATCAAGAAAACCGAATATGGAGGGGGTTTCTTGTCCCCAGAGCATGTGTTTCCAAATCGTCATTAAATCTCAAGCAGTAGTAAAATTTAGAAGAATATTGGTCAACTTATGTATCAGTAGTTGTATTGGTAATTTGTTGTACCAATCCATCTGGTTTATTTTTCTAACCTAAATAACATGCTCAGAATTATCAATGATGAAATGTTGTTTGACATTCTTCTTGAAATTCATGATTTACTACTCATTTTGAAGCGGAGACAGATTAATATAATTGTATTGTGATTATATTTATTATGAGTACTTCTATATTTTTGTATTCTATGGTTAGCAGCATAGTTTACTGTGTATCAGACTTTTTTATCATTACTGTTCTGGTGTAGGATGTGGTTATCACTTGACAAACCAAAAGCAAAACTACCGGTTATGTCTGTCGATCATGTAGAACAAAGTTGTAGTTAGTTTATAATATTGTACGGTGCTATGATCCCATCTGCATTTCCTTCCAACACTTTAGGTATTGGAAACCAAAAGAAATACAAATTCTCATAGCATAATGACATTGAATAGGCATTAAAACTTCTCAGTTACATTGCTGCAAGTGGTAGAAACCTTATTGAAGCATATAAATTGTACATAATTGATAATGATACTGACCTAATAGTTAGATTAATTTTCAGAAGGTAGCCACTTCTACATGCTGAAACCCTGAATTTGACCTGAGAGTCTAAATATCTGCATTTGTGGGCTTCTTGGGTGTTATATATATAGCTTCATCTTCATATATTTGAAATTGCCATCAATGTAATGAAAACTGATTGTTTGATAAATTTTAATATCTGCAATCCAGGCCTTTTATTAGAGAAAATGTGGCACCATGGGAAATACAAAAACTTTAGATGTCGAGCAACCTTATCTGATGCGGTATTATTTATACACTAAAGAGATCTTAGGTGTTTATAGAGGATCAAGGAATTCAAATAATACATTTCGACTAGTTGTAGCCGGCCGAAACATGAAATGGAGGTTCACTATAGACTGATCTTGGCCAAAAAAAGTCCAATTTGTTTCTGGTGAAACAGATTATCTTTGGGCAAAATAGGAAACTTTGATGCATTCATGTACATGGTGTAAACACAATTATGTACATTCATGTTTTTATTTTCATTTATACATACTTGAATATGTTTAGTATTTGTATAAGAATTTATTGTAAATTTTCTGTACAAATGGCGCACAACTGGTAGTAATAGAGTAAGATACATCAGATTGGATCATAAGGGAAAATTGTGGTGTGCTTGAAAAAAAATAAAAAATTACTATTAGACAATTGAATATAAAGGATCTCGAATTTGGAACCCTATACTCTAGTTGCATGCGTTCTGTTGTTTCTGTTCACCATGTTTGTCTTAAGGTATTGTAAAATGTATTTTTGCTAGAACAGTAGGAAATCTGTTAATATTGTTGAAACAATTGAAATGCAGATTGATTTTATGGCTATCACATGGGTGCTTAGAGGACTGCCTCGGCTAAGTTCTATATATCGTCATTGTCTCACTAAAGCTATTTGGCAACTCTGAAGGAGAGCTTGAGAAGGCCAGACAGTACTTTATGACCAGCTATCATAAGATAGGGATTGAGTTACCTGATGTTTTCTCTTCTATCAACAATGGTATTAGATATTCTTGCCTTAGTTTCTTCTTTATTTTGAAGAAAATAAGTGCATGCATAATCTGGGGTTTGGTGTCTTATTTTGAATTTGACTTGTTAATGTATTAGGATTTATCAAGGAATTCTTGTTGCTGTAGTTGAGAGCTTCCCCATTACAAAAAATAATTTAGACTTTTCATCATATTTATTTTTGAATTATTTTATGCTTTTTTTTCTTTTTCTCCCTAGTAAAAATAAATTTTAGGTGTTTCCTCTATTTCTCAATTCATTTTGTTTTTTTGCATCGATTTGAGAAGATTTCTTGGCCTTGGATTTTCAGCAGAAAACCAAACAATTTCAAATATCTGGTTTATCTTTGAAGATCTGAATAATATCATATATAATCACTTGAATATTTGATCATCTAAGGCATATGTAACTACTGGTAGTCTTAAATTACGATGGGTGCTTGGAGATCGCAACTTGTAGAATTGTAGAACTAGTGCATTGATATTGTAAATATTGCTTATTAGAATTTGGAATCTACATAGGAACTTGTCCAGCCAAAGGCTTTTCCCTTTCTTTTTTTCATTTTTCAAATTATTCTGACATGACTAAGATATATTTACATAGATTTTTGAAATTATATTTCACAGAACCAACTTTGGATCCTGATAGACCGTAAAACTTTACTTCAGATAAAATCTTTCACAGATTTCATGAGCATAGACTTGGTCCAATATTTCTCTCGTAGCTAAGTCACAGTATCATATATCAGTTCATTACTGTGCGCAGATATTTTAGAACATTTAACAGTATTTTGATGTATTTTTGGCACTACTTAGAAATAAAAACTGGAAGATAATACGCATTGAATGTAGGTTTTCATGTCAATCCAGCAGAAGTAAGTTTTATCCTGCAACTTTTTTTAAGGTATCTGATATACAAGATTAGTGTGATTCTATTGAGTAAAAGTTTGGGCCAAAGAAGAAATGGACGGATGATATATCAAGATCACTAAACAAAGTAGGGGGAGAAGGTAACGGGGTGTAATCCCAATTTATAAAAGAGCTGACAAACAGATTCCTTCAGATGCCAATTGACCGGACAGTTTGTGTTCAGAAAGAAATTTTTTAAAAATTAAATAGATTCATAATAATAGATAGAAAGTAGAAACGACAAGTAACATAGTAAAAATTCTGAAAAAAATAATGAAAAATAATATCAGAGTGTGGTGAGGAAGTAGAGGACCTCATAACCAGGGCATGAGCTTATGCTCACCACCTGGGGATTGTCTTATGCAGATACAAAGCCTAAACCTGATCGCGCGGCAGCAAACCATGTGCATATGTGGCTATCCAGGAAGCATGGATGCTTAATATTCCATGTTTTATTCATATCTGATACAATTAATCATTGGATACTTTTATGATACATGTCTGATACTTATGTTAAATGTCTTATTTTTAAAAATTAAGGAAGCCTTAAGCCTTCTAAATACTTCCAGATATGCTCAAGATACTTTTTTGTTATCTCCAATAATGAGGTTAACGGATTTTTCTTTCTTTTTCTTTCAAGGATGAATGCTAACCATTTAATGACGAATAACCAATTTTAGAGTTTGTAATGTTGATACAGTCAAATGGAGCACGGATTAGGTCTATGAATTTGAATGATGTCTAAGTGATGAGTTTGTAAAAGTTTATGGATGTTTTTTTGCATATCTACATCATATGCATATGTATATGTAAAATTCATATATATTTGTTTCGTATCCTAGTTGTATCATATCCTACTTTTTAAAGATTTGCCGCATCATGGCATATATATTTCTTTCATCTGCCTATCTGTTTTTCATAGGCGGGAATGTGGACCACCATTTTAAAATAGCCCAACTTTCAAATTTGTATGTTAAGATTATGTTCTCTTTGCCTGAATTTGACAATACCGAATATTGAGAGGCCTTTTCTTGTATAGACATGGAAGCACTATATGCATTTGTCTTTATAGTTTTGCATTCACTTTATTAAGTCTGCCCATGAAGAAAACAAGGAAATTTCACGTAAGTGTAAGAAGCATACACACACACACACACACACACAGAGTTCAATATTGAATTAAGTGATGCATTATAAGGTATATGCATAGTTAGATATATTATTTTCAAATGATTACCGTAATTATTTTTCAATAAATCTTTTTTTTTTTTTGGAGTTGCTATCACATCCCTGCAATCATACACGCTTATAGCTACACTTGCACAAACTAGCACATATAGTACGAGTATACAGGTATTAGTGTATTTCGTTTTTGTGGGTTTCAGGAGTAGAGAGCATATTTTATATTTCAAGATATTGTATTGCCTAAGGTTGGTAGGATAACAAACTATTTTTTTGTGGTGCTGGCTTAGTATCAGGGCACATGGATGATGAGAATATATTCGAATGTAACAAAGCTTCTTGTTGGCCCTTGGTGATATGGTGGCTTTTACTTCTGTTCGTGTCATGCAGAAGGTGTCCAGGATCTGCTATCAGGTAGAAAAATCCCTATATATATATATGGTTGTTCATCTAGCTTGTCCAGTACTTCTTGATAAATTATTATGGCTGAAAATATTGAAGGCTTTACAAAAATCAATGGTTGATATTTAGGTTACTTGGAAATATCAAGGCTAGCCGGATATGGAGGGGGTTTGTTCTCCCCACAGCATGAGTTTCCGCATTGTCATTAAATCTCAAGCAGTAGTAAAATTTAGAAGAATATTGATCAACTAATGTATCAGTAGCCGTATTGGTAATTTGCTGTACCAATCTAGCTAGCTGGTTTACTTTTTTAAACTAAATGTCGTGCTCAGAATTATCAATGATGAAATCTTCTTTGACATTCTTCTTGAAAATCATGGTTTACTATTCATTTTGAGGTGGAGACAAGTTAATATAATTATGAGTACTTGTATAGTTTTGTATTTTATTGTTAGCAACGTAGTTTACTGTGTTTCACGCTATTTTATTTGATTTTGTATCCTTATTGTTTTGATGTAGTATGGTGCTATCACTTTACAAACCAAAAGAAAAATTACCCATTAAGTCTTTTAATCATGTAGAACAGAGTTGTAGTTAGTTCATTGTCTTATACATTGCTCTGATCCCATCTGCTTTTCCATCAAACACTTCAGGTATTCGGAAACCAAAAGAAATTAAAAAACTCGTAGCATAATGACATTGAATGAGCATTACAACTTCTCAGTCGCATTGCTGAAAGTGGTAGAAACCTTATTGAAGCACCCCTAAGTGTCTGAATATCTGCATTTGTGGGCTTCTTGGGCATTATATATATAGCTTCGTTTTCATATACTTGAAATTGTCATCAAAGTAATAAATAACTATTGCTGGACCAATTTTAGTATCTTCAATCAAGGCCTTTTAATAGAAAACATGTGGCTGCATGGGAAATACAAAAAGTTTGTTGAGCAACCTTTAAATTCCATTTTCGTCAACGTTGAAACCTTTGAAATAAATTCACTTGTTGTGGCAAAATATCTATTGTATTGTGAGAGTCGCCTAAAATGGATCCTTGTTTTAGTGAGTGGCTGCTGTGATGCTTGTATGCTTACTCAGAACAATTTTCGTAATGCATTGGTGTTCCTAAAGGTATCTCTTATGTTCATTCATTAAAATGATAGCATTTGTTAGTGGACTATGTAACTCATCTTATTCTGCAATAACCTACCTACGCAAGACTAATCTGCAGTCATCCATCTTCAAGAAAATGTTGCTCGATGTCATGCTTGCCCTCGCAAGTTTGTAACAAGCACCTGCATTGAAATATTAGCATGCGAATATCAGACGGTTAGTTCATACAAAACTGTATCGTTTGGGCAAATGATGGCTCCCTTCCCTCTCATCCCTTCACTGAAGCATGCCCGCTGGCCCCGAACCACAAATATTTCGCCTCTTTCCTCCCCCCCACCCCACCCACCGGAACCAACGCCATCCCCCTCGGAAACTCATGGAATACACACTCATCTTGTTCCCGCCCCGATGGATTTCCAATCTCCTACCAACGTACGTTACTGGGGCATTCTCGAAGGTAATGTCGTCAGACTGGTACTTGCTCTTCGGAACCAATCTACAGATTGCAAGACTCAACTTCACCTACATTGCACTCATTGCAAAAAAGATTGGATCTATGTCAAAGACTTCCAACCCCTTAGTCTCAAAAATGCTCTCATCAAAACCATATCCAAAATTCTTGCCACCCGGCTTCACAAGGTGATTGGATCCATGTCTCTATAGCACAGAACGCTTTTATCAAAGGCAGGCTAACCTTCTAGAGCTATGCATCGGCCAGCAAGATCTTATCTTACCGTAAAAAAATGAAACATAGGGCATTCTCTGTAAAGTCGACTTTGAAAGGGCCTTCGATTGTATTTCTTGGAAATATCTGATGGAGCTTTTGCAGAAACGAGGATTTGGATCTAAGCGGATCACGTGGGTCTCATCCTTGCTTCTCAATTCCAAATCGGCTCAATGGTTTCCCAATAGGCATGGGCTTCGACAAGGGAATCCACCATCCCCACTCCTCTTCTTTTTGGCCGTTGACATTTAGACCGAATTTTCAGTTTGGCCGCAGCACAAAACCTCATATCTGGGATTGGACCAGCTGAACTTATTGGAGATAATAATTTCTTACAATTTGCTGACGATACTTTGATAGTTTGCAGCCCATCCAAGGAGCATGTCCAGCAGACAAAGATGATCCTATATTCATTTGAGCTGTTAATAGGACTAAAGATTAACTTTGACAAAACTAAAGTGTTTGGATTAGGTCTAACTACGACAGAAACTGAGAACTATGCTTTGCTTTGGGCTGTCAAGTAGGAGAATTTCCCTCTCCTTGCCTGGGAATACCGCTTCGCTACTCCCTCTCAAAGTAAAAGATTGGAACTTCCTTTTAGAGAAAGTTGAGAAGAGATTAGCTGGATGGAAGAGGAAGACTTTATCTATTGCTGGTTGTCTTACTCTCATCAATTCCGTCTTAAGAGCCATTCCACTGTACTTGATGTCGGTTCTTTCTATTCCAGGAGGCATTATTCGTAAGATTGATAAACTCTGCCGAGCTTTTCTATGGGGTAATCCTAAATTGGAAGGAAGTGTTAAATATCTTGCGAGTTAGCCCTAGGTTTGCAGGTCGAAAGCTTTGGGAGGCTTTGGCATAATTAATCTTCACCTTGCAAACAAGGCCTTGCTCCTCAAATGGTGGTTCAAGTTCTTCAATAAACCCGACCGTCCATGGCGATTGGCGAGTACTGGTTCAGAAGCTACATTTCAATGGAAACTCGCCTGGTGCACTATCCACCCACCGGGCTTCTCACGGTTCTCCATTCTGGAAGAGCATAAGTAATCTTCTCCAATTATTAAAGCAATTCTCCTTCTCTGTGATTAGAGACGGTCAACAAACTTACGTTTGGCACGACCACTAGGCTGATCATCATTCACTTACAGTCAAGTTCCCCTCCTTATACATACTAGCTAATAATCTATTTGATTCAGTGGCCGAGTTTATGGCATCTCAAAATTGGTCTTCTAAATTCAGGTGGCCACTATCCTCAGCAGCAAGCAGAGAGCTAAACTCTCTGAGATCTTGCCTCGACAACATCCAGCTCTCTGATGGCAATGACAATAGATGTTGGAGATGGCATTCATCTCGAAACTACACTGTTAAATGATGCTACTCCTTCCTCCTGCATGGGGGGATCAAGTCCCACTTCGGCTCTATTATTTGCAGACTACCAATCCCAGAGAAGGTCAAGGTCTTTAATTGGCTCTGCTATCATAACAAAGTTCTTACTGCTGACAACATGGCTAAACGAGGTGTTCTAGGCTGCCCCCTCTACCCATTGTGCTCCTCGCAACCAGAAAACTTGGACCATCTCATGTTAGAATGTGATTTCTCTAAAAACTTCTGGCACCTCCTTCTTCTGGGTCGGGATGGTCCCTAGCTCCTAGATAACTTGTTTGAACTTTGGCATGATTGGAGAGGAGGTATGTCGCGCAACACAACCTCCCTAGCAACTGACGCTCTCCTTTGTGTTGGCTTATGGTGCCTCTGGAAAGAACCCAATAACCGGACATTCAGGTTTGGAGCACTGGTGAGCAGGGAAGTGGCTAAAGAAGGCATAATTCTTATTCCAGGATTGGACCGAGGCTTTCAAAAACAGCATAATCCGGAAGACGGCTAAGAATCTCTGGTCGCACCAAGCACTGCACGACTGATTACCATCCACAAATGCTCCCCCTCGTCTTCTTCGAACAATCCTACTGGCCTCTCATATCAACACGGCATTAGCGACCGCTGAAACTACGACCCATGCAAGAACCGGGGGCCAAGGCTGTGAAGCGATGATATGTAGAGAGGCGATCCCATGCAAACCCTACGATTTTGCATGGGCAATGTAACCAATATCGTTTTAATGTCACACCAGGGTACTTCAATTTGTTTCTTTTGACTCTCTTTCCTCGCAATCAGCAAGCACCAGGAGTGACTCTTTCCATTTCCCATGGTACTTAGCATCTTTGTAACCACTGTTTCCTTTAATAATATTTGTAATGAAGGAAGTGCCTCACTTCAAAAAAAAAAAAAAAAAAACTAAGTTGTATCGTTTGATGGTTAACATGCAAGTGAAGAAACATGCTTGTGTACTAAATCTTTAGAAACCAAGGTACTATCTTTCTCAGTTCTAGTTGTACTAAATCAGGACAAAATAAGTTTAGGTCTATAAAACCACATGGACAACTTATATTCAATTGAATATAAAACCAACGAGGTACCTCTATTGAATATAAAACCACATCCATATGGTCCCCAACGAGGTACCTCTTGATTATGGTTTGTCTAGAACTTATTATTGAGATGTTTTTGACTTTTCAGTTACAGTATACTGGTTATAGTCAATTGTGGTTTCCTCTCAATATTTGTGCTAGAAGGATATGCATGCTTCATCAATAGAACTAGTATATTCGTTACTATAGGGACTAATTGTATCTTTTATCATTTTTATTTTTAAGTAAATATAGTTACTTTGCAAATGTTGCATGAATTTCTTTGTGTTTTCGTGGCAATAAATAATGCTATCCAAAGGACATGATGGGAAAACACTGTTTGTTTGACGCATTCTGGGACGTAGTTTTGTTATGGCAAGGTCAGTTGGGTTGATTTACACTAATCTGTTGATATTTTGAAATCAATTAAAAATTCTAAGGAAAATAATTCAAGTAACAATTTCACTATTATTGCAGTTAGCCTACACAAGCTTAGCCTAGCTGAAGAATAAGTTGGCTTGGCCTATCTAACATTTAGGGCGAGCAAACAAGCCACAAGCTCACCCAAGCCGGTGTGCATCTTTTTAGAATTGAAAGTATGCTGGAGGATATTGTATCCCCCCTCTTCTTCTTCTTTTTTGTTTTTTTTTTTTTTTTGTTGTCTCTTTTAGAACAATTCTTTTCATTTTTTTTTTGTTGTCTCTTATTGACCAATTCTTTTCATTAAAGAACAAAGAAGTCATAATTATTTTTGTCTCCATGTCTTACAACGGATTTATAAGTTTTCTTATCAACATATGTTTTTCTGCATTTTCTGTTAGTTTGGTGCTTAATTTTATCAATCAAGGAAATACCTAGTATTTGATATATAATAAATTTGTCATCCTTTTTTATAGATAAACGAATCGATTCAATAATCAATACTCCCTTTTGTATCAATACCGTTAGAGCTAGATCTTTTTGAATTAGCATTACATCCAAATGCATTTCTCCTCTTTGAATTGAGAAAATAGCAATTTTCTTTAGATTTATCAATCTAAGTAGGAGAATTCTTTTATTTTTATGATAAATAATATGATTGTTTCAAGCATCATGTGCTGGTATGGAGGTATTAAGGTTTAAACAGATTATAATCTATTGGCGGGTCAATAGCTAGCAATTCACTTGAAAGTGCGGAAGACAAGAAACGGAACTTGTTGTGTCATAGTTTATTTGTAAACCGGATAAATTATCTTGTCTGCAATTATAAGTTGAATTCCATGGCTTGCCTTCCCGGTAAAAAGCAGTGGATAATTCTAAAAGGAAGTTGATATCTCGGTGAGCTTCAAACAAGCATAATGTCTTAAAATCTGTATGCTTTCGTTTTATTTCCCTCTGTATCGGGTTAGTCTAGGCTAACTGTTTTGTTTTCTTCAATGCTATTAAATTGGGTTTTTAGTAGGTTTGGGCCCCCTTGGCTCTCAGATATATTAAGTTGGGTTTCTTCTAAAGGAGTTCATTGGCTCTACTTTTGCTAAGTGTGTTTCACAAATTTGGATCAATATATATAGGCAGAGTACTGGTGGAGGCCTTGATAACAGTTGCCTTGGAGACTGATGCGCATAATAACATGGGAGAAGCATGAGACTATCTGGGTAACAGTTTCCGCTAAACATATAGGGGTACAATGGCAGGCTGCTGTTTAACTGGATAATTGTATAAGTATTAATTACCCACTGAGTGGTAAAGTTGTTTGTAGTTGTACCCTCTTATTTCGAGCGATAACCATTAAAAATTTCCATCACAATAGAAAGAGAAGAGAAATTTTTCGTCCATTTAAAATTATCCTTAAAATTCTTTATATAAGCTCGTGGGCCATCCAAAAAAAATAACAAGCGCGTCAAAAAAAGCAGACGCGGCCCAAAAAAAGCAGAATCTGGCCAAAAAAAGAAGAAAAAGCCTGTTGACCCAGTCTAATCGCGCAAACCGCATGCGGTCGTGCAGACACTGGCCGAACGCGGAAGGAAACAAATTGGAAAAAGAAAAATGGGGATTAAATGTGGCATGGTTTTCAAAAAAAATTAAAATATTTAATTTAATTTAACACATTTATGCTCTTTAACTAGTATTACAGCGTTTAAAATGACCTTAATTAGGAGCGACATATTACAGTTACAAAGTCAATCGATTATTGTATGATATGGCTCTTGGTGGTTATGTAAGGTTTCAATTAGATCGCCTTAAGCAAAGTAGCTTTTCATTATATCCTCCCTTCTGGCTAGAACCTATAGAGCTTCTTTAGCTATTGAGATGCTTTATCAGAACCTAATAAACCTCTCCCCGGGATCGATCTCTCTCTCTCTCTCTCTCTCTCTCTCTCTCTCTAAACCTAATAAAATTGTTTATTTATTGAGATTGTCCCTGACAAAACTCAACGAACTTTCTTTAGCTGGTTTTTAATTGACCTGAATCTGATCAATTAAACACTGAGCCATTTCAGGTACAGTAATCACGTCATGGCGTCTAAATAAATGTGGGCACATTCGTTGAAAAAACTTGTCCCTTTTGGCTTTTGTCCTCCCATCCCCCAATACCAGCAACTTCCTTTTGGATAGCAACTTTGCACACAGAAAATGTTAATATTCAGGCATTCAACTGCATATGGTTAATCCAGTTTCAGATGTTCAACTATATCTAGTTAAGCCAATTGTATCTAGTTAAGTCAGTTAATAAGTTATTTAGTTAGTTAACTCTTCTGTTATTCAGTTAAGCAACTACAGGTTTATGTATAAATATGAATTGAGTTTATCAATAGAAAGATAACAAAGAGAGCTGCTTGCTCATTCTTTCATTCATTTCATTTTTCCCTTATCTGAACTTCATCTCTTTTCATCATTGGAATTGTTCAATTCTACTTTACTTTCTTTCCCCGTTCCAAATCTTCTTCTTTTTCTTTTCATCGTCTAAAACTCTTCATGGTATCAGAGATGTAAGGCGCTTCCGTTATGGTGTCTTCAACCAACACTGCTGCAAGTTCTGCCAATGCCATAGGTGATTATGTTTCTTCTCCAATTCAGAACGTGATGGAAGACCCAACAAGCCCCTATTTCCTGCATCATGGCGACAACATAGGTTTACAACTCATTTCATTAATCTTGAATGAAGAAAACTATTCTACCTGGAGCCGATCAATGACGATGGCCTTAAGTGTCAAGAACAAAGAAGGTTTCATCGACGGTAGCATAGTTCAACCCCCAAAAAATCATCCACAACATGCTGCTTGGAGGCGATGCAATATGCTAGTTTCCGCTTGAATCTTGAACTCCATTCCAAAGAAAATGAGCACTAGTGTGATCTACATGAAATCTGCTAGGCAAATCTGGATTGATCTAAAGGAAAGGTTTAGCCAAAGTAATGGCCCCAAGATCTATCAGCTACAGAAAACCATCTCGTCCATTTCTCAGAGTAATGGTTCCGTGATCTCATATTTCACAAGGTTGAAGGGGCTTTGGGAAGAGCTAGGGAACTTCAGACCTCGACAAAGTGAGTATCAATCCGAGGAGCAAGTCATGCAGTTCTTGATGGGATTGGACGATTCATACTCAAGCATTTGTGGATGGATCCTGCTCATGGATCATTTACGACCAATCAATAAAGTGTTTGCACTTGTGCTTCAAGAGGAAAGGCAACGAGAGGTGGCTGCTACGACTCAAAACTCTGAAGTTACAGTTGCTGCTTTCACCAGTAAGTCTACCTTTGATTCAAAACCTCTTGGCAATCATTTTTTCCACAATTTGACTGCATTGAATTATCCTTTTCCCCATCAACCTTCAAGACCCATTCAAAGACAGAGTAATGTAGGCCAAATGCTTAGAAAAACGGGCCTATATGCAACCACTGTGGTAAACCAGGACATACAAGGGATAAATATTATTGCCTTCATGGTTTTACACCTGATTTTAGCTTCACAAAGAGCAAAGAAACAATTCCCACAGTCAACCAGATCTCTAGTACGTCTGCACCAGATCTTGTGCAAGACTTTTCTAATCTCACAATCACTCCAGAACAATGCCAAAGGATTCTTTCCATGTTGAAGCTGCAGTTGCAATCTTATACAACCAATTCTGCTGCAAGTATGCCACCAACTATGCCATCTGCAAATCAAGTTGGAAAATTGAGGATGGAAAGTAATAATCCTCAAATGCCATCAACCTCTGCATTTGCAGGTAACCATATTAATTAGTCTTTTGAGCACTTCTAATCGAAAACGATCTCAGTTTGCATGGTTTATTGATACAGGAGCAACGGATTATATGGTATATTCCATTTTCCAATTTTTTGAAACTCCAACAAAGGTTAATACCACCGTTTAGTTGCCCAATGGTGATCAGTCCCTGTGACACATATAGGGACAATCAAAGTTTCAGAACATCTAACCTTAACCAATGTGCTTTGTGTACCCTGCTTCTCTTTCAACTTAATTTGAGCAAGCAAGCTTATAAATGCTTATCATTGTTGCCTAACCTTCCTTTCAAATGCTTGCTTCATACAGAACCTGGTTACTTGGATGATGACTGGAGTGGGGAAGCTTAAAGATGGTCTTTATCATCTTCAATTAAACAAAGGTTCAATTGATTACTCACCCTATTCTGCTGTCCATTCGAATTCTACTGCACATCCTGTTTTTGTGCATTCAGCTGCAGTCCCTGTTTATGTTTCTGTTTTTGATTTATGGCATTGTACACTAGGTCATCCATTTCTTCCTAGGCTTAGTTTACTCAATAAACTTGTACCTGAAATACATGTTGACAAAGAAAGCAAAGAGAAGCCTTGTGGTATTTGTTCACTTGCAAAACAACATAGGCTGCATTTTTCCAATTATGAACATTGCTCTAATTCCATTCTTGAATTAGTTCATTGTGATATTTGGGGGCCTTTCTCTACACCCTCAATTGATGGTTCTAAATATTTTCTTACCGTTGTAGATGATTATAGTATAGCAACTTGGGTTTATTTGATGCATTCTAAATCTCAAACTTAGAAAATTATTCAAACCTTTTAATTCTTTGTTGAAACCCAATTTTCTATCAAAATAACATTACTTAGATCAGACAACGGATTAGAGTTTGGTATGAGAGAATTTTATGCATCGAAAGGAATATTACATCAGCTTAGTCGTGTTGATACACCTTAGCAAAATGGAGTGGTAGAGAGGAAACATCAACACATCCTTAATGTTGCTAGAGCATTAAGATTTCAAGCTAACCTTTCTTTGAATTTTTGGGAAGAATGTGTTCTTACTACTGTGTATCTTATCAATAGGATACCTACTCCCAAATTCTCTAACAAATCTTCTTATGAAGTGTTATTCTTTTCAAAACCATCCTATTCTCACTTAAGAGTCTTTGGTTGTCTATGTTATGTTTCTACTTTAAAAAGGAATAGGTCAAAATTTGATCCAAGGGCTAGGCAATATATCTTCATTGGTTATCCCCATGGTATGAAGGCTTACAAACTCTATGACATTCAGTCTAAATCCACTTTCATTTCTACGGATGTTGTCTTCTATGAACACAATTTTCCTTTTCGACACACTTCCAACAATTATTCAGTCTCGTATCATGATACGCAGCAATCTGAATTTCAGTACCATGATACTCTTTTCCTTCCATCATCTACTACTTCACATGATGCTAGTTTCTCTTAAAACAATACCAAATCCATTGATGCAGTTGCTGTGCCACCCAATCCCACTGCTACAGTATTGTGCCATAGAATTCTGATGTGCCACAGAATTTTGTTGATACAACTGCTGAAACGTCTTTTTCTGAGACAAACCTCTCCATTCCTGCTTTACCACTTAGAAGTTCTTCTCGAGCTAGGCATCCTCCTACTTATCTTCAAAAGTATCATTGTAACTTAGCTTCAAATGCTTCGAACCCTCAATCAATCATTCAACAATCAGATCAGATGTTCTACACTGGTTACCCAAGTAAGAAGAAGAATCGAAGATTGTGGTGGGCAGTAATTAAGACGAAAGCTAGATGTAGATTCTCTCCTAGTAGGGCAGAAGTAAATTTTCTTGATTTTTATCAAGAAGAGAACCACAGGATTCCTAACCCAATCTCGATGACAGATGAGCTTGATGATCCAGACATTTTGATTGGTGTTAATAGAGATGCAGAAGAAATTGATGCAACAGAAATTGAGTTGACAGCTAACCAAATGGAAGATGACTTTGAGGATGAAGAAGAAGATTTTGAAGATGAACAAACCGAGGAAGAGGAGCATGAGGCTGAGGAAGATTAAAATACAACATGCATATTTATGAATGCTAATATAACTAATTTTAGACTTATAAATTATAATTGTGCAGACATGGAAAAGAGCAAAGGGAAAGCAGCAGGTCCACTGATTGCTCTTTACTTTGATTGAATTTGTTGACATTCATATTGGAAAATAACTATAACTTTTTATTGTTGTGCAGCTATGGCCAAGAGAAAAGAAAAACCAACAGGTAATGGAAAAGCAGCTTTAGTACTGGCTGCTAATCAATCTCGGGCTACTACTCAAGTTCCTCCTCAACCTCTTAGGTTGCCTGAGCGTGTCGAGGAATGTCGTGATGATGATGACTACATCCCTGATGAGGACATGGATGAAGAGGTGGATACAGATTAATGGTGCAGTGCAAAATTATGAGGATGCAATGAATGAGGATCAGATGAATGATGAACTTGGGGCTGATCCAAGATAGAACAATGGCCGAGAGCCAATCCTTAAAGCCCCTATTGATACAAATGGAAAAGTGATTGTTAGGTGCACAAGAGGAATGTTTGAAAATATCACTTTCTTCCATCACTAACTTGTTTATGTGTTTGTTGCATTTAAAGTATTTAGTTTATTTTCTAATGAATATTTTTTAAATTGCAGGTTTCTTGATTATGAGGTCAGCCACAAAGCTGTTGCTATCATGCGCCAATTTTTCAATGGTCCTTGGTTGTCATGGAGGGAAGTCCCTGCACATGCTAAAGTTGGAATATGGAACAAGTTTGAGGTGATGTAATTAATTTATAATTCTTATCATTAACTTTTGCCCTTATTACACTTGCCAATTAGTAAGTCTGATTGCTTGCGACCTATATATTATTAGGAGATACACACAATTCTTCCAGGATAATTGCATCATGTGCATCAAGTTTGGAACAAGCATTGTCAGTGACGATTGACAACCTCATTAGGAAGGGTCAAAAGCCAAAAGCTTCTGGAATCAAAAGGAGATTTAAATAGAGCCCGTGATAAACCCTCTAATTGGATCTCTAGAGAAAATTGGAATAAGCTAATTGACATTTGGATTTTTCCAGAATGGAAGAAGAAATCAGAAGCCAACAAAAAAAATAGAAACACCATGAAGAATGGTAGCATCTCTAAACACTGTGGAGAATCAAGCGCATTTGTCAATCATGACGAATGACTGATACACATCTTTATTCAATTAGATTTCTATAATAATTTTCATATTATTGTTCAATCATCTCAAATCAGCCCATTATATGTTAATGATTTTTTTCTTTTCTCTTTTGTAGAAAATAAAGCTCGGTAGGGAGCCAACAATTGTTGAATCTTTTAATCGGACGCATAAGACAAAGCAAGGCATGGAAGGATATGTGGATAAGAGAAATGAAGCTGTCATAGTAAGTATAATTTTTTTTATAATTCATAAATATTATTGAGCTTGCTCATGTTTATCTCTTGTTTGATCCACCATAATGTTTTTCTCTTCTTTCAAATCAACTGACAGGCAAAGTATTCGGCTGAATACTCCAAAAAATATGGTGATGCCTCCACCTCAGATGCTCCACCACATGATTATGACTTGTGGTTTGATGCAACTGGTGTCCCAACTCATAGCCATGTCTATAGCTTTAGTCCCCTGAAGGATCTTACTGGAATTATTGGGCAATCATCACCCTCTTCCACCTTTACAAGTCAAGCTCTAGAGTTGTACATGCGTGAAGACCTTCTAGGTATTCTTGAGCACGAAAAGAAAAAATGACAAGATGAGGTTCTTCAAAAGATGAGAGAAGAGATTGGCTTTGGACCAAGGCATGCAGATCAGGGAAGTAATTGTGATTCTGGTTCTGCTGATCATGCTTCATTATGATTGTTTTTGCTTTAGATGATAGGTGTTTGCATTTGTAGGAGGAATGAAATCTCTGTTGATCTCTATGACATACTTTTGGACTTTGATTTTGATGGATTTAGGCATGTTGATGCCTATTTTGAATGACATGTTAAATGACTTTTGCGTAATGTTAAATACCTTTGCTATTACTGATATTATTATTATTATTATTATTATTATTATTATTATTATTATTATTAGCCAATCAATGTACCAAATGTACCAGGTTATTGGAATGTGATTAGTGACCATATTTGGTTACTGAATTATTTACCAAGTATTGTGACGAGCAGCCATAAACTTAGTGATAGAATTTTGGTTACTAAAAATTGATTTTGCTCAGTGAGTTGTGACAAATTAGTAACGGTAACCTTGTCACTAGGTCAGTGACAGAATTAATGATAAATTTAGTGACAAAATTTGTGACCATGTCTGTGACGACTAAATCTATCACTGCAGGTTGTGACAGATCAATGACCAAACTTGTGATCGAATTCTGTGACAAATCAGTGACCAAGTTATCTTCGTCACTAACTCAGGGACTCGTTAGTGACGAAAAATATGTAATTTCTTAAATATTTAATTTTTGGATTTGTAACGGCTTAGTGACGGCGGGTCTGTCACGAAGTTTAGTGACGGGAATTGCTGCCGTCACTGAGAATTTAGTGACGTTGTAACCAATTTAGTGACGGGAGCTCCGGTCACAAATACCGTATTAGTAACAGGAAACACGATATAGTGACGAAAATCTCCATCACTATTGTGTGTTTTCTGGTATTGAGATTTTTGTGCAAAGCAAGATAAGCTCCATGATATTTCAAACTTTTTGGGTTATGGAAAGATTTCTCCATCTCACCGAGTCTTTGCCTTATCTATCTCATATTTCACTGAGCCAAAGACCTATGCTGAAGCATCCAAATTACCTGAATGGTATGCTGCCATGAATGCTGAAATCAAAGCCCTTGTTGGTAATAACACATGGACCATTACCACACTGCTGAAACAAAAACAAGCAGTAGACTGTAAGTGGATTTACAAGCAGAAATTTAAATCAGATGGAGTTGAAGAAAGCAAGAAAGCAAGACTTGTTGCTAAGGGGTATACACAACAAGCTGGGTTGGATTATCATGATACTTTTTTCTAGTTATAAAATTAGTGACAATTAAGACTCCTTAAAATAGTTGGTTCTCATATCAACTTGATGTAAATAATGCATTTTTACATGGTGATTTACATGAGGAAGTCTATATGACACAATCAATGAGATACAGGGGGAGAAAGGGGAAAGGTTAGTATGCCGCTTAAATAAATCCATCCATGGTTTGAAGAAGACTTCAAGACAATGGTTTGAAAAGTTGTCATCTTTCATTATTTCTCATGATTTCATTCAATCTAATGCTGATTACACTCTGTTCACAAGGAAAAATGGTTGCTCTTACACAACTATATTAGTTTAAGAAAATGGTTGATGACATAATCATTGCTAGTAATGACATATCTTATATCAATCAATTCAAGAAAACTCTAGATCTGCAATTTAAACTTAAGGATCTAAGAGTTCTCTAGTATTTTCTTAGTCTTGAAGTGGCTAGAAGCTCCAAAAGAATCTCTATTTCTCAATGAAAATATGCTTTAGAGGTATTGAATAATGCTGGATATCTTGGTGCAAAAGCTGCAAAATGTCCAATGGCACAAAATTTGAAACTTAGCAAATATGAAGGAGATCCCATTCCTGATCCTTCAATCTACAGAAGGCTTGTAGGGAGATTACTTTATCTTACTATAACAAGACCTGATCTGACTTATTGTGCACAAGTCTTAAGTTTGTTTCTAGACTCTCCCAAGCAACCACATCTTGATGCAGCTTTTCATGTCTTAAGATATCTAAAGGGCACACCAGTGCAAGGCTTGTTTTTTCCTTCAAATTTTGAGCTACACTTGTAAGCATTTTGTGATGCAGATTGGAGAGCTTGTTCTAACACTTGACGATCTGTCACAGGCTTTTGCATCTTTCTTGGGAATTCATTTATATCATGGAAATTCAAGAAATAATATACTGTATCAAGGTCTTCAACAGAAGCTAAATATCGGTCCATGGCATCTACTTGTTGTGAGCTCACTTGGCTAATTAGTCTCCTTCATGATCTCAATGCTTCACACCCAAGAGCAGCTTTGTTATTTTGTGATAATAAGGCAGCCTTACATATTGCTGCTAATTCGATGTTTCATGAAAGGACCAAACACAACGAAATTGATTGTTACATTGTACGAGACAAGATACAATCCAGAGTGGTTCGAACTTTGCATGTTCCTGGTGTTATGCAACTTGCTGACTTATTGACTAAAAGCGTTGGAATTGCTAGATTATATACTTTACTTAGCAAAATGGGTGTTCATAATTTGCACACTCCATCTTGAGGGGGAGTGTTAATATTCAGACATTCAACTGTATATGGTTAATTCAGTTTCAGATGTTCAACTGTATCTAGTTAAGTCAGTTAGTCAGTTATTTAGTTAGTTAACTCTTTTGTTATTCAGTTAAGCAGCTACAGTTTTATGTATAAATATGAGTTGAGTTTATCAATGGAAAGATAACAAAGAGAGCTGCTTGCTCATTCTTTCATTCATTTCATTTTCTCCTGATCTGAACTTACTTCATCTCTTTTCATCATTGGAATTGTTCAATTCTGTTTTACTTCCTTTTTCCTGTTCCAAATCTTCTTCTTTTTCTTTTCATCGTCTAAAACTCTTCAAAAAATATGAATGCCACCACCTGCACACAGAAAAGCCTAATTCATTCCATTACTCTTGGATGGCAACTTTGACATACCTTTCCATGGATTTATCCTAATGCATGCTTCTGTTGTTGATGAACCAACATGCATGGTTTTTATCAAGGGTATTATGTAGTGAAGAATGTATTTTTCTTGAAAACCATGATCCTTTCCCCACAGTGGAAGAAAATCGAGAAAAAAATCCTACAAAACAATGAACAAGGTGATAGAAACACAGATCTCACCACTAACAACCCAAGCGTGTTGCCTCCCAAGAGAACTACGCTCACTGCCTGTTCCTAGGTTTTTATGGTTCTCGCAACTTTTGCATGACTTCTTATAGTTCTAATGGCCAACTCTGGCTATTTATAGCCACCACATAATATTCTGGGCAATGATATGCGTGGGATCCTTAGGGATCTTTATTCTCGGCCGTAGGATTACTGAAAAACAAATTTTTACAAAACCCCTTATATTTTTTTAATTCCAAATTTTAGGTTTCTACAAATTGCAAAAAATATTCATCAACACTTTGTGATTGATCCTCGAGAAAGAAGATTAATTTCGTGAAATTTTTTTTGCTGACAATTTTGTTTATTATTCTTTCACTACACTATATTCCATATAAGCCAATAGGATCGAAAAAATATCACTGATTAAATCCCTTGCTTATATAATTCTTAATTCTTATTCTGTAATTCAATTGGACCCAAAAATTGTTTCTAAAACAATTTCATAAATAAATATTTTATTTATAATAATAATAAAATATAATGAAAACAATTTTCATAAATCTCACTTGCTAGTTTTTTCTTTTGATCCAACCTCATACATATATACTGAATATACTACCTCAAATTAAGGCTGATGAATTTCTTATTAAGCATCTATACAATTTTATCTAATGCACTCAAGACCCAACTTTGTCCGTATATTTGATCTTGAGAAGACCATCAATAATTAACTCAATCAAAGCACAAGAACACATCAAATATATCTGCATAGACCTCTCAGGTCAAAGGACATATAAACTAATTGTGCTGAATACTCTTCTCAATATCAGTGATCACTTCCAAAAGATATTCATATTTGGATCCCGTTCAGTGCATGTACTCTTACAGTGCACCCACTCGTCTGCTTAAGATCTCTACCTTAATAACGGAGCCTATCATCCTATTTATCTAGTGGCACAATGAGTGTAGGCCTAAAATATGTAACTCGACCTAGAACAATATGAATTAACAAGAAACCGAAAGACCACCATTAATTCCACGCCTATGATTCATTAATCATCGGTGTGGTCCTTCTACAATGTTACTCAACATATATACCATGTGAACATCTCATGTTGCAATCAAATACCTAATAAACAAATAAACATAAATGTGAAAAGGAGAAATTAATAATTTAATAATTACCAAAATTGTTTTACAAATTGATTTCTGAGGGCATATATCTAACATGTAGTTCTACTCGTACCTATAGTCAAATAGGTACGCTAATACTAATGGGTTAGTCCAGATTTTAGAGATGCATCATCTAAGAAACATGACCATCGAGACAAGCGTCAATTGACTGGTTCCAGCGGCCAGGTTAGGTTGGATCTAATAGAATTTAAATTCTCAGACAAGACCTATCCACACTTAAATTCATGGGCTTTGATGCCCCTGCATCATGTTACCCTCATTCTAGTGAGCTGCGCCGTTTAAAGAACCTGAATTTTGAGACTAGAATCGGACGCATACAAATCAAGGTCAGGTCGTAGGAAGGTCTGAGCCCGTAGACCAGTATCCAATATGAAGGGTCCACACATGGCCTAAAACCCTAATATTCGTGCCAAGTGAACAACTCAGCCTGTAGGCCGAGATACCAGACTAACTAGAAATATCAAACACGGAAGGCAAATCTCCCATAAACCTCAATGCATAGAAGAGAAACTGGTGACCAAAGGTTAAAGAAACAATGGCGTAACAATGAGTAACTCTCACAGACAGCCCTTAGGACACAGGATTAGGCTATCAGCCTCAGCTACCCCACTAGGTATTGCTCTCACTATCTCAGACAAAAGAGGAAGAAGACTCTAAATTTGGATTCATTTGTAAGTGTTAGTTGTTACGTCCTATTTTGTCATACCAGAATAAATCTAAATGTTAGCTCTCTATCTGGCTCTAGTAGGTACCCTCGATGGTAGACTTCTGCTGCAAATGGGCCAGAAGAGGCAGCTCAGACATTGACCTTTTCCCTTTAAAGTTTATCTTACACTCACCACTGGTTTGTCTAGAATACTTCTTCTTCCTGTATTAATAATAGCGACTCAGCCACCCTTTCTTTGTTATTCTTCTCATTGCTTTCAATCATTGCTTTAAACAAAAATTGCTATGGTGATGAGAACATACCAGAGTTGCAAGTTTCTGAGTCTAATGGTGTGAATAGTTTAACATGGCTACTTACATACTATTATCTTTTATTAAAAAAATTTATTACTCTTTTGTATTTTCTTTTGGCTTTTTTTTATAACTAGTTTCTGTAAACTTTTTAGGTCAGGTAGCTTTGCCTCCCTCTTCATCAAAAGGCAAAAAAAAAAAAAAAACACAAACTCCATAGACCTTTTGCCAATGCCTTGAAGCTTTAATCGATGAGGTTCTTTTTTAAGTTGCCTTTCTAACAAAAGTTAAATCCATATCAAGATATACATATGCAGTATATGAAAAAATGGGCTAATAGCTCTATGAAGAAATAGGCAATATTGGAAACCTAGTCAAGCACTTTGGCTCTCTTCTTTTACCAGCCGTACGTTAATTTCCAAGAAAAATAGGGCATGTTGCCTTTGAAAACATTAGTTTCCTTTATGGTTTGGGGTTCCAACTCTTACGAAAATAAATATTAATAATTTCTTTTCGAGTTAGGAAAGAAAAAGTGATTCGCAAGGTATTGAAGAAATATTTCTCAATTCAAAACTCTCTTTTTAGTATAGTGTCAAAATTTTATCATGCTAAAGTTATATCAATAATAAAATCTTATATAAAAATAAAAATACATGAATTGGAGTTTCCAAGACAATCCATGCAAGCTAGGCAGCAGAAAAAAAAACAGCCCGTAATTATACATGAGTAAAGCCAAGTTTAACCTAATTGTTACATTGTAAATGAGTTATACTAAAATGGATGATAGTGAAATCTAATTCTGGGAGACTTGTTATGCCAAAAAAAATAATAATAAGGGAACACTTTTTTTGCTAAAATGGGTTTTAAAAATTATCAATTTCTTCAAAATAGGTTTTAACAAAAGCCCGAAACACAAATTCATGAAACTCACCCGTTTATGTTAAATCGAGTAAATTTCACACTAATACTAATCATGCTCAAACATGCTGCTAGACATGTGTCATGATAGGTAGATGCGTGACCAAAAAAGTAACAGCATGCAAGAAACATCATCCAACATAATAATAAATCATGAGTAAGGTCCATCCTCTTTTTTCTTTAATATCATAAAAATAAATTCCCAAATTTGGACTTCTTAAATTCAGCAAGAAAAACCCGATGAATCCCACCATTGCCGCGCTTCCTTTAATTCCACCCCGGCATTTATTGAGGATAAAGAGAGGTGGAAGGAGGCAAGAGTCTTCGCGCACCCGCCACCACAAGCCAGAGAGCTTCAACGGCTGGGCTGTCCTTGCCGTCTTGGTGAGTTCGCGTTCTCTTGCCCTCCTAAAAAAATTGCGTCTTTCTTTGTTTTGCTAAGCCCAAAGCCTCTCACCCTCCGATTGAGAGTTTTGGGGAGGAAAAAAAAAAAAAATTTAATGAGGAGGGAAAAGAAAAGGAAGAGATAAAATAGACTTTCCTTCCCTCTTGGAAGTTTTAGAAGGAAAGAGAAAATACTTTCCTTCTCCTTATTTGGAAGTTTGGAGAGAAAAAAAAAATATACCTTTTTAACACTTTTACTAAAATACCCTTATTATAAAAAAAACATGCTTATGAGTAGAGGTGTAAATAGATCGAATCGGAACGAGTCATGAGTGACCTCGACCCAACCTGAATTCTTGTTCGGATCCTAATTTTAGACCCAGACCCAACCCACTAGAAAATCAGATCATGTCGGATTAGATCCATGGCTACAATTTTTGACACAAAGAGTCGAAATTTTTAAAGCTTAACAACCGTTGCTCCTCCAAGATAGTGCAGCCGTGGAGATAGAGCTCCGTAGAGATGCAGCAGATGGGTATATGAGATGGAGATGACATATGAAAGATTAAAACAAAAGATGCCTCAGGATATATTTATTATTTTAATTTGGTACTTCTTTAATTTAAAAATAAAATAAGTATTATAAAAAATTTATTAAGTTCCAACTCGTTTCTCTCCAAATCCTTCCACTTATTGAAAAAAAAGAAAGAAGGATAAAATTGGAGTCCAAAATTTTTCTTCCTAATTTCTTCTTTTTATTTTTTTTCGCTAAAAAATTTTCAAACATCAAAATTTTTAACTTTTTTTTTTTCGTCCCATTTCTTTTTCCTCATTTTCCAATTTTCAAACGGAGCCTCAGTGGTGGCTCGGGACTCCTCAAGATGTTCTGAAGATGGGAGTCTTTTGATGCCTGAGCTTCCCCTCTCCCCAGATCCTCTCCTCTCCAAGCGAGTCTTTTCGTGTCTGTAGTTTTCTCAGGGGAAAAGGGGACGGAAAGGGAGTACAAAGATCGTTTTCTCGGGGTCACCTCAACCCATCATCCATCTCTTATGATCTCCTTTCCCTTCCTCTAAGGCTTTTCTCCTAATGGGTGTGGGGTTCTTCATTTGCTTCCTTGCTGTGGTGATGTTGTTAAGATGCTCGGCTTCTCCGCAGCTCAATACGGATGAGTTCGTTGTCTCTGATTTTTTTCTGAAGATGCGAGCGGAGGTCTCTTCTCCCGTCTCTGGCTCCTCTTATTCGGTTTGCTCGTGGAAAGGCGTCTCCTGTGACGAAAGGAAGGAGAAAGTCATCGCCTTGGTGGCTTCCGGCCTCGGGCTCTCTGGCCCCATACCGGAGAACACCATTGGAAAGCTCAGCAAGCTTCAAACTTTGGATCTCAGTGCCAATAACATCACTGGGCTTTCTTTGGATATTTGGGGACTGGGTAGCTCTCTCAAGAGCCTCAACCTTTCTTCGAACCAGATTAACGGGTCTCTTCCTGACAACCTTGCGGATTTCGGGGAATTGGAAAGCCTCGACCTTTCTTGCAACGGCTTCTCCGGCGAGATCCCGACAGCGTTGGGCTCCCTCTCGAGATTGAAAGTTCTCAATTTCAGCGGCAATGGGTTCGAGGGGAGCATCCCGGATTCCATTCTCGGCTGTAAGTCCTTGGTTTCCATCGATCTCTCGAGGAACAGACTGAATGGTACCGTGCCGGGTGGCCTCAATGATGCATTCGAAAATTTGATGTTCTTGGATCTTTCTGGAAATGAGATTAATGGGACGCTGCCGGTGTTATCAGGGCTGAACTCCATCACCTATCTCAATCTCTCAGGAAATTTGTTTCAGGGTTCGGTTCTTGGGGTGTTTCAGGAGCCATTGCAGGTCATAGACCTCAGTAACAACCAGTTCCAAGGACACATCTCTCAGGTAAACCTCAGCTCCAGCTACACTTGGTCTTCCTTAGTTTATCTTGACTTGTCTGGGAATGAACTCAACGGAGAATTCTTCGGTGATTTGGGCCGAGCCCGGTCGCTTAAACACCTTAATCTTGCATTCAATAGGTTTTCTCATCAGAATTTCCCTCAGCTGGAGCAGCTTTCTGGTCTGGAATATCTCAATTTGTCGAAAACTAGCCTGAGTGGCCAAATTCCAACTGAATTCTCTAAATTGGTACGCTTGAAGACACTAGACCTTTCGCAGAATCAGATAGCTGGCTATATTCCTGATTTGAGCGTGGTCAATCTACAAGTTCTAGACCTTTCAATGAATAATCTCACAGGTGGAATCCCCGGGCCTCTGCTAAACAAGTTACCCAACATGATAAGGTTCAACTTCTCCTACAACTACCTTAAACTTTGCGCTGCTAGATTGTCACCCGAAACATTCAACACGGCATTTGTCGGATCCCACAATGACTGCCCAATCGCAGTCGACCCAGATGTTATCAGAGAGAAGGGGATGAAGCATAGGGGCCTCAGGTTAGCAGTGGCCGTATCTCTGTCGGTCTTCTTTTTGATAGCAGGATTGGTGTGCCTTGCCTTTAGATTCCGAAAGAGAACTAGATCATGGGCAGTCAAGCAGTTCCCATCCAAGGAGGAACCAAATGTTTCAGGCCCGTTCTCCTTTCAGACGGATTCAAAAACCTGGGTTGCCAATGTCAAGAGTGCTACCTCTGTCCCCGTCGTCATATTCGAGAAGCCATTGCTGAACTTTACCTTTGCCGACCTCTTGACTGCAACTTCACATTTTGATAGGGGAACTTTTTTAGCTGAAGGGAAGTTCGGTCCGGTGTATAGAGGTATTCTACCTGGAGGAATTCATGTGGCCGTGAAGGTTTTGGTTCATGGTTCTGCAGTGACAGACCAGGAAGCGGCCAGAGAGCTTGAGAGACTTGGACGGATCAAGCACATTAATCTAGTCCCTTTGACAGGCTATTGCTTAGCAGGGGATCGGAGGATTGCTATATATGATTACATGGAGAATGGAAATCTACAGAATTTGCTTCATGACCTACCATTAGGAGTGCAGACAACCGAGGATTGGAGTGCTGATACATGGGAAGAAGATGCTGGCATTGTCAAAAACATCACAACTGAAGGGATGACTACTTGGAGATTTAGGCATAAAATTGCACTTGGAGCAGCAAGAGCATTGGCTTTTCTCCACCATGGATGCTACCCTGAGATAGTTCACAGAGATGTGAAGGCAAATAGCATCTATCTTGATTCAGCATTGGAGCCTAGATTATCTGATTTTGGATTGTCAAGGATAGTTGGAGCTAGCTTGGAGGATGAGATCTCTCGGGGATCGCCAGGCTATGCTCCTCCAGAGTTCTCCGAGTCGGAAAATGTCTCAGCAACAACAAGATCTGATGTATATGGCTTTGGGATTGTGCTTTTTGAGCTCATTACGGGGAAGAAACCGCTTGGAGATGACTATACTGACGAGAGGGAGACTACTCTTGTCAGTTGGGCTAGAACATTGGTAAGGAAGAATCAGGGATCGAGAATAATCGACCCTAAGATTCGGGAGACTGGATTGGAGAAACAAATGGAGGAAGCACTAAGGATTGCTTATCTGTGCACTGCTGACCTACCATCAAAGAGGCCTTCCATGCAGCAAATAGTTGGCCTCTTGAAGGACATCGAGCCCATATCCGCTGATCACTGAAACGGAGAAGCATGGGTCAGCTTTTCTTGTCTCTCAATATTGCTGCTCTTCCAGTAGAAGGAGATGTACAGCAGTTCTAAACTACTTCCGCATTGAAGTTCTTGCTTTTTTTCAGATTTTCGTTCAAGTTTCAGAAGAAGATTTACATCAAAGTGACTCCCACAAAATGCTTGAACTATTACATACTCCATTAGTTTCTTTCCTTTTCATGGTTCCTTGCTTCATTGCTTTTGTTTATCACAAAACAGCCATAGTACCCTTTTTTGTGACTTCTGAAGTCCAGTTTCCTGGATGTCAGTAAAGCAAAGTGGCTTTTGATGTTTTTCACTCATTTGGTTCTCAACCGATCGAGGTAACACCTCTTAAAGTACTTCATAAGTTAGCTGCTGGGTTTTGTTTCAAACTAGGATTTTAGCAGGTATACAGAAATCCTTTTAATAGTTATGTACATACTCAAAGTTTACATCAGCTCACCAGCTTCCACCCCTATCAAGATTAAACGACCACAATAGGTTGCCAAAGCTTGATAGTTTAATTGACATCATTGCCAGTGATCATGCAGCTTGTTCATTTCTTAGATATTTGCATACCAACCTCTAAGATGCACTCTGACAAGTCAAAACTTCTCTATTTCTGTTGGGAAAACAATTGCAAGTATGAACTGGGACAGGGTAGATGCTTTCCTCCCACTCCTCCCTGATGTCTGAATTATGATACATTATTATGTTATCCCTTAGAAAATAGATTAGGTGGGGACATTCATGATGGTAACCCCAGTGCTATTATTTATCTGAGTGGCTTGGTTGGCATGCATGTTTGATGTCTTCTGACTCCACTCCTGTATTTTGGAGGTTTCCATTATACTTTCTTAAGAAATGGCAGTGCCTCTGTCACTTGAAAATATTCCCACAAAACTTGAACACCTGCATATGATACACAGTAACACAGACTAGATATAATGGTTCAGATCTACAAATGAATAGCCTTCCATTCTGAATGATATATATTTCTACCTCCATGAGTTGAATCTCTAGTGGCATGAACACTAGAGATAATCACAACGCAAACAAAAAGGGATTCAGAGTACAGCACACCAGTTGATTGACTCTTTGAGTTTTTACTAAAGCATTTTTTGTTGGAGTTGAGAGAATGAGAAGTGATCAACACGAATTAAATTAATAATTCTCCAAGGATTTGGGAAGCATAAGAAAATTTGCTGGGAACCAACCATTGTTGATAAATTGGCGAAGAACAGTAACTCCTGGACCTAGTTTAGTCTATTCCCAGGTGGATACGAGGTAACAAGTCATCTTTTTACCATGTGATGGTGGAATAGAGACCAAATGAGATTCTATTGATCATAGCTGGACTTGCTGATGCTTGAGTAAAAGAAGAGGTCATTTCTTTTATTGGTGAATTTGGTTCCCAAGCACTTAGCAGGCATCTTTTGAGTCCGAATCCTCTGCGATACATCTTTTGCACCACAAAGAGCTATGCATGCTTGGACAGCAATGAAGGGCTCTCGCTCATCATGGAAATGGAGAGCGTAGTGTTAGAATGCCAAACATGCAGAATAGTTGCCAAATAACCGAGCAAAGAGATTGTGCGAGAGCCCTTCATTTCCGAGATAAGTGACATGGCGGCTATTCGAGCATGCACAGCCCTTTGCAATACAACAGAGGATCTGAAATTGGTATCTTTTATGCCTCTATATGCTAAATGCCAAAATACATATCATGCATTTATGTAGTCTCCATAGTGAGAGAAAATTTTAATCTCATGTTTTCATTTTTTTTTTTTTTTTGCTAAGCATCTGGAAAATTACTTTCAAATATCAAAAGGCAGTTGTAAATTAGCAAGTTTCTTCAAGATAATCTCCGGATTTTCTAATTTAGTCTTGTGTAATTTTAATTCCAAGAGTAGCCAATAAATCTCCTATAAAAAATTAATGCTTAATGCTTTGGCTGCATACGTATGGATGTGGTCATATATAATATGGAATTCATGACTCAAGTAAAAACTGGAGTAGAAGGGATTTATTCATCAAAGACAAATGCTAGGCATCTGCAATGTAGGTGAGGGAAAGCATCGATGACTTACAAGATGGTTATTTTGGACTTATTAAAAGTATAACTCAACTTTTCTAGCATGTATTTTTGTCACTGATAAGAGCACTCATCATAAGGATGGAAGGAGATATACTGTCAAAGCCCATGTTTTCGGAATATATCTCCTTCCATCCCTATGATGAGTGCTCTTATAAGTGACAAAAATATATACTAGAAAAATTGAGTTATACTTTTAATAAGTCCAAGATAGGAAATATACAGGGCATTAGGTCACAAATATTTTTGGAGGGCTTACCTATTTGAGAATTGTCGTATATGCCATGATTAGGAGTTTGGGCTAACCCTAATAAAATTTTCATAAAAAAATCAAGGTGCTAAGCGCAAGGCCTTTAAATGACGCTAGTCATATAAAGACTCAATTGATCCATACCGTATATGTGATAAGTAGAAGTCTGAGTCAAAGGACCTAATTTAAGGTTTAATCCACTATGATTTCTTCAGATAAATACTATCAACACTAATAAAGATTTAAGTTAATGGGACACCTTACCCTTTTTACAGTATAAGCTACCCAAATTTTCTTCTATATGTATTTTTTTTATATTTAAATCTTTTGCGAGGGATTATTGGATTTTAACTTAGAAAAAAAAATTAATTTTAAAAAATAAATATACCAACTTTTTTAGATGGTTTACAAACTTTAAAACTCTTATCTTTTTTTCAGATGCTTCTTTCAACAGAGTTGCGACTCTTCTGAAAAAAGAATGCTAGTTATGGTTTCCTTAGAAATGAAATGTTTCTGAAACATCGCATCTTCGAAAACACCACACTGTATCGGTCACCGGACAGAGTCTATAAATAAGCTCTCGGTCCAATGTTTTGGATAATTCAATCCATATTACTTTCCTATTTCTTGAGACAAAACAGAGAATTCTTCTCTTTTTTATTTTTTTCTTCTTGCAAATTCTTTCAAATTTTTCTTTTCATCTGAGCAATTGAAGAAGTCGGTCGGGTCAAGCCTCCTTAGCGATCGTGCTCATTAAAGAAGGATCAGACTGATCTGGGTTGTTGTACCTTAGGAATGAGATCGCTGCAAACTTGCATTTTAAGGGCGAATCACGTTTTTAGTGCAGTGTATATCACACGCTTCGATCTAGGCAACTATTTCTCAATCTTCTGATTTTTTTAGTAGATTATTTCTTTATAATACTTTTATAAAATAAAGATATAGCAGATTTTAGGCAAAATATTTTCAACAATGAGAACAATATAGGTTTAGGAACCACCAATAAGTGCATTATCCTGCAAGAAGTGCTCCCGGTATGATCAGAGACCAGCTATGCCAAAAGAATTCAGAACAACAATGCCCCATATGCAACCGGCACATAGCAGCACCTATAATATGATACGCCCTATAATATGATACGCATGATCCCCGAACAGACAAAGTTGGCCCTGATAAAAATCATCAGACACCCACCCTGCTCCTAGCAAACAGTGTTCAAACGTATGATACCAAGGACAACCCACCTGAAGGACAGAAAAGATAAACAGAAGAACAACATAGATAATTTAAGCAAGCAGCCACATACATATGCATCATGAGAGTAGTAGTCATCCTCCTGTTCGATTAAAAATGCAGTCCTGCAATCACACTTTTAAGAAAACAGCCAACTGAGGAGGTAAAAGATCAGAAAACTGAAAATCACAATCCCCTGCTAAACCCAAATTTGCCATGAAATCAGCTGCTTGATTATCTTCTCGATAAGTATGAGATACCATACATTGGCACCGAGTTTCGATCCACCTTTGAATGTCATGTTAACAAAGGAATATTATGACGTCTAACAGAACTTCTGCGCCTGAAACTCTGCAATAGCAACATAAAGTCCCAATTAAGCAGCAACTAATTCAGCATACGGCACGATGAAGAAAGTAGCAATTTATCTCCTGCTCCAAGTAAGCGCCCTGTATATGATGGTGATGAATAGAATGGAAAGTGACCAAATAAAACAATAGAAAGTAGAGGGATGGAACCACAGCGCCATGAACGATGGGGCACAGAATCATCCACTGTAAGTCATGCCTAGCATGAACGTAGCAGGCTTTTCTTCACTCATATCACTTTTAACCTGCTTTGAGGACAATGGAAGACTACCCATCATCAAACTAACTCGGAGATATTTAGAGATTTAAAATTATAATTATGTCGACAGTGTTTTAGATTGTTAGTGTTCTTTTGGTCAATGAAACAAAATTGTTAGTATCTTTTCTTTTCAATTTTTTTCAGAATAACATTTTTAATTGCATAATATACTTCTCATCTCATAGTATTATTAAACATTTACAAGTACGTCCTTAATGTCAAGATTGGAAGCGACCATTTAACTTTTTTATGATTGCCAACCCAACCCGGCATAAGCATATGCAAGTTTGATGTAAGCAAAATCAGGTAATAAATAAATTGGCCGATCTAATCCATTTATAATCGGATCTAAGTTCGGCGTCCCAATCTATTTAACATATTTAATTATTAGATACGGTCGTCATCTAACCCCTGTAACTTATTTAAAACTCATAACAGTAATCTGTTCATCAACCCACCGGCTAACCCTATCCCGAATCACACGCAAAAAAAAAAAATATTATTTTACAACCGAAAGCATTTGATATGTATTAAAAAAATCAAATATACTTATCTTAAGGAGATATTTAATTTAAATAATATATATATTTAATTTACTGATGGAACAAAGAAGAATGGATATAAAATTATTACCACCGATCATATCGAGATGAACGCATCCATCAGACGGTGAAGGTTCTCCACTTTTTGATGGTACATCAGCAGCAAAAACCCTAGCGCGAGTACATGTAAAGAGGTCCGGGTCTTTATCTGGTCCTTCTCGTCGGTGCCCCTTTCCCTTCACAGTCTCCTATATAGAGACCTCGGGAGAGCGAGCCTGAGAGAGAGATAGAGAGAGAGAGAGAGAGGAGGAGGAGGAGGAGATGTCGGACGAGGAGCATCACTTCGAGTCGAAGGCCGATGCCGGCGCGTCGAAGACGTTCCCACAGCAGGCTGGGACTATCAGGAAGAACGGCTACATCGTCATCAAAGGCAGACCCTGCAAGGTGATCGATAGCCCCAACTCTTCTCCCTCACTTTCCCGGATTTTTCCTTGATTTTTCTTCGGGTTTTTTCGTTGAATTTTAAGGTTGTTCTGCCTTCTTGATGCGTGTTCGTGGTGTTTTTCTCTTTTGATGCTGTAAATCTGTGTTTCCTGTTTCTATGGATTAAAATTGTCGTGGTTATGGTTGGATTGTTGACGGGGATTTGGTTTGGAGTTTGTTTCCCTTTTTACTCATTTGGAAATTTGATGAGTTTGATGCGATCCTTCACGGGTTTGATTTGGATTTTGTGCTGTTGTTTTAGTCTGATAATTCCTTTGCAAATTGATGTGATGATCGGGAGAAGGAAAAATTATTAGCATGCATGATCTGGAAGTCAAAGATCAGTAAGTGATTCTTTAGAGGTGATATGTGGGCGGATAAGTCCACAAATGATGGTTTATCAAAAGAAAGTGGTATCAAATGAAGAAACTCATGCATGTTATGCGATTTTGTTGAGCTCTACGGAGCAATCGGTTGTTAAAAAAACCATCACCTTTTTCCTTTTGAAGAAAATTAGAGATTTGATGAATGATAAATCGAACTAGAAGAAGTGTGCTTGTAAAGAAAAAGAAGAAAAAAGGAGTAAAAATACAGTGAAGCAAAATAATTTGCACTGGTATAGCAATGTAGTGAGTAGTAGTGTGTTCATGTTATCCAGACTGGTCATTCATTTTAATCTTGTTTTGTTGGAGGAAATGATGAAGAGATAAGTATGGGTCTTTCAATAAAATTGATGTGGGATCTACGAGCTTAAAGTTTAGTTGCATTTTTGCTATGATGTTTTTCATATAAAGATAATTTGTGGGAGCTTAAGAAAGCAGGTCCTGGCATATTGTATGGATTGGATTGTTTTGGAATCAAATAATTTTACGCTAGTGGTGATGAAGATGTTGTTATAAATCTATGGAAAACCTAACAGCAAATGTAGAAACTTATATATTTTAGGAAGAAAGGTTAACTTATAACCCAATGATGGTTTGACTAGTTCATTCACATAAAATAAATCCATAAATAGTCTTGATAATTAAATTCTTCATTGCATTTAATAATCATTTTAAATTTCAATCTCCTTGACATGCTGACTTTTGGATATTCATACCTGTAGAAAGCAGGACACCAGAAAAATAGTTGAATAAGATTCTTGTGCAATGCCTATTTGTTGATTATTTGAATAATTGTTACTCGAGGCCCATGCCTAATGCCAATAAGGCATATTATCTGTCTGTTGGGATGAGTGAACCTAAAGCTAGGATTCCTCTCTCGCTCAGCTCAGTCTATCCTTTTTTCCCCTTAATTAGAAGTAGTCTAAACAATGGAGGTATTTATGTGTTCGTCTTCGCTCTAGTCTTTGGTTGCAAAATCCGTGCGAACCACCTATTAGACCAATTCAAAACCAAGCTTTTATGGTTCCCAAGGCCCACAATTTTGGTAACAGGTACCGCACTAGTACCTAGCCTATACGGTACGGTACTAAACTATAGTGTAATGATATTTGGTACACAACTACTTATTAGTTCGATACCAGTACAACGTTGTTTTTGGCTTTTTTGTTTTTTTTTTTTTGTTTATCTTTTCTTTTTTTAAAAAATGAGGATTACTTTTAAAGTTTATGGATGTTTAGAATATTATAGCGTACTTTTAATCTACCCAATCAAGCCTCCATTATTGTTCAAAGTACTCAATTAAGGTTATGGATGTTTAGAGTACCTTTACGTGATAATATTATTTGTTCAGTTTTTGTTCAACTTACAATTTGCAAACTAGTCAGGAACATTTATTCATGAATATTTTCCTAGAAGCATATTGAGCAGTTGAAAATATATATTTTGTTACCCCAAGAATTATTCTGGTGATAGTTGCAATATTTAATAATTTTAAGTATTAAGAAAATTTTGCATCACAAAGATATGTAGTTTTTCATTATGAAAATTTTAGTTTCTGTGGATTCATCAAATATAATAGTAAAGTCTTTATAATTGCTTGTTGTTTTTTCTAAATCAATGATCAATTTGAGGTAAGTTCATTAACGAGGTTTCATTTCTTTATGAGGTAGAACTAAAATGCTATGTGACCATCATCAACATATTTAAACAACTTTCTGACTTTGTTCTTGCTCTCATTTCTGCATGAAGTAGTTTGATGCAGGTCAATCCACGTGGGTGGAGAATTTTTTTTCTAGGACCTGAAGTTCCAAGATAACATTTTTCTTATTGAATCTGAATTTTGTGTCTTGCTTTATGGCATAAGTTACATAAAGTTGCTATTAAGAGTTATTTTTATGGTCTATTCTCTCTCAAGGCTCTATAATAATGGATTCCTCGCTTGAGAGAGAAATTATGCATGATCAATAATATGCTTTCTCCATTTAAGAAAATAAGTTATATATGTTATATATTTGTTTATTTGTGTCTAAATTAAGACCTTATAGGTGTCGACAGAGGGGCAAGTAGACAAATACTATTGGATATAAGAGAGTAAATGCAGGATGGTGGATTGTAACAAATTAAGATTTAGATGAAGCTGCCATGCTGGAAGCTGTTTCTCCTATTGCAAATACTTTTGAAAGAGAACATGTAGCAATTCTATGTGTAATTAATGTTTGATAATGCAGTCTTTTTGACTAAATTATGACATTTTATTTCTGTGTATAAAGTATCCATCCATGCAGCAGAGAAGAAGAGAAAGGAAAGAAAGAAAGGAAAGAAAAAAGAAGAAAAGGAAAGAAGAGGAAATATAGAAAGAAAGGAAAGAAGAAGAAAAAAGGGAAGACAAAAAATGGAGGGAAGTAATAGAAAAAGGAAAGAAAGGAAGGAAGAAGGAAAGGGAAAGAAAAAAGAGTAAGGGGCTTGAACCACCCCAAATCCCTGAGCGGTTCGGGTCGATTCAACGTACTTCAATGGTTCCTAAATAGAAGCAGTTGGGTTACATTGCAAATCTTGGATTTACTGCATCAAATTTTTAACAACATGAATTTGTATATTTTCCTTTGCTTTGCAGATTAATAAGATATATGTTGACATTTTGATCATTAGAAGACTTTCAAGCGATTTTAGTTTTTAATAAGCAAAATATTATTTAATTTACAAAGCAATCATGTAATATGAACTTAGAACTAAGATTGTAAAAATTTGTTCTTTTTTCATGGATTTCCTTTTTCTTTCTTTGTGAACTTGATGTTTTGTCAAGATATAGGTGTCAGCTCTTTCTTTGTAGCACTGCTTTGTTTAGTTAATTTTTAGTTTGATTAAATTTCTAAGTTATTCTGCCATTTTAATCTAAGCTGAAGAAAGGATATTGTTCTCACCTATTAGGTTTTCCATATTATTGGCTCGAATTGCATCAGGAGTAACTTATACAATATATTGTGACTTCATGCTAATTTATGGGCTCAAGTTTTGTTTCTTATTTTTTCTTTTGTATTATGAATAGCATTATAAATGCAACTTTTGATGCAAATTAGGTTAGGAAGTCATAAAGTCATTTGAATTGTTGCTTGAAGTAGTTTTGATGTTTATTTTTATTGGTCATGTGATCCAAAGTTTGGAATTTGTCAGAAAAAGACATCTATTTTGAATGAAACATGTGATTTTATGCTCCTTCTCTGTATTATGATTCTAGAAATTGGAAATTTGAGATTTTACGCCATAAGACTGATTATTAGGTCCAGAGTGATTCTAAGCATTATTGTTTCCTTGCTTCCCCTCCATTTTATTCTTTTCCAGTTTTTTTTTTTTTCATTTTATTATTTCTTGTTCTATGATGGTCTTCGTGGTCGCAATTTTATAGAAATATCACCAAACACTAAAATTTAGTTATTCTCTCATTGGGCTCTTTTGGCCTACTATAACCCTAGATTTCAAATCCCTAGGTTAGACCATTTGGTATGCTATCATAAGTTTTTTCATTCTTTTGTATGCTAAAACAAGTCAGTGAAAATGATCTAGTGGTATATCTTAGCAGTTTCTTTTAATTGGGTTCCCACTTTCATTTTTCCAGTTAAGGTGCATTTTTATTTTTAGATTAAGTTTAGCCTGGATACTGGATTCATGTTGCTGACCATCTTTCTCTGTTCCTGCTGACCAAAATAGATATGGTTTTTATAAGCTGGCTCAATGGTGTATCTTCCGCTTGATTGTTCATGAACATGTGGCATGGAGGTTGTTAGGGTGGAATGGTGAATTGACCAGGCATTTATAGAGCTTACTAGCCCGTTGTTCATAATCTGTCTGGAAACAGAATCGGACAAAATTTTGGTTAATGAGTAAATAAAAATGATGGGATGATTTTGTAGGTTATCTAGGAGTTTTTACATTAGGATTTAGAGTTTAAGGTTCAAGGATACAAGGAGGGGATTTTAAAAGTTATATAATGGTTTATTATTCGAAATTTGGGCTATGTGTATATGTAGAGGACTGCAGAAACATTATAATGAAAATCAATGAGAAAAGAGGAGGTTTGAAAACAAAGCTAAGACCTGTAGACAAGATGTTTTCGTAATAGCTTTTGGTTATCTTTGATCATTTGCAGCTAGTAGTGCAATTCTTAAGTCCCTTCAATCATCAACTCCTTTAGTAAGAGACATAACAAATCCATCCTCCCCAAATTTTTGATTTAGTATAACACAATAACCGTGGCTTATATGACCTTAAGACAACTTTAAAAATCTTACACTGAATCCTTTGAGCCATTTTAGAATAATTGCTGCCTCCAGTTGACCACAATATTTTCTAGCCGTTTTGGCTTGCATCTGCTTGACATGATATCTTTATTTCACAAATCCAATTTAAGTTAGTGTATGTGTAACTTGATGGCTTAGGATGATACCTATTAAAGTTTTTAAAGAAAATATGGCTCTCTCTAATGCTCATCCTGGATTTATGTATATTCCTTCCTGCTTATCATTATCAGCATTTATCTGTACATGTTCTCCAGAAGAAATTGTTTTGATTTCTTATCTCATGAACCAACATGTTATATATCTTATGTCCTCTATTGCTTACTGTTATGACAGATCTTTTATGGTCACAAAACTGACATGACTGTCCTGATGTTTGTTATCTGTGCGTCCTTGTTGGCTTTAGACAAGCTTGCTTTAATATTTTTCTTGTGTAAATGTACTTTATCAAGCTGAAATTTCCTGGTCAACTGAAAATCTCTTTAACCTGTTTCAGCACAGAAGCCAATTGATCTATAGTGACAATGTTGATCTTCTCACATGTCTGTGGTTGTTATTTCTTAAAAAGACCTTGTCAAACAGTTGGTTCCTTCTTTTAAGTGATATTTTTCAGAATGCTGTCATAGTTTTTTTTTTTAAAAAATCATTTTCCATTATCATGCTGATTTTGCAAATTTTAGATGCAGTATATCTGGAAGTTCTTTTTAAATGTAAATCTGGCTTTCCCTCCAGCTTCAAGCTTCATGAGATGTATTCACACTTGTTGAAGCAATAGAGGTGCTAACTTCAATTTGCAATGGTTGAACAATTTCATCTTAAAAAGAGATTATTGAGAAATATGTACTTAGCTAAGCAGAATGAACTCATTGAACGTGGACCATCCCATTTTGTTGAATTAGGATATACCAAATTTCCTAATGAAGCATTGTTTGCTAAGTCTCTCACATATGGATCATCTTTGTATTTTCAAAAATAGTTCTTATTGTTCAGAAGCCAAATTTTTTTGCACTGTTGATCCATATGTGCCTAGACTTATCGCCACTTAGAACATACATTTGGTTATTTGGCCAGTTCCACTTACAGTTAATTCTGTTTGATGTGAATTGTATGCTTCAGTTCGAGCGTGTGTGCTGTATACAATTAACCCATTTTATGATAAGTGTGTTTTCTTTTTTTAGGGCGATAGCGTATCCATCTCATCAAGTGGATGCTTATTTATTTCATTCATTTCAGGTTGTTTGGAGATCATCTTATGCCATAACACAATCTGTTTGATATTACTATCTATAGATTATTGATTGAAAATAGTGTTTGACTTTCCTACTATCATGCTTGATGTGCTTTTCTTAATTCAGAATATAATTAATTGCGGTGTTTCTTTAATTCTTACATGTTGCTTATGGTAAACACACTTCTTAGCTTACTGAAAAATAAAAAGCTTCCACCCTCACTTCCCCACAGGACAAGGAAGAAAAAGAAAATTTTTCTTAAACTACTCCAAAATTTCAGGAGTTCTGTTTGATTTTTTTATGGGCTTCATGATTACAGGTTGTTGAGGTTTCAACCTCTAAAACTGGCAAGCATGGTCATGCCAAGTGTCACTTTGTGGGAATTGATGTTTTCACTGCTAAGAAGCTTGAAGATATTGTGCCTTCATCCCATAACTGTGATGTAGGATTCTACTCTTTTGCAAATTATGGATTTTTCTTTTTATATATTTTAGGATTTTGATTATCAGACTAATGTTTTTATATTTTGCAGGTTCCCCATGTTACTCGTACTGACTATCAACTCATTGATATATCTGAAGATGGTTTTGTATGTCCATGTTTTGACCTAGCATCTGTTTTGCTATTTTGATGCTAGAAGCTCTTTTTTCATAATACCAATTTGTTTGAATCTGGTCCTTCAGGTTAGTCTTCTGACTGAGAATGGAAACACGAAAGATGATCTGAGACTCCCCACTGATGAGACTCTGCTTGCCCAGGTTAGTGCTCCACCTTCCACTTTAAATGAATTGCAACTTTTTATGGGAGGTTCAATATTTAACAGGAACTCTGTGTTAATGCAATCTATCTAGTTTGGGAGTTTATGGAAGATCGAAATGGGCCTGTAATGTTTGACCTGACTTGTATTGATGGCTTGGAAGTTTTGAGCCCAAAACCTTGTTCGGTGGTTCTAAATAATTTTGCCAAGCCCATCCGAACTCTGAGTGGAGTTAGAAAGTTGTCGTGCTGGCTCAACCCATCTGGCATCAGTGCCTCTATATATAGTTTGGAACCCCATTGAGATCTCCAGGGGTTCATTTCATTAACTAATTGCCTGTATATTGTCATTTGTGGTTTAAAAGACTTCTCAAATCTAAGTGTGTTGTTTAAATTATTATGGTTGGTTTGGACCTAGGTCATTCTTTATATGGGAAAGGGAAAGTGCGGGTGTTATTGATGGCATTTTTTACTTGGGAAGAAAAAGGACAAAATAAGTAAAAGATGAAAATTAAAGAGGGGGTTTTTAAATACCATATAGTTTGCCACTTCAAATCTACTTGAGTGACAGCTACAAGCACCCAACTATTCATAAACATTATGCTTACGTACACATATGCAATCAATTTGTTATTTTTTCACATGAATATAATTTTCTAGCCCTATTACCAGTCGGTGTTTGCTTTCATAGTGGAGGTCCTTTGGGAATGGCCAACTTTTGCACATGCTTGATAAAATTTAGACTAGTTCAGTCTCAAATGTTTTCATTGCTTAGGTATTTGGAAAGAGAGAATTCAAGTGCTTAAGAAGTCTTGAAATCATGATTTTGTGTTGGGTCTCGGGGTGGCAAATATTGAGAAATATATGGGATGACCTTCCCACATTCTGTCTTTCCTGTTGCTTTGCTGTTTTTTATTTCCTTATAGATGAAGTGATATACTCTTTTCTGTAATATTATCTCTTTTTATTGTCCAATCTTTTTGTTGCCACTTGTTAAAATGGTTGGTAATTATTTGTATTCTGGTAGCTATTTGACTTTTCTTGTTTTCATAAATATTTGTTACCAATGACATCTTTAGCTTTGCAGGTGTTGATCATATTCCCCTTAATGCACATTTACTATTGGATATTCCCCTTAAGAATGATGTACTTGACTGAACTATGTATAGACCAATCTCTTGTAGGTGCTGGCCATATTATTGCTTTAAGAGTGCTTGATGATTTTCTGACTCTAATCATACTGAAATCTTTAGTATGCGGCATGATACTAGTTGGTTTTTGAGACAGGCTCTCTGCCTCCCCCACGCCAAAAAGAAAAGAGAAAAAAGTGCTTGTGGCACACTACATGAGATGTAGAAAATTTTGGCTTATGCCACCTGATCTTTGTAGCAGTGAATGGTCCAATCATTCTGGGATTCAGTTGTCATTTAGGATTTTAATTCATACTTCTTCTATGAACTTCTGAGAGTCTGGTCGGAGGTTGTCCAAAATGTTGTTAGAGAACTGATCTAGGTCTCAAGGTAGTTAGAGGTCTATTAGCTCATATGAATGCGGCAAGCTTTTGTCACGGATGTTTTTAAACTAGCACATCATTGTGGTGATATAGTCTATTATGAATCAAGATCTGCTCGGAAAACTTTAGGATCAGTTGGGATGTTAATGTACTCAAGATATCACAGATGAAACCGCAATTATTTTGCTATAACTTTATGTCATCAACTTATTTTGGTGCATCATCATCATCATCAATGATGGGAAAAAGCTTTTTTCTTTTTAGGTCAGAATAATTATTGAAATGAAGGACTTATGTGAGGTTCTGATAATCTCTTGTGAGATTAGTGACTTAACAATGTTGAGGGATAGCTATTTTCATGAATGGCTTTTCTGATTCCACTTGTTTTTTTTAAATAAAGAAATTGATTACTTATCATTTAAGAAAATTAGAATGGCTACAATTATGGCAATTCAGTTGGGGACTCAATAACCTGCACTTTGAGACTATGGTACCTGAATTTCGTCTCATTGACCCTAAACTTGGTGTCCATGTTGGTTAGTTACTGCCTTTGTAAAAGTAGACCTGCTGCTAATAGATTTCACCGACCTGACCCATGTCATGTCAGTATGTTGTATTAGCCCAAACCAGCCCCTTCCAATATAGAAGTTAACCTGACCTGTGCTGAACTGTTGGCTTAACGGACCAAAGTATGGTTCAGCATTGTAGATTTATAACTGACTTTTGGTTGGATCCAGGTACTGGATGTGTACTTATTTTCTTCAGAATTATGTTTTTCTTTGTATTTTTTTTTTTGGTTTGTATAACCAAAATAAAAATCATGTATGACAAACTGTAGACTAATTGAGACTGGGTTAAGCTGGTTAAGTTTTCTTGAGATGCTTGTGAAACCAGGGAAACTTACCTTGATAACTGCTTTGATTTTAAGCTATTTCATTATTTTTTCTGCAGATTAAAGATGGTTTTGCTGAAGGCAAGGATCTGGTGGTGACTGTCATGTCTGCAATGGGAGAAGAACAGATCTGTGCTTTGAAGGACATTGGTCCCAAATAAGTTTGTTTAGAACACAGGTTCTAGCTATTTGTAACACTACCAATCTTGTTGGTGGTGCCTTTACAAACTAGTAAGAATGAGAGTTTGTATGGTTGAGATGACTGTAAGTTTATTGAACTGAAAAAAATTCCTGCCACACAGGAAGTAAGAAGACTTGGTTCTTCCCTTGACATAGTGTTATCCCTTTTATCTATGTTCCCCCTTCCATTTTCAAATCCATTTGGTTATCACGGAGTTTTTCTTTATTATTAGTTATGAATACTGCATAATCTCTGTATCTTTTTAATCAAACATTTCTGTGAGCATCGTACATGCATGTACGTGAAGCAGCAAACTACGTTTTGCGCATGGCATTCGGTTTATTAGAATATAAAACAAGGGACTTTGAATCATGCTTTGATTGGCATCTTCAGGTATGTTTGGTTGCTCATGATGTTAGGTATGTAATAACAAGGCTTGCATTGCATGCCTAAACTGACATTGGTCAATTTCCCAACAGGAGAAATGTGAAGTACTGTTGAAGGACATCTATAGTCCAGTCAAGGAGCTTGTCTTAGGGTTGTGCCCCGTTGATTCCATGCAGGTTCTATTGTTGAATATAAAAAGATCGATCATAGTACCGTGCTTGTCCGACTAGTTTGAGAGATTGTTCTTGTTTGTTTAAAGGTGATATGGTTAATTAGACAGCATTCTTCAGCCAGGGAAGGAAAAGGGAAGGGTGAATAAGAAAGTGCTCGTCTTTAAATGGTAAGGTGAGATGTCATCTAAATGCTGCGGACTGATCATGAATCTCTTCGGTGTAGTTCAAGTTGCGACTAAGCCGAAAAAACTGCTTATGTATGAATCAATGGACTGTCCGTTTGTTGAACACGAGGGGGGAATGTAGGAACGAGACCATGGAATCCAAGCTAAACTTAAACCACTTGAACCGAGGTTTCTTTACCTGAGAGGTTTGTGAAATCTGAGATGTGATAATTAGGTCGAGGGTTCACCTAAGATGCAATAACTCATATTACTGCTTTGCGCCTCTCTCTCTCTCTCTCTCTCTCTGTGTGTGTGTGTGTGTGTGTGTGTGTGTGTGTGTGTGTGTGTGTGTGTGTGTTTTCTTCTGTGCTCTTTATTTTTCCTGGACAACATAAAACATGGCGTTGTTTGTCTGGATGGTATCAGCAATTTATCATCCGGGAAAAAAAATGCATTCTGGTAGGAATTCTTAGTTTATTGAAGAGGATGCAGCTTATGGGGATGGCACTAACATCTACGAGACAAAAAGAATATGGGCATCGTGAGCAAAGAGGGAAAAATACCGGCATGATTGGGTGCAAGGGATGTGGTTGGAGCAGTAGAAGTATAAGATGGAGGAATGCATGATGCAAGGAAAACAAAGACATAAAGCAAGGATAATTTCAATGTGGGCAAGTGTAACGCAAATTGTGGGAACCAAGAGAAGTGTCGGCCTATGTTTGTAGATTCTCTTGTTACATGTTATGCATTGTTTAATCTCTCTTATACTACTACAAAATATATCACTTTCCAATAATCATGCCTAAGATACCTGATGAATCCTATTGTTTGTAGAGTAAACCCTAAAGCTATTTCATATTTTCAGATTTTTTTTTTTGATGCACAGCTGCAAATGTTAATCTCCATCATGTTTGCTTATAGCCATTGTCGACCTATATTGAATGGTGGATCGATGGTGCAAAGACAATGCTTGCATAAGTATCAACTTTGCTTAAGAGGAGATTACAACACATAATGTTTAGCAGTTAGATAACCTGTGCAAACAAACCAATTTGCTTGAAATTTTGTCAATCTTAAAGAAATGAAACGAGGTTTTATTTTAACTTCCTCAAGCCAAGCCTTCTATTGTATTGAGGATCAACTTTCATTAAAAAAAAACTTCATGTAATTTTATTACTCAAACAGAAAAAAATATTAGTGTAGAAATTTCATATAATAAATAAATAAAACTTTCTTAGTGATTCTCCTGCCTACCTACTTATAATTGGCACAACTTCATTCCGAACTTAATATAAAAGTTCCAAATTGGCAAGTAACTTATTCCCTAGAGGAGGTTTTGCATGTTTATTTTATATGTGCCACCAAGTGAAGATTTGTCGTATCATCTTTAGAAATTGTATTTTATCTTGAATTATAGAGCCATGAGTATATGATGCATAGTCATCTTGAAAGTGTCTGCATCTTTCTCTCCTCCTACCTTTGTCAAAAGAAAAAGCTAAAGCTCCCATTTCAAATTTATACTTTTGAATAAATATTGACATTGTGCTCGATGAATACCAGGATAGTTAGCCCATATGAGTTTAATCCACCATCTAGCTATGGTGTATTAGGGGGCTGCTTCATGATAGACATTTTCCTCTCAAAAAAGCGAGAAAGAGTGGGGGGCGGTGGGAGTTTGGAGGATTAGGATACCTTTAGCCTTCACATCATGATATATTTATATTATCCTTTAAAACCTTATGAAATATTCCATCAAAGATTCCTCTCGCTTCTCTCATGTTTTTCTTTCTTAACTACAAAAAAAATCCTTCCAAATTAGGTTTACACTATGGCCAGGAGATTTTTTGGTCTTAAGATCTTCAGGCATTAAAAAAGAACCTTGCATCAATTTGGAATAAGTGAAGGATATCTTCTAATAGAGAAGGATATCCTTTCCAATTCACATCAAATACCAAAGAATTAAGACTTATGCTATGGTGAGAGATATCCCCTGCCACATCAAGATATATCTTTTTAGTAAATAATAGAACAAACTTATAGCACAGAATAAACTTATTCATCCAATTCCCTTTAATTACTAATCTATTTTTATTATTTTATAAATGCTCGAAAAAAAAACTAAGAGAGTAGTTTGATCTATGCGATAAAATCTAAATTATCAAGAAACTGAACATGTCTTAAATCCAGCTTATTTCCTCCCATTTTTCACACTTATTTCTCAACCTAACATAAAAACACCTCTATTTGGTGAAATATACTTGTTCCTTGTGTAAGAAAAAACTCTCCTCAAAGTTATTCTGCACCAAAAAAACCATCCAAGAGTGTAAATCATGATCATTTTTTGTACTTTGACGCCAAGCAATGAAAAGCCGACAACCTTCGGACCTGGTAGAGGTGGTCGAAGTTCCGTGAACCAACCATTGCATTCCGTAGCTTGCTTTTCCAACTACCTGTTATCTTCTGCCGTATCCAAGGCGGATCCAGCATCATTAGCTCTCTCAGCAGCCACAATTCCGACAGGATATTAATGACCAATAAGATTCCAAAAAAAAATCTTTCATTAAAGGATTCGACTGACAAAAGCTCATATATAGTACTTATAAACGCTAAACCACCCCCCTTCCGTCCGTCCACCAGTCTCTCTTCTCCTTGTTCGAGTCATACGCTCGTCATTGGATCGCGATGGTACTCCGCAGAGTACTCCAATTGGTTCTCTCTCTCTCTCCATGGACTCTTTTGCTCTCCTCTCTTCTTCACGCGCGCATCTCCTTCCACGTGTTGCAGAGCTTCGGTAGATACCAGCAATTTTTCGAAGGAAATCACTCTGGCATCAGTGAGGAATGCAATAATTAGGCAGGAGTTTCGATCGAGTTCAGTCTGATAGAAAGGGCCAGATTCCCGTACACGGCCCCGGTATACGATCCTTCGTTTCTGGGTTAAGCTTAAGGCCAGTCCCTTGTGGAGTTTTTTGTCCGAGAGTCCGAGGCTCTTCATGCCAAGGTCCGATTTTTACTCTATTTTCTCGTCCTTTTGCCCATTTCCCAACTGGGTTTTGTTTTTTTTTCTTCCTTTTTCCTTTTTCAGTCTGTGCTTAGTTTTGAAAGGATGGAACTATTTGAAGAATTTTGAAGAAGAAAGAAAAGGAGTTAAGTTTGGAATTAGATTGGTCAACTCAGAAAAATATGATGTGTTCAATGCTAGTACTCTTATGAATTTTTAGGGTTTAATTTGAACAGAAACCAAGAAGCCCCTCAAGGATTTTTATTGTATCATTAGGAATATTTCTCTGTTTTCCATTGCTAGATGAAGTTGTCTTCTTTTATCTTTTTTGTTTTTTTTTCAAGTGGTAACCTTCTGTTAATCCTTTCTTTTATGAGCTTATTGGTTGACGAATTCCACCATTTCTGAGTTTTTTTTTTTTTTTACTTCACCAATCAAGAATTATATTTAGTTGGTCTTTTCATTATTTTCTCTTTTATGACCAGATCTTAACATGTGGGAAATTAAGTTACGTTTCCAGGTCCAAGAGGAGTGCATTTCTGTATTGTTCCAATTTTATCGGATGTCTCTGAATGGTGCCGTTTTGAAGAGCGGCAGGAGAAGAAGTGCTGATTTTGTCATCGGGACCCGAGCTCTAGGATGGTGATTGCCAGATTTTTGATACCTCGGTTTCTGAAAAAGAGTTGCAGACGGTCTGGATCGGATTGTGTCATGCTAAGCGAGCGCTTCGGGCTACCTCGATCATACTGAAGGATGATTCAGCCACTGTAATCAGCTGGGTCCAAAAAAGCTCGTGCGGAGGTGGAGGGGTACACCCTTTGCTTCAAGACATCTGAGTGATGGTGAGTGATAGAGTGGCTTTTCAGGCTAAGTATGTGTACCGAGAGGCCAACGGGGTGGCGGACTGCATGACGGTGTATGTGGCGAGCCACTCAGAAGGCACCTTGTGGGCCGGAGAGGGGGAGTTAACCAGGGCACTTTGTGGCTTGTTGTTTGCTGATTCTGCTGGATGTATCCGTATGAAATATCCGCTTGAGCAAAAACAATAAAATAAAATAAAATAAAAATGAGTGCATTTCGATTTCTTTGGAGTAGAACAAAATGATTTATGGTAGGATTTGATCATACTTCTCAACACAACAAGCTTGCGGACTTCAGTCTTTGTGATGTCTTGGTAACCTGTAAGTGTTTAGATCCCTCAAGTATTAGCAACTGTGATCATCCTACCACTAGAGAGGACAATGTTTGACTAGAGTCTAGTTATAAAGGATTGTTCATATGTGCGAAAATGTGACATAATGATAGCACACCTCGAGCATCAACAGTTTCATCCACTGGGAAGCATCAGGCTGGCACGAATTTTACTCGAGAGTAAGCGGGTAGGTTAGAGAGAAAAAATGAGAGCATAGGCATATATAACGCCCCAACCTCGAATACAGTAGATTCACAATGTAAATTCTATACCTGTTTGTATTGATGTTGTAAGGGAGTCTGTCTCTGATGGGATGACTCAAAAGAGACTAGAGCCCCTGGCCTGAGCTTTTAGTGTTTGATGAGATGCTCAAGCACAAATTTCTTGAAAATGCTTCAAAGCTTATAATTACATCTCTATGCATTTGCTTTGTTTTCTCCATTGCTCTAAAATGGATGATCAGTTGTTCTCAATCTGCTATGCCATCTTGTTTTCCTTCCGACAAGAAGTGTTTTTTTCTTCTATGCAAAAATTTTGACTTTTGCATGTAAAATGGGTATTGCTTATCCACTATGTACAAAAAGGGTTTTATGTCATTTAAAGTCCATGGTTCTAATAGGAAGAGATCCTTGCAGTTTGCAAATGGAGGAGATTTTGAATTCTTATTCATTTCTTTTATATATTTCTTGTAGAACTTACTTCAATAAAAAGATGAGGAACAGATGCCAGATTTCATATGTTCTCTGTCGGTTTTAAAATGTAGTGTTATGCCTGCATATTTACACATTCCATAACACCTTCTAGAATCCATCTCTTTCCTGTGGACCTTGGTGTTTACTGGACCATTCATCTAATGAGTATACTAAACCAGCTCAGTGTTGATTTTCTCAATCTTCCCTATATTGAGTCAGTTAATCGATCAAATTGAGATGAACTACTACTCGCTTTCAATTGATTCGTAGGTATTTTTTTTTGTTGCAAGTGATAGAGTCAACAATTGCTGAAGTTGGTGGATTTATCAACATATACTGTATTGCATGCAATTATTACTCTTTAGGTTTATAAATTATATTGTAGGTATTAAGTTTCATGGCTCTCTGATGTCATAGTCATTGTTGCGTTGCTCTTCATCTTTATCGATTTCAATGATTGCCTATTGCATGAAGTGTCAGGAACATGTTTAACATGCTACAGGCTGGACTATATTCAAACCCAGAAGAAGTGCCCTTCTTCCCCAACAAGTACCCAACTTTCACCTCTCGGGTTTCAGAATCGCCGGCTCTGAAAAGAATGTGTCTATATTTGATGCAAATTTAGGTCTTGCATCTGGCATCTGCATCTGTAAGTGTGAATCAGACCATATGGAACATGTATCTCAATGATTCGCTTCCGCTATTCACTGTCAAGGGAGATGATGTTGGAATAATCAACTCAAAGAACTCAAATAAAACTTAAATAATTTAATATCACTGAAACAACTGATTCCAATGCGTACCTCTTTGATGTCGTTTTCTTTAGATCCAAAATAAAATAGATAATACCTGTAGATCGGTCCGAGGCGTGTAGTCACTGTCTTTGAAAGAGATTCGCCTCCTTATATGCACCGGATTCTGGCGATCCCTTCCCAAGATACAACAGACCGTTGATTTTGTAGACGTGCACAATACTACAAAATCTCTTGAACTCTGCAGGAATTTTTCTCTTTGCTCGTACACTATGGTTTGATAAGAAATGAAGAAAGAATAGAAAAAGGAAGAGTACAGAGCTTGAAATGATCACTCTGCTTAAAAGACCGTGAAGGAAACCAAGCTTAAAAAATTCAAAGAAAGGGATGATAGAACTCTGTTATGTTTTTTTTTTTTTTTCTTTCGGTGAAGCCCCTTTATCTTTGGCTTCACACCAGGAGACGTTAGGCCCCAAAGTCTCCCTATTCAAGAGGTTTTAATGACGGTCTTCCGTTGAGTTTTTCAACGGGTGGATCATTCAAGGGTCAGTTTCAAAATGTAAGAAATGAGACACGGTTTCGTAACCGTTTTTCTCAAATTTCAAAAACTTCTTACATTTCCCCACCATTTTTTGAAATTTTAAAAATTTAAAATAATTTTGAAAATAATAGAAATTCTGAAAATTCAAAGTACGAGCAATCAATACACTTAGCTTTCGATAAAAGGTGTCTTCCGGACTTGAACCTTCTTCTAGTTGGTATTTTGCCATCCACACCGGTCCGAAGTGAACAAAGTCTTGAACTTGGACTTTATATATAGATTTTAAAATACCGAACAACTAAGAGTTGACCCTGCATGTGAGTTCCATCGGGGTAGCGCATTACGGCCGTGCGCAGGTATCTTGTTTTGTGAGTGTCTCCTAGAGAACAAGCCTTAATTCTCTATTTGACTGCGGCCCCACAGTCACACTCACATCGGTGATATCTCCAAGGGTATACTGCAACTCTATACCCTGCTATAATAGCCTTGATATCATTAAGGCATTACGCCATCCTCCTGTCTAGTGCAGTTGAGCACCTGCTCCATAGAGATGGGTAGTGAACTGAGTTCACTTTAAATTTGGTGCTCCTACCAACCACTCAGTCAGCTTGTTTGTCCCATTGAACCTACATCTTGGGATCTCCAGTCAGATAGGTTGGGTTGCCGCTGACGGTGACTCAAAAATAGGCTTTAAACCCATCCCCCTCGAAGCATATTGAACTTGTCCTCTCGACAAGCCCTTGGTCAGATGATCTGCCAAGTTCTCCACTGATTTGATATAACTTAAAGTTATAACTCCAGTAGAGGTGAGCTTCCTTAAAATTTTATATCGAAGCTCAATATGCCTAGACGACTTCGAGTTGTGATTTTTACTTTTCACTTTTGCTATAGTCGCCAGATTATCACAGTTAATTAGAACAGCAGGAATAGGCTTATCCATCATGGGAATATCTGATAACAGACCCTTAAGCCAATCTGCTTCTCCACCAGCTAACTCTAAGGCTACCATCTCAGCCTCCATGGTGGATCTAGTAATCAAGGTCTGCTTGGAAGATTTCCAAGCGACTGCACCACCACCTAGTGTAAAGACAAATCCACTAGTGGCCTTTGTATCTTCGGAATCAGAAATCCAGTTAGCATCATTATACCCTTCTAGTACAGTAGGAAAACCAGAATAGTTTATCCCGTAGTTAATGGTACCCTTCAAATATTTAAGAAGCCTTTCTATTGTATTCCAATGTGTTTTATCGGGATTACTAGTGTAGCTACTTAGTCTTCCTACAGCATAGGAGATATCTGGTCTTGTACAGTTAGATAAATACATAAGACTTCCAATTAATTGAGAATACTTTAATTGGGAAATACTATCCCCACCATTTTTCTTTAATTTTATGCTAGGATCATATGGGGTACTAACTGGCTTGTAATTTTCGTACCCAAATTTCTTTAACACCTTTTCAACATAGTGAGATTGACTTAGAACAATCTCATTTTGTGTCCTTCTAATTTTGATTCCTAAGATTACTTTAGCTAATCCTAGATCTTTCATGTCAAAATTATCACTTAAGTATTTCTTCACTTCAAAAATTGTGACATGTTCACTACCAAAAATTAAAATGTCATCTACGTATAAACATAGGATAATAATAGACCTATCAAATATTTTCCAATATACACATTTATCGAAGTCACAAATATTAAAGCCATATGATAAAATGACTTGGTCAAACTTTTCATGCCACTGTCTAGGAGCTTGTTTTAATCCATATAAGGATTTGACTAGCTTACACACTTTATTCTCTTGACCAGGAACTACAAAAACTTCTGGCTGCTCCATATAAATTTCTTCATCTAACTCGCCATTAAGAAAGGCTGTTTTCACATCCATCTGATGGATTTCAAGTTTATAAGATGCCGCCAATGCTATAAGCACTTGAATTGTAGTTATCCTAGTGACTGAAGAATAAGTATCAAAATAGTCCATTCCTTCTCTTTGACTAAAACCTTTAGCAACTAATCTAGCTTTGTATTTTTCAATGGATCCATCAGGATTTTGTTTCCTTTTAAAGACCCATTTGCATCCTAGTGGTCTAGACCCTGGAGGTAAGTCGATTAACACCCATGTATTGTGTGAAAGGATTGATTCCATCTCACTTTTAATGGCTTCCTCCCATAGAGGTGCATCACTAGATTTCATTGCTTCAGCATAAGTCAAAGGTTCATCTTCAACAAGGAATGTGTAGAAGTCATCTCCTAGGTTTTTCTCTATTCTAGGCCTCTTGCTCCTTCTAAGTTCAACTTGGGGTTCTATTTCAGTGTTATCATTTTGTGATTTAGAGGATTCTCTTATTTCTAACTTTCTCTTTTCTTTCATAGGAAACACATTCTCAAAAAATACTGCATCATTTGATTCTTTAATAGTGTTCGGTGTAATGTCAGGTACATCTGATCGTACTACTAAGAATCGGTATGCGTTACTATTTTCCGCGTATCCTATGAAAGCTGCATCGAAAGTCTTAGAAGACAGTTTAGTCATCTAGCTAGAGTTAATTTTAACTTTTGCAAGGCAACCCCAAACTTTAAAATATTTTAGACTAGGTTTTCTACCCCACCATAACTCATATGGTGTTTTCTGGTTATCTTTAAATGGTATACGATTAAGTATTTTACATGCTGAAATTAGAGCTTCACCCCATAAATTGTTGGAAAGACCAGAACTAATAAGCATTGAGTTAATCATGTCAAGAAAAGTTCTATTTTTTCTTTCAGCAACTCCATTTGACTGAGGAGAATAAGGGGCAGTAGTCTCATGTATAATCCCATGTTCCTCACAGAATTTTCCAAATTCTGTTGAACTATATTCTCCTCCTCTATCTGACCTGAGTCTTTTTATTGTTTTCTGTGTTTGATTTTCAACCTCTGATTTATAAATTTTAAATTTTTCTAAGGCTTCATCCTTAGTTTTTATTAAATATACATAGCAGTATTTTGACATATCATTTATAAAGGTAATAAAGTATCTTTTTCCTCCTCTCGTCAAAATACCGCTCATCTCGCAAATATCACTATGTATTAAATCAAGTAGGTTAGTACTTCTACTTGTTGATTTAAATGGTTTCCTAGGTTGTTTAGCTTGAACACAAATTTCACATTTTTTGTTCTTCTCTAAATTATATTTAGGAATTAAATCTAAACTCATCATTCTTTTGAGAGTATTGTTATTCACGTGTCCAAGTCTACTATGCCACATCTCTAAAGAGTCAATATGCATAACAAGTGGAGAAGAAACATTTTTATTCATATTGTTGCATGGTAATACACTCAATTTAAATAGCCCATCAGCAACATAACCCCTCCCTACAAATGTCCCACCTTTGGTAATTACAACCTTATTTGATTCAAATACTAATTTAAAGCCTAACTGACTCAAAAGAAAACCACTAACAAGATTCTTGCGAACATCTGGCACATGTTGCACGTTGTGGAGAGTAATAATTTTTCCAGATGTGAACTTCAATTTTACTTCTCCTTCTCCAATCACTTGTGCAACACTGGAGTTGCCCATGGTCACAGTTCTCCCTTTAACTTCCTGGTAGAAAGAAAAAGAGGAAATATCAGAACATATATGGACAGTAGCTCCTGTATCAATCCACCATTCGGTTGGATTGTAGGCCAGATTTAACTCAAGTTTTGAGATTACTAACCTGTCCTCGGTTCCAGTAGAGCCAGAACCTGTTATCATATTTGCCTGAGGAGTCACTTTGTCACCTTGCCCCTTGACTTTGTCCTTTCTATGTCTACACTGTTTGGCAAAGTGTCCTGGTTTTCCACAGACATAACATGTTCTCTTGCTCTGTTCCTTTTGAATCTTTGGTTTTGGCTTCTCAAAGTGTTTCTTGGGTTTATTTCTCCAGAAGTTAGTTTTCTTCGTTTCTACTAAGTTTGCCTTTGCATTAACTTCTGAGTCAATACCCAAATCCTGTTTATGGTTATTCCTGTGTTTTTCTTCTATTTGAAGGGACACAAGTACTTGATCCAAAGAGAGGGTGTGTCTCTTATGCTTCAAAGAGACTTTAAAATTTGTCCAGAAAGATGGAAGCTTTTCTATAAGGGCTGCCGCCTGAATTCTCTCATCTATAGAAATTCCCATTGCGACGATCTTCGCCACTATATTCTGGACTTCATGTGCTTGATCAATTACTGATTTTTGATCTACCATTTTGTAAGAAAAATATTCTCCTATGATGAACTTTTCTTCTGATTCAGTTTCTTTACCATATTTCGACTCAAGTTCATCCCACAATGTCTTAGCTGTACCCTCAGCTCTAGAGTAGATGTCGTATAAGTTATCATTTAGTGCACTAAGTATCAAACTTTTGCACAAACGATCATCTTTATCAAATTTGTATTTAGCAGCTGATCTGCCGGGTTCATGATCCATTGGGTCCTTAGTTGAAGGATTGTTTGTAACCACATAAAATAAATCTAATGTGTCTAACCAAGACTCCATCTTTGTTTGCCATCTAACAAAATTCTTTCCATCAAATGACTCGGGTTTCAGGATATCGTTTAATGAGTTCTTAACTTTATCCATCTTTGTATTTCAGAAGCGAAATTCTCTTTCAAAAATGTTGGAATAATCAACTCAAAGAACTCAAATAAAACTTAAATAATTTAATATCACTGAAACAACTGATTCCAATGCGTACCTCTTTGATGTCGTTTTCTTTAGATCCAAAATAAAATAGATAATACCTGTAGATCGGTCCGAGGCGTATAGTCACTGTCTTTGAAAGAGATTCGCCTCCTTATATGCACCGGATTCTGGCAATCCCTTCCCAAGATACAACGGACCGTTGGTTGTGTAGACGTGCACAATACTACAAAATCTCTTGAACTCCGTAGGAATTTTTCTCTTTGCTCGTACACTATGGTTTGATAAGAAATGAAGAAAGAATAGAAAAAGGAAGAGTACAGAGCTTGAAATGATCACTCTGCTTAAAAGACCGTGAAGGAAACCAAGCTTAAAAAATTCAAAGAAAGGGATGATAGAACTCTGTTATGTTTTTTTTTTTTTTTCTTTCGGTGAAGCCCCTTTATCTTTGGCTTCACACCAGGAGACGTTAGGCCCCAACGTCTCCCTATTCAAGAGGTTTTAATGATGGTCTTCCGTTGAGTTTTTCAACGGGTGGATCATTCAAGGGTCAGTTTCAAAATATAAGAAATGAGACACGGTTTCGTAACCGTTCTTCTCAAATTTCAAAAACTTCTTACAGATGATGGCAACCATGCATCGACAGCAGCAGCAGCAGCAGATCTTGCATGTTTGCAGGTAGTTCAGTCGTGTTCGACTCGTAGTCATTGTGGACCTTACATGGATTATAAATAGTGTGTGTGTATATATATATATATATATATATCCTTTTTCCCCCTCTTAGGCTCTCTCTAGAAGAATACATTATGGTAAGTTTGTGGCTGAATTGAAGTTCAGAGATGCTCCACAAGATTACAGTCCAGCAATTCGCACTAAGGTCTTCTCTTTTTCCGTTTTTATATACCGTTTTCATACTAGTGAGCTACTTTTTCATAAATCAAGGGCTACTTTTACTCTCTTTTTTTTTTGCTGCAAAAAAAAAAAGACGGAAGCTTGATGATGCCAAGAAGAAAATAAATACATTGTTTTAAGAATGAGTTCATCCCACGAAGCTTGATGATGCCTTTTTCTTTTTATTCTTTGTTTTATTCAGGAAGTTGGACATCTAATGTTCTATTTATTTTTATTTAAAGACCTTTAAAAACCAGAATTTGATTAGAAACTTGGGTTTCAGCATTGACTAGCTTGCGGTTAGCAACCTATAGCTGAATGTTTAATCTGAATTGGCAAATGATAAGAGAGAGAAAATAAGAGAGAGAGAGCGTGGAAAGAGAGAGAAAAGAGGAGAGAGAATCTAAACTTTCTCTCTCTGTTTTTTTTTTCCTTCTTTGGCGAAACAGGGCAAACTCCTCCGTCGGCTCCTCTTATAATGGAGGACCATGAGGCCGGTGGCTGTGGTGGTGATTGCCAATCGGAAGACTGATGACCGGGACACCATGAATGGCGGCCAACGAGAGCCGGCAGCTAGCGGCTAGTCAATTGAAATAACTCGGCCAAAACAGAGGACATAGTGGGGTTTTCTAACTCCAGTCGCTCGCCGACAGTTGGGTCTCCGATGTGTTAGCAATATATCTCCTAACTAAATAAATAAATCTATAAATTCAATTAATAAAAATCTTAAAGGAAATAATATACATGCATATCATTCGGCATCCAAATAATTCTATTTTAATACAAAATAAATCTATTCTAGCACAAAATAAATCTATGCATTTAATAAGTTTATATCATAGAATTTCAAATCCTACCAATCTACTAATATTAAATTAAAAATAAAGGTAGAAGAAAGTAGCCTGATTGAAAGCAGGTCGAAGCGCGTAGACGCTGTCCCAAAGAAGTATTTGCCCCCACGTACGGGTCACCCGGCAATCCTTCTCGGAGATACGACGACCCTACAACCTCTTCTTCGGCACGTCTCGGAAGAAGTCAAAACGAACCCGATCGGACTTGCAGATCCAGCAAAGAGCAGTATGAAAAGAATAAAATAAAACTGAATAAAAATGTAAAAATGAAAATCGGAAGTGGCTAAGGAGAAGAAGAATTTTTCCAGAGTTTTTCCACTATTTTTCTATATTTTTTTCGTACCCCAAAAGAGATGAAATGGAGGGGTTTATATAGGGATTTAATCGGGGGCAATATGGTCTTTTCGGCGGACGCGTCCGCGCCTTCCGCGGACGCGTCCGCGCTCTTCTCACAAACGTGCGCCAACGGGCGCACGCGTCCCATTTAATGCAAACGAAAACGCCCGTTGGCGTTTTCGTTTTCAAACGAGCACGCGGCCGCGGCCGCGACCGTTTCCAAAGCGTAACGCCCGCTGGGCGTTACCCCTCTTTTTTTTTTCCTCTCAAACGCGCACACGGCCAAATTTCGGGCCGCGTGCGCATTTAAATTTTTCCCAACAATCCCCCACAAAAATTTAAATAATTTTAAAATCAAAATAAAATGCTGGATATCTTATATTATGTAATAGGTGTAGGTACCTTTCGGTTTGAACCTTCACTTAGTGACAATTGATTACATCTGTGGAGCCAAGGTGGTCTTAACCTTGAACCTCGGTCCATGGCTCAGATTAAATCAACAGCACACATAATATAGCCCGATCAAGGTTCTAAGCGGGTTGCGCTATTATGGCCATGCGCAGGTATCTTTCATGTGCTTTTTAGGGAATCGCCCATTTTCCATAATCGCGGCCTCGCGACTGCACATATAGGTGAGTCCTAATAAGGATGCTAGCAAGGAAGCTCCTGCCTCTTGGGTCTCGGACTCATTAAGAGTTATACAAACGAACTCATCCTACCGCTTGCTTTTATGAGCACTAGCGCCATAGGGATGAGGACAACATAAAATAGTGCTCCTCTTAGTCACACTTTGGTTTGTTTCTACCCATTGAACCTTTTAAGGTTGGGTTCCCACCGTGGTGATCTATCTTTATGGGCTAAGCCCCATCCTCCTCGACGACTCTAGAACCACTGTTCTAGATAAACCTTTTGTAAGCTGATCAGCCAAATTATTTTCTGATTTTACAAAATTCAAGGCAATAACATTATTTTTCAATTTATATCTCAATGATTTATGACGTACTTTTAAGTGCCTGTTCATTTTTACATTGGCATTTTCTTGGTTGCACTTATCTATTGCAGATTTACAATCACAATGTAAGGAGACAGGTGGTAAAGGTGACTCATCTACAGGAAGGTCTATAAGTAGATCTCTGAGCCACTCAGCCTCAGTGCTAGTAGTGTCTAAAGCTATCAGTTCAGATTCCATGGTACTCCTAGATATTAAGGTTTGTTTGGTGGATTTCCAAGACACAGCAGCACCTCCTAGGAGAAAGACGTATCCTGTGGTGGATTTAACATCTAAGGTATCGCTGATCCAGTTGGCATCACTATAGCCTTCTAGAACAGCAGGAAACCCACTAAAGTACAAACTATAGGACTTGGTACCCTTAAGATACCTAAGAATTCTCTCTAATGCTGTCCAATGATCTCTATTTGGATTAACAGTATATCTACTAAGTCTATTTACAGCATATGCTATGTCTGGCCTAGTGTAGTTTGTTAGGAATCCTAGTGAGCCTATGATTTGAGCATATAGGCTTTGAAGGACAGGAGTTCCTAAGTTCTTCTTAAGATGAGTAGAGGGATCAAATGGAGTAGAGACAGGCTGACAATCGGAATAATTAAATTTATTAAGTATCTTGTCAACATAATGACTTTGGGATAACTCAATACTTTTTGCACTTCTAATTATTTTGGTATTTAAAATTAAGTCAGCTTGTCCCAAGTCTTTCATATCAAACTTATTACTTAAAAATTGTTTTACTTCATCAATTATCTGAAGATCTGTCCCAAAGATCAGTATATCATCTACATAAAGGCACAAGATCACAAATTTGTGTCCAACTCTCTTATGATATACACATTCGTCTGTGCTATTGATTTCAAATCCAAATGTCATTATGGTTTCATCAAATTTCAAGTGCCATTGCTTAGGTGCTTGTTTAAGACCATAAAGAGATCTGACTAGTCTGCAAACTTTATTTTCTTGGCCTGGGATTTTAAATCCCTCTGGCTGGTCCATATAAATTTCTTCATTTAAGTCTCCATTTAGAAAAGCTGTCTTAACATCCATCTGATGAATCACTAATTTATGAATGGAGGCTAATGCTATAAGGACCCTAATAGTAGTAATCCTAGCTACAGGTGCATAAACATCAAAGAAATCTACACCAGGTCTCTGAGTAAAACCCTTGGCAACTAATCTAGCCTTAAATTTATCTACAGAGCCATCAGGCCTAAGTTTTTTCTTAAAGATCCATTTGCATCCTATTGTTTTACAACCAGGAGGAAGATCAGTCAATTCCCAAGTATGGTTTTGGATAATTGATTGCATCTCATTGTCCACAGCTTCTCTCCAAAAAGGTGAATCCAAAGATTTCATTGCGTCCTCAAAGGTAGTTGGAGAGTCTTCTATTAGGAAGGTATAAAAATTATCTCCAAATGTTTTCTCTACCCTGGATCTTTTACTCCTCCTAGGTTCTGCTTCTACTTCTATTGTTCTTGTCCTTATTCTACTAGAGCTACTAGCTATACCGCTATCTACTCTAGTCTTAAGTGGAAAGGTGTCTTCAAAATATGTTGCATCTCTGGCTTCTATGATAGTGTTGTTACTAATATCATTTATTTCTGAACTTATTACCAGAAATCTATTGGCATTACTATTGGCTGCATAACCTATGAATATGGCATCCACTGTTTTAGGGCCTATTTTCTTTCTCTTAAAATCAGGTATTTTTACTTTTGCCAAGCACCCCCACACTTTTAAATAGCTAAGATTAGGTTTTCTATGTTTCCAAACTTCATATGGGGTTAGATCATTATTTTTAGAGGGAATCCTATTAAGGATATAACAGGCTGAAACAAGAGCTTCCCCCCACAAATTTTCTGGCACTCCTGAGCTTATAAGCATGGAGTTCACCATATCCATTAAAGTCCTATTCTTCCTTTCTGCTACTCCATTTGATTGGGGAGAATAGGGTGCAGTCACTTCATGAATGATTCCATGATCTTCACAAAATTGAGTTATATCATTGGATGTATATTCACCTCCTCGATCTGATCTAAGAATTTTAATTTTCTTTTCTTGTTGGTTCTCAGCTTCGATCTTAAATATTTTAAATTTGCTGAGCACCTCATCCTTGGTTTTAATTAGATAGATATAACAGAATTTGGATAGATCATCTATGAAGGTCACAAAATATTTGTTACCTCCTCTAGAAGTTCTACCAGAGTCACAAACATCACTATGGATCAACTCTAATAGATCTGAATCCCTATTAACGGATTTAAAAGGCTTTCTAGGGAGTTTAGCTTCTACACAAATTTGACATTTCTCATGGTTCTTAAGATCACTTTTTGGTATTAGATTTAGGTTCATAAGTTGCTTAATTGAATTATAATTTACATGACCTAATCTACCATGCCAAATAGAAGGAGGCTCTATATTCATAATCAAAGGATTTTCATTTATTGAAGGAGCTATTACATTCAATTTGAACAATCCTTCACTAAGGAATCCTTTTCCAATAAACATAACACCATGAGAAATTACAACCTTATTGGACTCAAAAACAAGACGAAAGCCTTGCTGGACAAGCAAAGAACCACTAATGAGGTTTCTCCTAACAACTGGAACATGTTGGACGCCGTGCAGTGACAGGACTTTTTCAGAGGTAAGCTTTAAGTCCACACGTCCTACTCCTAACACACGTGCCTCCGAGCTGTTTGCCATGATCACAGCTCCTCCACTTGAGATCTGGTAAGAAGAAAACCAGGAACGATCCGAACAAATATGAATACCAGCTCCGGTATCAATCCACCAATCTAGTGATTGTAAAGTCATGTTAACTTCAGGAGTGAAGGAAAAAGACCTGAAAGCTGTCTCAGAGGAGCCAGCGCCGGAAGTCACCATGTTGACTTGAGCACTGGATGTGTGTGGACCCTTCTTCTTAGATTGAAGAGGTGCAGTCTTCTTATAGAAGCACTGTGGAGACAAATGGTTGGTCCGACCACACACATAACAGAAACGAGCACCACCTTCCTCTTTCTTCTTCTTCTGCTCCTGGGATTGAATAGGCTTCCCATTGTAGTGGTGGTTAGGGTTTCTAGGGTTGTAGGGTTTCTTCTTGAAATTCTTACGGAAGGGTCGGTTCTGATTTTTCTTAGGAGGAGCTTCTACATTATATGCATTATTTTTGGGTCCAGTAGAGGTATTATTTCTGAGCCTATGCTGCTCTTCAATCCTAATGGAGTTTAAGACTTGGGTTAGGGTGAGAACTCCTTGGGTATGGCTCAGGGTCTTGGCAAAATCAGACCAGGAAGTAGGTAGTTTATCTATCAGACATGCTACCTGGAATGATTCATCCAAATTGGTTCCATTAGCCCTAAGCTGGTGGATCAGGGTTTCAAATTCATGAATTTGGTCATTCATAGGCTTTGAGTCCACCATCCTAAACTTATTGAAGTCGGAGGCCTTGAACCTCTTTACCCCAGCATCATCAAGACCATATTTGCTATCTAGGGTGTCCCAGAGTTCTTTGGCACTCTTGGCTGTGTAATAGATATCATACAGCCTCTCAGAAAGAGCACCTAAGATTCTATGGATACAATGATAATCTATCTCATCAGGTGTCCTAGAGGGTGTGCCAGTGGAGGCAGAATGTTCAGTGTTGGAAGAGGTAGTTGGGTTGGACCCATTATCAACTTTGGTAGTACTTTCACCTATGGCTGAGATTAACCCTAATGTGGTGAGCCAGAACCGCATTTGGTTCTGCCACCTCCTAAAGTTATGGCCATCAAATTTTTCAGGTTTGGCACTAAGGTGGTCACTAGTGTTTGAGGCCATAGGATCAGAGTTACAGAATAAAGATAGAAACCTGATTGAAGGTAAAAAAATCTATGTCAAAAGATTGTACTAATATTTATATTGAACTTTGGATGTCTAATTGATATATCCAAAAAACTAATAGCCAGATCAGCTCCAGATCGGTGGTGGAGCACTAGGCTCACTTAAGTACCAGCCTTTCTTAGGCACGTATGCCTTTTTGACAAGCTTTTCTTAGACACTATTAGTTAGTGGATATAATCACTAAAAATCACACAAATTCAATATTTAAAATAACCTAAATGCAAATTTAAACGAATTAACTAATTTTTGAATTTTTCGTTTGACCTTTCCGAATTAGTAACAATTGATTACTAAATTTAATTCTAGCAAACAATTACTGTAATTAAAATCTAATTTATCAATTCAATGAATTATATATATTAGAGTTGATTTATTTGCTTATTAGAATAATTGATTAGTAATCTTGTGGTAGCAAATCAATTATTGTAATTAAGATGTCAATTCAATGAATTAAAAGATTTATTTCTTTATTAGAATAATTGATTGAGATCTAATAAGTCAATTTAATGAATTATAAGATTTATTCTTTTATTAGAATAATTGATTGAGATCTAATAATTCAATAAATAGATTAATTATTATGTATCAACCAATTTCCGAATTTTCCGTTTGAATGGGATCTGGAAATTACTCCTTGAGGAGTCCAAATGGAGGTATAATAAACCTCTTGGAGGTTAACCAAATTATTAACTCTTTAGAATAATTTATTATTGATGATGTGCTAGCAAAAACAGTTATTGCAATTAAAATCTAATATGCCACAATTGTCATAAAGAATTTAATTAATTATATATTACTAACAAAAAAAACAAATACTTCTTTGGATTGTTAGCAATATATCTCCTAACTAAATAAATAAATCTATAAATTCAATTAATAAAAATCTTAAAGGAAATAATATACATGCATATCATTCGGCATCCAAATAATTCTATTTTAATACAAAATAAATCTATTCTAGCACAAAATAAATCTATGCATTTAATAAGTTTATATCATAGAATTTCAAATCCTACCAATCTACTAATATTAAATTAAAAATAAAGGTAGAAGAAAGTAGCCTGATTGAAAGCAGGTCGAAGCGCGTAGACGCTGTCCCAAAGAAGTATTTGCCCCCACGTACGGGTCACCCGGCAATCCTTCTCGGAGATACGACGACCCTACAACCTCTTCTTCGGCACGTCTCGGAAGAAGTCAAAACGAACCCGATCGGACTTGCAGATCCAGCAAAGAGCAGTATGAAAAGAATAAAATAAAACTGAATAAAAATGTAAAAATAAAAATCGGAAGTGGCTAAGGAGAAGAAGAATTTTTCCAGAGTTTTTCCACTATTTTTTTATATTTTTTTCGTACCCCAAAAGAGATGAAATGGAGGGGTTTATATAGGGATTTAATTGGGGACAATATGGTCTTTTCGGCGGACGCGTCCGCGCCTTCCGCGGATGCGTCCGCGCTCTTCTCGCAAACGCGCGCCAACGGGCGCACGCGTCCCATTTAATACAAACGAAAACGCCCGTTTCCAAACGAGCGCGCGGCCGCGGCCGCGGCCGCAGCCGTTTCCAAAGCGTAACGCCCGCTGGGCGTTACCCCTCTTTTTTTTTTCCTCTCAAACGCGCACGCGGCCAAAAATTTGGCCGCGTGCGCATTTAAATTTTTCCCAACACGATGATGGCCAGATATTGGCGGTGGGGAGAGGCCAAGTGCCTTAGTGACAAACACTGACAACAAGAGCATCAGAAAAGAAAGAGAAATCGGCTTAAAACAGACAAACAAGGCATCTTTATCTTGACAAAGATCCGGCGATAGCCGGCTGGAAACTAAGCACCATAGATTGAGGAAGAGGCGTAGGAGGATTTCTTAAGGGATTTTTAGGATCTTACCGGTTTTTCGATGATGTCTGGCCGTGGCGGTGGGGAATGGCGTTCAGCGAAAGCTTCATCGACGAGCTCCAATCCTTGGCCAATACCTTCGATCACGAGGTCGAGGGGTCTTCGACAGTTTAAATAGAGCGGAATCGAGTTCCCGAGCTCTAAGCAGCATCGGATTCCTTCGGTGAAGTATCTGCTCCCTAACGTCTTCACCAGTTGCCTGTCTGATTCCAAATACTGGGCTATGATGACTGCACCAGCAGTTATAATGGCAATAGCATTTATGGAAGAGAGGTTCAATTTGTTCTTCATGATAAAATATCCAAACAGAGAGAAAATACAAGAGAAGACGATGCATGGAGAGAAGAAATTTATGCTAGAAGATATGCATATGGCCGTAAGTGGGTATCCCGCAACTGCTGCCCAGGAAATTATCCATCTGTTCTTGCCACCGTCGGCATGATAGAGCCAAGACAGGAGGCATGAATGAAGCAGGGAAATGCTGCAGGCATTGCACCAGTGCTCAGAACCAATAAAAGCCAATGAGAAAGAGGCTTCTTTTTATATGTTTCCAAAGCCAAGGATGTAAGTTCAGCTATTCTGTTCTCCAGTGAGGAAGTGGAATCCAGCTGCCTCCATTGTTGTTCCTGAGTTGAACCAATGTCAACTCCTTTGAGCAGGGCATAGCATAATCGAAGAGTCGTCAAACATCAGCATAAGCACCCCAGAATGATCATCCTCCTTGAGCTTAATGAACAATGTGTGCAGTCAATTGCTTGTGTATATAGAATGTAGATGACAAGGCATGTGCATTGTCTGTCATACATGAATCATCTCACCCTAAAATGACACAAATCCACCACATTTCCATGAAATTAGTTTGGTCAGTCTAAGCAACCTCTTATGTGGTGTTTGAGTTAGAGTCTCATGTCAACTCAGAAGGTTGTAATTTTAGAAGATAGTCATTGAAGACTATGCTCCATTAGACATTATTTTATAATAACAAAGTATAAGATGATTGCATCCTACACTTTCATGGGTCCAGTAGGACTAGCTCAACAGGCTCTCATAGTATAGAGAAACAGAGACAATTCTAAACATGTGTCTGCGACCTCCAGGTTGGCTTCGGTTTAACTGCATAGTTATAACGGTTGTAATTGAAGGGAACGAGATAAGTAAATGACATAACATGAAAAGGGAGAATCATTTAGTCACATCAAAATGGGAAACAACTTAAGGGATCAGATACTTGCATGGGAAACTCCTCTCCACGGGCAAGGTGAAGACAATTAAGAGACCGACCACCATTTCGTTCAAAGAGTTCAATAAGGATACAATCTTAAGCCCATTCATAGCCAACTACGAGCATATTGTATATCAAGACAACAATGCTCAAATGAACTAGAGCCTGCTTTGTGCAAAAACAATGAGGACTCGTGCGGACGTATGTTTAATCCCATATTAGTTATTCACTGGGTAGATTTTGGGTATTTATATAGGATCAAGAAACTCAACTAATATCTTCAAGCTAGTCTTTTTGAGTAAAGTTCTGAGTTGTTGAAAATACTATCAAAGTGAACCTGACCTATGATCTATGTGGATTAGGGGACACTACAACATGGGTATATTTGAGCGGACCACGGATTGAATGTGATGTTTGTGATTGGATTTGAATAAATTTATATCTTTAGCCTAGCAGAGATGCTAGGGCTTAAATAGGAGAAAGTATGTGAGAATCCGTGCAGGCATGTGTTTAGTCCTATATTAGTTATTCGCTAGATAGATTTTGGGTACTTATGTTGGAAGTCTCCTTCCTTTAATAGTTTGTAATGTTGAGAGGGATTTTAGTCCCACATTGCTTGTGTAGAGTTTTTTAGATAGCTTTATAAGCATTCATATCCTACACATGTTAAAGTAACTTTTTGGTGGAAAGTTGTGAAGGGAAAGCCAATATTATATTATCAAAGATTAGCACTTGGACATGTGGCACGTGCACATGTAAAATAAATTCATATTGGTAGTTTTTATCCATTTTGCACAAAATAACTGTACTAGTAGTTATGTTTTGAACAGGCACTATTCCAAAAGTTGTGTTGATTCAGAATTTAATTCAGGGTTATAAATTGCCAATATCCTTCACAGATTAACAACTTCTTCTACAAAATCTTTCATTTCGTTGTTCTGGAGAATCCTAGTTTCGCTGGCTAGGATTCTATTTTGGTTTTGTTGTATCCTGGAGCGAATTTGCTGGATCACCAACAGCAACATAGTGGGGCAAAATTCGCTTAAGGACAGTGTTAATTCACGCTTCAAGACCGGTTTCAAATACTAAAGTTTCTCCTGATTCAACAATCTTAAGCAATTTTTTGTTGTATTCTACAATGGAGTCCAAGGTGATTAATCAGGATGTTTACAAGGTGGAAAGGTTTGATGGGACGAACTTTATGCGCTAGAAGGATGAGATGTTCTTTCTCCTCACTGAATTGGCTATAGTGTATGTTTTGAATCAATCACCACTGTCTGAACCACAACCTGATGATTCTGATGAAGTGAAGGCTGCCCGGAAGAAACGTGAAGATGATGAAGTGCGCTGTCGAGGGTACATTCTGAACAATTTGTTAGACCGACTTTACGATCTATTTAGATCTATCCAGTCTCCAAAGAAAATTTGGGCTGCTCTTGAGGACAAGTATACTTCAGAAAAACAAGGTACTGACAAATTTATTTCCTTAAAGTATTTTGAGTTTCAAATGACAGATGATGAATCTGTTATGAATCAAGTTGATGATCTGCAAGTTTTGGTATCCAAACTCAAGGATCTGAAAGTGGAAGTTTCTGAACATCTTCAAGTTGCAGCAATTATTGCAAAATTGCCTCAAACTTGGAATAATTATCGAAAGAAACTATTGCACACTTCAGCGGATTTTACCATTGACCAACTCGTTAAACACATTCGGATTGAAGAAGAAACAAGGATCCGTGAGAATAAGGATGTTAACGAGTTTGAAATTAAGGTGAATAATGTTGAGTCTGGCACCAAGAAAGTCCAAAAGAATTTCGAAAATAAGAGAAAATATCCAGAATCAAGTAAGCCTAATGCAAGTAAGAAAAATAAGACCTGCTTCTTTTATGGAAAGAAAGGGCATTTTAAGAAAGATTGCAGGTTTATGAAGAGGCTGAAAACTGAGAATGATCGTAAGGGTAAGCAAGCCAACATGACTGAACCAGAAACTTATGAAATTGTTGCTATAATTTCTGATCTAAAAATTAGTATGATAACTGAGTTGAACATGGCAACAATGATGAAGTCTTCTGAATGGTGGTATGATTCTGGTGCAACGGTTCATGTGTGCAATGACAAGTCTAAATTCAAAGACTATAAAGATTTGCCACAAGGAGAGAAGCTTCTGATGGGTGATCATGACACTGCAAAGGTCGTTGGAAAAGAAACTGTTGAACTGCAACTTACTTCTTAGAAAAAAAAGATTCTTACTAATGTTCATCATGTTCCGGATATTAGAAAGAATTTAGTTTTTGGAAGTCTTCTCTGCAAGAAGGGTCTCAAAGTTGTAATAGAGGCTGGAAAATTAATTATTTCTAAGAATGGTGTATTTGTTGGACAAGGATATGCTTGTGATGGAATGTTCAAGCTTAGTATTAATAAAGTGAATGTTTCTGCTTATATTGTTGATTCATCATTTTCTTTATGGCATTATCGTTTAGCACATGTGAATTTTAGATCATTAAAGTTCATGTCCAAACATGGTTTGATTTCTTGTTCTGATCATAGTGATAAAAGGTGTGAAACTTTCATTCAAGCAAAAATGGCTAAGAAACCTTTTCCTAAGAATGAAAGAACTACTAATATTCTGGAACTAATTCATTCTGATATTTGTGAATTGAATGGACTTATAACTAGAGGAGGGATAGGTACTTTATCACATTCATAGATGATTATTCTAGGTATACTGTTGTATGTTTAATGAAATCAAAAGATCAAGCTTTTGACATGTTTAAGAGTTATAAGGCTATGGTGGAAAATCAAAAAGAGAAGAAGATTAAAACTCTACGTAGTGATAGAGGTGGGGAATATTTCTCTAATGATTTTTCTGGTTTTTGCGAAGAACATGGTATAGTTCATCAAACTAGTGCACTATACACCTCACAACAAAATGGATTGGCTGAAAGAAAAAATCGAACGCTTGTAGAGATGGTAAATACCATGCTCCTGCATGCCAAGTTGCAAACTAACTTATAGGGAGAGGCTTTATTAACAGCTTGTTATGTGCACAATCGCATTCCCTCAAGAAAAATGAAAGAGTCTCCGTATGAAAGATGGAGAGGAAGGAAGCCTAATTTAGGCTATTTGAGGGTATAGGGCTGCATAGCTTATTACAGAATTCTAGATCCTAAAAGGACAAAGTTAGGTCCTAGAGCTCTCAAAAGTATATTTGTGGGATATGCAGAAAATCCTAAGGCTTATAGATTGTTAGATATAGATTCAAATGTAATTGTTGAGTCTAGAGATGTTGAATTTATTGAAACAAGTTTTCTTAATGATTCAAATGTCAATCCAACACCCATGGTTATACAGAATAGTAATGAGCTTTCAGTACCACAAGATACAAGTTTAGACTCTAGCTCTTCGGTTTACAATAAAAGGAAAGCACTTGACCCTCCTACTGAACCTAGGAGAAGTCAAAGAGCTAGAAAGAAGAAGAACTTAGGTGATGATTTTATATCTTCACAAGCTATAGTATTTTTAGTCGAAGGGAATAGAGATATCGTGCTTAATAAAATACCAATAATCATGCAAGTTGAGGAAGATCCTAAAACGTAGACGGAAGCTATGGCGTCTAGAGACTCTGTTTTCTGGAAAGAAGCAATCAATGATGAAATGGATTCTTTGTTATCCAACAATACATGGGTGTTAGTGGATTTACCTCCTGGTTTTAAACCCATTGGTTGTAAATGGGTATTTAGACGGAAATACAATACCGATGGATCCTTGCAGACCTTTAAGGCAAGGTTAGTAGCCAAGGGCTTTAAGCAAAAGAAAGGTGTTGATTATTTTGACATATATGCTCCGATGGCAAGAATAACTTCCATAAGAATATTATTTTCTTTAGCATCAATTCATAATTTATATATCCATCAAATGGATGTTAAAATAGCATTTCTAAATGATAATTTAGATGAGGAGGTTTACATAGAGCAACCTGGAGGTTTTGTGTTACCTGAAAATGAGAAAAATGTTTGTAAATTGATTAAATCATTGTATGGTTTGAAACAAGCACCAAAACAGTGGCATAAAAAATTTGATTCAGTAATTCTGTCACATGGTTTTAATCACAATAGTGCAGATAAGTGTGTTTATTCAAAGTTTACTAAAGAATATGGTGTGATTATATGCCTTTATGTTGATGATATGTTAATCATTGGGACCAACATGAAAGGAGTAAATGAAACTAAGAAGTATTTAACTTCTCAATTCAAAATGAAGGAACTTGGAGAAGTTGATACTATCTTGGGAATCAAAGTTAAGAAACATAGTGGGGGTTATGCTTTATGTTAGTCTCATGATGGGGACATCAGAGCCCTTCATCCAGATGATCCTGAGCCTCCGGATTGAATCAGACCCTTTTATTTGCATATTTATTTTATTTTATTTCTGGGTTTATTTGCATTTAGGGATTTATTTGTGGTTTATTTTATTTCTGGGTTTATTTGCATTTTAGGGCTTATTTGTGGTTTACTTGTGTTATTTGTAGGCTTATTAGGATTTATTGTTGTGTAAGGGGGTTTATGCAAATTGTGTATTTGGGCCCTATATAAAAGGGACTATTCTCATGATTAGGGTTAATGAAGAATTAAAAAATTTTCTTCCCACCTATTCTCCTCCTCTCTTCTTCTCTTCTCCCTCTTCTCCTCCTCCTCCTCTTTCTCTTCTCCCTCTTCTTCTGTTCTGATTTAAAATCCCACTGAAGTTTTCCTCCAGATTTGGTGCGGCATCAATCCTTTCCCTTGGTTCTCACGGTGCTTCAAGAAGAACAGGGCCTTTCCTCTTTCTCGGTTTTCACCAGGCCCTCTCTCTCTTTTAGTTTTCACCCCCCCACCCCCTCCCCCCCTCTGTCGGTTTTCACCAAAAAAAAAAAAAAAAACTTTCTGTAGCCGAGAGAGAAGAAAGAACAACAGTCCCTGTGCCGGATTCTCCCTGCCCACCGCCGCACTTGATCCTGCAGCCACTGTCAGCCGGTGGATGGCCGAGCGTCGCCGGATCCCCGAAATTCTGTGGGCGCACGAGTACTACGCCGTACCACGACCTCGGACACCGGAGCGTGTCGAAGGGCCGCGAGCGGTTCCCGTCGTCGGGAAGAAGAAGAGCGTCACCGCCCTCCTTGCAGCCTTGTCCCTTGAACCCGCAATCGCCGCTGCTTGGGCCGCCCCACCTGCAACCGCCGCTGCGCCCTCCGTTTCGGCCGCAGTCACCGCTGCATCTTCCTTCCCGTCTGCAGCCGCCACCAATCAGAGCTCCGCGACCATTGGCTACGCCGCCGGTCCCCTCGGTCGCTCCGCAACGGCCGCCGAGCAGCCCGGGTCACCCTCCCGTTTCGGTCGGAAGGTTCGGGAGGTTGAAGAAGAGTGGTAACGGGTAAGTTCTAAACCCGTTATCCCGAAATCCGATAGCCCGGGTCCACATCCAACAAGTTAAAAAAAAAAAAATTTGGCACGTGATCTGCACGAGCTGAATTTCACCGTTATCGGAGCGGGTCTCATTCCAAACCCGAATCCGGTAACCCGAACCCGTTAAGGTTCAAAAAAAAAAAAAAAAAAATCCCTTCGGGTCACGTGACCTGCACGTGTTTCAAAAAAAAAAAAAAAAAACTAACCTTTGTTTCTTTCGACGGGAAACCCTAAAGGTTTCCGCCGCCGACGCCATTGCCGCCGCCTCTGCCGTGCCGTCTCTGCCGCCGACGCCTTCTCCTCCGTCAACCGAGCCCGCGCCGCCCCTGTGCCCATGCCGTCCGTGCCGCTCCGCCTTCGCCGCCGAGAGCTCCTCCGCCCGTGTCGCTCCCCCTTCGCCGCCGAGAACTCCTCCGCTCGTGTCGCTCCGCCTTCGCCGCCTCCACCCGTGCCGCTTCCTGCCGCCGCCGAGATCCGCCATCGCCGAGCCCCACCGTCGCCATCCCAAACCCTCATCACCTTCCGTCGCCCGAGCATTGGAGGGTTTCTTCTTCGGCCATTGCGACTTCACCCCCATCCCACACCCCATGTCATCTAGGCTGCCAACCTTCTCCAGGAGGCCCCACCACCCCTCCCTCATCCCTTTCAAGCCCATCAGGCCGCATCTGAGCCCAACTGGCCCGATCACACTCCACAGGCCGCCAACCCTTCTCTCCACTGCAGGCCAAAGCCCAAGCCCAATCGGCCGCAGGCCCTGTTTCAGGTCCGATCCAGCACATTCTTCAATCTATTTCAGAAGCCCAAGAGCCCCTTGTGCTGCAGATCCAGATCCACAATTCCAGCGAGCTCTCTGCACTGCGCCCATCACCCTCTTCGTGCTCGAGACTCCACAACGGACGCTTCCGGTTGACTGCATCCACCATAGGTAATAGGTTCTTCCTCTTTTGGGGCTTGCTTATCTAATTATGTTCTAGTTCTCTTGCATGATAGTCCTATTTTGAAACTTATTTCCTTGTCAAACTGCAAAACATAGAACATTTACCACTATACCTATGCTACCCACCATTTAAATCTAAATATTAAATTAGCACACCTTAGCGACAGGACAGTTCTCAACATCCATAGATCAGATTACTTTCGGACTTTGAATGACCGTAAAACGTGTTTGCAACCTAATTTCTTATAGTGACTAATTTTCTACTTTAATTCTGAAATAACCAAAGTACAAATTAGTAACATTTAATTTTAAGTTACTTTTGTGAAAATTTTGCTGGTTTCCGAATTCATAATAGATTGCATTAGTAGGTTGTCTTGCATTGCATTTGGTAGATTAGGGTTCAATAGTAGCATTGCATATCATATCACCAACTAGAGTAGTCCCTGCATGCCAACCCGCAGTGGTAGAGAGTACCTCCTCACTGATTCTCAGACCTCTTTACCCACCATGGACCCCAGAGTTCTACAAGATATTTTGGAACAATTAGCTACATTACGAGCTGATCAAGACGAATTCAAACGAGAGATCCGTGCTCTAGTGCAACATCCTAGGAATCCTGAACCATCATCCCCAATCGCAGCTTACCCCGAGCTTGGTTTGGCTACACCACCGGTAGCTTTTCCCCATCCTCCTAGGAACCAACTTCCTCCTGATCACCAGCGCGATCTTGACGAGCGACTACTTCGTACCGTACGAGTAGATGCCCCCACGTTTGCTGGTCAATTAGAGCCGAGCGTGTACCTTGATTGTAGAGCAGCCATGGATAATTATTTTGAGTGGTACGATATGACTGATGATAGAAAAGTACGGTTTGCAAAATGAAGCTGATTGGGCAAGCTCACTGGTACTGGCATAACGTTGAACATCGGCGTGAGACCCAGAGGCTTCCACGCATCACCACTTGGGAGGATATGAAGGAAAAACTGAATGAGAAGTATCTGCCATTCTCTTACCAACAACGCCTTATGGATAGGTGGCAGAAACTAATTCAAGGAACTTCAACTGTTGCCGATTACATTGCACGATTTGAGGAGTTTCACATGAGGTGCGGTGTAATCGAAGAGGAGACTGTTACTCTTTCTAGGTTTCGGGCAGGACTCCGCGAGGAGATCCAGAAAGAATTGATCCTCCGAGAGATTACTACCCTTGGCCAGGCATACCAATTGGCTCAAGATGTGGATAGTTTTTTACGAGTCCCTGTAGTGAGACGTACCGACTCTCGGTTCTTACCCTCAGGAGCCCGACCTAATCAAAGCTATCTCCCACAACCTAGACCACCTTCCCACCATCCTTCCCAGCCCGGTTCTAGCCAAACACCGACTAGGACGTTTTCGGTGCCTGCTCAAAGTACATCAACTGATAAAGAAAAAGGCATATTAGGGTCCAACCCGCCCTTAAGAAACCAAATCCAGTGTTTCAGGTGCCAAAAGTTTGGCCATATTGCATCCCAATGTAATGCCAAGACCTATTTAATGACTGAACTGGAAGCAGGAACCCAGGATACTGAATGTGTCGAAGAAGTCTATGAACCAAACATCGAGGATTTTGTAGATGACTTTGGAGACGAAAAGACCGGGTTAGAGTTTGTTCAGACTGAATACCAAAATGAGCCCACTGATAGGAATGACCAAAACCATAGGCTCCATGTGGTTAGGTGCACACTAGCCCAAACAAAGACCGAACAAGACTGGCGTAGAACCTCCCTATTTTATACACTTATTAAGATCAATGGTAAAACATGCAAAATCTTATTTGATAGCGGGAGTTGCATCAATGCCATTGCATCTGGAGTTGTTTCTCGCCTTGGCCTGAAATCTACCCCTCATCCTAATCCATATAAAGTAGCCTGGGTAGATAAGACGTCCATTTCGGTATCAGAAAGATGCCTTGTCCCGATTCAATTCCTATCTTATAAAGACGAGATTTGGTACGACTGCCTTCCAATGGACGTAGGTCAAGTCATTCTAGGAAGACCTTGGTTATACGATAGGGATGTCACACTTCATGGTCGGTCAAATTCGTGTAGCTTTATGTTCCAGGGTCGGAAAATTATACTGAATTCATTGCCTCCTAGAGAGTCCGGTCCTGAGAAGAAGGGTGCTACACCACGAAAAGATGAGTCACTTCACATCATTACTTCGAAAGAGGTAATGAAAGATATCGAAAGCCGTTCACCTGTGTTCGCCCTTGTGGCTAGAGTTATCAATGTGGGGTCAAATGCCGAGCATCCAGCCGCTGTAGTTCCTCTGTTGGAGGAGTTTCACTCTGTTTTCCCAACTGATCTTCCAGAGGCACTCCCTCCAATGCATGATATCCAGCACGTAATTGATCTCATTCCAGGAGCATCCTTGCCAAATCTTCCCCACCATAGACTCAACCCAAATGAGCACTGATAAGTGCTGATTAATCTATAATTTAATATTCTTTTTCCAGCACTTATCAATGTTTCCTTAAACGGATAACTACTTGTTTTACCATGAAATTGAATAAACAATGAAATAAATTTAAAGTAAGAGGTAAATAATACTTTTCTTAAAACAGACTCTGAATTTGTCTCTCTTCTGGTTGAGATCTTTCATAAAAACTGTTGACCACCTAATGGATTTTGATGAATACAAAACACGAGAGTATAATTTCATTTATCTTAACAATTTAATTGAGGATTTCATGTGTTTAATTAAGAATATTGTTAAAAAATGTCTAGGCAAGTTCCCATAATTTTTATGAATTTATTGAAGAATTTTTGAGTTGAAGAAAACAGATCAGGGACAGCCGAGACGTCTCTGGGTTGTCTCAGAGACGTCTCTGGCACAAACAGGAAGAACTGGCACGTCTGGAGACGTCCCCGGTACCTGCGGAGTCGTCCCCGCAAATAAAAAGCAGACCAGCGGAGTCGTCCCCTAGATAGCGGAGACGGCTCTCTCAGGGTTTTCCAGAGAATGATTTTTTCGGAGATAAGGCAGCGGAGACGTCCCCGTAAAGCGCGGAGACGTCCCCGGAGCGCGGAGTCATCCCCGAAGCAGCGGAGTCATCCCCATGCAAAAAGCGCAAACAAGCGGAGACGTCCCCGTAAAGCGCGGAGACGTCCCCGGAGCGCGGAGTCATCCCCGAAACAGCGGAGTCATCCCCATGCAAAAAGCGCAAACAAGCGGAGACGTCCCCGTAAAGCGCGGAGACGTCCCCGGAGCGCCTGGGACGCGACTGACAGCTTTTCAGGTTTGATTTGAATTTCAAATCTTCTCTACTTTATCTCTAACGGCTATATTTGCTTTTTGGGCTATAAAAGGGAGGTCTTAAGTGCTTCTCAACAACTCTTCACCAACCAAAAGCAAAATCATTCAAGAGGAAAGTTAGAAAGAAAAGCTCAAGGGAGTGAGTGCATTCAAGAAAGGAAATCAAGTGCTTTCAAGTCTCCCAAGCGATTTCAAGCTCAACCACTCTCGTGTGCTCGGGATTCAAAGCTCACACCCAACCCTACGCGTCCCACATCGGAAGAATCAACATCTCCCATGCTTCCAACGGCAAAAAGGGTTCTTCCGATTTTATTGTTTCTCATTGTTATATTTGCTTCTTAAGAGCTTTCAAATCTTTTGTAAAACGTTTGAATATTGAGCTTGTTTCAGTCAAGGGACTTGGAACAAGGGATAGGGGTCCCTAGCCTAAGTTAAAATTGGGGGATTGTAGGGTTCGTTGTTAGCCCGGGGTAAAACAACGAGTTGGGTAGTTCACTCGAAAAACTACCGAATTGTAGGGTTCGTTGTTAGCCCGGTGTAAAACAACAAGTTGGGTTGTGAGCTTGTAAAACAACCGACTGTAATCTTGAGGATTATAGTGAAATTCCCAAGAGGTCTTGGGGAGTGGATGTAGGTGCTGGGGTGCACCGAACCACTATATGTTTGTTGTGTTTGTGATGCTTTTTGTCATTGTCTAACTTGCTCACCTACTTACTTAGATAAATTGCTTGCTTAACTCTTATCCGTGCATCCTTTAGTTGCAAGCATATTTAATTTACTTAATCAAGTCTCATTCAATAAATCAAACTGTTGCTAAGTTTAAATTCCACTGTGCATCTATACAACTTAGCATAATTAATTGAAAAGTTTTAGAAGTAGTACAAAAGTTTTAAAAGACCCAATTCACCCCCCCCTCTTGGGTTGTATCTACTGGGCAACAAGTGGTATCAGAGCAGGTGCTCTAAGACTAATTATTGATCTCACGATCAAGAGCCAAAGATCATGACAACTCAAATAGATAGTTTTCTAGGAGAAGGACAATTAATTGATACACCTCCACTATTTAATGGCATAAACTATACACATTGGAAAGCACGCATGCGCATTTTCATACAATCACTTGATTATAATTTATGGAGAGTTATAGTCAATGGAACACACACAAACACTAGTCATAATGAGAAAATGGCTCAACAAAATTCAAAAGCCATGAACCTATTATATTGTGCATTAGATAGGAATGAGTTTAATTGCATATCTTCTTGCATAACTGCTAAAGACATGTGGAATATGCTAGAGGCTAAATATGAAAGCACTAACATTTTTAGTGAATCTGAAATTAGCTCTAAAGAAAAAGAGAGACAAGGTGATATTGAAAACCTATGCCTTGTGGCACACAAGGACGAGGTATGTATTGAAATGCAAAGTGTCTCCTCTTCTGAATATGAAGTATATGATAAACTTGAAAATGATTTTACACTTGATGAGTTACATGATGCATTTCTTGATTTAATGAAAGAACATAAGAAACTCATTTGTAAAAACAAGAACCTGAAGAATGAAAAGAAAATCCTAGTAAATGAAACTGAAATCTTAATTAAGGAAAATAAAGAACTAAATCAAAAAAACCAACTTCTCACTGAAAGCCATGATAAACTTAAGAAAAATAATGAATTGCTTTCAGAAGATAACAAAAGATTAACTAAAGAAGTTGACAAATTAAAACCTGTTGTTGAAAGATTTACTTTGAGCTCTGAAAAGTTGAATCTAATGATAAATAATCAAAGAGCTGAATTTGATAATATTGAATTGGGATGTCAACCTTGGTACACCCAAAAATCTTTCAATAATATGTTTGTTAAAACAGTTTCTAATCATTTTAAAATAGATTCTTATATTGCTGATAAACAGGAACAAAGATTATGCAAAATCTCTTCTGTTCCTAAATCTGTACATTGCAAATTTGATAAACCTAAAAGGCAAAAACAGAAAACTGAAGGGTTATCTACCACTCATGTTAAATCCATGTTTGTTAAATTTAATAAGAAGATGCAGAAATACACTTCTTGTAGTCCTAAAATCTGCAAGCCTATGGACAAAATAGCTATTAAGAAAATATGGGTTCCAAAAGGAACAATAATAGCTAACCTGCAAGGACCCAAAAGAGCTTGGGTTCCTAAGTTGAAAATCTAAATATTTTCTGCAGGTGTGTCTAGCACTCAAGGCTCCAACAAAAGATGTTAAATTGGACATTGGGTGCTCTAGACATATATTAAAGAGTGAAACTTAAAATACACTTAAGAAAAGTGACTAAAATGGAAGAAATAATGAAATTAGTAATTCTTGCATCCTCTCATACTGAAATTGTTTTATTAGTTGATTAAAACATAACTTGCAAGTATTAATCATTCTTTTCTTGTGATATAAGTGATATTTCTGATATGAAAAGAAAATATATCCAAATCACTCCATCTTTCTAGATTATGCTTTACTTATAGATGGATAATTTGGTAAATCAATTCTCCTAAGAATAACTCTATGAATTCTCTATATGCTTGATTGAGAGTTTTTATCCATGGCATTATTGTTTATTGATCATAGATATGATAATGTGTACTTGGTATGCTTTTGAATATATGCACTATGAATACCAAGATTAAAAAAACCATCTTTGGCATATAAAATCAACTCATGCTAGTATGTACTTAATCTCAAAAGACCTTGCCATTGCCTTACTTAGATTATCTTCTGAAAGGTCAAAGTTTGCTATGCATGTTAACTAAGGAAACAAACAAGAATCAATTTCTAAATCTAAAGATGTTGTTTCCATCACTAAGTTTTCAAAAGCTTACATTGGATTTGTTCTTGGCAAATAAAATTGAAATATTTTCTGTATTTGCTAAATCTTGTAAAAGTGTTTCAAATGATAAAGGTTTCCAAACTGTGAAGGTATCATGGCACAGTGTTGAAAACCAAAATCCTGATAAAGTTTATACAGAAACTAATTATTTCAGCACCAAGGACACCTTAAGTAAAATAGGGTTAATAGAATTCTTGAAGAAATGAAAAAGACAATTGTGTATGATAGTCATCTACTTAAATAATTTTTAAAAGCTATCATCACTGCTTGTCATACATATGATTTCTATTAGATCTATTTTTTTATGAAAACTCCTTTTGATCTTCTGAAAAATGGAAAATGAATCATTGCATATCTTTCATATTTTTCAGTCATACACGTTATGCTTGATATGTTCTTTTGAAAATAATGCCAAATCTGATAAAGATATTTCTATCTTTGGATATCATTCATCAAGCAATGCATATAGAACATTCAATGAAAAGATTCGAATTGTAGAAATATCAACTCATTTTATTCTTTATGAGACTAATGATTTATTATCAAGATACTAAAATTAAATTATATATGTATATGGTTAATCTTTTACATATAACAATCTGAAAACTTGTTAATAATTAGAACCAAATTGAGTTTTTCAGAAATACACTTAATGAAGTAAAATTGATGATTACTAAAAGACTAAATTAAGAAAAGATGAAATAGATCTTGATGAAATTCTTGCATGATTAGAAGTAAAGATCATCATTATCATTTGCTTGCTTTATGAGCTTTATATTCTATCAAATGAATGTGTAGAATGCACTCCTAGGTGCTTATTTTATTAAAGAAGATATATGTTAAATAATCACCATATTTGAAAACACTCATTACAAATATAATAAAGCAATATATGATTTGGAACAAGCATCAAAAGCATGATATAAAAGTTTGAGTAACTTTTTGATAGAAAGTAATAGTGATAAATCTATGCATCAAAAAGAAGAATTTGTGATATCTTATTTGCTCAAAGTATACATTGATGATATCACTTTTTGGTTCTACAAACGAGGATTTATATGAAGATTTTACTAAGCTCATGCAAGGTGAGTTTGAAAAATGTATGATGAATGAATTAACATCTTCTCTCAAACTCCAAATTAAGAGAAACAAGAAAGAGGATCTTCATTGACCAAAGTTAGTCCACAAGAAAACTCTTATAGAAGATTGGCATGAAGAAGGTATTCTATGACCTCATCTTGTAGAATTTGAAAAGGATGAGCAAGGTAGATCTATTGTTTTTAAAGCTGTATTGAAGCATGATAGAATACTTATTTTATCATACAGCTAGTAGACCAGATTGTATGCTCATTATGAGCAAGATTTCAATCTAACTCTAATGAATCATAATTTATTGATAACAAATAAATCATAATCTGAATTTTGATAGAAACAACTGTTTAAGATAAGTTGATTAAAACTTAGCTAGCGTGTCTTATTGATAATTATCTTAAGCAAATAAAATCTAAACTAAATTGATTTTGAAAATAAGAAATTGGTTTGACCTTGATAAATCTTCATATTGCCTCACATGCTTGTCCTTGAACCATCTTGGTTAATGAAACTATCTCTTTAGTTCAAGTGATATGTGCTTGCTTATACTTAGGCAATCTCTTGAGTAAAGTGACTCAACATTCAACTAGTGTCATATCTTGTATTGAGTCATCTAGTTAAAAATATGGTAGATGAATGTTTTGTATCTTGAAGAAACTAATGACTTTCTTTCAAGAAAGAAAAGGAGTTTGCAGGATCCTTGAGCAAGAAAATGGGAGATTTCAACTTGAAGGACACCTCCATAAAAGGTACAATAAACATTCACATGCAAACAAGAGAGAGAACTTTCTTTAGCCAAAAGGTTACACATAAGAAATCTAGTAGGTATTTGACTTGAAGAATGCAGAATGATTCGGTAATTTTAGATACCTCTCTCATAAATTAGCTGAGCAAAGTCATTAACTTAAATCTTACTATGGCATGATTAAAGTCTTTAATTATTAATTTCTTGATATCATGTCTATATATGTATTGATTGACTTGTGCTTTTAGAAATTGTTTCATGGTTTGCCCAAACTAAAATATATCTTTACCTATGTCATAACCATGAACTACACAAGTTTATACTTAGAATTTTGATTTAAAATGACTTGTGAGAAGCTACGAATTCTTGGGCATAATGAAAATAGTGTTTGCATGATATACCTCTATGCGATACATTTCATTATTTCTTTATTCTGCTCTTTCATGTAGATTACTTGAGAATAACAAAAAGAGAGAGAGATAAAGAAAAGAAAATGGACATTGTTCAAGAGATAAAAAATCTGAGCAAAGGCAAGTACTTCAATCTTAAGAAAAAGCAAAACAAGCATAATATATTCGGCACATTTGGAAGGGATAAAATCTATAATTAATTACACTCAAACAGGAAGAGTTTGAAGTAAACATTTTAACCTTTCTATATTGCTCATCATAGGGATGGTGCCAATGGGGAGGCTAGTGGTAGTACCCGGCACTATTTGACCCAACTATTCGGTGTAGGGCATATTAGGGACGGCACAAGAGGGAGGCTAGTGGTAGTACATCGTGCCCCTTCCCAACTCCACCGGATAGGGAGCAAATAGAGTATAGAGCTTAAGAAAGTTAAAAGAAAGATAAAGTAAATGAAAGTATACAAGAAAGAATCAATTCAAATTTTTAGTCACATGGAAACACACTTTAAGGATGAAATCAGTGCAAAATTATATTTAAATAGGGGGAGTTTATTTGAAAAGAATTGATTTTGATACTTGACATGCTTGTTCTTAATATTTTAATGTATGACTTAACACACACTATATTTTGCATGTGGCATGATATTTTAAATTATGGGTTCTCAATATCTTTTGTAGTACCCCATACTTGGACAATTTGATTGAATGTTTGAAATGCTACATAACATCTTTTGTTTGGTTTTATTGAAAAGAAAATTCAGATTTGTTATTCACAATCATCGTTAAAATCTGAAAGATAAATAAATTTGTAAAAAAAAAAAGGGAGAAGAGAAGGATATCTCTATTTAGGCAAAATGAATTGAGTTTGTCTTATCCATCAACTTGCTTAACTTTGATACATAATACCCTAATACTTGTTAAAAAATCCTCCATTTAGTACCAAAACTCAACATTTAATACAAAGATTCTGAATATGCTCTTATATGTTTGAAATATGTATTTTCAATCGTAATCATTTAAGATGAGCTATAATGTGATTTTGAAAGCCTTTATTGAAAATCCTATGTAATTCAGAATCTGATTTTGTATAAAAGCTTAAACTAAATGTGATTTTTTAAATAAAGTCTTACTTTAGGAAAAACAGAATTAATTTTGATGCCTTTGGTGATTGCTCCGATACGCATCCGAAACATATCATTTCTTATCTTCAAAGTATACTAATATTGGTTCAAATGATGTGTCTTTCGATGATCTTGATTGCAAACAAAAATTTCTAAATATATGATTTTATTCTGATATTAAAAGGATTTATTGTGTTTCATGTATACATTGCTGAAAAACTATGATTAAGAAATTGAGTTCTATAAATATATATACCTCAATGATCATCTATATGTTTTTCTCCCCTACATTATTAAAGACTTCCATCAATAGAGTGAATGATCTTAAAACTAGAAATATTTCAGTTCACTCAAATGACTCTAAAAGAAAGAAAATGTAAATGCTTTTGAAAGAAATTGAGCTTCAATTGAATCATTTTCTGATTAATACTTTTATACATTTTCTCTAAGATTAGGAGAAAGCATAACTTGTTCTTAAAGGATTAGAAAGAGTGATTACTATAAATTCTGAATAATTCTAGATCACTCTACATTCTTGATATTACAGAATTTCAGTGTTATTCACGTTTATCACTAAAATCTGAAATTCAACAATTAAAATGATTAAAGAAGAATGCATCTTTTGAGGGGGAGCTTTAGATATTCAGTATCCTATCCCAAAGACACTTTATTTTGATGCATACTTAGAATTTTATGGATTGATTTTGATGAACCTCCTTATATTGCAATACATGCTTTAATTATAAGTTTATACCTTAAGATGAGTTCTATAAAGGTTGTCTTATCTCAAACCTTGAGTCTTATGAAAATAAGCTGAAACTTATAGAAAACATATTTTTGAGATTGACAATTTTATTGAACATTATCTACAAATTCTAAACTCTTAAAATGGAATGATCAATTAAGGGGGAGAAAGAAAATTTCAGAAGGAAAGACCTTATGGAACTTAATCGCATAAATCTATAACTAAAGGAGAGGGAAAAAATACTAAATGAAAAGTGATCCTAATGCTCTCCAATATGTATCATCTGAAATTTAAATCTGAAAATCTTTATGATACACCTTGAGGCTTATTATTTGGTTAATATATCTTATGCATAAATCATGAACCAAATTGCAATTCAAACAGTTGATCTTAAGAGCCTCTAACTTAATGAAAAAGGGGGAGAATAATGTGTTGAATTTCCTTGAGTATCTCTTAGAAAACCAATTTTTGGAATTTACTGATGAATTCTTATTGGCTTGTCTCTAGAACTTCAATTTTTATGCCAATTCATTATTATATGTACCAAAATGTGTTTCCTTTTTAAAGGATTAAAGTCTTTATAAGAACCTTCAAAACTTTGAATTTTATGTATGCTCTAAGATATATCATAAACTGCATGAATTCATGTTTTTGGCATTTATGCCACAATATTTTTACACCATAAAAGAACTTTGCAATCATACTTAATATACTGCTCTTATACTCTGAAAATTAGTTAAATTGCTCTCATGTTGATAAAATACTTAATATATTGGGCAAAAGATCTTAAATGAACAAGCTTTCATACTTATTATTGAAGAGAGGTTAGATTTCCATTCGTGCTTTTCTTGAATATCATTTGTAGTACTTCTTGAATTAACTTAAGGAAGATTCTACCTACACTTGATTAGAAAACTATCTGTGTTCTGCTCTGAAATTATCTTAATTGGCTCTGATCTATGCTCATTAATCTGATTCTAATATTATTGCCTTGAGTTATATGATTCATATCCTTGCAATAATTTGACATGCAAATCAGAGTATAATAAGAAATATTTGAGTATTCTTATCTTTGTGCTTAATGTTTCACTATCTTTTTGATGTTGTCAAAAAGGGGGAGAAATATTTAAGTATATGCTCATAATGCTTTGTGTTTTTGAATTGAATACAAATCAGCTGAAATTGAAATGTGTTAAGCTGATTAAATCTAAAGCATTATCATGAAGTATGTTTTAAATATATATGCTTTCTACTTCATGCAACTTAGCTATGCATTAGTTCTAGAACACAATATATTTTATATTGCACATACTCAAATACTGTGTATATGTTTAAATCTTAAATTTTGCATATACTCAGTGTTTTGTCATCATCAAAAAGGGGGAGATTGTTGACCACCTAATGGATTTTGATGAATACAAAACACGAGAGTATAATTTCATTTATCTTAACAATTTAATTGAGGATTTCATGTGTTTAATTAAGAATATTGTTAAGAAATGTCTAGGCAAGTTCCCATAATTTTTATGAATTTATTGAAGAATTTTTGAGTTGAAGAAAACAGATCAGGGACAGCCGAGACGTCTCCGGGTTGTCTCAGAGACGTCTCTGGCACAAACAGGAAGAACTGGCACGTCTGGAGACGTCCCCGGTACCTGCGGAGTCGTCCCCGCAAATAAAAAGCAGACCAGCGGAGTCGTCCCCTAGATAGCGGAGACGGCTCTCTCAGGGTTTTCCAGAGAATGATTTTTTCGGAGATAAGGCAGCGGAGACGTCCCCGTAAAGCGCGGAGACGTCCCCGGAGCGCGGAGTCATCCCCGAAGCAGCGGAGTCATCCCCATGCAAAAAGCGCAAACAAGCGGAGACGTCCCCGTAAAGCGCGGAGACGTCCCCGGAGCGCGGAGTCATCCCCGAAGCAGCGGAGTCATCCCCATGCAAAAAGCGCAAACAAGCGGAGACGTCCCCGTAAAGCGCGGAGACGTCCCCGGAGCGCCTGGGACGCGACTGACAGCTTTTCAGGTTTGATTTGAATTTCAAATCTTCTCTACTTTATCTCTAACGGCTATATTTGCTTTTTGGGCTATAAAAGGGAGGTCTTAAGTGCTTCTCAACAACTCTTCACCAACCAAAAGCAAAATCATTCAAGAGGAAAGTTAGAAAGAAAAGCTCAAGGGAGTGAGTGCATTCAAGAAAGGAAATCAAGTGCTTTCAAGTCTCCCAAGCGATTTCAAGCTCAACCACTCTCGTGTGCTCGGGATTCAAAGCTCACACCCAACCCTACGCGTCCCACATCGGAAGAATCAACATCTCCCATGCTTCCAACGGCAAAAAGGGTTCTTCCGATTTTATTGTTTCTCATTGTTATATTTGCTTCTTAAGAGCTTTCAAATCTTTTGTAAAACGTTTGAATATTGAGCTTGTTTCAGTCAAGGGACTTGGAACAAGGGATAGGGGTCCCTAGCCTAAGTTAAAATTGGGGGATTGTAGGGTTCGTTGTTAGCCCGGGGTAAAACAACGAGTTGGGTAGTTCACTCGAAAAACTACCGAATTGTAGGGTTCGTTGTTAGCCCAGTGTAAAACAACAAGTTGGGTTGTGAGCTTGTAAAACAACCGACTGTAATCTTGAGGATTATAGTGAAATTCCCAAGAGGTCTTGGGGAGTGGATGTAGGTGCTGGGGTGCACCGAACCACTATATGTTTGTTGTGTTTGTGATGCTTTTTGTCATTGTCTAACTTGCTCACCTACTTACTTAGATAAATTGCTTGCTTAACTCTTATCCGTGCATCCTTTAGTTGCAAGCATATTTAATTTACTTAATCAAGTCTCATTCAATAAATCAAACTGTTGCTAAGTTTAAATTCCACTGTGCATCTATACAACTTAGCATAATTAATTGAAAAGTTTTAGAAGTAGTACAAAAGTTTTAAAAGACCCAATTCACCCCCCCCTCTTGGGTTGTATCTACTGGGCAACAAAAACATATAAGGAGGAGATTGTGTTGACCCGAATTATTAACCTGATGGAGTTGCAATCAAGCTAAGGGTATAATTCAATGGGCTTTGGTCCTGGTTAGATTGAAAGTTATAATTATATGGAAAAATATTTGATTAATCCTTTTATTAAGTCACGGTCTGATCTGGTTGAGTTCAATCTGAAGCGGTGTAGTAAGAATTAAATGTCATTGGGCTCGAGAACAAATTCAAGCAAATCAACAATCATGACCCACCTCAAACCCAAAGTCAATTCCCAACCAATGCCTTGCGTGCCTTCATATAAAATTTATAATTTTAAAACAAAAAAATAATAATAATAAATAATAAAATAATAAAATAAATAAAAATAATTTCGGGAAGAATTACTGGGAAACACTGTTCATATAAACAGTATCCCGTGAAAACACTGTTCATATGAACAGTGTTTTTACAAATATATATATATTTATGTATATATATAAATCAAATAATAAATAAATTAATAAAGAATATCCACTGTTTATCTTCTTCTTCTTCCCGATATCCCACTGTTTATCTTCTTTCCCCTCCCCGTTACCTATCCTTTTCAGCTTCCTCCCGCTGCCAAACCTTCCCGTGATCCCGCCTCGCTCACAACAACCCGATCCCCCATCATCCGCGTGCCAAATCCAAGAGGGAGATCAGCCGGGCACCTTCCGCATCCAGCCATGGCGTCGTCTTCATTCCCGGATGCTCCGCCGGGGATCACTCCTCCGCTGCAATCAACGAGCCGCTCCAACCGTCGGGAATCAAATGCTCCGCATCAGCCCGTTCCAGCACGAGTTCCACGGGGTGCAGCCAGCGACCGGATTCCCCGCCTCTCCTTCCGATCGTAACGCTTCCAACTCATCATTCGCACAGACACCTACAACATCTTTCCGTCCGGATTCATCCCTAGCACCAAGCCGTGATCGGCTCCCAACCGCCGGAAACCCAGCTCGGCATTCATCTACAGCTCAGTCCTCGGCTTCTCCGAGATCCAGATACTCCGAATCAGCACCTCCCGTCGATCCAGCGGCCGGCTTCATTTCCGGCCATTACAATCAAACGCTCCATGGATCCCTCCCAAGATCCAGCCACGCCATTGACACCATTCATCCACTATAAAAGGAGGCCATCGTTCGGTGGCAAAGGGGGGCTGGGTTGAGAAGAAAGAAACAGGGGAGAGGCTCTGTTTCAGTGAAGAAGAAGAAGCCACCAGCCGAGAGAAAGAAATAAAAAAAAAAGAGGAAAAGAGAGAGGGGAGGAAAGAGAAGAGTTGGTGATATTTTGGGAAGAATGAGAGGTGCTCAATTTCATTTGAAGATGGGAGGTCATCCGGAAGCTATGCTCGGCTAAACATCTAATCTAGGGCTGGATGAAGCCCTAGCAATGTATCAGGGCATTGTAGTTCTTATTTTCTTTATTATTTTGGAGCTTGTTTAAATTCTTATCTTCAATAAAATATCTTTTTATGATGTTTAAACTTTGAGCATGCCATTTACTATTCATGTTTGCTAAAGTAGTCTAAGATGATCCATGCCTAGGAAGATGAGGTGTGCTGCATCCTAGATTAGCATACTTAGGTAGACACTTCATGCTATACCAAAGATGGATTTTCCTAACACTCTTTATGTTTTTATTTTAAAAGGCTTGTAGCCAAAATTGCATGCCTCTCCAAAAGATAAAAATCAAGAACACAATCCTTGATGCAATGCTATGTGGTGGATTCCAAACCCTAGATCTATTTACTTTGATAAATTCCAATCCGTACTCATAGTTTAATTTAGTTAAATCAAGTTAGCAAATTCTTCTTTTTGAGTTATTTTTAAAAGAAAAATAACCTATTCTTCAATCCCTGTGGACCGACACCCGTAATCACTATCCTACAGGATACGTGCTATTGCGTGGTTTATTTTTGAAATTGAAAAGAACCAATCAATTTTTGGCGCCGTTGCCGGGGATTGCTAGCATAGTTATTTTTCTTATTAAAAAAAAATATTTAAAAATAAAAAAAAAAATTTCTTTAAAAAAAAATTCTATTATTGTTACTTTTCTTATCTTTTTTTTCTTCCTTACTAATTTTTATTTTTTTTATATATATTATTTGATCAGGAATCGAGAAAAAAAATCTGGGATGATCAAAAGGAGAACTGCCGGAAAAGAAATGCTGTAGAGGTTTGCAAAAAAAAAAAAAAAAAATTGCTGGGGAAATTCCCTTTGGTAACCTCTAAACTTTTCTTATTTAAATTAATTATTGGTTTGAAATTTTGTGGTGATTGTTTGATTTTAATTATAGCAAAATTGTGAATGCATGCTTGATACACATACACAAATCAATTTGCACATAGTAAGGGCAATCACCCCAACAAGATAAGAGCCGGATTTCATCACCGGACTCTTGCCCAACTTAGGTGAACTCAATCTCACATATTGTCATCTTTAATTAAAATTAATTAGACGTTGGCCCCTAGAGACATTCGAGCTCAATAGGACGAAGATCACCGAAGGTTGCACCAATTTCGCTCTGTGGCTTAGTTGATGTCTAGGCAAGCTTTGTCCCTATAAGGGAGACAGTTCATCTGTTCGAGGCAAGTGGGTTTTAAGTGGGACCTTTGCGAACGCATCGTGACCCCTCCACTTACCTGGGAGCTTACCTGGTCAACTCGGTTCATTAGACCGGATTGGAGGCTTAGGTGCCCTCTTCAAACCAGTTAGGAGCTGTCTAGTGATTTTAGGACAAATCAAGGACTGATGTATTTTTCTTTTATTGCATGCTTGACTGATCGAGTACTAATGTATGCAAGGGAGTCGTTCTAGAGTACGTGAGCTATTACCTTTTGATCCTGAAATAGAACGAACCCTTAGGAATATTCGAGCTAAGATCAAAACATTAGAATCATCCCTACCTCCTGAGATGGCTGAAGAACAACCCAAACTCCTGAGGGAGTACTTTACTCCCACCATTTACACTTCCCCATCTTGCATTCGATTACCTGAAGTAGCAGCAGTACAATATGAAATAAAGTCTAGTGTGATCCAAATGCTTCCATCTTTTTATGGGCTCACCAATGAAGACCCATATAAACACCTAGATGAATTTCTTGAGATTTGCACCACTGTCAAGATTCAAAATTTCACTGATGATGCTTTAAAACTTAGATTATTCCCCTTCTCCCTTAAAGATAGAGCTAAGCAATGGCTGAATTCTTTAGAGGCCAATTCGATTCATTCTTGGGGTCAAATGCAACAAGAATTTCTTAAAAAATACTTTCCCATAGGAAGAACGAACCAGTTTAGACGTGCCATTACAAGCTTCTCCCAAACCGAGGGAGAAGAATTTCATGAAACTTGGGAGAGATTTTGTGACCTAATCCGTAAATGCCCACATCATCAAATACCTAAGTGGCAGCTAGTGCAATGCTTCTATGATGGATTGACTGAACGAAACCGTCATATGATTGATGCTGCATGCGGGGGGACTTTCATGCTTCGAAATGAGCATGAAGCATGGCAATTATTTGAAAATCTTAATGAAAACTCCCTCCACCATGCTTCATGTTCTCGTCAAGCATCCCCGAATTTTCAAAGAAAAGGGGCCATTTGTGAAATAAGTCATTCTATGGACCTGTCTAGCAAGGTAGATGCATTGTCCCATAAGATTGACCAACTAATGATAGGAGGACATGTCGTTAGCTCTTCCCAAGCACAAGTGTGTGCTATCTATTCTAGCCCATCGCATCCAATTCATGAGTGCCCCTCAGCACCCCAATATCCCGAACTCGTGCAAGAACACATCAATGCTGCCCAAACACAGCCCAGACCGGGTAATGATCCATTTTCCAATACATATAATCCGGGATGGCGGAATCATCCAAATTTTTCTTGGAGGCAGCAAGCTTCTAATACCTCCCAACCCTTCTTCCAAAATTTTCAAAACTCTCAGAATTTTCATCCCTACCGTCCCTCAACTCAATTTCAGCACCCTCCTCCTCCAACCCAAAGAAATACAGCCTTTGAGGAGAAGGTGTTGACTGCCCTTCAAGGTTTGGAGGCAAACACACAACTATTGCACTCTCACACGCAATCAATTGCTAAGCTAGAATCCCAAATGGGTCAACTAGCTAATGCATTAAACAAGCGAGAGGAAGGTAAGCTTCCAAGTCAACCAATGAGTAATCCTAGGGGACAATACGTGGCTCAAGAAACTCGACTAAATCATGAGCAAGCCAATGCTTTGACTACCCTAAGGAGTGGACGTATAATAGATAATAAGGTTGGGGAGGGTAACAATAAGGAAGGTGAAGAAGAGGAACAGACCATATCACATGAAAATCCAAAACCTTCTTCAACTAGTTCACCATCTGCTACAACCCACATTCCAAAGGCTCCATTCCCTGAAGCACTTAATGCACCCTCTCCATTTGGCAAAAAGGGAACTTCACTAGAAGAGATGATGGAGGTCTTCAAACAAGTTAAAATCAACCTCCCACTCCTTAATGCCATCAAACAAGTTCCCTCCTATGCCAAATTTCTCAAAGACCTTTGCACCCAAAAGCGGAAATCTAGGACACATGTGCCTAAAAAGGTCCTACTTACTGAACAGGTAAGTTCAATTCTCCAACACAACACCCCTCCAAAATTCAAAGATCCTGGCGCTCCCACTATTTCCTGTGTCATAGGAGATAACTCCATTGACCGAGCGCTCTTAGATCTAGGGGCAAGTGTGAATCTTCTACCCTATTCAGTCTATGAGAAATTTGGGTTAGGTGAATTAAAACCTACCTCGGTGTCCTTACAATTGGCTGATCGATCTGTGAAGATACCACGGGGGATGATTGAAGATGTTCTTGTCAAGGTAGACAAATTCTATTTTCCAGTCGATTTTATCGTCCTTGACATGGAACATGTGCCCAACCTAAAAAAATAAATCCCTGTGATTCTTGGTCGTCCCTTTTTAGCGACAGCCAATGCATGCATCAACTGTAGAACTGGGGCAATGGATATATCATTTGGAAACATGAAAATTAAATTGAATGTGTTTCATGCCGCTGACCAACATGTGAGGGAAGACGAGTGTTGCCTAATTGACGAAATGGATGATCTTGTAGAGGAAGCCCTTCCCTATATCTTAGCAGATGACCCCTTAGAGGCATGTCTGGCCCATTTTGACATTGACAACTTTGATATAGACAAGGCTGTGGAGTGATTGATTAAAACCCTATTTGATTTTGATGAGCTCAAAGCATTAGAGTATATATGTTGTTTACTAATGAATTCAATTGAGTGTTTCAGTGAAAATCTTGTCTAAGTGTCTCAAGACTTGGTTCATAATATTTTGGATAAGTTAAGAAGTCAGTTTGAACCAAAGTCTGAGACTCGAGTCGACTCCAGAGTATTACGAGTCGACTCCAAGCGTATCAGGATCACTGGCACAGGCTCGAGTCGACTCCTGACCATTACGAGTCGACTCCAACTGAGAACAGACAGACAAACAGAAAGCATCAACTCAAAATCTGTCAGCGAGTCGACTCCTGAAGTGCGCGAGTCGACTCCGATGTTTACCGAGTCGACTCCGGAGAAGTATGAGTCGACTCCAAGGAGTTACAGGCAGAAAAGTCAGAGAGCGATTTTCGACCCTGAGATTCGAGTCGACTCCTGTGGAACGCGAGTCGACTCCGATGGTTGGCAGGTCGACTCCAAAGATAGTGAGAGTCGACTCTCAGCAGTACACAAGGCAAAAGTCAGAGAGCGTTTTTTGGACTCTGAGATTCGAGTCGACTCCCGCATTGCACGAGTCGACTCCGAGACACTGCGACCCCAAAGAAGACAGAAGACCAATTTGCTGTCTCTGAGATTCGAGTCGACTCCCAGACAGCTCGAGTCGACTCCAAGGCAGCGCTTCATTAAAAACACAGAAGACTAAGTTTCGGAAACTGAGAGCCGAGTCGACTCCGGAACAGTTCGAGTCGACTCCAAGACTGGACGAGCCAAAAGACAGTAGATCGAGAGTTCGGGCTCTGAGCGCCGAGTCGACTCCCAGGATTGTCGAGTCGACTCGAGTGGACCAAGTTCAAAAATAGATCCACGGACTCCATGGAATGAGCCGACTCCGAAAATGCCAAGTCAGCTCCAGAAGTTGGCGAGTCGATTCCGGGTCAAGTCGAGTCGACTCCCAGTCGAAGAGGCGACTTTAATTCAAATCCGGAACAGTTGCCGAGTCGACTCCAGAAAAGCATGAGTCGACTCCCGCTACAGCCGAGTCGACTCCAGATCGCGCGAGTCGACTCCAACCCACCAACGGACATATTGTCAGGCTATGCAGAGTGTGCAGAACGGGCAAAAAAAGGTCTCTAACGGCTAGTTTCCGTGGGGGATGGCTTAAATAGCCACAGAAGACTGTAGCAAGAAAGAGAACAACCATTCCACTCAAAGTAATCAAGCTTTCAATCTCTGCAACCTGGTTTTCAACAGAAAAGAGGGAAGAGCAACATTAACTACATCCACCTACTTCTTCCCAACATTGAAAGAGATCTCCTCCTGCATTCAAGTCGACCAGACATTCAAGAGGAGACCCGAAGTTCAAGAAGCCCTACTCTACTCCAACTCAAACGTGTTTGAGGGCTTCTAACTTCTCTTTTGTTTATATTGTTACTTATCTGCTTTTGAGAAGCTCTGTTTTTCTGTTACTCCTTTTTACTTCCATCTTGTCTTTGCTTGGTTCAATCGGGGGATTGAATCAAGGGTATTGAGGTTGGTTGGTGAGCCGAGTGTAAAACCAACGTGTAAGGGTTCGATTGTGATCCCGGGAAAACAATCGGGTTGGTTCTAGTCGGTGAGCCTGGAAAAACCGACCGAGTTCGTTGTGAGCTCGTAAAACAACAAGTTTGGTTGTGAGCTTGGAAAACAACCGGCTGTAATCCAAGGGGTTATAGTGAATTCCCAAGTGAGACTTGGGGAGTGGACGTAGGAGCAAGGGTTAGCTCCGAACCACTATAAAACATTGTGTTTGTGATTGTTTGTCTCTCTCTATCTCTCGCATTTCATTCACCGCACATAGAAACTAATTAATCATCTCGCAAAAGCATTAATTAGTTATCTACAAAAGTTTTAATAGCCAAATTATTTTAAAACCCAATTCACCCCCCCTCTTGGGTTGTCTATCTGGGCAACAAGTGGTATCAGAGCCTAAACTCTTCTATCCTAAGAGTCAAAGATCAAAATGACAACCCCATTTGGATCTTCCCACATTGAGGGTCAGTCCACCCAAAGACCCCCATTCTTTAATGGATCTGACTACTCATATTGGAAGGCTAGGATGAGAATATTCATCCAAGCCCAAGACTATGAGATGTGGACCATTGTAGCAAATGGGCCATACATCCCATCCATTTATGTAGAGGGGGTCACTGTACCCAAACTCGAAAAGGATTGGGATGAACACGACATGAGAAAGGCACAACTCAATTCTAAAGCAATAAATGTGCTTTACTGTGCACTAGATAGGAATGAATTCAATAGAGTCTCTACTTGCAATTCTGCAAAAGAGATTTGGGATAGACTTGAAGTGACCCATGAGGGCACGAATCAAGTCAAAGAATCCAAAATAAATATATTGGTTCATAAGTATGAACTATTTAAAATGGATTCTAATGAAACAATCACTTGCATGTTCACTAGATTCACTGACATTGTCAATGGCCTAAAAAGCCTTGGCAAAAACTATACTAACAGTGAGCTTGTCAGGAAGATTCTTCGATGTCTACCAAGGTCATGGGAAGCCAAGGTGACGGCAATCCAAGAAGCTAAGGACTTGAACAAGCTTCCACTTGAAGAGCTCCTTGGATCCCTAATGACTCACGAGCTAACCATGAAGCAACACAGCGAAGAAGAGTCCTCACATAAGAAAAAGGTAATAGCTCTTAAATCCACATCATCTAACAAAGATTTGTCCTGCAGTAGCAGCAGTGAAGAAGAAGATCATGAGGGAGATGATGATGAGGCTCTTCTTGTGCGCAAGTTCAGAAAATTCATCAACCACAAGAAGTCCTATCATCAAAGGAGAGGCCCCTCAAATTTCTATCGCAAGGATAAAGGTAAGAAAAGGAAAAATGAGGGGATTGGATGCTATGAGTGCAAGAAGCCGGGACACATCAGAGCTGAGTGTCCCTTACTTAAGAAGGGCAGCAAGTACAAGAAGAAGAAAGCCCTTGTCACCACCTTATCGGACTCCGACGCATCATCTTCATCATCGGATGAGGAACAAGAAGAAAAGGCCAATTTCTGCTTCATGGCCAACGAAAATGAGGAGTGTCTTGCAGCCAAGGTCAACAAAAATTGCTGGTACTTGGATAGTGGCTGCTCAAGACACATGACGGGTGACAAGGATCAATTCTTCACCCTTGAAGCTAAGAAGGGAGGTGCTGTGACTTTTGGAGACAATAACCAAGGTCACATCATTGGTATAGGTAAAGTTCAAATTACCCCTTCTACTTTTATTGATAATGTTCGATATGTTGATGGTCTTAAGCATAATTTATTAAGCATTAGTCAATTATGTGATAGAGGCTATAATGTTATGTTTAAACCATCACTATGCATCATAACAAACCCAAATGATAATAGTTAGTTTTTAAAGGAATAAGACGTGGGAATGTGTATGTTGTAGATCTTGAGGATCTTGCCAAACACAACCCATGCTTAGTTGTTAATGAAACTAAGGACAATGATGCTAGTTGGTTATGGCACTGTAAGTTAGGTCATGCAAGCATGGACACAATATCTAAACTAGTTAAAAGAGATTCTGTGATAGGTTTGCCAAAACTAAGATTTGAAAAAAATAAAATATGTGAAGCTTGTCAATATGGCAAACAATCTAGGAACTCCTTTAAATCCATAAAATGTGTCTCTACCTCTAGACCTCTAGAATTATTACACATGGACCTATTCGGACCAACTAGAACAACAAGCCTAGGTGGAAATAAATATGGTCTAGTCATTGTAGATGATTATTCTAGATACACTTGGGTTATGTTCTTAGCACATAAAGATCAAGCTTTTTCAGTATTTAAAAAGTTTCATAAGGAAGTAACCAATGCTAGAGATACTACAGTAATAGCTATTAGAAGTGACCATGGTACCGAATTTGAAAATCATTTATTTGATGAGTTTTGTAGTAAAAAGGAAATAACTCACAATTTTTCTGCACCTAGGACACCACAACAAAATGGAGTTGTGGAGAGGAAAAATAGAACTCTAGAGGAAATGGCTAGAACTATGTTATGTGAAAGTAACCTCCCTAAGTACTTTTGGGGAGAAGCCATTAATACTTCTTGTCATATATTAAATAGAGTTTTATTGAGACCCATTATAAAGAAAACACCTTATGAACTTTGGAAAAACAGAAAACCAAAGGTAAACTACTTTCATGTTTTTGGATGTAGGTGTTTTGTTCATAATAATGGAAAAGATAATCTAGGAAAATTTGACTCAAAATCTGATGAGGCTATATTCTTGGGGTACTCTACAACTAGCAAAGCCTATAGAGTCTTTAATAAAAGAACCCTAGTTATAGAAGAATCTATACATGTTGTAATTGATAATTCTAGTGACATCTCTTCTAGCAAGAGAGTTAATTTTGATGATGATGCTGAAATTCTTGAAGAAAAGATAGATGAGATGACATTACAAGATGATAATCAAAAATTAATTGAAGGTGCATCATCAAGCCAAGAGGCTATTGTGGATCATGGACTAACTAAAGCTTGGAGGTATGCTCACGGGCATCCTAAGGAATTAATTCTAGATGATCCATCTCAACCTATTAGGACTAGGACATCCCTTAGGAACTTAAATAATCATCTAGCCTTTGTTTCTCATTTTGAGCCCAAACACATAGAAGAAGCTGAAAAAGATGTAAATTGGATAAATGCAATGCAAGAAGAATTAAACCAATTTACTAGAAACAAAGTATGGAATCTAGTTGAAAGACCTACTGAATATTCAATTATAGGTACCAAATGGATTTATAAAAATAAACTTGATGAAAATGGTACTGTAATAAAGAATAAGGCTAGATTAGTAGCCAAGGGTTATAATCAAGAAGAAGGTATAGATTTTGATGAAACCTTTGCTCCGGTAGCTAGACTTGAAGCAATTAGACTTTTACTAGCTTTTGCATGCTCTAAGGACTTTAAGTTATTTCAAATGGATGTAAAAAGTGCATTTTTAAATGGGTATATTAATGAGGAGGTATATGTAGAACAACCTCCTGGTTTTGAAAATCATCAATACCCTAATCATGTTTATAAATTGAACAAAGCACTTTATGGTTTAAAACAAGCACCTAGAGCATGGTATGAGAGGCTTAGCAAATTCCTATTAGAACATGAGTTCTCTAGGGGTAATGTAGATACTACATTGTTTCTAAAGAAGAAAAACAAAGATATGTTGTTAGTACAGATTTATGTTGATGATATTATTTTCGGTGCTACTAACAATCGTCTCTGCGAAGAATTTGCTAACTTGATGCAGAGTGAATTTGAGATGAGCATGATGGGAGAGCTGAATTACTTCCTTGGACTTCAAATCAAACAATCTGAAGGAGGCATCTTCATCAATCAAGCCAAATACATCAAGGAGATGCTCAAGAAGTTTGATATGGAGGGAAACAAATCAATCAGCACCCCCATGAGCTCATCATGCAAATTAGACCAAGATGAATCAGGTAAATCTGTAGATCAGAAACTATATAGAGGTATGATAGGATCTTTATTGTATCTTACTGCAAGTAGACCTGATATCATGTTTAGTATTTGCATGTGTGCTAGATATCAGGCTAATCCTAAGGAATCACATCTAATTGCAGTAAAGAGAATCTTTAAATACCTAATAGGAACAAAGAATATAGGGTTATGGTATTCTAAAGAATCTAGCCTGAACTTAATAGGTTATACAGATTCAGACTTTGCTGGATGTAAACTTGATAGAAAAAGCACCAGCGGGTCATGTCAATTCCTAGGAGAAAACTTAATATCATGGTTTAGCAAGAAACAAAACTCGGTTGCATTATCTACTGCTGAAGCTGAATATGTTGCAGCCGGGAGTTGTTGTGCTCAAATCTTATGGATCAAACAACAATTAGAAGATTATGGCATTAAACAAGATAAAATACCCATTAATTGTGATAATACAAGTGCCATTAATCTAACTAAAAATCTAATTCAGCATTCAAGAACTAAACATATTGAGATAAGACATCACTTCATAAGAGATCATGTACTGAATGGTGATGTGACACTCCAATTTGTTTGTACTGATGATCAATTAGCTGACATTTTTACAAAACCCCTAAGTGAAGAGAGATTTAGTGTGCTTAGGAGGGGATTAGGAGTGATTGATCCATCCTAGTGGTAGTTTCCACTAGATTCATTGATTTTGATGATTAGATTGTGGTTAAAATAGAGTTTCTTTTCAATGATCATCAAATCAGATCATAATTTAGTGATTTTTCCTCATTCGGCACGAACATAGCATGATTTTTAGGTGCGTGCCAAAGTTCGAGACGACTCGAGTAAGTTTCAGCGTCGGCTCGTAAGGGGGAGTCGACTCGCGCTTAGTCGGGAGTCGACTCGAGGTCGATGGCAGCAGAGGTGGAGTCGACTCGAGGTCGATGGCAGCAGAGGTGGAGTCGACTCGCGCATAAGGAGAGTCGGGGTCAATAGGCGCATAAGGAGAGTCGACTCGCGCATACTGTGGAGTCGACTCGAGGTCGAGTCGACTCGCGACTCAGAGGAGTCGACTCGCAGTCGGGATCCGACTTTTTAACCCTAGCTCCATCGTTTTCAAAACATTTCTATTCTCCGCCGCCACTGTTCACAAGCCCTAGAGCCGACTCCTAGGTCGTCCCCGGTCGTCCCCAAGCTTTTTCCGTCGACTTTTCACCGTCCATTAGGGCTTTTCCTCCCATTCTAGGTCACTATGCCTCGTAAAGCCGTCGTCCGGAAGAGGCCCCAACCCGAGGCCGGTCCCGAGAGGCGCTCCAAGGCTCGGCACGATCCCGCGAGGTCACAACCTCCGGCTCGTTCCCCGCCGAGGGCGGTTCCCGTGAGGCCGTGCGCCGGGAAGGCGGTCTCCACCGGGAGATACGTCGATTTCGACTATCTCTCCCGGGAGGGCTTCACCATAGGTGAGAGATTGCGTGTCCAGGGCTTAGAGTATTTCCTTACATTAGATCTCCCCACTTACCCTGGATTATTTAGAGAGTTTTACGGTACCGTCCATCGGAGAGATGGGGGTATCGAGGGCACGGTAGCCGGTGTCTCTCTGTTCGTTACGGAGGATCTTATTGCCCACATCCTCCACCTTCCACAAGTAGGGGTGGCTCCCACACACCCCGAGGACAGGACTGAGGCCCTTACGGCCATACTAGGATATCCTCCTCAGTCCCCTTTAGACGAGGTATCCGCTAGCTCACTTCCTGTTGAGGTGCGGATCCTCCTGAGTATTTTGTCTAGGTCCATTTTCCCGAAGACTGGCCGCTTCGATTTTGTGTCTGAGAGGGACCTCGCCCTTATGTTTTATATTCTTCAGGACACCCCAATCAACTTCCCCAAACTCATTTATAGATATCTGTGTGAGCCCCTAGATAGACCTAGGCTCACCCTCCCCTACGGTATGATGTTCACTCTGTTGTTTAGGGAGTACGAGATTCCTATTCCTGAGGGGGAACCCTCTAAGGCGTTGCGATGGACTGATCGCATGCGTCCGGGGACCCTACACAGGATGAGGTTTCGGAAGGTAGAGGGAACATGGGTTAGAAAGTCATCCACCTCCACACATACCTCCAGACACTCTCCTAGCCCTGAGCCAGATTCTGACTATCCTGACTTTCCCTCCACTTCTGCTCCTACCACCTCAGCCGGACCTTCCTCCTCAGCTCCACCACCTATGGAGGTCCGGATCGCTCCTGAGCAGCTCCTGGAGTTGCGGCAGGAGATTGTTAGAGACCTGCGAGATGAGCTACTTCGGGAGCTCCGAGGTTCAGTGCCAGCTCCCACTCCTGCACCCACATCTTCTGAGTTGGTCCCTTCCTTGACAGCCGTGACTGACATGACGGCCCATGTACGGGAAGAGATCTACAACGTGAGGAGTTTGATTCAGGCTCAGTTCTCCAGTATGAGTGAGGTCACGGGCATCACTCGGAAGATGCGCGATGACATCCGGAAGGACATGAGCACCACTACCCAGGGGGCCGAGCGCTTGTCGAATGTGCTCATCGACAAGCTGGACGCACTGCAGAAGTCGGTCCTCGAGCTCGATACGACACAGAGCAGGGCCATTCAGGCCGTTATCCGACAGCTCGAGAACGTCACCAATGCGGTCCAAGCACTGGTAAGCGCATGCCTCGGGGAGCCACATCCTCGAGAGGAGGAGATACATCCTCGAGAGGAGGAGATACATCCTCGAGAGGGGGAGCCACATCCTCGAGAGGAGGAGCTACATCCTCGAGGAGACCGTAGCTGCTTTTGTGTTTTATTTTGACATGTACTGTTTTGCTTTACTTATTGTATTCTCAAATGTATTCACATACACATCAATACAATGAGTAGACATCTTATCTTCATTTCTGTGCAATTTGATCTATGATTGATTGTGTGTTCTGCTTACCTCCTTTTTTTTGATACGATGACAAAAAGGGGAAGAAATATTGAATAGATATGTAAATGGAATCAACATAAAAGAAATCAAAATGAGAATCAAAAATTAAAACATAATTTGTTCTTAGTGGATTTGGTACCTCGAGGCTCATTATCTCTCTTTTGGGGCTCCTAATGGAGTAATCTCCAGAATCTATTCAAGGGATATTCGGAGATTAGCTGAATCCAACTCAAGAACAAATTGACATATTTTTTCTCTAAATACCAAAATTTAAAATTCAAAAACTTCAATATACTAAAAGAAAATTCAGAGAATCAAAACATAGTAGAATGCATATGTTGAGGGGGAGAATCTGAATTTTTAAGAAAGCCAAATCATTAAATATATATAAGCCAAACAATTGATTGCATGATATGAAGGCTTATATAATTCCAAATGAAAGGGGGAGCTTTAACTCCAAAATTTATTGTTTCACACCTTTCAAGCTTGGATATATTAAATTACCAGACATATGAATTCATTTATGGATTTTATTTCCTTGTTTATTGAGCAATTCACTTTACATATACTCAAAGTTTTGTCATCATCAAAAAGGGGGAGATTGTGGAGTGATTGATTAAAACCCTATTTGATTTTGATGAGCTCAAAGCATTAGAGTATATATGTTGTTTACTAATGAATTCAATTGAGTGTTTCAGTGAAAATCTTGTCTAAGTGTCTCAAGACTTGGTTCATAATATTTTGGATAAGTTAAGAAGTCAGTTTGAACCAAAGTCTGAGACTCGAGTCGACTCCAGAGTATTACGAGTCGACTCCAAGCGTATCAGGATCACTGGCACGGGCTCGAGTCGACTCCTGACCATTACGAGTCGACTCCAACTGAGAACAGACAGACAAACAGAAAGCATCAACTCAAAATCTGTCAGCGAGTCGACTCCTGAAGTGCGCGAGTCGACTCCGATGTTTACCGAGTCGACTCCGGAGAAGTATGAGTCGACTCCAAGGAGTTACAGGCAGAAAAGTCAGAGAGCGGTTTTCGACCCTGAGATTCGAGTCGACTCCTGTGGAACGCGAGTCGACTCCGATGGTTGGCAGGTCGACTCCAAAGATAGTGAGAGTCGACTCTCAGCAGTACACAAGGCAAAAGTCAGAGAGCGTTTTTCGGACTCTGAGATTCGAGTCGACTCCCGCATTGCACGAGTCGACTCCGAGACACCGCGACCCCAAAGAAGACAGAAGACCAATTTGCTGTCTCTGAGATTCGAGTCGACTCCCAGACAGCTCGAGTCGACTCCAAGGCAGCGCTTCTCTAAAAACACAGAAGACTAAGTTTCGGAAACTGAGAGCCGAGTCGACTCCGGAACAGTTCGAGTCGACTCCAAGACTGGACGAGCCAAAAGACAGTAGATCGAGAGTTCGGGCTCTGAGCGCCGAGTCGACTCCCAGGATTGTCGAGTCGACTCGAGTGGACCAAGTTCAAAAATAGATCCACGGACTCCATGGGATGAGCCGACTCCGAAAATGCCAAGTCAGCTCCAGAAGTTGGCGAGTCGACTCCGGGTCAAGTCGAGTCGACTCCCAGTCGAAGAGGCGACTTTAATTCAAATCCGGAACAGTTGCCGAGTCGACTCCAGAAAAGCATGAGTCGACTCCCGCTACAGCCGAGTCGACTCCTGATCGCGCGAGTCGACTCCAACCCACCAACGGACATATTGTCAGGCTGTGCAGAGTGTGCAGAACGGGCAGAAAAAGGTCTCTAACGGCTAGTTTCCGTGGGGGATGGCTTAAATAGCCACAGAAGACTGTAGCAAGAAAGAGAACAACCATTCCACTCAAAGTAATCAAGCTTTCAATCTCTGCAACCTGGTTTTCAACGGAAAAGAGGGAAGAGCAACATTAACTGCATCCACCTACTTCTTCCCAATATTGAAAGAGATCTCCTCCTGCATTCAAGTCGACCAGACATTCAAGAGGAGACCCGAAGTTCAAGAAGCCCTACTCTACTCCAACTCAAACGTGTTTGAGGGCTTCTAACTTCTCTTTTGTTTATATTGTTATTTATCTGCTTTTGAGAAGCTCTGTTTTTCTGTTACTCCTTTTTACTTCCATCTTGTCTTTGCTTGGTTCAATCGGGGGATTGAATCAAGGGTATTGAGGTTGGTTGGTGAGCCGAGTGTAAAACCAACGTGTAAGGGTTCGATTGTGATCCCGGGAAAACAATCGGGTTGGTTCTAGTCGGTGAGCCTGGGAAAACTGACCGAGTTCGTTGTGAGCTCGTAAAACAACAAGTTTGGTTGTGAGCTTGGAAAACAACTGGCTGTAATCCAAGGGGTTATAGTGAATTCCCAAGTGAGACTTGGGGAGTGGACGTAGGAGCAAGGGTTAGCTCCGAACCACTATAAAACATTTTGTTTGTGATTGTTTGTCTCTCTCTATCTCTCGCATTTCATTCACCGCACATAGAAACTAATTAATCATCTCGCAAAAGCATTAATTAGTTATCCACAAAAGTTTTAATAGCCAAATTATTTTAAAACCCAATTCACCCCCCCTCTTGGGTTGTCTATCTGGGCAACAAAGGCCATAGAAGAAGTTAACATCTTACTTGACAATCAATCTCCTGTGAGTTCCCTTCCTTGGAAGAGCTGACCTGAACCTCTTCCTCCCATTGCTAGCGCGCCACTTTGTCCTTCCATTGATTCACCACCTAAACTTGAGTTAAAGCCACTTCCAACAAATCTTAAGTATGCCTTTCTAGGACCAGAAGATAGCCTCCCTGTAATCATCGCAGCCAACTTATCTACTGAACAGGAGGGTAAACTTTTGAGAGTGCTAGAAGAGAATAAACATGCCATAGGATGGTCTGTAGCCGATTTGAAAGGGGTTGACCCCTCTGTTTGCATGCATCAAATTCATCTCGAAGATGATGCAAAGCCCACCCGAGAAATGCAAAGAAGACTCAATCCTAACATGAAGGAGGTAGTCAAGAAAGAAGTGGTGAAGTTATTAGATGCCGGAATCATTTATCCAATTTCTGATAGTAAGTGGGTGAGTCCGACACAAGTGGTACCTAAGAAATCAGGTATCACTGTGGTTGAAAATACGGAAGGAGAATTGATACAAACACGCACAACCACGGGTTGGCGCGTGTGTATTGACTACAGAAAACTTAATTCGATGACTAGGAAAGACCATTTTCCTCTACCTTTCATAGATCAAATTTTGGAACGGTTGGCTGGTCAAGGTTTCTACTGCTTCTTAGATGGTTATTCTGGATATAATCAAGTACCTGTCTACCCGGACGATCAAGAGAAAACCACCTTTACTTGCCCATTTGGGACATTTGCATATAGGAGGATGCCTTTTGGACTATGCAATGCACCCGCAACTTTTCAACGATGCATGATGGCCATCTTTTCAGATATGGTGGAAAACTTTCTTGAAGTGTTCATTGATGATTTCTCAGTGATGACCCAAAGATTGATTCATAGATTGATTTTGATGATCACAAAACCTTGAAGTATAGATACTAATGTTTATGTTGCAAGGAGAAAGATATTTATTTTGCAAGGAACATAGCAAGTTGGAAGAACACAAGAAGGCCTCCAAAAGCTCTCAAGAAAAGTTAGAAGAAAGCTACAATTCATTGGCCCAAGTTTAAAGTTCAAAAGGTTCAAATTGGAGGAGTAAAATCAAAGGAAAAATTCGAAAGAATAGTCTTCGAGTCGACTCCTGAGGAATTCGAGTCGACTCCAATGTTTACCGAGTCGACTCCGGGGAAGTATGAGTCGACTCCTAGGAGTCACAGGCAGAAAAGTCAGAGAGCAGTTTTCGGGTCTGAAATTCGAGTCGACTCCAGTGGAACGCGAGTCGACTCCGATGGTTGGCAGGTCGACTCCAAAGAAAGCAAGAGTCGACTCTCAGCGGTACATAAAGAAAAAGTCAGAGAGCATTTCATGGGCTCTGAGATTCGAGTCGACTCCCAGGACAGTCGAGTCGACTCGAGTGGATCAAATTCAAAATTGGATCCACGGACTTCAGTGGATGAGCCGACTCCGAAATTGCCAAGTCAGCTCCAGAAGTTGGCGAGTCGACTCCAGGTTAAGACGAGTCGACTCCCAGTCAAGGCATGCACTTTAATTCAAATTTGGAACAGTGGCCGAGTCGTCTCCAGTAAAGCACGAGCCGACTCCTGCAACAGGCGAGTCGACTCCTGATCGCGCGAGTCGACTCCAATCCCAACGGTAATATTGTCAGGAAGTGCAGACTGTGTCCAACGGCTCTATTTTTGTCTCTAACGGCTATATTCTTGTTTCCACGCCATCTAAAGCTATAAAAACAAGAAGAGAGCTAGGGGAGAACTAATGGAAGTGGGAGAAAACATTTAGGGAAGAGATTTGAAAGAGATTACAAGGAAAATCTCCCATAAGCACAAAAGGGCCATTCAAAGTAAAATAGAGAGAAGAAGAGCATCCAAGTGAATCCCAAAGCTTCCTCTCCATCCGTGTGCTGCCTCGGTGATCCTCTACTTCGTGCCAAATCAGAAGAGGGTCAAGTAAAGAAGAAGTCGAGCTCCTCCATCTTCAAAACTCGTTTGAGGGCTTCTCTTTACTCTATTTGTTTATATTGTTATATTTGCTTATTTAAGAAGCTTTGATTTGTTTTAAACTTTGTTTTATTATCTTGTAACTTGATTCAATCACGGGATTGAATCAAGGGGTTAAGGTTTGTTGGTGAGCCAAAGGGAAAACCAACGGTGTAAGGTTTGTTGGTGAGCCAAAGAGAAAACCAACGGAGATAGGTTTGTTGGTGAGCCGAGGGTAAAACCAACGTGTAAGGGTTTGATTGTGATCCCGGGAAAACAATCGGAGTGGTTCTAGTCGGTGAGCCTGGGAAAACCGACCGAGTTCGTTGTGACCTCGTAAAACAACAAGTTGGGTTGTGAGCTTGTAAAACAACCGACTGTAATCTGTAGGATTATAGTGAAATTCCCAAGAAGTCTTGGGGAGTGGATGTAGGTGCTGGGGTGCATCGAACCACTATATGTTTGCTGTGTTTGTAATGCTTTTTGTCATTATCTAACTCACACACTTACTCACTTAGATAAATTGCTTGCTTAACTATTATCCGCGAATTCTTTAGTTGCAAGCATACTCAATCAAGTCACATTCTATACATCAAACTGTTGCTAAGTTTAACTTTCACTGCGCATATATACAACTTAGCATAATTAATCAAAAAGTGCTAGAAGCAGCTTAAAAGTTTTAAAAGACCCAATTCACCCCCCCCCTCTTGGGTTGTATCTACTGGGCAACAAGTGGTATCAGAGCAGGTGCTCAAATATTATTTGTAGTCTTAACCGACTAGAGCCAAAGATCATGACAACTCAAATAGATAGTTTTCTAGGAGAAGGACAATCAATTGATACACCACCACTATTTAATGGCATAAACTATACACATTGGAAAATACGCATGCGCATCTTTATTCAATCACAAAACTATTATTTATGGAAAATCATAATAAATGATCTTCACACACTCTCTCAAACTTTTAATGAAAAGGATTTAGCACAATTGAATGCTGATGCCATGAACCTTTTATATTGTGCATTAGATAGGAATGAGTTTAATTGCATATCTTCTTGCATGACTGCTAAAGAAATATGGAATATGCTTGAAGACAAATATGAATGCACTAACAAATCTGAAACATCATGTGTAGAAGGAGAGCAGTATCATATTGAAAATCCATGCTTGGTGGCACAAGAGGTACATGCTGAAACTGAAAGCAATTTTACATTTGATGAACTCCATGATGCCTTTTCTGATTTGTATTTAGAATATAAGAAACTTATTTGTAAGAACAAAAACTTGAAGATTGAAAATCAAATTCTAATAGATGAAAAACTGAAACTAACCAGTAAAACTGAAATCTTAATTAAAGAAAATCAAGAACTAAATCAAAGATATCAACTTCTCACTGAAAGTCATGATAAACTTAAGAAAAACAATGAGTTACTTTCAGAAGATAACAGAAGATTAACTAAAGAAGTTGACAGATTAAAACCTGTTGTTGAAAGATTTATCCTCAGCTCTGAAAAATTGAACCTAATGATAAATAATCAAGGAGCTGAATTTGATAAAGTTACATTAGGATATCAACCTTGGTACACCCAAAAACCTTTTAAGAATATGTTTGTTAAAACAGTTTTTAATTACTCTAAAACAGATTCTTATAAACAAAAGCTAAGTAAAATCTCTTCTGTTGTTCCTAAATCTATACATTACAAATTTGATGAACCAAAAAGGGAGAAACAGAAAATTAAAAGTTTTCCTACTACTCATGTTCGATCTAAGTTTGTTAAATTCAACAAGAGGATACAGAAATACATCCCTTGTAATCCTAAAATCTGTAAATTCATGGACAAAATAGCTATTAAGAGAATATGGGTTCCAAAAGGAACAATTATAGCTAACCTACAAGGACCCAAAAGAGCTTGGGTTCCTAAGTTGAAAATATGATTATTCTTTCAGCAAGCATGTCTAGCTATCCAAGGTTCTAATGAAAGATGTTATTTAAACAATGGGTGCTCTAGACATGTATTAAAGAATTGAATTTAAAATGTAATTAAAAAGAATGATTTAAATGAAAGAAAGGATGAAATAAGTAATTCTTACATCTTCTCGTATTGAAATTACTTTATTAGTTGATTAAAACATAACTTGAAAGTATTAATCATTTTTGTGATATAAGTGATATTTGTCTTTTTGGGTATGAAAAGAAAATATATTCAAATCACTTCATTTTTTTTGTATGCTCCACTCACTATTGGATAAGTTGCTAAATGATTAATTAATTCATTAAAAATAACTCTATGAACCCTCTATATGCTTGATTAAGAATTTTTATCCATGGCATTATTTTTATTGATCATCAATATGATAATGTGTACTTGGTATGCTTTTGAATATATGCACTATGAATACCAAGATTAAAGAAACCATCCTTGGCACATAGAATCAACTTATGCTAGTATGTACTTAATCTCAAAAGACCTTGCCATAGGTTTGCTTAGATTATCTACTTAAAGGTCAAAGTTTTGCTATGCATGCTAACTAAGGAAACAAACCAAAATCATTTCTAAATCTAAAGATGTTGTTTCCATCTCTAAGTCTTCAAAAGCTTACATTGGACTTGTTCTTGGAGAATAAAACTGAAGTATTTTTCTGTATTTACTAAATCTTGTAGAAGCGTTTCAAATGAAAAAGGTTTCCAAACTGTGAAGATCATGGCACAGTGTTGAAAACCAAAATCCAGATTAAGGTTATACAGAAAATAGTATTAAATTCAATTATTTCAGCTCCATGGACATCATAAGTAAAAAGGGGTTAATAGAATTCTTGAAGAAATGAAAAAGACAATTATGTATGATAGTCATCTACTTAAATAATTTTTAAAAGACTATCATCACTGCTTGTCATATATATGATTTCTATTAGATCTATTTCTAATGAAAATTTTGATCTTCTGAAAAAATGAAAAATGAACCATTGCATATCTTTCATATTTTTCAGTCGTACATGTTATGCTTGATATGCTCTTATGAAAATAATGCCAAATCTGATAGAGATATGTCTATCCTTGGATATCATTCATCAAGCAATGCATATAGAGTATTCAATGAAAAGTTTTTAGTTGCAAAAATATCAAGGTATTTTATTCTTTATGAGACTAATGATTTATTATCAAGATACTAAAATTAAATTATGTATGTATATGGTTAATCTTTTACATATAACAATCTGAAAAACTTGTTAATAATTATAACCAACTTGGATTTTTCAGATATGCTCTTAATGAAGAAAAAGTGATGACTGTTAAAAGACTAAATCAAGAAAAAATGAAATAGATCTTGATAAGTTTCTTGCATAATTAAAAGTAAAAATCACCATTATCATTTGTTTGCTTAATGAGCTTTATTCTCTATCAAATGAATGTGTAGAATGCACTCCTATGTGGTTATTTCATTAAAAGGTAGATCTATGTTAAATAACCACCATATTTGAAAACACTCATTACAAATATGATAAAGCAATATATGGTTTGATACAAGCATCAAGAGCATGATATAAAAGCTTAAATAACCTTTTTGATAGAAGGTAATAGTGATAATTCTTTGCATCAAAAAATGTGTGACACCTCACTTGCTCAAAGTATACATTAATGACATCATTTCTGGTTCTACTAATGAAGAGTTATATTGCAAGGTGAGTTTGAAATATGTATGATGAATGAATTAACATCTTCTCTCAAACTCCAAATTAAGACAAACAGGAAAGGGGATCTTCATTGACCAATGTTAGTCCACAAGAAAACTCTCATAGAAGATTGGCATGAAGAAGGTATGTCTATGACCCCATCTTGTAGAATTTGAAAAGAATGAGCAAAATAGATCTACTGTTTAAAGCTGTATTGAAGCATGATAGAATAATTATTTTATCATACAGCTAGTAGACCAGGTTGTATGCTCATTATGTGACCTTGTGCAAGACATCAATCTAACTTTAATGAATCATATTTTATTGATAAACAAATAAATCATAATCTGAATTGTGATAGAAACAACTGTTTAAGATAAGTTGATTAAAACTTAGCTAGCGTGCCTTATTGAATAAAATCTAAACTAAATTGATTTTGAAAATAAGAAATTGATTTGACCTTGATAAATCTACCTATTGCCTCACATGCTTGTCCTTGAACCATCTGATTTAATGAAACTATCTCTTTAGTTCAAGTGATATGTGCTTGCTTATATTTAGGAAATCTCTTGAGTAAAGTGACTCAACATGCAACTATTGTCATATCTTATATTGAGTCATCTAGTTAAAAAATATATATGTTGGATGAATGCTTTGTATCTTAAAGAAACTAATAACCTTCCCTCAAGAAAGAAAAATGAGAAATTTCAACTTGAAGGATATCTTCATGTAAGATACACTAAACATTCACATGCAAACAAGAGAGAGGATCTTCTTCAGCCAAAAGTTCACACATAAGAAATCTAGTTTGGCTTGAAGAACATACAATGAATAGGTAACTTTAGATACTTTTCTCACAAATTAATTGAGCTAAGTCAATAACTTAAATCCTATTATGGCATGATTAAATTCTTTAATTATTAATTTTTGATATCATGTCTATATGTGTATTGACTGACTTATACTTTTAGAAATTGTTTCATGGTTTGCCCAAACTAAAATATATCTTTGCCTGTGTCATAACCATGAAATACACAAGTATATGCTTAAAATTTTGATGTAAAATAACTTGTGAGAAGTTATGAATCCTTGAGCACAATGAAAATGTTGTTTGCATATTCTTTATTCTACTCTTTCATGTAAATTACTTGAGAATAACAAAAAGAGAGAGAGATAAAGAAAAGAAAATGGATATTATTCAAGAGAAGTAAAATCTAAGTAAAGGCAAATACTTCAATCTTAAGGAAAAGCAAAACGAACATAATATATTCGGCACATTTGTGAGACTTGTGTGAGCATTCTTTTGGAAGGGATAAAATCCATAATTAATTACACTTAAACAAGGAGAGTTTGAAGTGAACATTTTAACCTTTCTATATTGCTCATCATAGGGATGGTGCCAATGGGGAGGCTAGTGGTAGTACCCGGCACTATTTGACCCAACTATTCGGTGTAGGGCATATTAGGGACGGCACAAGAGGGAGGCTAGTGGTAGTACCTCGTGCCCCTTCCCAACTCCACCGGATAGGGAGCAAATAGAGTATAAAGCATAAGAAAGTAAAAATGAATGACAAAGTAAATGAAAGTATATAAGAAGAATCAAGTCAAGTTTTAATCACTTGGAAACACACCTTAAGGATGAAATTAGTGGAAGATTATATTTAAATAGGGGGAGTTAATTCGAAAAAAATTGATTTCGATCCTTGACATGCTTGTTCTTAATATTTTAATGTATGACTTAACACACACTATATTTTGCATATAGCATGATATTTTAAATTATGGGTTCTCAATATTTTTTGTAGTTCCCCATACTTGGACAACTTGATTGAATGAAATACTACATAACATCTTTGTTTAGTTTTATTGAAAAGAAATTTCAGATTTGTCATTCACAATCATTGTTAAAATCTGAAAGCTAAATAAAATTGTAGAAAGGAGAAGAGAAGAATATCTCTATTTAGGGAAAATAAATTGATTTTGATCTATCTTTCTACTTGCCTAACTTTGATACATAATGTCCTAATACTTGTTAAAATATCCTTTATTGTGTATCGAAACTCAAAATTAAACACAAAGATTCTGAAAGTGCTTTAATGTTATTGAAATATGTATTTTTCAATCGTAACAATTTAAGATGAGCTACATTGTGAAAGATACATATCTCATATTATGACTTAGAAAGCTTTTATTGAAAATCCTATGTAATTCAGAATCTGATTTTGTATAAAAGCTTAAACTAAATGTGATTTTTAAAATAAAGTCTTACTTTAAGAAAAACAGAATTAATTTTGATGCCTTTGGTGATTGCTCCGATACGCATCCGAAACATATCATTTCTTATCTTCAAAGTATACTAATATTGGTTCAAATGATGTGTCTGTCGATGATCTTGATTGCAAACAAAAATTTCTAAATATATGATTTTATTTTGATATTAAAAAGATTTATTGTGATTCATGTATACATCGCTGAAAAACTATCATTAAGAAATTGAGTTCTATAAATATATATACCTCAATGATCATCTATATGTTTTTCTCTCCTACATTCTTAAAAATTTCCATCAGAATATATATAGAGTGAATGATCTAAAAGCTAGAAATATTTCACCTCACTCAAATGACTCTAAAAGAAAGAAAATGTAAATGCTGTTGAAAGAAACTGAGCGTCAAATGAATCATTTTCTGATTAATATTTCAGTACATTTTTTCAAAGATTAAGAGGAAGCATAACTTGTTCTTGATAAATTAAAAAGGGTGATTGCTATAAATTTTGAATAATTCTTGATCACTCTCCATTCTCGATATCATAGAATTTCAGTTCTATTCACGTTTGTCATTAAAATCTGAAATTCAACAAAAGAAAAGAATGATTAAAGAAGTATGCATCTTTTGAGGGGGAGCTTTAGATATTCAGTATCTTATCCTAAAGTTACTTCAATTTGATGTATACCTTAAATTTTATGGATTGATTTTGATGAACCTCCTTATATTACAAGACACGCTTTAATTACCTTGAGATGAGTTCTATAAAGGTTGTCTTATCTCAAACCTTGAGTCTTGTGAAAATAAGCTGAAACTTATAGAAAATATAGTTTTGAGATTGACAATTTTATTGAACATTATCTTCAAATTCTAAACTCTTAAATGGAATGATCAATAGAGGGGGAGAAAGAAAATTTCAGAAGGAGAGGTCTCACGGAACTTAATCGCGTATATCTATAACTAAAGGAGAGAGGAAGAATACAAAATAAAAAATGATCCTAATACTCTCCAATATGTATCATCTGAAATTTAATCTGAAAATCTTTATGATACACCTTGAGGCGTGTTATTTGGTTAGTATATCTTATGCATAAATCATGAACCAAATTGCAAGTTGAGCTTAAAGAGCCTCTAACTTAATGAAAAAGGGGGAGAATAACGTGTAAAATTTTCTTGAGTATCTTTTAGAAAATCTATTTTGATATTCACTAATGAGTCCTAATTGACTTGATCTTTAAAACTTAAATTGTGTGCCAATTCATATTTTTATGTATCAAATTTTTTTAGGAATAAAAGAATAAAGTCTTTAAAAGAGCTTTAAAAGAACCTTCAAAGCCTTGAACTTTATGTATACTCTAAGATATATTATAAATTGCATGAATTCATATTTTGGTATTTATGCCACAATATTTTTACACCATAAAAGCACTTTGCAATCATACTTAATATATTGCTCTTATACTCAGAAAATTAGTTAAATTGCTCTCATGTTGATAAAATACTTAATAGATTGGGCACAAGATCTTAAATGAACAAGCTTTCACACTTATTATTGAAGAGAGGTTAGATTTTCACTTCTTGAATTAACCTAAGGAAGATTCCACCTACACTTGATTAGAAAACTATCTGTGGTATCAACTTAGAAAACTTCTTGAAAACTATCTTAATTGGCTCTGATCTGTGCTCACTAATCTGATTCCAATATTATTGCCTTAAGTTATATGATTCATATCCTTGCAATAATTTAACATTCAAATCAGAGTACAATAAGGGAAAGAAATATTTGAGTGTTCTTATCTTTGTGCTTAATGTTTCCCTATCTTTTTGATGTTGTCAAAAAGGGGGAGAAATATCTAAGTATATGCAAATATCTAAGTATATGCTCATAATGCCTTTATGCTTTGAATTGAATACAAATCAGCTTAAATTGAAATATGTTGATTGTGTTAAGCTGATTAAATCTAAAGCATTATCATGAAGTATGTTTTAAAAATATATGTTTTCTACTTCATGCAACTTTGCTATGTATTACTTCTAGAAAACAATATCTTTTATATTGCATATACTCCAAGTTTTGTCATCATCAAAAAGGGGGAGATTGATGACCCAAAGATTGATTCATAGATTGATTTTGATGATCACAAAACCTTGAAGTATAGATACTAATGTTTATGTTGCAAGGAGAAAGATATTTATTTTGCAAGGAACATAGCAAGTTGGAAGAACACAAGAAGGCCTCCAAAAGCTCTCAAGAAAAGTTAGAAGAAAGCTACAATTCATTGGCCCAAGTTTAAAGTTCAAAAGGTTCAAATTGGAGGAGTAAAATCAAAGGAAAAATTCGAAAGAATAGTCTTCGAGTCGACTCCTGAGGAATTCGAGTCGACTCCAATGTTTACCGAGTCGACTCCGGGGAAGTATGAGTCGACTCCTAGGAGTCACAGGCAGAAAAGTCAGAGAGCAGTTTTCGGGTCTGAAATTCGAGTCGACTCCAGTGGAACGCGAGTCGACTCCGATGGTTGGCAGGTCGACTCCAAAGAAAGCAAGAGTCGACTCTCAGCGGTACATAAAGAAAAAGTCAGAGAGCATTTCATGGGCTCTGAGATTCGAGTCGACTCCCAGGACAGTCGAGTCGACTCGAGTGGATCAAATTCAAAATTGGATCCACGGACTTCAGTGGATGAGCCGACTCCGAAATTGCCAAGTCAGCTCCAGAAGTTGGCGAGTCGACTCCAGGTTAAGACGAGTCGACTCCCAGTCAAGGCATGCACTTTAATTCAAATTTGGAACAGTGGCCGAGTCGTCTCCAGTAAAGCACGAGTCGACTCCTGCAACAGGCGAGTCGACTCCTGATCGCGCGAGTCGACTCCAATCCCAACGGTAATATTGTCAGGAAGTGCAGACTGTGTCCAACGGCTCTATTTTTGTCTCTAACGGCTATATTCTTGTTTCCACGCCATCTAAAGCTATAAAAACAAGAAGAGAGCTAGGGGAGAACTAATGGAAGTGGGAGAAAACATTTAGGGAAGAGATTTGAAAGAGATTACAAGGAAAATCTCCCATAAGCACAAAAGGGCCATTCAAAGTAAAATAGAGAGAAGAAGAGCATCCAAGTGAATCCCAAAGCTTCCTCTCCATCCGTGTGCTGCCTCGGTGATCCTCTACTTCGTGCCAAATCAGAAGAGGGTCAAGTAAAGAAGAAGTCGAGCTCCTCCATCTTCAAAACTCGTTTGAGGGCTTCTCTTTACTCTATTTGTTTATATTGTTATATTTGCTTATTTAAGAAGCTTTGATTTGTTTTAAACTTTGTTTTATTATCTTGTAACTTGATTCAATCACGGGATTGAATCAAGGGGTTAAGGTTTGTTGGTGAGCCAAAGGGAAAACCAACGGTGTAAGGTTTGTTGGTGAGCCAAAGAGAAAACCAACGGAGATAGGTTTGTTGGTGAGCCGAGGGTAAAACCAACGTGTAAGGGTTTGATTGTGATCCCGGGAAAACAATCGGAGTGGTTCTAGTCGGTGAGCCTGGGAAAACCGACCGAGTTCGTTGTGACCTCGTAAAACAACAAGTTGGGTTGTGAGCTTGTAAAACAACCGACTGTAATCTGTAGGATTATAGTGAAATTCCCAAGAAGTCTTGGGGAGTGGATGTAGGTGCTGGGGTGCATCGAACCACTATATGTTTGCTGTGTTTGTAATGCTTTTTGTCATTATCTAACTCACACACTTACTCACTTAGATAAATTGCTTGCTTAACTATTATCCGCGAATTCTTTAGTTGCAAGCATACTCAATCAAGTCACATTCTATACATCAAACTGTTGCTAAGTTTAACTTTCACTGCGCATATATACAACTTAGCATAATTAATCAAAAAGTGCTAGAAGCAGCTTAAAAGTTTTAAAAGACCCAATTCACCCCCCCCCCTCTTGGGTTGTATCTACTGGGCAACACTCAGTTTTTGGCCTATCTTTTGATGATTGTCTAGACAATTTGACCTTAGTTTTGAAAAGATGTAAGGAGACCAACCTAGTACTAAGTTGGGAAAAGAGCCATTTTATGGTTCAAGAAGGCATAGTTTTAGGACACGTCGTGTCCAAGAGGGGCATTGAAGTAGATAAAGCCAAAGTCGATCTTATTTCTAATCTTCCTCCACCAAAAACTGTGAAACAAATCCGATCATTCCTTGGCCATGCTGGTTTCTACCGTCGCTTTATTCAGGATTTCAGTAAGATTTCCAAACCCTTGTGCAATCTTCTTGCCAAGGACACTCCCTTTGTCTTTGATAAAACATGCGAGGAGGCATTTGAAAATCTTCGCTCGAAATTGACCACTGCACCTATCATACGGCCCCCTAATTGGACCCTTCCATTTGAACTAATGTGTGATGCATCCGACTATGCTATTGGGGCAGTCTTAGGGCAACGGCTAGATAAAGTACCTCATGTCATTTACTATGCTAATAAAGCACTCTCAGATGCACAATTAAACTACACCACCACTGAGAAAGAATTGCTAGCTGTAGTATTCGCACTAGACAAGTTTCGATCTTACCTATTAGGATCCAAGGTTACCGTATTCACTGATCATGCTGCCCTTCGACACCTTCTTGCAAAGAAGGACACCAAACCCCGTCTGATTCGATGGATTCTTTTACTACAAGAATTTGATCTAGAAATTCGTGACAAGAAAGGAACTGCAAATGTCGTAGCAGACCACTTATCTAGGATTCTTCTTGAACCCTCTAAGAATACCTCACCCTTACATGATGCTTTCCCGGATGAACAATTATTTGGGGTACAAGGAATGAAAATGCCATGGTTTGCAAACATAGTAAATTACCTTGCCATAGGACGAATTCCTGATGATTGGTCAACTCAAGACAAGAACCGATTCTTTTCACAAGTAAAGTTCTATTATTGGGATGATCCTGATTTATTCAAGTATTGTCCCGATCAAGTCATCCGTCGATGTGTCCCTGAATGTGAATTTCAAAGTATTCTTTCATTCTGCCATTCACAAGCTTGTGGGGGACATTTTGGGGGTAGAAAAACTGCAGCAAAAGTTTTACAAAGTGGATTTTATTGGCCCACACTTTTCAAAGATGCCCATAACTTTTGCCAAACTTGTGAAGGTGCCAACGGATGGGTACCATCTCTCGTAGAGATATGATGTCTCTCAATCCTATTTTAATTGTAGAAATTTTTGATGTCTGGGGTATTGACTTCATGGGCCCTTTCCCACCATCCTTTGGTTTCGAATATATTCTGGTAGGGGTTGATTATGTTTCAAAATGGGTAGAAGCTATCGCCACTAAAACTAATGACCACAAGGTTGTGATTAAATTTTTACATGAAAACATCTTTTGTCGTTTTGGTACACCCCGAGCCATTATCAGTGATGGGGGATCTCATTTTTGCAACCGATCTTTCGAGGCTTTGGTTCGCAAATATAACATCACCCACAAAGTTGCTACCCCATACCATCCCCAAACGAGTGGACAAGTCGAGGTGTCCAATAGAGAGTTAAAACACATCTTAGAGAAAACGGTACGTCCCGATAGGAAAGATTGGTCTCAAAGGATAAATGATGCACTCTGGGCTTACCGTACCGCCTACAAAACTCCTATTGGCATGTCCCCCTACCGATTAGTTTTTGGTAAAGCTTGTCACTTACCGGTAGAACTTGAACATAGAGCTTTCTGGGCTATAAAAAAATTTAACTTAGACATGGCAGTAGCTGGTCCTCACCGAAAACTCCAACTAAGTGAACTTGAAGAATTGCGTAATGAGGCTTATGAAAATGCTAAAATTTATAAAGCAAGGACTAAGGCTTTTCATGATAAAAATATTAACCGTAAGTCCTTCGAACCTGGTCAAAAGGTTTGGCTGTTCAATTCCAAGTTGCGACTCTTTCCGGGTAAACTTCGCTCTAGGTGGGATGGACCATTCGTAGTGAAAAAGGTTTCTCCTTATGGTGCAGTGGAGATCCAACACCTCAATGGTGGACATATTTTAAAAGTCAATGATCAAAGGTTAAAACCTTATGTAGACTGTGTTGCCGACGGGCAATTGATCGAATCTCTTAATTTAACGAACCCTGTTTATCAAAATAATTAAGGACCCACTGTGTCTGGCTGAAGACAATAAACTTAGCGCTTCTTGGGAGGCAACCCAATTCTCTTAGATTATTTCTTAACATTGAGGACAATGTTAGGTTTAGGTTTGGGGGTATTCATCTTGATTTTCATCCAAAAAAAATAAAAAAAATAAAAAAATAAAAAATAATAATTAAAAAAATCATTTTTTTAAAAAAAAAAAATAAAAAATAAAAATATTTTTTTAAAAAAAATGTGTTTATTTTCATTTTTTATAAAATAATAAAAAAAAAGTTATTAAAAAAAAGTTTTTGTTAAAAAAAAAACCCTAATTTATATACATTTATGCGAGAATGATAAATACACAAGGTATATAAAATCTAAAAAGCCCAATGACTAGTGGGAAGTAATACAAATTTAAGTTCTTTTTATTAAGTCTCTCTTAGGGAGTTGTAAGCTAATTAATACTTTGGAATTTCACTACACACTGGCCGACTCTTCTAAGGTCTAGGCTCGACATTATGTTGAGAGTATGGTAGCAACCTTGGACCCTGATGAATCATACTTATCTAATCCAAAAAAAAAAAAATCATCAATAATAATGGATTTAGTCAGGAACATCGAAAAGGGCTACCTATTGTCAAAGGTCAAGTGGGCTTGTGATGAGGACTCCGAGCATAAGTTCGTAGGGGAGTCTTGATGCCCGACACCTTATGCCAACTGGTGTGAGAGTTGTCGACTGATTGCTCGTTACACGGAGAAATCACCACAAGAGTAAAAGTGCACAATTTATATATCTTTCTTAAAAAAAAAAGAAAAAAAAAGGAAAAAAATGCTGTATTGACCGAAAAGACAATAGTGTGAAAGCCGTCGTTGTAAAAATTCGAGTAAACTGGAATATTACAGATAAAGCCCGTGAGGTACTAAAGTAAACATCCACAACTCTCAAAATCCTGCAGATAAGATGATTTTGAATCAGTGAATAGGTTCCTTCGACCAATCCTTGGAAACTACTGGTATTAGCAATATTTTGGAGATCCGAACTCTTAGCTTGGGTACGGTCCAGATTTCACCGAGCACTCCAGTATAAATAAGTCTTACAACTCCCTAAAAGAAAACTTAATGACTTTAACTTAGATTGCATACTAACCTAGAATTTGGGCTGACTTAGTAAATAAAACCGTGTGTGCTTTGAAATTCTTATCATCTATGTATCTTAGATAATAATAATAATAATAAAAGAGAGTTTTTGAAAATCTTAGCTAGTATGCATTTGGAATTCGATTTTCACTTCATAGATCAATCGATCTAATTAAAAAAAATAAATAATAAAAATAATAATAAAAAATAAAAATAATAATAATAATAAATAGTAATAATAAAAATAATTTATTGAAGTTTGTGGGTATCTTCACTGTAAACTCTCACGAGACTATAACTCGTCCACTAGGGTAACCTAGGGGTTTAAAGCCATGTTGCATATGGTAAATGCAATCGCGATGCCTGCGAAAGTGAGTTAGAGTTGTTCTTTTCTAATTTTATTTTGCTCGAGGACTAGCAAAACATAGGTTTGGGGGTGTGATAAGTGCTGATTAATCTATAATTTAATATTTTTTTTCCAGCACTTATCAATGTTCTTAAACGGATAACTACTTGTTTTACCATGAAATTGAATAAACAATGAAATAAATTTAAAGTAAGAGGTAAATAATACTTTTCTTAAAACAGACTCTGAATTTGTCTCTCTTCTGGTTGAGATCTTTCATAAAAACATATAAGGAGGAGATTGTGTTGACCCGAATTATTAACCTGATGGAGTTGCAATCAAGCTAAGGGTATAATTCAATGGGCTTTGGTCCTGGTTAGATTGAAAGTTATAATTATATGGAAAAATATTTGATTAATCCTTTTATTAAGTCACGGTCTAATCTGGTTGAGTTCAATCTGAAGCGGTGTAGTAAGAATTAAATGTCATTGGGCTCGAGAACAAATTCAAGCAAATCAACAATTATGACCCACCTCAAACCCAAAGTCAATTCCCAACCAATGCCTTGCGTGCCTTCATATAAAATTTATAATTTTAAAACAAAAAAATAATAAAATAAATAAAAATAATTTCGGGAAGAATTACTGGGAAACACTGTTCATATAAACAGTATCCCGTGAAAACACTGTTCATATGAACAGTGTTTTTACAAATATATATATATTTATGTATATATATAAATCAAATAATAAATAAATTAATAAAGAATATTCACTGTTTATCTTCTTCTTCTTTCCGATATCCCACTGTTTATCTTCTTTCCCCTCCCCGTTACCTATCCTTTTCAGCTTCCTCCCGCTGCCAAACCTTTCCGTGATCCCGCCTCGCTCACAACAACCCGATCCCCCATCATCCGCGTGCCAAATCCAAGAGGGAGATCAGCCGGGCACCTTCCGCATCCAGCCATGGCGTCGTCTTCATTCCCGGATGCTCCGCCGGCGATCACTCCTCCGCTGCAATCAACGAGCCGCTCCAACCATCGGGAATCAAATGCTCCGCATCAGCCCGTTCCAGCACGAGTTCCACGGGGTGCAGCCAACGACCGGATTCCCCGCCTCTCCTTCCGATTGTAACGCTTCCAACTCATCATTCGCACAGACACCTACAACATCTTTCCGTCCGGATTCATCCCTAGCACCAAGCCGTGATCGGCTCCCAACCGCCGGAAACCCAGCTCGGCATTCATCTACAGCTCAGTCCTCGGCTTCTCCGAGATCCAGATACTCCGAATCAGCACCTCCCGTCGATCCAGCGGCCGGCTTCATTTCCGGCCATTACAATCAAACGCTCCATGGATCCCTCCCAAGATCCAGCCACGCCATTGACACCATTCATCCACTATAAAAGGAGGCCATCGTTCGGTGGCAAAGGGGGGCTGGGTTGAGAAGAAAGAAACAGGGGAGAGGCTCTGTTTCGATGAAGAAGAAGAAGCCACCAGCTGAGAGAAAGAAATAAAAAAAAAAAGAGGAAAAGAGAGAGGGGAGGAAAGAGAAGAGTTGGTGATATTTTGGGAAGAATGAGAGGTGCTCAATTTCATTTGAAGATGGGAGGTCATCCGGAAGCCATGCTCGGCTAAACATCTAATCTAGGGCTGGATGAAGCCCTAGCAATGTATCAGAGCATTGTAGTTCTTATTTTCTTTATTATTTTGGAGCTTGTTTAAATTCTTATCTTCAATGAAATATCTTTTTATGATGTTTAAACTTTGAGCATGCCATTTACTATTCATGTTTGCTAAAGTAGTCTAAGATGATCCATGCCTAGGAAGATGAGGTGTGCTGCATCCTAGATTAGCATACTTAGGTAGACACTTCATGCTATACCAAAGATGGATTTTCCTAACACTCTTTATGTTTTTATTTTAAAAGGCTTGTAGCCAAAATTGCATGCCTCTCCAAAAGATAAAAATCAAGAACACAATCCTTGATGCAATGCTATGTGGTGGATTCCAAACCCTAGATCTATTTACTTTGATAAATTCCAATCCGTACTCATAGTTTAATTTAGTTAAATCAAGTTAGCAAATTCTTCTTTTTGAGTTATTTTTAAAAAAAAAATAACCTATTCTTCAATCCCTGTGGACCGACACCCGTAATCACTATCCTACAGGATACGTGCTATTGCGTGGTTTATTTTTGAAATTGAAAAGAACCGATCAAGCACACTGAACTGAAACGCCAAGTTGACGAACTCTTCACTCGAGGGTATATTCGTGAGAGTCTGAGTCCCTGTGCTGTACCTGCACTCCTCACTCCCAAGAAAGATGGCTCTTGGAGGATGTGCGTCGATAGCCGTGCTATCAATAAAATCACGGTCAAGTATCGTTTTCCCATTCCTAGGCTGGACGACCTTTTAGACTATATGTCTGGTGCTACAATTTTTTCCAAGATCGACTTAAAGAGTGGGTACCACCAGATTCGGATTCGCCCTGGGGATGAATGGAAAACTGCATTCAAAACTAAAGATGGACTCTACGAATGGTTAGTAATGCCTTTCGGATTAACAAATGCTCCAAGTACTTTTATGAGGGTGATGACACAGATCTTTCGACCTTTCTTGAACAAATTTGTTGTTGTATATTTTGATGACATCCTCATCTATAGTCAAACTCAAGAGCTCCATCTCTCACACTTAAGGCAGGTTTGTGATGTCCTGCGGAAAGAAAGCTTCTTTGCAAACCCTAAGAAGTGTGCCTTCCTGACTGATCACATCACTTTCTTAGGATTCATAGTGTCTTCCAAAGGTGTCTCCGTTGATCCAGAAAAAGTAAGCGCGATAGTCGATTGGCCTCTGCCAGTATACCTCCTTGCAAACCATCCTTCCCATCCAAGAGCCCAAGATCCTAGCAGAAGTACGTAGTTTTCATGGTCTGGCTACTTTCTATCGTCGCTTCATTAGAAATTTTAGTTCAATAATGTCTCCCATCACAGATTGCATGAAGAAAGGAGACTTTATCTGGACTAAGTCGGCATCCCAAGCATTTAAAGATATTAAGCATAGGATGACCGAAGCACCTGTCTTGCGCCTCCCCGATTTCACTAAGGCATTCGAGGTCGCATGTGATGCCTCTGGCGTTGGCATAGGTGGTGTGTTAAGCCAAGAAGGTCACCCTGTCGCGTTCTTTAGCGAAAAGTTAAGAGACGGCAGGTTGCGTTATTCCACCTATGATAAGGAATTCTATGCGGTAGTGCAAACTTTGCGACATTGGCGACACTATTTGCTACCGCAAGAATTTGTCCTGTATTCAGACCATGAGGCTTTAAAGTATCTCAATTCTCAAAAGAAACTAAATCTTTGACACGGCCGATGGATTGAGTTTCTACAAGCCTATACTTTTGTGCTGAAACATAAAGCTGGAGTTGAGAACAAGACTGCTGATGCGCTCAGTAGACGGATCTTCCTCCTATCCGTGATAAGCACTGAAGTAATTGGCTTTGACAGGATTAGGGAACAATATACCACCTGTCCCGATTTTAGTGATGTATACTTGACCTTACGAGATGGAGTAGAGAGAGAGCACGATGATTTCTTTTTACAAGATGATTATCTCTTTAACTCCAACCGATTGTGTATTCCTCGAACTTCATTGAGAGATTTTCTAGTATGGGAAGTACATGCTGGAGGACTGTCTGGGCATTTCGGGAGAGACAAAATCATTGAAATGGTGGAAAGACGTTTCTTCTGGCCGAGTCTCAAGAGAGACGTGGCCAAAATCGTCGCTCAGTGTCGCACATGTCAACTAGCCAAACAACGTAAACAGAACACTGGGCTTTACACTCCACTATCTGTTCCTGATTGTCCGTGGCAAGATGTTAGCATGGATTTTGTGTTGGGGCTTCCACGTACCTCGACCAAACACGATTCCATTTTTGTAATGGTAGACCGATTCTCTAAAATGGCTCATTTTCTCCCGTGTTCTAAGACTTCCGATGCTTCTAGGATTGCGAAACTCTATTTTGACGACGTTGTTCGACTACATGGCCTCCCAAAATCTATTGTGTCCGATAGGGATGTTAAATTTATGAGCTATTTTTGGAAAACTCTTTGGCACATGATGGGTACCAAATTAAAATTTTCCTCTGCCTATCATCCCCAAACTGATGGCCAGACCGAAGTTGTCAACCGAAGTCTAGGGAATCTTTTAAGATGTCTGGTAGGTGAGCATGCTAGGACTTGGGATCTCGTATTACCAACTGCCGAGTTTGCATATAATAGTTCGGTCAATAGGACCTTAGGCATGAGTCCTTTTGAAGTGGTGCATGGATATAAACGTAGGCAACCCATAGACTTGATTCCCATGTCTCATCAACATAGAGTCTCTGAGTCTGCACAATCATTTGCTTCACACCAGCATTCATTGCATCAGGAGATCAGCAAACATATTCACTCTAATAACTTAAAATATAAATCCCTTACTGATTTGCACAGACGTTATAAAGAATTGAATGTAGGCGATTCTGTCATGGTAAGAATTAGACCTGAACGACTCCCTTCGGGGACGTTCAAAAAGTTGCAATCTCGTAGTGCGGGACCGTTCAAAGTACTAAAGAAAATCAGTTCGAATGCGTATGTTGTAGATCTTCCTGATGACTATGGGATTAGTGCGACATTTAATATTGAAGATTTAGTCCCATACAAGAAATCAACATTCATTCCTTCTGACCCTTTTGTTGATACATCCACTGTTGTTGATCACCCTGATCTAGCACCTGCTAGTGAGCCTCCACCTCCACAGTTTCATGCACGCAGAGAACACATAGAACATATATTAGATGAGCAGGTTATATCTACCAGGAGAGGAAGCTACCAACGTTACCTTGTTCGGTGGAAAGGTCGACCCGAATCAGATGTGTCGTGGATTTCGCGAGCTGAGTTACAGTGCCTTGACCCGGATCTTCTGGAGCAGTACGACAGCCGACCCGATATACACTCGACGGGGTCGAGTTTTTCTCACCCGGGAGGAGTTGATGGGGACATCAGCTAGGTCTCCATCTTATTTGCATATTTGTTTATTTTATTTCTGGGTTTATTTGTATTTAGGAATTTATTTGTGGTTTATTTTATTTCTGGGTTCATTTGCATTTTAGGGCTTATTTGTGTTATTTGTGGGCTTATTAGGAGTTATTTTTGTGTAAGGGGGGTTTCATGCAAATTGTGTATTTGGGCCCTATGGGGACATCAGAGCCCTTCATCCAGATGATCCTGAGCCCCCGGATTGAATCAGACCCTTTTATTTGCATATTTATTTTATTTTATTTCTGGGTTTATTTGCATTTAGGGATTTATTTGTGGTTTATTTTATTTCTGGGTTTATTTGCATTTTAGGGCTTATTTGTGGTTTACTAGTGTTATTTGTGGGCTTATTAGGATTTATTGTTGTGTAAGGGGGTTTATGCAAATTGTGTATTTGGGCCCTATATAAAAGGGACTATTCTCATGATTAGGGTTAATGAAGAATTAAGAAATTTTCTCCCCACCTATTCTCCTCCTCTCTTCTTCTCTTCTCCCTCTTCTCCTCCTCCTCCTCTTTCTCTTCTCCCTCTTCTTCTGTTCTGATTTAAAATCCCACTGAAGTTTTCCTCCAGATTTGGTGCGGCATCAACTTGGTATCAGAGCCCCGGCTTTGCCTCCGTTGCCAAAGCCACGATCGAGCATTTTCTCCCTCAACCTCCCACGGTCCACTGCCCTATTTATTCACTCCACCAAAAATCCCACCCGAGACGTCATCTCCGTCTCATACCCTCGGTGCTCACCAGAAGAACACACACACACAAAAAAAACAAAAAAACAAAAAAAGGAAGGTCCCTCTCTCCCTCTCGGCTCTCATCAGAGACAAAAGGGGGAAAACCCCTTTCGTCGGGCCCTTCCCACTGGTCGCCAAGCCCGCGGCCACCACTTCCACCGTTCGCCGCCGGCTGCACCGCACCCTACCGCCGCTCTGTGCCATCCCGGCGCCACCGACCTGCTGTGACCCCTCTCCACCGTTCACGTTTCCGCCTTCACCACCGGAAGACGCTTGCCGGAGCCGTGACCACCTTGCCGTCGGCTCGCCACCGGACGCCGCCGCCTGCCGGTCGCCGCAAACCACGGAACTGCGGCCGAGATCACCGCCCTCTGCCACGGCCATCGAAGCCCCGCCCCGCAGCCGCAGCCGCAAGGGTCGGAGAGACCTCCCGAACTATCGGGAGGTTGAAGCTGCTTAACGGGTAAGCCTCGCACCCGTTAACCCGAAACCCGACAACCCGGGTCCCACAAAAAAAAAGAAAAAAAAAAGACGCACGTGACCGCACGTGCCGCCTAAAAAAACAAAAAAACCTTTGCACGTGACTGCACGTGCGTGCAAAAAAAAAAAAAAAAAAAAACCTACCTGTTCATCTTTCCCGATCGGCTGCCCCTCACCACGTCTCCACCGAGCTGCGCCACCACGCCCGCCGCCGTGCGACGCCTCCTTCGGGCGCCTCTTTCCCGCGGCCGACCGCCGACGATCGAAGCCGACCGTCACCGAGCCCCGACGACGCCCTCCCCGCCGAGCCGCACCACCTGCATACCCTTCGCCGCCTCCGCCCGTGCCGCTTCCGCCCGTGACGCCTCCTGCCGCCGACGAGATCCGCCTCCGCCTGTGCCGTCTCCTGCCGCCGCCTCGCCGTCACCGTCCCCGCCGCTCCCGCGACCGCCCGATTGCCACCACCGCTGCATCCTTCCCCGCGCCCGCGTGCTCCACCACTGCCGCCGTGCGCCGTTGGCCGCTGCCTACTCCGGACGGACCGCTTGCAGCGCCCATCGCCGAGCCTTCGTCCGAGCCGCTCCCATCCAGCTCTCATCCGCGATCAGGGACACCCCTGTGTGCCAGGCTGCCAGCCGAGAGGTGGCATCAGGCCACATCCGAGCCCGACCGGCCTGGCCCAGTTGTCCTCAGCAGGCCGCCAGCCCAGGCCCGTGCACCGTGATTTGAGCGCGGCCCAAGGCCCTTGGCCGCAGGCCCTGTTTCAGGCCCGATCCAGAGTGTTCTTCAGCCCATTTCAACAGCCCAGGAATCCTTGTGCTGTAGATCCAGGTCCACAACTCCAGCTAGCTCTGCCCGGCGCCAACTTCGTGTTCGAGACTCCACAACGGACGCTTCCGATTGACTGCATCCGTCACAGGTGATAGGTTTCTACTTTTTCTAGCTTGTTCATTTAATTATGTTCTGGTTCTCTTGCATGATAGCCATATTTTGAAAACTTATATTGCTTTCAAAATTCAGAACATTAAACCTTTCACTTTCGAACCCATCCTATTACCCATTAAATCTTGATATTAAATTAGCACACCCTAACAACAGGACGTTTCTCAACATTATTCGCTCAAATTACTTTAGGATCAGAACAACTGAACTACTTGATTGCAATCTAATTTCTTAAATTGAATAATCTTAATCCTTAATTCTGAATAACTAAAGTAAAAATCAGCAACATTTAAATTTTAAGTTATTATTGTGAAGACTTGCTAATTTCTGAAATCATAATAGATTGCATTAGTAGGTTGTCCTGCATCAAATTTGGTCTTGCATCATAATTATTAAGGTTTCATTAGTGACACTGCATTTCACATCATCACCCAGTGTCATCATTGCATGCTAACCTGTAGTGATATGGAGTACTATCTCAATCAACCTAAAACCCCTGTAGCTACCATGAATTCCGACATTTTGAGGTCTATCAAGGAACAGATCGTTGCCATGCGGGCTGGATACAAGGAATTCACACAAGAGATCCGTGAGCTCGTGCAAAATTCTAGGACCCCTACACCGCCAACCCCTGTTGCAGCCCAACCTAAAATCGGTTTGGTTGCACCACCTGTAATCCTTCCCCATTTTCTTGGGCACCAAATCCAATGCTCAAGGTGTCAACAATTCGACCACATAGCATCCCAATGTTTTATTAGGACCTACCTGATTACTGAACCAGAAGCTAGGAGCCAAGAGGTCGAATATGTCGAAGAAGTCTATGAACCAAATATAGAAGACTATGAAGAAGACTTTGAAGACGAACCTATAGAATTAAATTTTGTCCAAAATGATTTCCAAAGGGAGACTATTGATCTAAGTACAACCAAGTCATTTCACATCACTACTGTGGAAGAGATAGTGACAGATATTGAGAGTCAGTCACCTGAATTGGCACTTGTAGCTAAAGATACCCATGTGGAGTCCAATCTTGAACATTCCCCTATAGTAGTTTCCCTTCTAGAGGAGTTTAATGATATAGTCCATGATGATCTTCTGGATGCACTTTCTCCGATGTGTGATATCCAACACGCAATTGATCTAGTTCCCGGAGTATTTCTGCCCAACCTTCAACATTATAGGCTCAACCCAAATGCATATGCTAGGACCTGGGATTTAATATTACTGACAGTTGAGTTTGCATATAATAGTTCGGTTCATAAGTCCATAGGCATAAATCCGTTTGAAGTGGTGCATGATTACAAATCTAGGCAACCCATAGACCTATTTTTCATGTCTCATCAGTATAGAGTCTTTGAGTCTGCACAATCAATTGCATCTCATCCACATTCATTGCATCAAGAAATCAGCAATTGCAGTCACTTTAATAACTTAAAATATAAATCCCTTGCTGATTTAACCGGACGTTATAATGAGTTAAGTGAAAGAGATTACGTCATGATAAGAATTAGGTTTGAACGACTTTCTTCGGAAACGTTTAAGAAATTGCAAACTTGTAGTGCAGAACCGTTCAAAATCTTAAAGAAAATCAGTTCGAATGCATATGTTGTGGATCTTCCTGATGACTATGGGATTAGTGCGACATTTAATATTGAAGATTTAGTCCCATACAAAAAGATAATATTCCTGCCTTCTGACCCCTTTATTGATATACCTGCCTATATTGGATACCCTGACCTATTACCTGCTGTTGAGCTACCACCTCCCAAATTTCATGCACGCAGAGAACAAATAGAACATATATTGGATGAGCAGGTTATTTCAAGCAGGAACGGTGGTTACCAATGTTACCTTGTTCGGTGGAAAGGTCGACCAAAGTCTGATGTGACGTGGATTTTTAGAGTACAGTTGCAGCGCCTCGACCCCAATCTTCTGGAGCAGTACGACAGCCGGCCAGACCTGTACTCGACGGGGTCGAGTTTTTCTCACCTGGGAGGAGTTGATGGGGACATCAGAGCCCTTCATCCAGATGATCCTGAGCCTCCGGATTGAATCAGACCCTTTTATTTGCATATTTATTTTATTTTATTTCTGGGTTTATTTGCATTTAGGGATTTATTTGTGGTTTATTTTATTTCTGGGTTTATTTGCATTTTAGGGCTTATTTGTGGTTTACTTGTGTTATTTGTGGGCTTATTAGGATTTATTGTTGTGTAAGGGGGTTTATGCAAATTGTGTATTTGGGCCCTATATAAAAGGGACTATTCTCATGATTAGGGTTAATGAAGAATTAAGAAATTTTCTCCCCACCTATTCTCCTCCTCTCTTCTTCTCTTCTCCCTCTTCTCCTCCTCCTCCTCTTTCTCTTCTCCCTCTTCTTCTGTTCTGATTTAAAATCCCACTGAAGTTTTCCTCCAGATTTGGTGCGGCATCATCTCATTACATTGAGAAGTTGCTAACTAAATTTAATCATTTAGGTATAAAAGAATTTAATACACCCCTAGATGTTTCAAACAAGTTGGTTGAGAATTCAGGTAGGTCTATTAGTCAAATTGACTATGCAAGTGCAATTGGCAGCTTAATGTATGCCATGCATTGCACTAGGCCGGATAGTGCTTTTGCGGTTTGCAAACTCTCAAGGTTTACTCACAACCCTAGCACTGGACATTGGAAAGCTATAGAAAGAGTTCTTGGATATCTTAAAAGGACTAAATCCTTTGGGTTGTTCTATAATCAGTTTCCAGGGGTGCTAGAGGGTTATACTGATGCTAGTTGGATTACTAACATTAGTGATAACAAATCTACATCTGGTTGGATCTTCACTTTAGGTGGAGGAGCTGTCTCGTGGGCTTCGAAAAAACAAACTTGCATAACTCATTCCACTATGGAATCTGAGTTTATAGCTTTAGCAGAAGCAGGCAAATAAGCGGAATGGCTAAGAAATTTGTTGTTAGATATAAAGTTGTGGCCACAACCGATGCCAGCGATTTCTTTGCATTGTGATAGTGAAGCAACGATGTCTAGAGCTTTTAGCAAGATTTATAACGCCAAGTCTAGACACATTAGTTTAAGACACGAGTACATAAGGCAACTTATATCTGAGGGGATCATAACAGTTGTCTATATAAGATCCAGTAATAATTTGGCTGACCCATTAACCAAAGGACTCTCGAGAGATATGATTAGAAAAACTGCCATAGATATGGGTCTAAAGTCATTTTAAACTTTGTCACCAGTAATGAGAACCCAACCTTTTCTATTCTTTGTTAATATTAAAGGTTTAAAGGGTAATAACAAATTTCTGATTAGCGACAGTTTCAATTATTAGAGGCTAATACTTATTAAAGGAGGGTAGGTATGGATATTGTCTTTAATGAAGTTTGTTTGTTCGGTTTGAACATAGGAGCCATGTACTAAGGCTCAAAGAAACTTTACCTATATGAACATAGAAGTGGTGCCGCTTCTAACAAAAAATTGGATCTTAATTTTTTGTACATGTTCATGAATCCAGGATGTAGCACAAGGCCATATACAGTGCTAAATCTTACGGTATACTTCGGAATGAAAAAAAAGGGTAGAGTTTGTGTGTGTGGTACTTCTAGCTTTGATAATAAGGAATCACGGTTTAAAACTTAAGTTACTGTTGATTTCGTCGAAGTTTTGAAGTGCTTACACTAAGAGGAGGTTTAATTCGAAAGAAACTTTCTCGATGCATTCACTCGAATAATTAGCATTACAAACTAAGTGGGGGATTGTTGGAAGTCTCCTTTCTTTAATAGTTTGTAATATTGAGAGGGGTTTTAGTCCCACATTGCTTGTGTAGAGTTTTTTAGATAGCTTTATAAGCATTCATATCCTACACATGTTAAAGTAACTTTTTGGTGGAAAGTTGTGGAGAGAAAGCCAATATTATATTATCAAAGATTGGCACTTGGACACGTGGCACGTGCACGTGAAAAATAAATTCATATTGGCAGTTTTTATTCGTTTTGCACAAAATAACTGCACTAGCAGTTATGTTTTGAACAGGCACTATTCCAAAGGTTGTGTTGATTCAAAATTAAATTCAGGGTTATAAATTGCCAATATCCTTCACAGATTAACAACTTCTTCTATAAAATCTTTCATTTCGTTGTTCTAGGGAATCCTAGTTTTGCTGGCTAGGATTCTATTTTGGTTTTGTTGTATCCTGGAGCGAATTTGCTGGATCACCAACAGCAATATAGTGGGGCAAAATTCGCTTAAGGACAGTGTTAATTCACGCTTCAAGACCGGTTTCAAATACTAAAGTTCCTCCTGATTCAACAACTTATACAAAAACAAGAAAATTCAAATATGACCTTTCAGACAGTCTTTTTGGGGAAGGTTCTAAATTGTTGCAAAGATATAAAGCCACCATTATCATGGAGGCAGACCTCAGAAGGTAGCCTCCCTTGATTCTTGATGTAGAAGATAAGGTGCCAACGATGGTCACTATCATATGCAGCAAACAAACCCTTTTCTTGCTAATCCTTCAGGTTTAAATGCTGTTGAATGAACATATCCTTTCACAGTTTTATGCTGCAGTTAAAATCCCATAAGAATTAGGGAAGACCAAGATATGAAGGTTTAAGAAAGTTTTTAACACTCTCCAAAGAAGCTTTAACTCAACTCCATGTAAAGTCTTCGACACTCCCAATGAATTTCGCCTTTGATAAATGCACTAAACAATCCGTGCCAATTCTTTGCTTTAAGACTACTTAAATTACACTATTTATGTAATTAGGCAAGATGCACAAACCAAAGTCAACTTTAGTTTGGAAATAGTATAAACTCAATTTTTGAGGCTAAATCATCAATTTGATTGTAATTTTGATCAACATTCTGTAATCCAAGTGATCTATAGATTTCAATCCTTTTTTTTTTTTTTGGTATAACGGCTGATCACCCAACTCTAGAATAGGTGCAGCCAACAGCATCACAAGTGAGACAATAGCACAACGTTGAAGAAGAAACCTCTAATGTGCCCAGAAGATCTCTCTGGAGTGCTGGGCGGCATAGGTAGTAACCCAGTCTACGGCCCTATTTGCCTCTCGGTACACATGCACAGCCTGAAAGACGCTGCACTCCTCCGCCAACCGACAGATATTGCAAAGTAGTGAGGACTCATCTCCCATCCGCCCCTCCCTACATATTCAATCAATCATCGTGGCAGCATCCCCCTCAAGAAGAATCCGCTCCGCCCTCAGCACCTGTCTCGCATAGGCGATACCCTCCCAGACTGTCCTGAGCTCCACCTCTATAGCTGTCAATCTAGCAGTACTTTGGCCTTTTGCAGCAATCAACCGTGAGTTGTGACTCCTGATCACGAAACCCACACCTACTCTATCTCCATCTCCTGGGATGCTACCGTCGAAGTTTATCTTAAGGTGGCCAGGGGGTAGGGTCTCCTAAGAAACTAGGACAATCCTGGGCGTTGTAACAGTAGGAGGGTGCCAGATGTCCTTGACTATCCCAAATGAAATCGTCGTGGTAGCTCTGGTGACCTCAGCAGCCTGAAGAAAAGCTCTCTCTACCACACTCCTCAAGGGCGCCCGCCTGTCCGCAAAAACCTGGGCATTCCTTTCAACCTCCTTTTGTATCTTGACTTTGAACCATGAGGTGTAGGGTATGAGAAGCCCATTGTAATTTGGTCCTGCGACATATGCTTCCTCTAGATGGAGATCTTTGCCAATTTGAGTACGTGTTGTATGAACATAGATATCAACCACTGCTACCAGCCTTAAGATGGGAATTTCCCAATGTAAACAAAATGTTGCTTTGGCCATCATCATAAAGTATTATTAGATTGAGTGCAAGCTTCTTGTCTCCATGTTCAAAGGTTTACGAATGGTTCTGATTTTATGCTTCACAGTCTTGACACATAGACCAGAATTATCCTGGAAGGATGCTAATGTTTTATAAAGAGTCTTCCTCGTAGGATGAAAGGGGATTCGAACCCAACTCTTGGAAAGAAGATCTCCGGATTCATCCGCCACCCACCCTCCCTGGAAGTTTCCACAGACATGATGCCACACATTATAGCAAAAAGGTATACTACTTCGCTGGCATAAGGCTTTTTGCCGTTTTCTTAAGCTTCAAATTCCCACCAAATTCATTTCATTAGGCATATGAAACTATAAAAACTCATACAGGTCTGTATTTAATCTCACATCGGCTATGCATTGGACAGATCTTGAGTACTTATACGGGGCCAAGAAACCTAAATAATACCTTCTAACTGGCTTTTTTTGGGTAAAGTTCTAAGTCGTGACAAATGGTATTAGAGCAATCTAGCTCATGACCTATGTAGACTCGAGGACTATAGCACGGGCCTATTAGAACTGACCACGGGCCAATTATGGTGCTTATGAATAGATTTGAATAGATTTGGATTTTTAGTTTAGCGAAAATGTCAAAGCTTAAACAATGAAAGTATGTGAGGATCCGTATTGGTATGTATTTATTCTCACATCGATTATACACTTAATAGATCTTGGGTACTTATACAGGGCCAAAAAACCTAAATAATATCTAAAAAAACCTAAATAATACTTTCCAGCTAGCATATTTAGGTAAAGTCCTGAGTTATCCGACCTGAAAACAAAAGTAGAAAAACCGAAGGATTGCTAGAGTTTGTATGGCAGGGAAGCTCCAACGCCTAAGTCAAACAAGAATTTTGGAGAAACAACTGAGATTTGAAAAGGCAAGAATAGAAGAGAGTAGGCGTAAGAATGAATGTACCTAGGATCTCTCGGGCGCCGTTCGTATAGGATGATAGTCGACGTCCGCTCGGATGTGCACCTTAATTGCTTGGCAGCCGCTCAAACATTTCGCACATCGTTGGGTTTAACCGTGTGGGATGTGCGTTCATGGGTCGAGCTAAAACAGCGGCCCATTGGGTGTGCTTTAAATAGCTTTATGGTGTTTTCAATGGACGCCACATGGCGAGCTGCCATTGGTCAGTTAGATAACATCAACCACGGTCGGATTTTAGGTACATAAAAGCATGGTAATCAATACAAACCGCATACCAGCTTCCTCATAATTTGAATGAACCATGGAGAAGAACACCATCATCTTGTAAAGAAACCATTCATAAATCAAGAGAGCCACCGAATGGATAATCATTAAAAGAAACATCAAAATAACAAAAGTATAGACATCGAAGTCCAAGTAGATAACAGGAATGAGGTTCACATGACTCTTTAGTTGGCTTCAATGGACTCCAACATTCTGATTTGCACTTGAAACGCGATCTGATTTGTAGAGCGTGGTCGATCTTATCCAAACGCTCAGCATCCATCGTGGAGAAGCATAGAGTTTGGAATCTAATCCTTTTCCAGATTAATAAAGAAGATTACCATCAGAACGCATTAACCAGTGATACTGGTGTCACCAAAATCTTTTTGGAAAGGATATATGCTTTCTTTGCTGTATGCCACAATCCAACGATTCAAATTTTCCCTGTACAGAATCTTTTAATTTTTTTTTCTGGAATACCTAAATCAGTTCCAAATCATTCTTTCTTACCAACGTCGTCCAACGTTCATATTAACATCCCGTAACGGTCCCGTTTTGGAAACTTCTTGCACCACCTCTTTTCGTCTCTTATTGTAGGTTGACAAGAAATATATAATCATGTATAACACATGAAAAAAAGGAAAAAATAAGTCAAATGAGAGCTCTTGATTTACCCCCCCCCAAAAAATAAAATAGAAATAGCAACTTAATCTTCATATGCAAAAAAAGCCAACCCAATGCATTGCCAACGGAGATGGCAAAAGATCCCATCTTTGTCAGATGCATCCAAGCCAACATGTTTTGACTCCATTGCGAAGAACAAGACAGACTTGAGAATTAAAGAACTCACCTCCGGGGAAGCCGCTGTCTCCCACCCCAAAGTCCCCCAATGCCCGCCGTCCCTAACGACTCGTGAGAAGGCCTCCCTTACCCCACCCGAATCCCTAACCCGAACACTAACCCCCCATTCCCGACCGGATCGAGCCTCAGATCTCGGTCGATCTCCTCCCATGGCGGCAAGGCCGCGCCTTTTCCTCCTCCTCCCCCTCCTCGCCCTCCTCCCGTTCCCCTCATCCCTCGCCGCCGCCGCCGGCAGCTGCCGAAAGAACACCACCTTCGCTGGCTTCGAGGCCGAGCTCGCCATGGTCCAGCACCAACTCCGCGGCGTCGTCCGCGTGCTCGACGGCTGCTCCTTCTCCGTCAGCGAGTTCGACATGCTTGCCGGCTCCGCCCAGGTCCGGTGGTGGGGTGCCGCCGGTGACGACTTCCGCAACCTCACCCTCGGATCCCCGATCTCCGACCAGACCCTCAACCGCACCTTCCGCAACGAGTCCTTCACCGTCCGCCTCGCCGAGAACGCCACCTGGGACCAGATCGCCGTACTCGCCGTTTGGGACCCGGTCACTGCCTCCGACTTCGGCCACGTCGTCCTCGGAGCCCCCGGCGCGGACCAGTCAGAGGCCCCGGCCCCCAGCCCCGATCTCTCCCCGGCTCCTTCTCCTTCGTCCAGCTCGGTCAAGCGGCGGAGCAAGCGACGGATCCGCCGCCAGCCCACGATGTTCGACAATTGTCTCACCCTGTCTCCAAGGTATCGCCTTCGATGGACCCTTTACCCTGAATCGGATTCGATTGATATAGGCTTAGAAGCTGCAATTGGATCCCAGAACTACATGGCCTTTGGGTGGGCAGCACCCGGGTCGCCGTCCCCTTCCATGATCCACGCCGATGTGGCCGTGGCTGGGTTCACGGAAGATGCCACTCCCTTCGTGGAGGACTACTTTATCACTGAATACAGTGAGTGCCTGCGGAACAAGGATGGCAAGGTCAAGGGCGTGTGCCCGGATGCTATGTATGAAGACGGGGACCCTGTCGGATTGGTGAACAATACCAAATTGGTGTATGGGCACCGGAAGGATGGGGTCTCCTTTGTCAGGTATACGCGTCCGCTGGTGTCTGTGGACGAGAAGTATGATGTGCCGGTGAGCAAGACTGGCAACATGACGGTGATATGGGCATGGGGTTTGATGCGATCGCCTGATACGCTCCGCCCTCATTACCTCCCTCAGAACCATGGCGGCCCTCGCCTCACAACTTTTGGGTACTTTGACTTCAATGTGTCAAGGAAGGTGAATGATTGCCTTGGGCCGCTGGATGCAGAAGACAAGGAGGATCAGGATCTAATCATTGCCGATGGGAAGAAGCCACTGGTTGTGTCCTCGGGACCAGCATTGCATTACCCGAATCCTCCCAGCCCACCGAAGGTTCTTTATATCAATAAGAAAGAGGCTCCCTTGCTGAGAGTTGAAAGAGGTGTGCCGGTGACATTTTCGGTCCAAGCCGGGCATGATGTGGCACTCTACATCACATCTGATTTTCTTGGTGGGAATGCAACTTCTCGGAATATGACTGAAGTTATCTATGCAGGTGGACCGGAAGCTCAGGGAGTCCCAGCCAGCCCAACAGAATTAGTGTGGTCTGTTGATCGGAATACGCCTGACCTTGTTTATTACCATTCCTTTTATGAACAGAAAATGGGCTGGAAAGTCCAGGTGGTCGATGGTGGTCTCACAGACATGTATAACAATAGCGTTTTCTTGGACGATCAGCAGGTTACCTTGTTGTGGACTTTGTCAGATGGTGCGATTTCAATTGCAGCACGGGGTGAGAAAAAAAGTGGATATCTTGCAATTGGCTTTGGAAGTGGAATGATAGACAGCTTTGCATATGTTGGTTGGGTAGATGATGAAGGGAAAAGTCATGTGAACACATACTGGATAGATGGAAAGGATGCAATGAATGTGCATCCAACATCTGAAAATCTAACCTATGTGAGATGTAGATCAGAAAATGGCATCATTACATTTGAGTTCACTCGTCCTTTATCACCTTCATGTAGTGGAAGGGTAGAGTGCAAGAATATTATTGATCCGACTACACCTTTGAAAGTTGTTTGGGCCATGGGTGCCCAATGGTCAGAAGACCATTTGAGTGAGAGGAACATGCATTCCGTCACAAGCGGTAGGCCTGTCAGAGTACTACTGTTACGAGGATCAGCAGAGGCAGAGCAGGACTTGCGCCCTGTTTTAGCTGTTCATGGGTTTATGATGTTTGTTGCTTGGGGTATATTGCTTCCTGGTGGAATATTGGCTGCGAGGTACTTGAAGCATGTGAAAGGTGATGGTTGGTATCAGTTGCATGTATACCTGCAGTATTCGGGCATAGCTATTGTCTTACTTGGTGTTCTCTTCGCAGCTGCTGAACTCCGAGGTTTCTATATCAGTTCAGTACATGTAAAATTTGGTGTCACAGCCATGATTTTAGCATGTGTCCAGCCAATAAATGCATATGTACGGCCGAAAAGACCAGAGAATGGAGAGGTGGCTTCTTCAAAGAGGATCATTTGGGAGTATATTCATGTTATCATAGGGAGGTCTGCTATTGTGGTTGGAATTGCGGCGCTCTTTAGTGGAATGAAACATTTGGGAGATAGATATGACAGTGAGAATGTTGAAGGGCTTTCTTTGGCCCTAATATTATGGGTTTTGTCTGGTGGACTTTTAGTTTTGTACTTGGAATATAAGCAGTTTAAGCGAAGGGATAGGAGCTCTGTCAGAGGCAGCTGGGTGTTGGGAAACAGTGAGGAAGATGATTCAGTTGATCTGCTACAGCCTGACAGGACAGTTATGAAACCAGAGTCTCATCCATCTGGCATAATGGAATTGCAGCTTGAGCCTCTTAGCAGATAATAAACATTTTTTACTATTATATACCAACACAGACATGTTCTATGCTTTGGTCTTTAAATTTTTTCAGTTATAGAAGAAACTGGAGCCATATAGATTGACTACCTCAGAGGATCCTTGCAGTGCAAAAACTATATCTAGTCACAGAACATGGTGCAGGATATGAAATAATTTGCAACTTTTCTGGTTTACTGCTGTTGAAATATGCACCAAACACATGACTTGTATATGTACAAATTTTTGGCATATGTAAGGATAGAAACCTGCATTTTGGATGATGGGTTCACTATTGTCTCTTATTCCTCAGACAGTGAAAAAAATTCTTGAACTTTGGGTGATGTAGATTGCCATGCATGGAAGCATCAATGCAACTGAGCAGCCATCATTATTGTGTTGTGGCCCTTTAATATTGCTTCTGGGTAAGTGTTATACTCATTTATTCAAGAAATGATGGAAGGCATTTGTTTTTTTAAATTGGAGAACTTAGGTTTTTTATTTTTGGAAAAAAATGTTCGGCAAAAAATTTCTTCTCTTTGCACATATTGGCAATTAGCGTTGTCTCTGTCATATTCCAATACTTACCATCCGGTAGGTGTGGTTTCCCTGGTTGAAAAATTTAAGTATGTTTTTTTGATTAATTTTTTTTATGAACTGCTAATCATTTTATTCATATGGCTCACTTGTTTTAATTGTCGCAGTAACTTCTTCAATGAATGCTAGGATTGGTGTGCTTTTATTAGATTAAGTATTTGTAGCTATTGAGATTTCTTAAAATTAGTGACTAGTTGATATCAACTATGAATATGGTTGATATATCATGATCAGCTAGTCTATTTTGCAGACTTGATAATGCAGTTTATTTCGTTTACAAAAAATTAATACAAAGTCAATAGAGATCTTATTTTGCATTTTGTAGGAAGGGTTTCATGCAGGGTCTGTCGTATCGGCCGGTACGTACCAGTACCATCTTGAATCGGTACCGAATCAGCGTGGAATCCGGTACCGGGTTGGTTTTTTTGGAGAACCAACTGGTACATCTTCTGTACCGGTCGGTACCGACTGGTACCGGCCATGTACCGGTGACGTACTGGTACGTCAGTTTTTCAAATTTTTTTAAACCACAGCGCGGCTCGCTGTAGTTTTTCAAACGAAATAGCTATTGTCGACCACTTCTTTTACTGTGGCCGAAAGGCCACAACATGTTTAAATAAAAGTGGCTGACAAAGGCCACTTCTTTTTTAAAATTTGGAACGGGAGGAAGTAATAAGATGCATCATCTATCTTCAACCCTAAACCTAAACATAGAAACATCAAAAATCATAAAAAATATCAAACTTTACTTAATTTTACACAATAAGATCTAACAGAGATAAAACTTCAAGAAAAAAACCGCCGAAACCCAAAATCCAGCCATTCAACCGAGACCGGTACGAGACCGGTACGCACTGCTTCGGGCCACCACCGGTACGCTGACCGGCACCAGTACGGTAGACCTTGGTTTCATGTAAATATCTTGATTCATTTGGTAATTAGCTTGCCAAACAATTATTTCAATGGATTTCATTCTAAGAGTCTCTGCCTAGAGAAATCTCTCTAATCTTCTCCACAATGCTATCAAGACTCTAGTTCCAGTTTTTGGCTATCTATGGTGCCACTGTTTTTGAGTTAATTCTCTCAACTTATAGCAGGCTGTTTAGGAACTTGATTGGTAGTTCTGGCATAGCTTAAAGTGCTACCTTTGTTAATTTGATTGTATGATAACCTTGAATATAGATAGATGACCTTTCTGTCAGCATTTCTGTCCAGGCCATTTTGCAACCTTGGGGGTTTGGTTGGTTCTTGCAATTAATCATATGTGCCATTGTTTACATTGCTTTACCATTCGTCGGTGCTTCTTTTCCCACCTTAGAAGAAAAAAGAATTGAGATTTCTGGTAACACTTTTCTAGAAGGGACATGATTTCTTTTGATTTTGATTATGCTAATTAGTTTTCAGTAGCAAAAGTTTACTTCCTATGTTGACTTTTTGGGTGTTACACTTCATTCAAGGCATGGTTCTTGAATTCTGATTATTCTACTCCCCTTTATACACCAACTTAGGGAGGATTTAGCTAAAAATTAGTCATCCAGTTAGAATGAATTTCATCTATATTTTACCAACAAATGAGGCATGGCATTTTTTCAATTTCTTTAACCAATATACAATACTTGAAACCTTCAAATAATGGAGAAGCCTCTAATTCATTCTTCCGGCAATCTATACAAGCAAACATCAAATCAAGGTTTTGAAGCTGCATGCTGGTGCTTTGCCATGCTAATGCTTGGCATGCACGGGAACATATTTGTATTATTAGCTGTACCGCATGCCATATTGGTAGATCTTGGTGCCCCAATTGTTGCCTCCAAAATTTATGTTTATTATGATGTCGGAGGATCAGAGTATCTGAGATAAAGGAGGTTAGGAACAAGATAAAAATAGAAAAAGTGGTTGGGTCTGATGGAATCCTTATTAAGGTTTAGAAGTGTTTGGGTAATGTGGCAGTAACTTAGTGACTAATTTGTTAAATAAGACTTTAAAGACCAATAAGATGCCTGATGAGTGGGGGAAGGGTACTATAGTATTGATTTATAAGAATAAAGGTGATATGCAAAATTGTTCTAATTATTATGGTATTAAATTCATGAGACATACTACGAAACTTTGGGAGAGGGTGATTGAGCATAGATTGAGGTGTGACACAAAATATCAGAGAATAAATTTGGTTTTATGCCAAGTAGGTCAACTATGGAAACAATTTTTCTCATTCAAATATTAATGAAGAAATATAAAGAAAAGAGACAAAATCTTCATATGATTTTTATTAATTTAGAAAAAGCATATGATAAAGTTTCTAGAGAAGTCCTATGGTGGGTGTTAGAAAAGAAAGGAGTTTTTGTTAGGCATACTAACGTGATTAAGGACATGTATCATAGAGCAGTTACTAGTGTGAGAGATACTAGTGATAATACTAGTGTGTTTCCAATCACATTAGGTTTACACCAATCATCTGCTCCAAATTCTTACCTTTTTGTGCTAATGATGGATGAGCATACTAGGCATATCCAGGATGATATTTCTTGGTGCTTGCTATTTGCCGATGATATAATTTAGTGATGTAAGATAACCTTGATTAGAAAAAATCCAAGGGTTCTTAATGGGTCATTTTGGGCTAAAAGGGCAAGAAAATTGTGTAAGAAGCTAAGGATTATGTTCGTATATGGATGGGGAGCGATTGGATACAAAATAGAGGCAAACAAGATGAAGTTTTGACGGTTTATTGTGAGCTGAAAGTAGAAAAAAGAGAATAAAAAAATTTGTTTGTTTTGTGAAATTGAAGGTTGATTGATGGATAGGTGGCTATAAGTTTTGTTGCTTTTAGTTGCAAGGGTTTAGTGGGGATGAAAACAAATCTGAATTTGGGGTGCATTTGGTTTGCTACCAGAATCAAAATTGAAATTAGAATGGGAATTGAAGTGGTCATATTCTCCAACACGTTTGGTTTGTAATTAGAATCGGAATTGGAATGGGATTTGAATACTAGGTGAGAGTCCGGATTCGATTTTGGGGGATTGGGGCATCCCCATTCTCCCTTAGAATTGGAATTGGAATGGGACGCCCCCTCCCCCCCAACCAAGCAACTAGAATGGGAGTCACTCATTCCTATTCCCATTCCAGAGCCTAACTCCCTCCAACCAAACATGCCCTTGACGTTTTATGGTGCTATAATTAAAGAAAAGAAGAAAAGAGAGGCTTTCTAGGAATCACACTTAGAAGCTCGTAGGTATCAAACTGAGGGTTAGAATTGCATCACACAATTCTAAAAGAAAACATAATTACTTAAAAAAAATCTCTAAAATTTTTTATCGCTCTTCATAATGAGAGATTACAGCCTAACTTATAGAGTTCTAAATACTCCCACTCCTCCTATGACTTCGACTCCAAATAACAAATTTGTAATTTTGGTTAATAAAACTCAACTGAAGACCATAAATAAAGTCTCAAAATATAGATAAACATAACTTACGACCCATAAGCCATATGATAGCTCATGTCCAGAAAATCCAAAAAATTACAAAGATATCGTGACCATAAAAACTTAAAAAATGTTAACAAAACTAAACTAGCATTACAATATTATTGAGAAACATAAAATTAAGATTCTATAATGACTAATTGACCCTAAGCAAGGTCCTAAGAGAGCCCTACATAATCCAACACATTCCAAAATAAGGCTTGAGTGTTAGAACCAGCTTTAGGATATCTTTTGTAGGCCTTTAATGATTGTTGCCCGCATCCTCCATCACTTGGTGGAGGAAATTAAGATAAGAGTTAATTTTAGATTGGGATTATGGAGATGCGTATTAAAATCTAAGAGTTTTAGGTTAAGTAGGGTCAAGATGGAATACATAAAATACAGTTTTAGTAAAATTAGAAATATATATATAGATGAAGTGAAAATTAATGATCATGGAGTTTCTAAGAGTGATCATTTTCGGTATTTAAGATCAATTATTCATAGGTAATGAGGGATTGAAGAGGATGTTAACCATAGGATTGAAGCGGATTGGATGAGATGGAGAAGTGCAACTAGGATATTATGTGATTGTAGGATACTATCAAGTTGAAAGAAAGATTTTATAGGACAACCATACGACTAGCTATGCTTTATGGTACAGAATATTGAGCAGTTAGAAAACAATATGTGCACAAGATGAGTGTGGCTGGAATGGAAATATTGAGATAGATGTGTGGTAATATAAGAAAAGATAGAATAAGAAGTGAAATCATTCATAAAAAGGTAAGATAGCACCACTTGAGGATAAATTGAGAGAATGACGACTTAGATGGTTTGGACATATCCAACTTAGGCCAGATGATGTACAAGTATGAAGGAGTAATTTGATACATTTAGAAGGAAAGAGAGGTAGAAGTAAACCGAAAATCACATGAGTTGAAGTAGTAAAGAAGGACTCAATATCACTGTCTTTCAAAAGAAGTGGTCCTAAATATAGTAGAATAGGGGAAAAATAATTTGTATAGCCAACCCTAACTAGTTTGGGATGAAGACTTAGTTGAATTGAGTTGCGTTGAGTTGAACTGTATGGTGTTGGAGAATGTCATATCTTCTTTGTCTCTATCATCCAACAAAATTTATGTGACTATGGAAGATTCTGATTGTTTGGATATATATACTAACATACCAATCAATATGTGGGTGAAATTAAGTAGAAATAATATTTTAAAGAAATATTGATACTACTACTTAATTTCCAAGTCTTCCTCTTGTGGCTTCTTGTTTTATACATGTATCTAGAAATTTTACGAAGCTCCACACAAATATGTAAGCATATATACATACACGGACTTGTATTTATATAAATATATGTCACATATTTATAAGTTTAGGTCTTCAATTTAACCTTAGACCGTAGCTCTAGGATCCAACAAGGGAATAAGTTACCTTGAAATTCTCGCATGCGTACACACATGCATATACATACTAATTTGCAATATTTATCTTTTTTAATATTTCCTATGTATGTAGGGAAGCCAACCAGCCTGCTGAATGGGTTTCAAAGGCGGTTTGCTTAGTAGTGGGTGAGGTTTTGTGAACCTAGCTATCCTGTACCTCCGAGAGAACTTGTACTTACCAATTGTAGCTCATTTTTGTTTCAAAGGAATATTAATATGACTGCCTTGGCTTTAGCCCTTTCTGGTGAAAAGAGCTATAGGTAGAGTCGTTTCTTTGCATATGTAATTGGTTCAGTAACTTATTTTACCGTGTCTGGCTGCTGTAACTGGCTCAACAAATGCCCATATAATGTAAACTTGAGCCATTACTGCATCCCAGTCCCTGCAGCTTGTCTTGTGGCCAATTTGGCCATAGGACAATTTATTGTAACTGGGACAGCTTGGGCAGGTCTAATTACACACACCATACCTACCAAACTACATCAAACCAAATGGTGTGACTTGGTTGCTGACAGGAACTGGTGCTGCGATGCACGCGGTTACATGTATCCAAACAGGCCTTTTGCATGTAGCTGTCTTCGAACTAGTGAAAAAAAGCCATGTATTGTCCATGGATTCCTATGGAAGAAAGGTACCTTATCTCGTTACTGTATAAGTTACAAGTAAGATAGTGTCATGTGTCGCTTGTTATAAGGAACTTTAGGGAAGAAAGGTTGCTTCTATTAAAGTAGATTTTGTAGAACTAGAATAAGCTTACAACCTAAGGTGGGAACAGCATAAGAGAAATATGTCAAATGAGATAGGAGTTGGAGCTGCAAAAGCAGTAGAAATTCCCCCATGAAGATGTGGAAAAGGGTTTTCTCGCAGAGTCACTGCCTATATTGGGGTGCATCAGAATATGTGAATCGGTTGATCAGTTGGGGTGGTGGAGCTGTTTGATATTAGAGTGGGATGGATAATTACATTAACCAAGAAAGTTTATATAAAACTTTTGGGTTTCAAAGTTAATTGGGAAGTACAGTGTTGTAGAGGTTTTAGTAATAGCGAATAGGGGTCTATGCCAGGCTTTTAGCTGTTCTTAGCTACAATTACAAGGAAGTGGGGAAATACAAGCGTCAACCTATGTTTTCTGAGAAAATCTCTGCAATTATTTTTTCTGAGAAAATCTCTGCAATTATGTGATGAGTCTTGGAAGTGTGATATCTCTGTGTAGTCTTCAGGTGCAATACTAATAGAGGAGTCTGAATAAATCTCTGGGATTTCTTATAGTCTCCTTATCTATGCTGCTACAATATAACAGTAGTTCCAACCAATCTCTCTGTCTCCAAAACTCCTGACTGCCTTTATATTTTCCATCTCCATGACTCCAGAGATATCATGCTTTATTAAGAAAACAAACACCTTGAGCTGATAGTCCATTTAATATTTTTCCAAGTTTCCATGTGATGCTGCAGCCTTCTCTCCCAAAATCATGAGTACTTCTCTCGTTCCTATATCTTTCAGTACTAGATGGGATCATATTCCTCCGCCAGATACTCTTTCCTTCAACATGGATTGCGTATGCTGAGTCCAACTATGCAATAATGCTACAATATCACATAATCATTTGCTCTGCTCTTTTTTGAGATGGAAGTTTTGCATGTTCTGTGCCTCGTCCGTCAAATTGTACTGCTCATAGCAAGGATCTAACAATGTTCTTAGACAACTGTAGCCATGCCATTGTGGAAGCTGAAGATCCATTTCGAAGTTAGCTTCTCAGCACTGAGTAAAACCAATTTGCTAGTTTAGGTAACAGATCCTTCCCTCTGGGAACAATGAAAACAAGCAATGCTCAAGAAAACAGCATCAAAGAGCATTACTTTTGTTATTCCAGTTTTTTTCAGGCTACAGATACAACGTTTTGTAATTTCAGATGCACAGAAAGAAATGGTAAAAGGCAGCTTTTGCGTCATGGTATCGTCCAAATCTCTAGGTAAAGGGATATAGTTGTAATCTATAATTTTCAAAGCTGCTTATTTAAAATATGCACTGTCGATGCAACTTCCACTTGTACCATTTTACACTACTTAATTCTCATTTTTTTTCATTTTATGCTTTAAGAATCCAAAATAAACTATGGTCAAATATCTCCAACAAATAGAGTTGTTCAATTTGCTGAGTTTTTTTTTTGATAGAATAAAGGATAAAAATCAATAAAAAGATTTTTAGAATGTATGAATTATATATTGGGCTTCTGTAAATCTCTTAGAAAAGATAGAAAAATCCTAACTAAAAAATAAAAGAAAAGGTGTAAGACCTATCTTGTATGCATATACTAGTTTAAGACATGTTCAAAATTGTAGAAATAGGTGCATCTCATTATGGTTATGGCCGATAATTCTAAAGAATAATTGGTAAGATTTACTTATAGCGTATGGAATGATACTCAAAAATTCTTCTACTATGCAAAAGGAGATTCTTGTCATTGTAAAAGTAATTTGAAATTCTAAAGATATTTGATAGGTTAGCAATTTCTCCTCTTCATTGACTTAAGACAACTAAAGATATTTTACCTAAAGATGTGTAAATTGGGTTTCCAAACAAGTCTTTACTAGAGCTGTACTCTCTATCAGAAACTAACTCGGAGTTTTATGTTTGACAGGAAAATACAGAAAAAAGAAAATCCCTGAGAAAAACCAGTCCAAGAAAATCCTTCTACTAATACTCGAGAGCCATCTCTGGCTCCAAGTCTGAATCTGAGAACTTCTCCTTCCACACTTTTAAATCCTTATACACCAATAATTGGAGAACCATATTTTCCTTATGTATTGAGGGCAAAAGAGAAACTTTTCATCTCGAATTACTTGATCTCAATGCTACAATGAAAGATCTCATGAAATACCTAGAGGAAATTTTTTGATCCCTAAATCAAGGAATAAAGATCAACATTTTTTGTAGATTGGATGAATATATTCTATTTTTAGAATAGTTTCGTGGTTCATAAAATTCAGGATCTATATCTCTTCTACCAATATGGTTTGCCAAAATTGCAGTTAAAATTCAAAGCCACTCTAGAAATGCTGTCAAATAAAATTTGTGAAACGATCTCTAGAATCTATTAAACTCTAAATTAATTCAGCCTAATGAAATTCTGTGGTACAACAAGCTTGCCCTGGATTCTCAAATGGGAGCTTACTATAACAAATGATTAGGTTCCACTTTTTTTAGTTTGGACAACGTAATGTGTTTGATGAAAACCAATTATTTAAGGATATGTCAATTGGCTAAAACACCAACAAAAAATAATGACACATCAAGCAACATGAAATAATGATATATCAGGTAGAGTTACAAACAACTCAGGACCTAAAGAACAGAAATCCAAAATTATCTAAAAAGATCGTCGAATAGAAGATTAAAATCGTGTTTAAGACAAAATCTCCTCAACTACTTAGTATGATGTTTGGAGATATTTATTGTCTACAAGATATTCAAACATCTCAACTTTTGTTGATGCTTCATCATCACTTGGAGCCCATACAACTTAAGGCCAATAAATATTAATTAGACAATCCATGTCACCTAGTTGAGCAAATTATTACTTTACACTTAAACAAGAAAAGAGTGAAGAAATTATAAGTCTCTTGGATACAGAGGACTGATCTGATCAGAAAGATATCTCTCAACCGCTCAACTCGAATATCTCAAAACTCAATAGAAAAAAATGAAAAAATCACAAAAATAGGGCTTACGTCCCCTTTTTTTTAATGATGATCCATACCTCTTAAACTGAGGTACATAACTCCTATTTATAATATTAGCGAGGCTCTTCCCTTCAGAATTTAGGTCAGATCCTCTCTTAGTTTGTATAGAACTAAATTTCCAACAATAAATATGACAGATAGAAATAAAAAAATAAAATTCTACATGAGGTAAATCTCGACTTCTACATCAACTTCGTCTTCTGTTGCTCCAGCTACTTCTTCACAAATTGAGAGATAATATCTAGTCAAAATCTTTCTCAAAAAGGAAGATTTTGGTTTGACTAGTCCGTTTTGGAGCTTAAACAATGAAATTTTGATATGATTCGATCTTTTAGAGAGTTAGCCTAAAGTTATAAATCTTGAAAAGCTACCCAATTTTTTTAAAAAAGAAAAGATCATCTCAATCGGGCGTCGTATGACTGAGTTATGGCCTCCGAAAACTTGGCCTGCGACCTAGCTTCTCAATATGGTGAATCTCGCTCCTGGACCTTATCCAGCCCTACTCGTAGTAGGCAAAATGGTCCAAATCAAGTCTGGGCATCCTCCTGGATTAGAGATCCTCTTAGATTAGAGATCTTCCTCTTTAGAGAATTTAGCTTCCTCTCAATCAGAATTAAAGGTGAGAAAATACTTGCTTCTCTATTTTGCAGTTGAACCACCTGGCTTTGCTCGAAGATAATTTTTAGCCTTGCTTATTTTTACTCTCCAGTCTTAGTAAGCCACTTGCTCTGCTCCTGCATCTAAACTTCATAGTAGGGATGCTCATTGCCATTTTTCCTCGTCTATGAAGACTACGGTGACTCCTATCTTTCATTCTTAATAGATTGGTCAGTGGAACCAAGGAATGAGAGCTCTGCCTCTCATGAGTGGTATGAGCTTGTTATACCATCATCCCAAATTTATTGTAGGTATTAACAAGTCACTTCGCTTGGACAACAATTGTAAGGCATTGATCATAAACTCCTCATCCTTTACGAGATGATACTTTCTCTAATACATGTAAGATATAGGCTTCCAAGGATAACTTGGCAAACATCTAAAGAAACTATTTCACGAGTTACCTCATCAATATACCTCTTAATTATTGCAAGTTTCAAGGTAGATTGCCTGATGATCTTCAACTTGATGTTATTCTAAATCCAACCAAGAGGGTAAGAATATGGATGAGGCTTGTTCTACAACTTAGCTTTTGAGCTAGATTTTCAAAGATGAGGTTCTTCTGGCTTCCAAGATCTACAATAGCCTTGATGATTCTCTGCTTCACTTAGATCTTTAAGTGGAAGAGTTCCTCTTGCACCTTTAGATCTGCCTCAGCTTCTGTCTCGAATTTTCTCGCCATCAAGCTCAAATTGGAATTTACTTGCTCAAGCTTGGGCAACTTCTCAACTTTTACAGCATTGAGAACGCCTTTCCTTTCTTCTTGGAGTCCTCATCCTTCTGCGTCTTCCTCTTCAGCTGCAGCTTGGGGTGGAGCTATCAACACTTCTTCTTGGTATATCCATGAAGATTATAGTGATCACAATAATTTTTTTGAGTCATGTTGGCTTGCTTTTTGCCCTGTTCCTTCTTCTCGCTTGTTTTTTCGCTTCCTTTCTTAAACTTGTCGCCCTTCTTGCCTTCCCTTGGCCTATTCTTTTCCTCAATTCCCATATCCTTCATGTTGGTTTCATTGATGTTTTCAACCTTGAAGAGTTTCAGCTCTTTCTAAATGCTCTCATGAAGACCTCCAATGTACTTCATGAAAATTAATAGAGATTCCGAGAGAGATTACTTGCTTAAGAAACTCGGTGGTAGTCTTGGACAGATTTATCATACTGCTACTGTAGGTACTGCCACTTGATCAACTAATCCTCCTTATGATCGATTAGGTAGAACTGTTTCTAGATTAGGCTCTTAAATTTGCTTCTTATCCGATTAGAAACGTCATTGTTCCTCATGTATAAATCCCACTAAGTAAGCACATGGCTAGAAAACTTAAGATAGACAAAAGTTACCTTCTGAATACGGGAGTATCTATAGATATTAAAGTAGATCTTTAACTAGTCTAACCAGTTGTCTAGCTTCTCTGTACCAACAATCCTGTCGTATATAGAAATCTCGATTTGAGCTTCAACTTTAAAGGGTTGAAGAGAGAGATTTTGCATGCCTATAGGTTGCTCATCCTCTTTGTTGGATGGTGAATCTTCATCTCTAGATGTAAGAGAGCTTTGCAACAAGTGTTGCTAGTGCATGTGCTGAAGGTATCGCTATCTTGCTGAGTTGGGCAATCTTCTCCTCTAGCTGTGAGACGTCTTTTTATCTCATTATCCATCAAGAAAGAACTAGCCGGCATACTCATCTTTGTCCTTCGATATACTTGAAGCATGGATAGCCCTTCTCCTGATTGCTTGTATTATTCATGCGTCTAAACCATGAATAAAAGCCCCCACATATGTAAAAAATCGTTGCTCTGATATCAACTTGATTCGATCAGAAAGAAAAAAAAATTTCTCAATCCACTCAACTCAAATCTATTAAAAAAAATTATAAAAAGATGGAAGAATCACAAAAGTAGGACTTAAGTCCTCTTTTTCTTTCATTAATGATCCATACCATCTAAATTAAGGTATATAGCTCCTATTTATAATACTAATAAGCTTCTTTCTTTCATAATTTAGGTTAAATTCTTCTCCTAATTTGAATAAGATTAGATCTTCAAAAATAAATATGATTAATAGAAATAAAAAATTAAAATTTTATAGGAAGTAGATCTCAATTTTTACATCAACTATGCCTTTATTGCTTTATCTAATTCTTTGCAAATTGAAAGATAACATCCAATCAATTTTTTTTCCAAAAAGAAAAGTTTTGATTGGACCAACCTGTTTCGAGGCCTAAACGATGGAATTTCGACCCAATTTAATCTCCTAGAGGGTTGGCCCAAAGTTGTAGGCCTCGAAAAACTACCCAATTTTAGAAAAAAGATCATCTCAGACGTTGTATGATAAAGTTATAGCCTCCGGAAGCTTGGTCCACAACTCGACTTTCCGATGCAGCAGATCTTGCTGTTGAATCCTGTCCAGCCTTACTCATAGTGGCCAAAATGATTCACATCGAATTTGAAGATTCTCTTAGGTCAAGAACTATCCTAAATATAATCTAAAGTTAAGGGACTAAAGGATTCTGGACCACGCTGGAGATGACACGAACAAAAGAATAAAGTGACTTATGATGCCAAAGTAAGAAGCGCAAGTGATTTGTACAGTAGAGATTCCAAGGCAAAAAGTATCAAAATCCAAAACGAAGGGACAACATTTATAAGACGTCCATAGTAAAGATTTTCAAAAATATTCAGCCGAGTCAAAGAAGTGGACTTTGATCCAGTTTACGTCTCTCTCTTCCTACCGCTTAAAAAGGCCCTTAGCTGAAGCTCTAGACATCGAAAGCCCACTAGCTATTAGCACTTCGGTCTGCTCTAATTTAACTATTTAGTAATTTAGTAAGCTTGAGAGTGTTCGTAAAATTGTGCTTTATTGGATGTACTACTTCTGTACAAAGTATTACAGCTCCAGTTTGTAAATTTGTTTTTAAAGTAAACCTCTAATTTAGCATATATTTTGATAATATATCTGCAACTATAGACCCACTATGAAACGTTGTAGCAATTACTGTAGCATGGTGATATTGCGCCGCCACTAGGATCAAGAATTTAGACCTCTTATATAGTGGAGTCTTAGGCAAGAGGTACCAACTAATTGAGCTAATAGTTATTGTCGATATTTTAAGTTTGTTAAATTACTTTCTAGATACAAAATGAACGAAGTATAGAAAAAAATAATACATCGACTTTGTTTATAAAGATATTTCAATCCATTTAGTTTCTACATCGGACAAATTAAACTTTTTACGTGGAATAAATATAACTACTCAGGAATTGGATCTTGCTGTTAATTGTTTTGGAGTGATATATAGTGCTCACTTTTAAAGTTTCAAGTATAGTTAGGGCTAATGTTTTATTAAGGTATTTTACTTGGATCTCAAAACTTTCTCCAAACTATGTGAGCATGTGTCGTTTCTAATAGAGTCAAAATTTCGTAACATATGATTTTAGATTCTTAAATACAATGTTTACCCTTTATAATGCTCCCATTTTAACAACCTAAGACAATAGGTTTTGAAGACTAATTTCATCTAGGTTAGGCTAATATTATTCAACTCTTCAGTTACATATTAATTTATTATCTAGAATATTGTAGACAAAATATCTGGTGTTATGTTTTAAGATCTAGTACTTGCTGCTACACTTATTTTCTATGCTTTTGTTTCTTTTTCAATTGACTAATATGTCTATCAAGACCAACTTCAACTTAAGTGGCATTATTAATGTTTATTTTTTTTGTTGATCCTAAATCCATTCTGTTGCTGGAAATTGGACCCGGGGGCGACCGTCGGCTGAGAGGGGAGGAGCTCCGTTGCTAGAACGGTAGGTGGCGGCGCGTCAGCTGGTGGCGTCCTCCTGGAGAGTCCTACAAGAAGCCGGTGGCCGGAATCTCCGGCGCCGGCCCTCCAATGCTTAAGTCAGAGGGGGCTAGTTTATGAGTGGAGTAAAAGAGGAGAATGTTTGTTCTTGTGTCTGTCCCCTTTCTTTTTCCCCCCAGGTTTCCTTTTATAGAAGGATATTATGTTACCTGAGAGGTGACAGGGCAAATTGTCTTTTTCGTGATAATTGGGCATGATCATGCTCATTAATGGCGTTGTGGAGAATAAGACCGGATCAGACCGGAGTCAGCGAATTGTCATGGTTGATCGGACCTGTTGGAGTGGTTGAACCGCCGGCCGTGGTGGGCCTGGGGTTCGTAGATAGCAAGTGCATTAATTGCTGAGTGAACCAGTGATCAGGGAGAGCCATACGCTTTGATGGTCTAGTGATCCGGAGATCATCTTGAGCCGTGTTCATTAATGGTTGAGTGCATTGGAGGCCCGCAGGGGTCACACGCATTAATGATAGGGCGTACCGAAGGCCGGCGGAGGTCACGTGCCTTAATGGCTTGACGACGGTAGCAGAGTACGGTGGAGTTGGGTATCCAGTCGACGCCTTCCTGGTCGGGCGCCTTTCTAGTCGGGCGCCTTTCTGGTCAGCGCTCCTTTCTGGTCGAGCGCCTCCGGGCTGGCGGGACTTGGGTTTTCCCCCAACACATTCCATCATGTGTTTTCAAATATAAAACCACCAAATATACTCATGAAGAAAGAAAAAAAAGAGAAGAAAAAAGAACTAAATTCTAAGTTTGGGTCAATCATCACTCTCTCTCCAATTCCACTTAGTGCGAATTCTAGGTATTCAAGATCAAATCAATCAAGTTTGTCTATTTTAATCAATTTGGGTCTTGTAAATTCTCATATTAGATAGTGCCTATTCAAATAAAAAGATAATAAGAAAAAACAAAGATTTTTTTTTTCGAAGGCACAAAGTAAGGTATTTTTAGAAAAAGTCACCATCTTATGCACTTTGTGATGCTCTATTTATTTTGCCTAGACTTGCAATTAATAAGTAGAGTGTCGCAACACAAATCATAATTGCTTTCTATCATTTCATTAATATAAGAAAAGTCAAATTTAGAGAAGCAAATATAATAAAATAAAACTTCAATATTCTCTTATACCAAACCAGCAATATCCCTCCCAAGTGTCCATCGCCATCAATTTTAATTACAAGTTCAAAGATTAGTATAGTTGACTTTTCAAGTGCATGTTGTCATCCCAATAAGATATTTCCTTTTAAGTCCATTAAACTATTAATAAGTCCTCCCTATTTACAATTTATCCAAACAAGTTGTTCACCTACTCAACCATTCATTCAGCCCCCCTCTCCTAAATTAGAAACAGTCCAATCCCTCACCAGAAAGTAAAATAGAATTAGCAAATGAAAAAGTTAAAATAAAAGAAATTAAAAGAACTCCCGGAAACTGAACTCGAGCTGCAGCGACCGGACCACGCGGTCCACCCCCCTCCGTTACTACGCTGAGGTCAAGGTGAAAACGGCAAACGGTTTTTACCAACAAAAAAAAAAAACGGCGAACGGCCGTCCCCGCCGTCACGGTAAACGGCGGCCCCACTGTCTCCAGGTGGCCAGGTTCCCGGTCCTCCGTTAACGGACATTAGGACGCCGTTAAATTCCCCCTCGGTCAGTTCCAGTCAAAAGCCAAGGAACCCCCTGCCCCGCTCTCTCTCGACCTCGTCCTCCTTTCCCTCCTCCTATCCACTCTCTCGCCCTCTCCGAAGCTCGAAACCCTCGGAAGCTTCCGGAAGCTTCCATGGCCGAGAAGCGGCCGAGCTCCGACGCCCAGGTGGAGGAGAAACCCGACGCGACGGGCGGCAGGCCGCCGTCGCCGCTTCCTACGGCAGAGAGCTCCCTGCCGACCGAACCTGGCGCGGATGCTGCTCCAGCCGTGAAGGAAGACGGCTCAGAGGCCGTGGAACTGCCGAATTCCACAGCCGGGGAGAATCCGGCGGCGGGGGAAGCCGACGGGCGGTCGTTCTCGCAGCTGCTGGCCGGGGCCATGGCGTCGCCGGAGGGGAGCCTCCGCGCGAGGCAGATCGTCTCCGTGCCGGTCGACTCCGTGCGGCTCCCGGTGGTCGCCGTGCCTTGCTTCCTGGCTCCCGCTGCGCTGCTGGAGTCGCCAGGATTCTCGGTTGGTTTCCTTTCTTAATTTTATTCCGAGGGTTTTGCTTGTGCTTTTGGCTTTCTTTATTGGTTTAGTTAGATTCCGATACCTTGAGTGTTGCTAATTCTTCGGAGATAATTGCTCGTATCGTTCTCAGTTGGGTTTTGTGCTCGTTAGTTGAACTGGGGATTTCTATGATTAGTTTTCAATCAAGAAAAGCATAAAGTGGTACTCAGGTTGTCAATACCGTGTCAGGTCAGGCGTTCTTGGAGATGTCACCTGGTTTGATATATTTGCACTTGGCGGAAACTAGGTTGCAAGGAATTCCTTAGGGTTGACTGGATACCCAACTACTTTATCTGTGCAGGGGTGGGGAAAACAGTTTGAATTCTTGGTATGAAACTGAGCTAAGGATGGTAGATGGAAGTAGCGAGAAATAGAGGGACTGAAGATCAGATATTTGAAATTGAGCTATTATTTCCACAATTCCAAGTTCCTTATGATGGGATTGGTTTTGATCTGAGACTCCAACTATAACTAAATATGCACTCAGGTATCCTCTTATCATACCATTCTCATCCATATATAATAGTAGGGATCTTATGGATATCTTAGTGAGGTATTTAAACTTCCCTTTAATTTTGAAGAAAATCCCTTAGAGCAGGCATTAAATATACATGAGAAAATGGGCACTCTAATTCTGGTTTGGCAACTAAATGTTCAACCATCTCTCATGTGTCGCACTAATTCCTGCAAGTTGCATCAGTTCCATGTGCAACATAGCAGGAATACTTTCGCATGTACAGAACAGGTGTCCCCTGGCATTACTCTAATTTTAATACGCCAACCTAACCCATCTATATTGAACTGGCTTTACAGATCTACATATGATTCATTAGAATTTGAGAAAATTATGCAACTCGCTGTCCTCATTCTTATAACGTCCTACTGAACAATGCTGAGTTGGACCAAGGAAACTATGGGTGGGATTGTAACCTGTGTATGAACCTTAAAGAGCAGCAGGTAGGTAGGTTGCCAAAAAGGAAATATGTAGGGACAATCTCCTAATTGATAGATTGTTTGCTTAGCTTACTTGTTCTTTTATGCCCTAAAAATCACCTGGGCCTGTTACATCTATGACTTTCATGGTGGATTTCATTTGACTGGTGACAATCGCTCTGTTTATTCTTGGCATGATCTGCGAGCTGTTGTATTTTACAAATTTTTGTATCTGTCTTGGATGAAGTATTTGACCATTCTAGTTAGCTTAGGAGACAACTGTCACTTCTACAATGTTTTCAGGAAGGGTTTGTCATGATATTGTGGTTTGACCGTTTGAGTACCCCTTCTTTGCCTAAATATAATAATGTGTATGGCTGTTATTTATACCAGTCATTTCTTCTCAAATTTAGGGGCAATTTGCAATGACCCATCAAGCAGTCTTGGCAACAGTCACAGCTCAAGCACAGATGCAGCTACAAGCATCATATCCATCTTCTTCAACAGAATTAGTCTCGACTTCAGTTCCCCAGCCCATGTTGTCTAACTTTGGCCCTGTGTCATTTCAACAGAGACCTCTAGCAGTCTGCCAGGACAGTGTCTGTACGCCAAAGACTGAGCAGCTGCCTTCTTCTGACCGGAAACTTCAATCTGCCCATATTGTTGCAAAGACAGCTATCAGTGATGGGTACAACTGGAGGAAATATGGTCAGAAGCAGGTGAAGAGTAGCGAGAATTCCCGAAGCTACTACAAATGCACAAATACCAATTGTTTTGCTAAGAGAAAGGTTGAACGTTGTCCTGATGGCCGGATTGTTGAAATAATTTACAGAGGCGAACACAACCATGACCCTCCTCAAAAAACTAAATGCTCACAAGAGAGAGGAGCTCAGTCTGGTGGGCCTAATGGTGATAACGAAAACTTAGAGCTTCCAAGCAGAGAAATTAATGAATCTGATCCTTCAGCATGTAAGTCAGAACAGATTTCTGGCAATGATACCCCTGAGCGACAGTTATACTGTTCTAGTGATTGCGAAGGAGATGCTGGGATTAAGCCTGCAGAAGATATTGGTGAGGAACCAGATCGAAAGCGCAGGCAAGTAGTTAAAATTTGGCATTTGTTTCTTACTATCTTTTGAAACAAATTATACTGAAGCTTTTCTTTTCTTTGGAGGCAGGCTCATTGAAAGCATCATGAATATTTCAACGCCAGTACTCAGAACAGTGAGGGAACCCAAAATTGTTGTGCAGAGAGCATGTGATGTGGGGCATGTAAGTGATGGCTATAGGTGGCGTAAGTATGGACAGAAAATTGTCAAGGGAAATCCCAATCCCAGGTATTTCTTTTTCTATACATCTCATACAGTTATCTGTATCTTTTCTTTAAGTCAGCCTGGATTGTTATTTAATGGAGATGTAACCTTTACTCCTTAATAACCTAAACCTGCTCAGATATATAATATTGTTGTGGCCATAGATGCTGCATGGAAAGCTTATTTTTAATTCACAAAAAGTTAAAGCTGTTGTTTCTTTACAAAATTCTTTCTTCCATTCAAATAGCTACTCTAAACTATTTCAAAGGTGCATTTTCAATTATAAAATACATTCTCCTTTTTCTATTGTGCACAAAGACACTAGTGTCTAAAAAGTCTGTATGATACTAAAATTAATTGGTTCCTAAAAGTGAGTCGATCTGATTTTATTATTGCATATATTATCCTCATAATCATTTTGTTGTATGCTTGGTGCACCATTGGATATATTATATATAAGGTGGCATAGTTGCACGCAGGTTGGCTCCAAATTCTGAGTAAATGGAACCCAACCTAGATGGGTTTTCATATAACATTTTTGCACTGAACTTGACCGATTGACAGTTTGCTCCAGATTGGCCATTGGATGGTATGATCTGGTCTTCTATGGTAAACATTGTAGAATTTCAACTTTGGATAAGGTAACCTGAGTCCATTTTTGCTGGACCTTCACTTACAAACCAGTTCATTGTTGAATTACCTTTAGATTGGTTGCAAATCTCTTATCCACCTGCACCATTTTTAGGTGGTCTCCTTATGAGATGATATCTTATTTATTTTATAAACTATCCAAAATATTATGGTCCTTGAGCTGTCAAGTTTCCATTGATCGCATATTAGGATATAGGGTAATTAAAAGATTGATATGTGATGAATGACAATTATGAGGGAGAAGAGCTGTTGACTTTGGATGTATTGTAATAAAGACAATCTCGCATATTCAGTGTCAACTTATAGACATGTGAGGAAAGATCACACCATCCTTCGCATATATTGAGCCTGTTTTAGTGATTATCAGGTCATAAAGAGATTAAATAACCTATGTAGAAGTCCACGGAGCCCTTAATGTCTGCAAAAAGTTTAGCTAGCTGTTATTACAGCAAACAAGTTTTCTTAATATGTAAAAGTTATTTTAGTTTCAAAAGAGGAGGTATATTGTGGCAAGAGACTAAACAAGCCAACCAAAGACAAATGGTTTCTTTTCGAGACATAAAGAGAATCAATGAGATATAGAGGGGAGTAAAGTTTGTCCTCTGTGTGTGTGTGTGTGTGTGTGTGAGGACTTGTGTTTCAATTTGGCTCTTTGGCTTACAATTTTGTGCATCAGAGGTGAAAATAGCTCATTTTTTTAAAATATTGACTTGTCATTAGACTTTCTCATGTCCAGAGAAACCATTGAATGCTGCTTGGTGATTGCATGAGCATAAAATTTGTAGCCAAGATTGTAGGTCTTCCTACAAACTGGCCTTTTAGGTTAGCACCAATTCAAGAGGTTGGCATCAGGTTGAAAGGCAGCCACAGTACTTCCCTAATTTCCAGAAATAATTTCTTGATCAGCCCCCATCATATAAAGAATTTGTTAGTTAAGGTCCTGCTTATTTCTTTCGCCTTGGTAACAGTCCCAGCTTGGAGTTATATAGCTGCTACCTACGGACTGGTCATGGTTTTTCAAGACAGCTGCCTTGGCTGACTACATGGTCCATTTGGGTAGGATTGCCTAGGTGCCAGCCTTAACATTTGGCATAATATTTATGTAGGGTGAGATCTTTCTATAAATTAGGATTAGATGTTGCCCAATTGATAGTTCCCATTAACTTTCCACATTTTATTTAATAAGTTATCTTCATTTATTAGCTTGTAAATATCTTTTTACTTTCTCCTTTTATATACTATTTCTTTTAAACTTATTATTTTTGGGCCTCCTTGACCTCTGTGCACCGACCTAGGCACCTGCATGGCACATAAGTGCAAGGTGTTCCTGGCTGCCTGTCTGCATCTACAGTGTTCTAAAAAATTGGGACTGGCCATCAGGATAATTTGGAATGCTAGCTTAGGGATTGAATAGTGGATTTTATTTACGATACTATGAGAAAACATGTACATTCTAACTCTTTTTCCCATTTATTTTCCTTCTCTTTTTCCTCTACTCTCTGCTTTCTTAATTTATTCCTTCTTGCAAATCTCATCTAACATAGTGAAAGCAGACCGGTATCAATGGAACCAAAATCTTCTATTCTCATTTCTATCATTTCCCAAAAATAAATTCCCCCTAGTCCTCTACTTACGACTAATCTGGAGTTGTCAAGTGAATGTGGTTAAAACATCCTCATTGTTTTGGATTACATCGGGAAAGCTTGGGCTAGCTGCATCAAAAGAAACCATTTGTTTATGTAGCTTGAGGAATTGAAGGGTACAAATAAGATTTTGCACTGTGAAGTCTTTATGTTTTTCACATGAAATGCGAAGTGGGTGGCCAGGATTTGGAGGATATCGTTTACAATTATGATACCAGTATCCTTATGAAATGATCTAGAGGAAGAGTTTGGGTAACCACATGGAAAAAACTGAAATAGCAGTTGCAAAGTAGAATTTCCAAGACAAACTGGCTGTTTTTTAAAAGATCAAATGTGGTGACGTCGATGGTAGATAAACTAGTAATTAGAGATAAGGTACATAAAGTGTTTGAGTTAAGCAACTTACAGGGTGGTTGACTCAGGTTGAGAATTTCTAAAGGGTTAACATCTGAAAGTTGGTAATTACTGGCAATAACATGGTGGAAGCATCATGAGTCACAAGAACAGACATAAGGGAGATTGCATTCATTTCTCTTTCAAGGTTCATTAGTTAATTTGAGCAAATCCAACCTTGCCTCTTTTACAATCTGACCTAAAGTTATTTGATAGTTGAAAAAGGTTTTTTTTTAAATTTATTCATAGTTTTATGAGGAACAAGTGACTTGGAACTTAGAATAACTTGTGGAGCATAATGTTGACCCATGAGATGGTTAGCGTCCTGAATGTCATGTTATCTAGATGCATAATATTAATGTCAACTGTCAAAGTGACCACGAGAATCTGCATGGCAGCTTTCAGAGGACTATACAGAGGGACATATCAAGATTTCATAAATGATAGTATTTTTTGACATTGACCAGCTTCCACATATCTCAAGGACTAAAACAAGATCTTCGATGTAATGATAGGCCTGTCACTTTTGTTCATGGTGACAAGAAGAGTCATTAAAGGAATCTGAGCATCGTATTACAATATGTAGAGTCAAGAAGCGCTATGTTGTGTCATGGAGTTCCAGCTCTCCACAGCATCCTACATTGTCCATCTATCCCAAATGTTTGACATGGCAAGGAACCTAAAATTTGAAGTTTCCAGGTTACTGTGAAGGTGGGACCTGGAAAGTGTTATTCTAGGGTTGATCACCATGAGGCTTATGATATGTCAGAGATCTTTCATCTTCAATGTGATGGAAAGGATAGGTTTTTGTCGGCTACAAAAGAAGTGCACTGACTCATGCATATTGCCCTTCTTTTTTTGCATTTGTAAATAGTTTTGCTATGGGTGTTCTTAATTTGCTTATGGGCTGTACCAGCTGACCCATTGGCTCTGCATTCTTCTGGACGGTTGTTGAAATTTGGTACAAGAAAGGAAACTCCATGATGAAATCAGTTTTGTTCCCCATTTTTGGTTAATCTAATGGTAACTTGTGGAATATATCTGGCTAAGGATATGAAGCAAACCCTTGAATATTTGCTAAACCCTCAGGGATTATGTTTTTGATGTATACAGAAACCTAAATAGACTGTCTTTTCATCAGCTAAAATATGGTTCCTTGTTGGATGTAAGGGGTGTAATTGGGGCCATTAGAAAATTCCAACCAAGAAAAAAACGAACAACAGGGACAAGAAAATCTTGGATCAGATACGAAAACAAAAAAAAAAATTTGTTGAAGACAATTATGGGGTATCAGACATTAACAAAGGTAAAACGAAAAAACAATCCAAGAAAAAGAAGGAAGCGGCAGAACTAGATTTCTTCCTGAAAAAATATTTCCTTTTTCAATTAAGAAGGGATGACTCCTTGCCTAATTCCAAGTGCCTGTTTATAAGATTATGGTGCCAAGTAGAGCACATGCATATTCACCATTTCTTTCACTACATAATCTGAAACCTGGGTCAACTGATGATTATGTGGTTCATTCGGTATTGAACAGTATCAGTTCTCACAACTAGCAGGAGAGATGGATTCAAGTCATTTATTATTTTGTGAATGATACAAGCACCAGCAATTATGCTTTTCAGGTAGTGATTGGGAACTAAAACTAAGTTGTTGATATAAGAAACAAGGAACATCACAAAGTGAACCCTGTTCTCATCTACATTTGAAATGGTTAATCATGGCTCAATTTGGATTTGAAATGTTACTTTTCTATATATTGAGAGCCTAAAAACGTTCATAGGTGGTGAAAAAGTCAAATTAGTTCGGTGGCTAAAATGATGTGCAGCTGTTTGCCATGTGTACTAGCTAAGGAACTAGAGTACTTTTGGGATAAGATCAACTCTAGGAAACTCCAGATGATCTTAGAGTAGATGAATAGCAAAGCAGCTCGTAAGCAATACAAGAAACTGATATGAAGAAGAGCATAGATATTATTAAAGCTTAAATGCACCTATTGTCACATAAAGTTCAGTACAGCTGCTTAAAGCATAGAATGCCGTACCGTACCAATCCGGATGGTACCGGACATACTGTATCGTACCAGTTCGGTACCAATACCGGTACTGGTGGCGTACCTATCCTCGGTATGCTAAAAAAACCCGTACCAACACTATGCTAATGTGGCACCGGTACGGGGTCCGGTACTGGTAAGGCGAACCTCAGCTTAGAGTAGTAAAATTTATAAAGAAAACTTGATGATACTTATCAAAGCAGTACAAATGCATATGGAGATGGTAGCTGCCTCAACTTTTGATTAGGAAAAGGTGTAAGACTATAGGGGGTGATCCAGAGTTGAACAACTATAACATATGGCACATACAAAGGTCATGTAGCTACCCAGATATGCCAAAAAGACTAGACCGCCATAGAGATTGTGATGGTAGCGAGTACTTAGATGCTAGCCCAAATACCAACTAATTCTAGGCAAGATATGTAAGGAGAACCATACTATTAAGAAAATAAAGTGTGTTCAACTTGTAAAATGTTGGTAGCAAGAGATCTTCTCGAAAAAGCAGAAGTGGGGACTCAATAAGATCTTCTCAAAAAAGCAAGAGATAAGAAACCTCAAGGTAGCTGTGGGTCAAGCACTTAACAGGCTTAAAATATCTATAAAAGATTAGATCTTTCCTTAAATGGAAACATTGAGAATAAGGATGTTGCAGACAAATCCGACAAGGTTTAAGAGACCATCAGTTACTAAAAAATGCCTAGAGATAGTTGGAGGCTTGAAGAAGGGATCATGGTCCGGCAAAGACTAAATTAAGGGTTTTGGATCCAAAAATAAGCGAAGCTGACAAATAGAAAAGCTAAATATGTCAAATAACAACAAGCAAACAAAAATTTGGTGCGAAAGATGCTAGAAACAAATAGAACATGTGCACTTGGTGAATCAGATTGTTGCACTATAAAATGATCATATTTGAAAGAGACTGATGGCAGAATCGATGTAAACCTTTGTCCAACATTGACAAATCAAAGAGTTTAGTGGCCAAAGAAGACGATGATGAGCACGTAGCTAAGCTAAAGACATGCAAATAACAAAAAGCAAACCAAAAGATCGTGTATTATATGCTAAGATACAAAGAAAGTTTTCTAGGCTTCTATTGCAAGTAACATTTCAAAAGCAAAAGGAAAAAACATGTCAGCTCTGGTCCAGAAGTAGCTTCTGGATGGATCAATAATGCTTGCTAAAATTTGAAAGAAGCTTCAAGAGATCACTTCGAATGAAAGTATAGGTGTTAACAAATTGAAACAGCCATGGATCAGCTCCTCTAGTGGTACAGAACAATAAAAATGACCAAAAGAGATGGTTAACCGGCTTACATACTTAATTCTACCATATATACTCAATTCTACCACTTCAGGAACTCATGGAATTCCAATCCTGCACCTGCATTTTAAGTGCTTCCTAAATCTCTTTAAGTGCTCTTCTTCCCCGCTCGTATGCTTGAATCCGCTCCAGCGCCTTCGAAGCAATATCACCAGTTGAAACATAATCCAACCAATTTTTAGCTGTTGGAGGTTGTCTTTCCATTCAATGGCTATATATATTTGAAGACCTCTGATGGTCAGTGACAAAGTCACTAGATCCTAATGGTGCTTGGATGAGAGAATCTTGTCATATATGTCTATGTTGGTTTCGTAGATGTATGTTTTCTCTCAATTTTTTAAAAAGTCACTCTCATTTCCTTTTGTTTTTCTTTATTTATTTCTTAGGGGAAAAGAAGTTCAAGCATCTTAGCTCGTTGAGGAGTCCTAAAAAGTCTTATCACATCTTTAACTATTTAAAGGGGAGAGGGAAAGGTGTGAAATCAGTTTTGTTAATAAAAAATGAATATATTGAAGTATTTTTCTTCTCCATCAAGTATTGTGGCTCTTCTATCTTCTATTCTCTATATAGATTTGTCCATTAAATGCTTTTCTTCTCTATTATGTTCTCCTACTCCAATTTTCGCTTATTCGATTGCTCTCTATTGCTAAGTTTGCCATCTTAAATAGGAAAAATCAGATCACATCAGATCTGAAAATTATTTCTGGAATTTAAATTAATTCTTGCAGTCCAATCCTGCCAGACTGCTGATACTATAGGCAGAGAAATCTTCTTGAGCAATTTAATTTATTTAATCTTGCCAAGTTTGTAAAAGTGCCAACTCCATATCCATTGCTAAGGTTGGAGGTAAATTTGTAATGTTGAGTGTCAAATCCAACATGCTTTGAAACGAAATGCATTATGAGATGTTCCTTGAAGCAATGAGGAATGCGTTGCTAATTTCAATGAAACAGAACTCTAATTGCATATGATGCTTATGAGTTGTTTGAATGTGACACGATAGTTATCAGACACCACCAAGCTTATCTCCATGTTCAGACATCAGATAAGCATGTGTCATGTTTGATCATAGAAGTGTAAAATACTAGTGTCCCACCGAGGAAGAATGCTGTATCAGTTAGCTTATAATAGTTCGAATAAAGTACAATGTCTCCTTATCTTTTACAACATGCTCTATATTTATTCATCAGCCCAAGTTAAAAGTCCCTGCCTTGTTGATGTTATTGGTGCTTAAAGATTATACTTGGTTACACCACATTCTTACAGACTGTAATCATGTTTCAAGGTTATTTTGAGATGCTTAAATATGTGATATATCAATATAAAATTGGATAAGTAGCAGAAGCTATTAGACATTTAAACTAAAGTAGGTCGATGCTTTAATTTCTCCATCCTAGTTGGTGATTCTGTCATCTTTTAGATGTCTCCTGATCCCACCATGATATTTTTTTCAGGAGCTACTATCGGTGCACACATAATGGATGTCCTGTTCGTAAACATGTTGAGAAAGCTTCAGATGATGCAAAAGCTATGATTATAACTTATGAGGGCAAACACAACCATGACCGGCCGACCCCCCAAAATACCAGTGATTCACCAGCTGCTGATCTTGTTACTGCCGCGACAGCGGATACCAGTGAATTATTGAATAAATCTGATTTGTTATTAGATCAGAAGCCCTCCAAAGAAATGCGACCAGATGTTGGTGGAGACTTTAGTGGTGAGAGGGCAATAGAACTTGGAGGTGAGAACGCATTGGAATCTGCTCAAACTCTTCTAAGTATTGGTTTCAACTCCACATCGGGAGAGGCCACCAGAAATAATTCCGACGGTGTGAAACACCCACTTTTCAGTGAAAATCCTGCAGCCGTACCAGTCCAGAACTCTTGATGTATGTTGTAGTTTATTTGCTGTTATTGTCAACTTCTATTGTTGTATTTGCTTCCGTATAGTCTGGTAATGGCGTCCGACATTCCATTGTAGTATCATCAGTTCATAAAGAGTAGACTGATTGCAGTTATGAAGCACGGTTTCCATGCCCTGTAGAGATTTCCACGCCTGTATAACCTTGGAAAAAATTATTTTTGCCCCAACTTTGCCTGTGTTGCACTTACAGCCCCTATCCTTTAGAAAATTTCAATCAGGTCCTTTAAGTTACTTAAAGGATCTAATGTGATCCTTTGCTCTATCCGTCATCCAAACCCTTACAGAACCATTTCAAATGACGAAAATACCTTTAATATTTACAGAGCTTCAGAAAGGACTTAAGAAAAATAGTAAAAGAAACAAGAACCGTTCAATGTCATTTCATCAAAACACTTGTGGCCTTCTTGGCCTTCTAGCAACGCATTCAAGCTCTGAATTTGAAAGAGAAAAAGCCAAAACATATGCAGATGATTTTTGCATTCTTCATTAAATGAATTATTAGCTTATTAACGTGGTAATCTTTATGAAGATTTCCAAAGAGCAAATTCCAGACATTTGATGCATTATTAAACTAAAATGAGACTCACGCATCGTTCTCTCAAACAACCATAATTACAATTGCTTGAGATTTCAGAGTACTGGCGTAGGGGCCCTCAAATTGTTGACCCTTTTTTTGATATACCTCAAGTTGACTTTAATGGCTCGACTGGTACAGCATACGGTGAGTTCCAATCAGCATCAAAGATCTCTTGTAATTGTTCTACAATGGCAGGATTATATGTCCCAAAGCTCACACCTGCTGTTGTGTAAAAGTAATCCCATACGAGATTGCTGGTTCCTATGTGTGCCCGCAAGTCACTAACTGCATATTTTCCATGGTTGACCCGGGAATAACCAGGGTAGATATTTCCAGTAGCATATCCCTGGCTTTTGGCAGCTCCAGTCTTGTTATAACCAGGCACCATGTAATACTTGATATTAACCTTACCACCACAGTGGTTATATTTGGAAGATGCACATAGAATGTCTGAATAGAGGAGGGACTTCAGATATTGATCAGTGTTTGGAATAAAATGTGCCCAATAGGCCACTAGAACATTGACTGTTGCATTACTGGAGAAGACAACCTGTTTTGAGATGCACCGTTAGCCTATTATCCAAATAAAATAAAATCATTGAAAATGCAAATATAACAATAACAGAAAGATAACCAGCAATGTAACTATGGCAATCTTGTATGATGCAATTTAGGAAGGCGTATCTCATTCAGGGATCTCCTATGAAAGTGGAGAAGAAAAGCCAAGATAGAAGGATACGAGCGAGCAAACCAGTACTTGTCATGTGAAAAGCCAAGCCCGTAGTTGGATGATGCTGAGGTTTGAAAGACCATCTACTCAAGTTTCTAACATCTTCTCTTCCATGTTGCTATAACATGAGATTTATTCAAAATTACAAGCCAGTGCTTGTCAGACAGCCGAACCAACATGGAGTTAAGAGCTATGTGTTCAGCATGACTGAAATCATTTTATGAGATGTTTATTCTGCACGATGGTATTGAATTTTCTAGCCATATTCATGCTAACATCTAGATTTTAACTAAAATGAACCAGACATCGGTCCAAAGGTTGCATTTTGTGATGTTTAAAGACAAATTCCAAAATCAAAATCAATATGTAAAAATGATACCCAAAGCAACCAGGATGGTTGAGTGCGATGAACACAAGCATGAGCAAATAAAAAGCACATACCTCTGATATTGCAGATGAGAGAGAGGACCAGTAGACCGTTTGTTTCAGATACTGTGATTGCCCAAGCCAATCCATAGTACTAATTCTGACAGTTCCTCCAAACGGCACAGATTTAATTGTCTCCACCCATGCATGTTCATCTGCTTGGAACGTACCAAATGACAGCTGCATAACATGTCACGTAAATAAACTCCAGGAAAGAAGCCTCCATCATAGGATACTAGACTAAATAGTTCTTTTTGGTTTCTGTGGTATGTAAGAAATGAAGACTCGACATCATTGATGAGCATTTCATTGAGCTATTTTTTAAAATTACAAGATGTTTCTGGTACAAATATACCTCCCCAGCTTCCAAACAATAAATAAAAGAAAAGGAGAAGCAGTTTAGTGTTGATTGTTATTCCATTACAATTACTGGCCTCATTTTTCAATCCTTCATATCTGTAGTATCAGTAGACTAATTGAAAGTTAATATTCTTTTCATTCAAAAAAGAGCATGATGAACATAGCGGAGATAATGATCTTAAGGTGATATGTGGTAAAATAAAAAGACAAATGCCATAAATGCAAGAAATGCAATCCAGTTTTAAAAGTTAAAGGAAGCTCTATAAATGATGAGAACAATTTGAAATAGGGTATCTGCAACATAGCAATATAGATCCTCTTGACAATTGTGCTATAGTTTGTATCAAGGTTTGAGCACTTTCAGAACTTCTATTTCAAGGTTTACCTGAAAAAATAATGGAAGTAAAAAAATACAGAAGTAAAAGGAAAATAAGACGAGTCAACAAAGCACATTAATTGTCATTTTGTAGCATACTCTATTGTTCGGAACTTCTGAGCATATTAGGTATAGTTTTATAGTTTGAAACTCATTGATAATCATCGAAAGATATTTATAATACAGAAATGCAAAATTCTGAAACCAATAAAAGAGAATGAATATTAAAATAAATCAAACAGTTTTATACTTGATGAGAATCTTATACACCAAAAACATATGCAGTTACCCACTCATATGAAAGTAACAAACATTTCCTTACTTTTTGCAAATATATATTACTAATCTATAGATTTTCATTATTCTGTGATACTAGATGAAGCATACGGAAAGTTTTTCTTGATTTTTACAAATATGGAACACTATCATAACATTTACAAAATTTAACCCTTGCTATTCAACTCCTAATTGTTACTAAATCAACTTCATACCCAGGAATCCAAGTTTAGTCTTGTGAACATCCTTCGAAAGGCTCAATAATCATTCATGAGAAAGTTTAATCCAAAAAATCAAGAAGTCGAAAATGAGAGTTGGGCTTATATTATTTTATTCCAGCTGAAATCATTGAAATGAGTGGAACTCATGTAACCAAAAATATTTTAGCTGGACAAAGAAGTTAAGGAGTAGAACCCACATAAAAAGGAATTAGTTAAAAGGTAAATCATTTTAAGATATTTGATTAAGAGCAATGAATGATATCCCCATAGGAGTAGAGATGGAAAAGTTCTGTTTGACACAATTGGTCCAACCAAAAGACAAAAGGTCTGGATAGTAGCTACAATACTAAAAATTGGATGCCAAAATATAACTTTTGGTACGATTTAAAAGCAAGTCTTCGTTTGCAAATCTAGAGTCCGGATCATTAGGCTCAATACTAGACCAAACCCGAACATAGATTTGGACTGTTTTCTCCCTTAAATTCAAAACCCCGACTGGCTACCAGGTAAAAAAAAGATGAGACGCCTATTTTCTAGCTTCTCCCCTTCCCAAAACTGATAGATTCTCCCACACCCTCTCCAATGTCTTTTGTACGACTAAACCAACCTTCCAATTGCATGTGCTTACTAGCTATGGCTACCCTCAATGGATAGCCACCAATCCCCACCTTCCACAGTCGACGACTGCATCTCGCTTGCCCCAACAATAACTTTGAAAAGTTCAATAACATCTGTTAAAAGAATCTTACCTAAACTGGACTTGATATAGCTAGCACAAATCTGAATTTGATATTGATTAGATTTTCAAATATCGTTTTGCAGGTTGCTTGATCTGACTGGTGTTGTTGTATCCTTTCAGCAAACAAAGATGTAAATTTGTTCCGTGCAATCTTCTGAGCTAAGGTTCTTGATTAGCCCAGTGACCAATCTAGCATTGATGACTATTTTTCCAATATACAGTAGACAGCGGACAGTTGATGTGGTAGTATGTAAAGTTATAAATTATTTATTAGAAAATTTTTCTTAAAATTATCTAAAGTCCATATATCTTCACTGCAGAAAAAAGATTTGATATCCTTGTCCACACTGAGTTAACCGTAGTGTTAACCCTGGACCCAATAAAGAGGGATTGCAGATAGTTATGAAGGTCAATAGCAGGGATAGATCGCAATCAGTAGGTCCAGTGGGACCTTGGGCACAGCCACAGATGCACCATGGGAGTGTGATCGGAAATGATAACTATACATAAGAAGGATTAGTGGCATGGTTTTATCAGGATGCAAAAAATTAATTTGATAATTTACCAGGTCACTTGTTTTTCTTATAACTTTATAATACTCAAAAATCATAACCTGCAATCACGTTATTAACAGATAAACACATTATTCAAGTTTACCTCTGGTGGGGCAAATGAAAGATAGCTCGAGTTAAGCAGCATACTGGATGTACTAAACCCAGGGGTCTCAAATGGAATCTGAAACATGTAAGGGTCCGATAATACTGGATAACCATCTACATGTGGTACCTCGATGGAAGGAGGAAGTGGTGACCTGCTCAGAAAATGAAAATACAAATCATTCTAAACCAATGCCAGGGTAATCCTGGAGGGCTTGAGGATCTATCATCTCATACAATTGTGTTTACACATTAACAAATGACAGGATAATATTTCCAGACCTTATAGTGTCTCAGTCAATTGCTCATTTAGACAAAAAATACACTAAATGAACCCTTTGAATTTAGGATCAAACAGATATTAACCACTAAAATGAAAAGAAAATAAAATGATGTAATAGTTATGATCGTTCAAGCTATCCAAACATATATGTATAGCAAAAGCAATAACTAATAATTTTGTGAGTGTATTATAATACATACATGATCCCAATCTAAGTATAATTCTTCTATCATTCAAGAAGATGGCTTAAGTATGATACTGACAACCCTACCACTTTGCAACAAAATAGATGTTCAACCTTCAGCGATGCTTCTTAACTAAAACTACGAGAAGAACAAATCATGGTATGCTGTACCAACCTGAACCGGGTGGTACGGAACGTACCGTACCATACCAATTCGATATCGATACCTAGTATGAGTGGCGTACCAACACTCGGTACACCAAAAAAAATTTTATACCGTACTGTACCTTACCGTACTAACAATGTGCTAGTATGGCACCAGTACGGAGTCTGATACCGAGATGGCGAACCTTAGAACAAATACTAAGATATTGTTTTCTATTGTTACAAGTTGGCACCAAATCTAATTGTGCTACAAGTGAAAAGTAGAGTTCCTAGCAAGGTCTACCAAACCAATCCGAAATGCTTGGTTCAAGGTGTACCAGACCGAATAGGTATTGAACTAGATTGGTTTGGCCTGTCAGTTTAGAACTTGGTGCGAACCAGCTTGAACCACTCCAAACTAAGTGAAATGGAAGACTCCACTTGGTATTACTCTGTTCAAGTTAGTTTGGACCATTCCCTAACCGAAAGAGCAAATACCATGGGATGCCACTCTCCTCTCTTTTCTTCAAAAATTGTACAAGGAAGGGATGAGTTTTATGAGGAAAAATCAAGGAAGAAGAGAGTTTTGTTGGTTTCAAGCCCAAATCAAAGCCAAATCAAGTATAATCCCCTCCCTCCTCTTAATTCTTCTTTTTTTTAATTTTTAAGCCTAAAACAAGTCAAAAGTTGGTAAAATCAGGAGAAATCATGCCAAAATTTGTACTTTAGCATGATTAATGATATGCTATAGGACTAAGAATAATCTACATATTGAAGAAGAAATGATTTTTCGTTGATCATATAATTTTTTAAGATTAAAAACATAGTTTTATTTAAAATAACAATGAATAAAATAATTTTCAAAAACTTTAAAAAATAGTAGAATATTTGGTGGTATGCATGTTACTTGCTATATTATTTTACTAGTAATTTATTTAAATTTGGGCATGGTTATGGCTACCCAAACCAAAGCCCTAATCCAAATAAATTTGAAAAACAGGTGATGGTTAAGATACACCCGTGGGCTAAAAAGACATATAGGGGTATACCTGGTAGATTTCTAAATTTATCCAAGTTATAATTAATATTTTAAATATTTTATTAATCAATTTTTTTTTGAAAGTAATAAAAAGTATTCAAAAATAAATAAATAAATATATATAATTTAAATTTTGTATCGATAATGTGGAAGAATTTTCTGAATTAGTTTCATCCATTTTTATATTATAATAAAAACTATCTTATTTTTAAATATTTAATAAATTAAATCATTATTAATTCAACTAAAAATCATTAAAAATAAGGTGATATGCATTAGCAATAGGTCCATATTATCTAGGAAAATATGCATGGGATGTCTACAAGATCCTGATGTAAAAGTGGGCATAATATCTAGTTTATAGTCAAGTCCAAAGCCTAGACTATGAATAAGATCATGATATCTACGAGCAACATTGGCACTCCATGAGTGACTAGATATCAGTATGTATTTTGTAATCCAAATCAATTATATATACATATTCAAGCTCAAAAAGATGCATTTTTTATTTTTAAATATTAGTAATCTATGTTTAATTATTATAATACATCTATTAAGCAATCATACCATCTCTTGGCACCAATAAGAAATAAGATAATACTAAGATACACTTACAATCATAATTCAAAGATCCATAAACCCTAAAATAACCTTAAAAATCAAAAAACTTAAAAACAGAAAAAAAATAAAAAGTGGCAAAAAGCAGTTGACAAGTATCCAACCGGAACATTGAACAAGTACAGGTTGGTTTGGTAGAGTATGGTACTAGAACTTGACTAGTACAGTCCCTGGTATCGAGATTGCGTACGTTGGTTCCTAGCATATAAGCATGGTAAGAGTTTCTTTAGAAGGTCATCTTGGATCTCAGATCACTGATGCCAAACTTTCATGAATCCTCATATGGAGGTATATGTTCTATTTCAAGAAAAAATGGACCAACGTATACGATTAGACAATTTTGAGGATTGCCTTCCTGATGACAAATCTTGATGCACTTGTTGCCTTTTAAGAGGAGATCAGTTGTATTTAGTTTTCAATTTGTCAAGGAGCAATCTATAGACTAGTCGCATTATTTATATTTCATCCACTTAATATTCATGATGCAGCAAATGATATAATTGTTATCAAATATTGAAAATTATAATAATTTTCTCACAGATTTGTTCAGCAAATTGATAATTGTAATCACAGCTCATAGCCATGCTCCTTGAAAAAGAATAAATAGTTAATGAAGAAATATTATATTGGCACTAAGTGATACTAAAAAGGAGTCAACCACAAAGAGTCTTATTGAATGATACTAACCAAGATACGCTGTCTTGATACTGGGCCCTGTACCAGTGCCATGCTATCCCTATATCGGTACAGTACGGTATGGGACCGATTCGGCATATCAAGTGTCGGTACGCCCCCATACTGTATACCACTATACCAGTATTAAACCGATATGGTACGTACCGTACAGTCCGATTCAGTATGGTATGTTCTGTACCATCCAATTCGGTACGGTATGTCCCATACCGTCCGATTCGGTACGGTGCGGCGTACCATGATACTAACTAAAGAAACATTTCTAACTTTTGTACCCTCACCTAATGGACATTAGGTATAATTTTTTCATAGATGACCTTTTTTAATTACAAGAGAACAACCACTGACTTACAAGGTAGATGTGGTCAGAGATCAATTCGCATGTACTATATCAAAAAAATATAACAACATGATAACTCAGATAAAATTATAAAGATATGACCAAGGTTAATAGCATAAGCACAGTATTACAGACTTGCGGTAATTCGATGTTCTGGCAATAACCAATGTAAACAAGAAGAAATTAGTCTAAGATTAATGATAAATACTTGATTGCACTTATCTAATGTACCTGCATCTCTCATTGTAATGGATGAAATGTGACCAGCAAGGCACTTTCCTGGAAACTTGCGCTTGTTCATCCCAAATTAATCTTGTGTAAGCAGCTGAATTCAGTGATGAAAGTTCCCACAGGTTGTTGAAATAGATTTCCAAACTTTTGGCTATATCAGGGCAACCAACGAGATAGACCCCAACCTCTTTCACCTAGAGAATAATTTGGGAATCAGAGAGCTAGCAAATTATACGATAATTTTATATTTGAGAGGATGGTATTCCACACTCTATAGGCTTTAAATTTGTACTTTGGAAATTAGATAAAGCTAAATTCTAAATGGGGAGTGCATACAAGTCAAACATGTCAATCAATATAATGTTAATTGGTTATCCAAAAGAAGTACTTAAAACTACAGTCCCAAGTGACATTTTGGAACAAACATGTCATTTCAAGCAATAAAACATATTCTGAAAACCTGTCATCTAGGTTATTTGAGTGAATATACTCCATAAAGCATATGATAAAAGCAGTGAATAACTGAGAGCGTTGCATAAATGAAATCAGTTTTTTTGTGCATGAATATAATGAGATACCTGGGTAAGAGATTTCCAGTCATTATTGGCTGAACCAATATAGATATCTTTACCATCAGATATCCAAACTTTTGCATGGACAATGCCAGATCCCCACCAATCGCTAAGCAGTAAGGTCACATTCTGCACATTTGGTCTTCCAGAAGCAAGATCAGATGACTCTCGATCATAGTCAGGATAGACTCCGGAGTGCTGCAAAATCCTAAAACATGAAACCACAGTTTCCCATAAATAACTGGACGCTTTTTAAGTTATTCAAGTTGCATGAATCATTTGTAGAATTTTTAAGCTCCTACTTTAGCTAAATGATTGTGAAGGGGGCAAAATGAATTCTTGAATTCATCATATGACTCTTCTTGTCAACCAATATTCACATGTTAGAAACCAAATGAACCTATGGACGCAAACCTAAATTTTAGGCCTGGTTGGCATGACCCAACCTACTCAGCCCAGAATTGGATAGGCTTGCACGAACATTTCAGGCCCGACGGGCCAATTTGGGCTCTGGTTTGCTCAAAAATAGCCTAGCCCATCTTGACTCAGCACGATAATATAATATCATTTATATAATAATATGTTAGTATCTAATATCCCATTCATTAAACTTTCCCCTTTACTAATGAGAGAAAAACTCCTTCTGCTTGCCCTTTCATCTAGAGTTTCTCTTGGGTGATAGCAATGCATTGAGGAATACCATTATTCACAGCAATGCAAGTCCATTCTACCTCTTTTGCTCTCCTTTCTCTTCCTCTCTTTCCCCCCTCCCTCCTTTCTCCTCTCTCAACACTGTGGGCTCCTTCACCATCACCATCTCACAGCTTCCCATCACCGCAGCTGCAATCTCACCACTACTCCCCCCTCCCCATGCTCTCCTCTTCCTCCCTTCATCATCATCACCACCCTACCCTCACTACTATTACTTGCTCAAGACCCATATTCTCCTCTTTTCATCCCTCCTCCACTTTGTGACATGCAAGGTTGCTGAGGAAGGCCTGCAATTTGGGATTTTGTCAAAGTCATGCTAGGTTGGGCTCAGGCTGAAGGGTTTACCATCATATTGAGTTCAGACTATGAAAGTGAGGCCTGAGTTCGGGCCAGGCCATGTTCAAGTTGACATATATGTTCTTGACAAGTAGCATTTGCCAGCCTCGACAGTGCTTGGGCACATATATAAGATAGAGGAACCTAAAAGAATAGTAAAAAGTAGCAACTATCTACAAATGAAAAAGGGTTCAGTGGTCTAGAAAGCCAAAACTAAAAACCAAGGATTATTGTACCGATCGGTACCGTACCGTACTAGTCGGTACCATACCATACCAGTATGCAAACTCGTACCATACCGACACTTGGTATGCCTCGTCGTCTCATCCCTTACTGCATATCGACATTGTAATAGGATGGTAGCAATACAGGGTCCGATACCGAGACAGTAAATTTTGCTAAAAACACATCATACCAACACCTATGAAAATCTTTTTGGACACCTAATGCCTAGGATTGGACATCAATAAGAATCCAATCCAACATGTCTTTAACTCACCCGACTTTTTAGTTATTTTATATTCTCCAAATCTCCCAGTATATATACTAGAGAAATGAGAGCTGACTTATTCATACTAACAATGAATATAATACAATTTCACTACCCAAGAAATGACATAAAATTATGAGCAGCCTAAGAAATGGAACTTGTTCTGTCACATTTCTATATCATGAGAATTTTGCATTAACAAGAAGATAATTAAGCTTAAGCATTCATCACATTTCTATATAATCAACAAGTTCTATCAACCACCATTCTTTTCCAGAAATTGCTACAAGTATGCATTTCAAACAAGAAATCAAGCTAGAGAATTAATTAATTTAAGAGTCCTTAGGATCACAAGTAACACTATAGAACATGTAATTATGCCCCATTTGTGAGAAGGATGTGAAAATAGCTGCACAGAAGTTACCTCTTGCCTTCATCTTTAACACATCCTATCCTCTGAATTAGAAAGAAAATGGACGATTTGATGCAAAATTGTACTAATGCACATTCCTCAAATTGATCTCAAAGGTTCCTGCAAAAAGCCACACACGACAACAGCTAAACTCCATTCTTACTTTTTCTTCACTATCACATAATTATTACTTTTTCTTCATAATCTTTTACTCCAACAGGTTGACCCCATATCCATGGTCATTTCTTTACACAAGTAGGGTTAGAGTTCACATCCTCCAGTTATTAAGAAGCCCTCCAGTCTGACCACCACACCCCGTCTAACAAAATAATACATTTCTTCATTCTACCATAAATTCCTTCAGTTTTCCTTCCAACATACAGGCTTTCCCAAAGAAGACCTAGAAATATATAGAATATAAAATGGTATCTGTTAAAATGGCGATTTTTCCCTTTGGAAAAGTAATCCCTCATCACAAAGTTTTGATTGACATCTATCGTATGCATAATTCAAATCCCAGGTTCTTAACCTGACATCAACACCACCCCCTTGTTTGCAGCATTTCTACAAGAACGTGATAGAAATACGACCAAGACAACAATCCTATGGAATTTCATAAATAAAAACTTTCAACATATGTATAAACATTTCTTTTGGTGGTGGTCCAAAATCTCATACCGTACAGAACATAGTTAGATACTAAAGCATGCAGTTCCATTGCGCAAAAAAACTGGAAGTTGAAGCGGAGGATTACCTGATATTAACCATCCGATCAGCCGCATTCCCCAACGACTTGTAGACCTCGCGCCCTTCATTGGCTCCGAACCTCTCCATTTCGGATGCGGAGTACCCGTAGTCTCCCGACTCCGGGTTCCCCGGCTGCGCCTGAAGTTGCCAGTACTGGGCGATCAGGTCCAGCTGCCTGGTCGCGTTCCCCGCCAGCCACCGCAGCACCTCCCCTGCCCGGTCCCCATCAGATCAAACCCTCAATCAACAAACTCCTCCCTCGAATTTTTCACCCAATTTTTTAGGAGGCTTACAGATGGATAGAGAGAGAGAGAGAGAGAGAGAGAGAGTACCGGTGGAGAGGACGCCGGGGACGCGACGGAGGAGGGGCATGTCGGTGGGGATGGACTGGACGAGCCATGCCTTGCAAGAGGGAGGAGAGGAGGCGGCCAGGCTTGTGGAGGGCGACCACACCACGAGGAGGAAGAAAAATAAGGACTTCATCGGTTCCCTCCTCTTGCTCTGTGAAAATAGGTTGTTACTTGGAGGATGTTTACCTTTTATAGCATTCGGACCAGAGAACGTCCCTCCAAAGGTGTCATCTGGGCCAGATACGGTCACTGTTCGTGGCTTTAAGAAGTATTTTACGGGCAATGGTCCCGGGAGGCCATGTCGCTAAGATGGGGAGAGGAGTGAAGTTGGCGAAGCGAATGGCGAACCAGATTCCCCCCAATAAAAGCTCGGGCTACGAGGAGTCTTTGCTGGCGTCTAATAATATTTGATTTTTTCTAGTAAATTACAAAAATCTCTCAGATGAATTATACGCTTGCCTCACTATAACTTATTTATATTCAATACTTTAAATCATAACTTAACAAAATATTAATCAAACTGTTAACTTTTAATAGGATCCAAATACCACATAAAAAATTACCAAAATAATTTTATAAAAACCTCCTTAAAGTTTATATTTATGACACTTACATCCAATATTTTATAAAAATCTATACTTACACCCATTTAAATTGTCAGTATTAGTAAAACCGTTTATCTATTATAAAAAGTCAAAATTATCTCTATAAGAAAATAATCTTCCTTTTTCACTTTTCCAACCCTCAGAACTCTTAGAAGTATTATGTCTTCAAGAATCTTCTTCACTTTAAAATTAAGCATCTAGGATTTTTTTCCTACTTCGCCAACCTACCACGAGCGCATCTTCATGACGAGCGGCCAACGACAAGCTTCCTTCTCAACTGACATTCGACGACGAGCATTCTTTCCGACCAGTTTATGTCCTTCCTAATCAAGTTTTGTTTTCACTTTCTCGCCCACATCATAGAGATCGAAGATGCCGGTGTATTATTAGTTGATTTTGAGTTTTACTTGTCAAATACTGTAAGCATGATTTTTTAACATTGTCATTGTGAATGATGATTCCTATATCTACATATGGAGTTATAATAGCTCTGGCAGCCTATCATCAAAAGAATCCAAATCAATACGTATGGAGAACTTTTTTTTTTAGAGGGTGTATTAGTTGTAGTTCATAGTCTAGCTCGGACCATGGACAAGCTAGTTTAACTGATAAAACTTTTGATATTAGTTACCTGCAATAGAAAATTTTAAAGGCATCAACTTATTTGAGAGATATAAATTGTTTTTTTCTTGGCACATGCCTCTTTTCTGATAATTCATCAACATTAAGCCCCAACCCATGGCACCTCATGGCTGCTCTCCTTCTTGGATGGATGTTATATCATTTAAGGTTAGTTTGGTCATTTTCTAAATTTTTTCTTACGTGGCATTTAGGCTCCATTTTTTTTTTTGGCTAAGGCGGGTGGATCATACCTGATGAGTACGGATACACCAAATAAAATCAAAAAACATAATACTTCGGAGTGCCCGGGGCAACTCCCCATCTTCAGCCCACAGGGTACTACCGGGGTGACTTACTACATAACTAGCCACCTAGTCTGCAACCCTATTAGCTTCATAGAAAATATGTTTTGCCTGGAAGGCCCATTGTCCCTCACCATTGCTCAGATATCTCGGAGCAAAGGATGGACACAATCATTACCCCTCGGGGCTCCCCGGATGCAACTAATGACTGTGGCCGAGTTCCCCTCCAGGGCAATGGAACTGGCACATAAGACATACCGGGCGTGACGAAGGTCCGCCTAAACAGTCCTCAACTCCGCACTCAGAACCGAAATGTCAAGTTATAGATTAAAGTATTGGATAAAAACAAACATCAAGAGATAAGCATAGATTTTTTAAATTATTGGATATCAATATAATGTATCTCTAATTTTAGTGTTTTTTTTGTAATTTAGTTATCATTTATAAGTAATTTTGGTTTTTTATACGAGATAATGGGTGTAAATTTAGATTTTATAAATTATTAATATAAATGTAATGAATATAAATTTTAAGGGGAGCTTTTTTATTTTTTTTCAGGTATTAAAGTTATTTTACTTTAATAACTTTCAGCGAGAATGTGAAATCAAAGATTCCTTCTGTCCGATTCTTTCACGGTCGTCGTCGTACTGAAAGCTGTCGCCCAGCCATCGTTTCCTTTTTGTCATGCGTGATTTTCGCCGTTGGGACGCCGAAGTCTCGCGCCGTTTGGACGCCTTGCCATGTCCGTCGGGACCACCGGCCACCGCTGATCAGACGCCAATCCATCGTTTAAACAAAGCCGGAAACGGAGCCCGGGAGTGCAACGGGGGCGGATAGCTACTAAACTTCCGCACGTGCTATTCACGTGAATTGCGAGGCTTTGCTAAAATGGAAGGGTCCAAATCTGAGCACGCTTTGTAAAAATCATTTGCTTTCAAAACATCTGTTGGTACGGTAGATTTCTGCTTCAATAATTGGTTATCTAAAGAAATTATTACTAATGGTGGAGGTACCATAGAAGGAATAAAGATTACAGTTTCTTGATATAGAAAATAATTAAAATTTGGATGGAGGGTGTTTCTTTACTATAATCTCGTGGATCCGCCGTAAACATAACAAGCAGGTGCCTTATCATCCTCCTTTTTTTTTTTCAGTTTGGATCACATCTTTCTATACTTATAAATCAGAAAGAACGGAGAAAATTAAATCCCTCTTCAAAATCTGTCTGAAATATTTACATTTTTCTAAAAAAAATATTTCTATACTTATTAAACATAAAGAAAAAAGAAAACCAAACTCCTCTTCAAAATTCAGAAAATTTTTTATAAAAAAAATTATCTAAAATATCTAACTATCTATATCTATTAAGAACCAAAGATATCATGCCTATTTAAGGCTAATCCATGTTTATCCCAATACGTTCTTAGATTTCCTTTCTAAACAATAACTCTCTAGCTCCCTCAACATCCAATTTTCCTTCCTTCCTCCCTCTTATGATCTCGGTTTTGCCTTGCTTTTTACTGTCATAATAAACCTAGCTAAAAGGAAGAACGCATCGACTTGAAAGGATCATGGTTATATATAGATTTTTATGGATCTTAAATATCAACTGTTGAAGATGCTGGTGTACCACAAAAAAGAGAGAGAGTGTGACATGATAAGATATGCAAAGGTTACTTGAGTGGGAATACCATGGATAGGCATGGTAGGGTCTTGTCTATTTGTTTGCATTATGGGTTGAGCATCCCATAACCTACTTATCAAGCTTCCTCTCTCTAGTCTTGTGCAATAAGAAAATTTTAGAGGCTAGAGATACATCTCTTATAACTCACTATTATAGTCATTGGATATTGCACATCTATGCTTGGTTTGTGAACTTCAATATTTCCTATAGCATTCTTAAATAGTATAGCAAATAAACATAAAAGGTTTTCTTCTTCTTCTTTCTCTTCTAAAATAATCCAACATTTGTTTTTTATCTTTAGTTTTCAATTAAAATTTCGAGGCATTTCAAACTTTTTGTCTAGAAATGATGATAAGATCTTTACATCTATTTGAAGAAATCTTATCTATCTAAATTATTATAGATTTCCAAAAATCAGAAGAAAATCATTACAAAATTAGAGCTATAGCTTTCTACTACGTTTCAATCCAACAATATTATAATTTTTCTGAGAGTTATGGGATATCAATTGTATGTTTCAAAAAGTTCAAAACCACTAAATGTTTAATATAATTACATATCAAATATTTTTATTTTTAAAAAAGCTTTAAAATAAATATTCAAGTAATATAATATAATTTTGATGAAAGCCATCAATTATAATTTTTTATTTTTTATGAGCTATCATTTTTTATTTGGATCTTCTGAATTCGCACATACATTTTTACTAATAATAATAAAACAAAAAATATTATTAGTACCACATGATAATAAAATAAAAATATTTTATTTATTTTCCCTGGAACGCCAACTCCGAGCGCGACACCGCCAAGGCTCCCGCTAGGCGACTAGAAACCCAATCGCAAGCAGCTTCGACCGAGCGTGCCGCAGCTGAGCGCCAGCGGCAGGTAGACGAGAGAAGTCTCCTCCTACACCCCCAACTCCGGCCCAGACAACGCCGAGACGGGACAGGATGCAGATCTTCGTGAAAACCCTAACCGGGAAGACCATCACGCTCGAGGTTGAGAGCAGCGACACCATCGACAACGTCAAATCTAAGATCCAGGTCTCCTCTTCCTCCTCCCTCCAAATTCCTCTTTTCTCTACGGTCGTGCTTGTTCTGGCCTACCTATGGATTTCTTTTTTTCTTTTTTCTTTTTGATACGATATAAATCCACCTATCATAGGTTGACCGAATTAACGCTCTTCTCGATCTTGTCATGTTCTCAAGTTTCTTGATTATTTTCTTTTTTTAAATTGTATCGTGCCGTAGTTTATATTGTTATGCATTAATTTTCACTTGTTCTTCTCCTTTTTAATGTAATGGAATTTATCGAGTGTTTCTGACTGCTTGATGCGCCACAATCCTGTGCTTGTTTGTGAGAGTAAAAATTGAGAGGAGAAGAAGGGTATCAGATATTAGTTTTGAACCTAGGACGGCAGGTCTTTCCACCACGGAGGGTGGCGGCAAGCTAGTTCATTATAAAATCGTTGATTCATTAGGGAAGGTGTTCTAATTATGGTTTTAATCCATAATAATTTCATGGTACTGCAGTTACAACATAAATATATATTGAGGAATCATAAACATATGCTTGACATGAAGCACGCCAACGTCTCAGATCAGCAGGGGCCTTCTTGTAGGATGCATAGTGGGGAGGTCACTATGGCTAGCACTGCATGTTGGTCTTAAAAACATTCACTTGTTATATGCATATATATATATATATATATATATATATATATATATATATATATATATATATATATATATATATATATATATATATATATATATATATATATATATATATATATATATATATATATATATATATATATATATATATATATATATATATATATATATATATATATATAACTTCATGCAGGCAAAATCCAAGAAGGCGATGTTACCATTGGGTAACAAATAGAATTAGGTGTTAGGCCAATAGGACTTATATTCCAGCTGTTTGGCACACTTCTCCTCGGTGCATGCGCTAGGAGCAGTTCTGGATTCAAGCCCAAAAGGTGGCATGCCAACATATTTCTTGGAAACGTAAAAAAAAAAGGAAGAGAGAGAATATCGTGGTAGGGTTTGGTTATAAGTCATAGAGGCATGTTAAGGTGGTGTGCTGGGATAGCCCTTTTTCCCTGTCTGTTATAGTTGTTATTTAGGTCTGGTTTGTGAGGACATTTTTTTTGGCATTTCAGAGGTTCTTTTTTGGGGATCCATCATCTCAGCTTCTCATTTATTCTGCTCCAGCAAACTAAGCTTAAATGTAGAGGGTCTTCTAGTGTAGGAATCTTGCTCATTTTCTTTTGTTTCCTTTGAGACGTGAATTTTATTTGTTGTAGGCATGAGAGAATGGTTTCTTCCTCCGGGGCTTTTTTTCTTGTTATATGTCTTACATCTTTTTGAAAACTAATTGTATAAATATAACATATGATGACCTCGAGAGAAGATTCAATATAAGAATTTAAGATTTAAATGTTGGATCCAATTTTGAAATGATTTTCCTATGTGTGTATGTGAAAGAGGATTTTGTTTTTGCTGGCCAAAGAAGCCAATTTCCTTAAAAAAAACATGGCACATGTGCTTCATTTATGCTATGTTTTTTAAACAAACTAGAAATAAGTTATGTTCCAGTGCAAAGAAGCCTACAATGACTGAAGAATCTTCTATTTTAAATTGATCTACTATTAAAGGTAGGATGGATAAGTTCAAACTTCAAAGATGTTTTCGTTGAATTGTTTGTAAGGTGGTTAACAAAGTAGTTTTAAAAAAGAGGCATACAGTTGGTGGACCATAGAGGGTATGACAAGCAAAGGGACTATACTAAGGATGAACTACCTCCAGCGACCAGCCATCTCCCTCAGAGGTGGGACTGTGTTGGGACTGTTAGATGTAGGTGAGGGTTCAATTTAGGGTCTGGAGTTTTATGCAGTGTTGGGCATAGAATACGTCCATGTAATATTAATTGGAGACCAAAATGCCATAAATAATTAATAGTTTGCAGAGAATTGTTTGAAATTTTACAGGATTTGGGTCAGAACTTGAAGACTTCATCACAGTCCTGTATTCCTAAATTATTATACTATTAGTTCTTCTCCTTCGACCTCTAATGTAGAGGTATAAAATAAATTTAAAAGGAGAGAAATGAGATTTTTGTTGTGGTCACTGTGGAGAGCAGAAAATAGATTTCTTAATCTCTTTGGAGAAAGCTCCATTCAAAGGCATTGGGTAAGACATCTGATGATAATGTGAACTAAAGGCTGTGCAAATATAGGTGAGCAAAGTAGCTTTAAGGAATTGTTTGCATAATATTATCCTTTTTGGAGAAGATTAGAAGTCAAACGAGTTTAACCCTTATGGATTTACCATGCAAATGGAAGTTTTCCTTCATAGTTTGGAGAAATGTTTTGCTATAATTTCTTCTAAAATAGTTTGAAATTGCTCGTCAATACCATGTATTCTGATTTAGTTACTCTGGAATTTGCTTCCCATTATTTCTTTATAGCCTTGGTGGAAGTAAGAGTTCAAATTTTGCAAGAAAGAATTTTTTTTGTGCAAACATATTGCTGGCAAAAACAGAATATATTGAAAAGTTAGCGAACGATAAGAACTTAGGAAAGAGAATGGGTTGAGGGGATGTAATTACGAAACAAATGGGTTTCTGAGAGGTGGTGGAATATCGAGTTCCACAAATTTTAGCTTTTGTGCTAATGTCAGTGTTACATGAAGTAATCATGTCACAAACTACTTAACCAAAGCACAAAAAAAGCCATTTCTGTTCAACCAAATATCAAACAAAAATAAATCAATTAAAATAAAACTTAACAGATCAAGGAAACTGAAAACATGTCAAACCCGATCACCAACTAAGATGCAGAAAATAGGTTTCCAGGAGATGATGAGATATTGATTTTTCCACTCATTCCAACCTTTTCTTCTGATTTCTCACCACATGGCCATAATCAATTATAGAAAAAGAGGGTTTTTGGTCTTTTTCATATGATATAAACAAAACTGAATGCTAACCTGACAAAGTGAAAATCCAATGAACTAAGAAGCTGGAAGACATCAAACCAACCATATTATTTATTTCACTCCTATGCAATCATTTATTCTAATCAACATGACATGATGATAGGTAAATGAAATTCATTCCTCAATGTATACCTGGCAAAGACTGGGCATTTGTTGCCCGCTACCTTGTCAAGCTTTCTTCCTTCATGTTGGTCTTGGAACTGTAATCCTCTCCTGCACTTTTCAAAAATTTATGCTTCTTCAATTTGACCCTAGGGAGCTCCTTCTCCCTTGCATACATGTATTTCTTGTATCTCTTGCAGAACTTCATTCCTTTCTCCACCTGCCAACCAACAAAAATATTCCAACCTTGAGCAATAAATAGTAGAATAAGATCCATAGATTAATAAATTGCGGAATTCTAGAAGGAATCCCACTTCAGCATCTATCAATAAAGAACATTGCCTTCAAAACAAATCTCCATGTGAAGCTCTTCTCTTCTTCTTTTGAGGTTATTCACCCAAGTTTGGGCAGATCACAGAGAGAGAGAGAGAGTGGCGCAGCTACAAAGGTGAGCAGGTAGAAAACTTGAAATAAGAGAGAAAAAGTAGCAAGGATATTTTGCCCAGAAATTATATAGAATATTTTGAAATTTGATATAGTACGTATTTATTCCTTATTTTTATTATGATTTATTTGTACTTTTCTAGTTATATATATGTATGTGTAAATACATATAAATGGCAATTAGTTTTTTTTTTTTAATAGAATCTGCCTAGAATCTACCTAACTGCTTGGCTTCTATATAGGCACTACGTAATCTCCATGCTGCCCACATATGGCAAATAACCATTAGAGTACTAGAAACATTTTAGTTGAAGCTTTATTTTGAACAAGTTTGTGTTGTCAATTAGATTATACTGATAATACCTCTCTTTTTGTGAGCCCAATCTTGTCAAATTGAAAATTTTATATTTCTTCTTTTCTTTGAATGGATGACTAACTTAAGAGTGAAAACAATTGGAAGTCTGGTGGAGGATGACTGAAAAGGGTCTGGTGGATTTTTTTGTGATACAAGGTGATCCATCAATGTTTTCAAATTGTGAATATTCGATGATTAGTTCTCAACCTAATATCAACTCTTTATATTTCTATCAAATTCTTGACTAATGCAATTTTGGGAAGAGGACCTTGCTAGGAAACCTAGAATACCAGTTAGGGAGAAGGAAAGTGTACCTGATTGGTTATACAATCTAAGTTCATGCAAGCAGGGAGCGGGCATATGGATTTCACGTAGATTTGGGAGTTCTTTTTGGACTATGAAAGAATTAGCAAGGTTGGTTTCCAGAGGCAGAGCAAGACAGAACCAATTCAAAACAAGCAAATATGTTGAGTTGATTCCATTTGGATGGTAAAGATTGATTTGTTGTTGTTTTTGTTACTTCTTTATGGAAGGATGGCATTGGATTAAATATATTATTTACTTAAATCCTCCCAATCTTGGATTAATTCAAGAAATCCAACAAAAAACAAAATAAAAATAAAATAATTCATTTCAGATTTGTTCGTCAGACACAGATAGAATGTTCTAGTGGAGAAAATTCTGGTCAGATGTTACACTGCTTTATACTTGCTTGACCTAGAGGTCAATTTAGCTTCATCAAACTGAACCAAAAGAAGGGTTTTTTTAGGAAAAAGATTAAAGAATGTTCTTAGAAATGTGCCTCCTTGGGTAATCTGGACATGGCTGCTGAGCTCATAATTCGTCACATTATGCACTCGGAAACATATCCCTTATTTTAATGCTCTACTAAGATTTATAAAGCCTTGTTTCTTTTTACTTTTTCTTTTTTAATTTAACAAGTGGTGGGATCACTGTTGTCATCATTATTGGTGTCCTAGGACTCTTGGTTGATTTGTGCCAGACCATGTCCAGATAGGGAACTTCCCTTCTCTCCAGTCTCTGTGTACTTCATACACATGTTTTTATTCCTGAAAGCATCTCTTTAGTGCTATCAGTATCCACATTTGATTTCTGAAATACATTGTTAACTAATTTTATGGTAACTATTTTGAAGATAATCTGCCTGTGACACCTAATGTGGCTGATTGGTCTTTTCTTTGAAGTTTACTGTGGCATTTTCTTTTTGATTCCAGTAACTTAGATCCTGCATCTATGAACATTTCCTTGTTTCCTTTGAATTGTTATTTGCATCATGTGGAAGTAGAACCAGCTTGTTATATTGATGAATTTGATCAGTAAATTTCAGTAAAGTTCTTGTAGAGATGATTGATAAGATTATGAAACAAAATTGAGGTTATAGAAAATTGTTAATCTGTAGAGCTACCAAGGGATCTGCATATGTCAGCTTAAGGATTTTCTATCAATTGCTTTGCTCTGGGAACCTCTCTCTAAGCTAGAAATATTCTAAAATTTAACAAAATTAATTTAACAGAACTCAGACATCTGTGATTACTCAATCCAAAAGATATGTGAATATAACATATATTGTTTTGTAGCATTAACAATGATGCTTTATGCTTAAAGCAATTTTCATGGTTGATCAGTATGGATTCATGCCTTTCAATATTAAAGGCATTTCTGTTTTTGTTTAATGTTAGATTGAATGTCTTCTGGATTATGCTGCAGGACAAGGAGGGTATACCCCCAGATCAACAAAGATTGATTTTTGCTGGAAAGCAGTTGGAAGATGGTCGAACCCTAGCTGATTACAACATTCAAAAAGAGTCAACACTGCATCTGGTTTTAAGGCTTAGGGGTGGAACAATGATCAAGGTGAAGACACTTACTGGAAAGGAAATTGAAATTGACATTGAACCCACTGATACCATTGATAGGATCAAGGAGCGAGTAGAGGAGAAAGAAGGAATTCCACCAGTGCAGCAAAGGTACCCTTTCATTGAAATTTTTGTTTTATGTAAGCAAATCTTATCTAATCTATATTAGCTGCTATTGTTCTCTTGACATCAATGTCATCAGAAGCATCTTCAGTTGTTATTTTCAATGTGCATTGCTTTTATGCTCATTTTGTCTCCATGAAGAATTAATATTCCATTTTAATATTTGCAGTTCATATTGTGTTATGCCTAACAGAAATTTCTTTACAATTCAATTGCCATTTAATTACTGTTATTAAATTTTATGTGAAAACTTGATCTTGCTTGGCATTTTGTACGTTAAGGAGCAATTTCAGATGATAAATTTTATTTCTTTTTCTTTGAAACTTGTTTATCAGTATGATAGATTTCTGTAGTAACAACGTTTTATTTTCCATTCATTGATGTTTACTTGAACAGTTTTACATTGTATATACTGGGAAACAAATGTTAGTGCGGAAACTAAAGAATTGGTTATGATACTTTGATCACAATATGCGTATAATAGGCGGGGGTTACTGGTGAAGCAACATACCCAGATTACCTCATTTTCATGTCTATCAAACATCCCCACTAATGAAGGAAAATATGCATTGCCTTGCAATTTTCTGTTGGATTATTTTAAAACTTAGTTAGCTCTTGTTAAAAATTTATGAAGATTGATTCCAAACAGCGGGCAGCTAAATTCTGGCTAAAATATTAAATACTCCTTCAGTTTGTCCTCTTAAATATAGTCTTTTAAATGACTATGTTGGCAATTGGCGACGGATTATCTTTTCTAGCAGCTACATTGATCTTGGACATAATTATTGAAGGTTATTTATTTGCCTCTTTTATGTTTCCTCATCCGTCGAACATAAAAATCAGAAATTAGGTTTGTTGCAGATTGCAGCTGATGGATTTTTTCTGCTGTTTCACATGGGATCTGATCGGGCTTCCTTAGTTTCATGGACTCAAAGGATATCAGTTTGGTTATTAGCCAAATGAAACTGGTATGATTTCACCAAAACGCACAAGGGGGAGGGGGAGAGAGAGAGAGAGCGCGAGTGCGCGCGCGCGCGCGCGCGCGAGAGAGAGAGAGAGAGAGAGAGAGAGAAGGGGGGGAGGCCAAAAACTTTTTCATATGTGCTTCTGATGCACATAGATCATGATTTAGGTGAGCATTCTCAATTTCTTTGGCTCATCATGTACTTGGCCCTCGAGCCCTACAAACACCCTTTTTTTGTGTCAAGTTGGTTCATTAGCAAGAAATTTCCAAGTTTCTTTTTTTCCTTAAAATTTTTAGGCATTCTTGTAGATCATGTTTGACTAATATGTGAAATGAAACACAGTTGACCTTCCCACATTTTTGCTCCGAGAATTTTGTAGCTCCCTAGTGTTATTGTGGATACAGATTTATAATTTAGATGGCCTGTGTTTGTATTTTGCACTGATTAGATTTGGATTGAACCTTAGAGTTGTAGCTCATCCTAGTGCAAAACTGGAACTGCATGGCGTAGAGATCTCAAGTGAACAAGGGGTATCCTTCATTTGTTTCAGATGATTTCTTTTAATTGTTTCAGTTGCAATTATTTTAATCGCATATTCGTAGATCATTGTGAGCTTACTGTTGAGCTTTCTGTCTATATTTTTTTTTGTATTTCAACTTCTCTATTCTTGTTTGCTGTTTTCTAATATATAACTTTCTATTTTGTAATTTTGAACCAAAATCTTGTGTTCTCCACAATGGCAGATGAATTCTGTTTTTTTTTTTTTGTAATCTTTTAACAAGAAAATTATATCCTTGCAGTCATTGTTATGATGAGCATTATGTAAAACTCTGAGAGCAATTTCCACTCACTTAAGTGGCTTAGGTCAAAACTCCTAGTTGGTGAAGGATGGTCTATTACTGATATTGGCTTATTTTTATTTAAGATGTGTCTCTCATTGCTGGGTTGCATTGCCCCATCTCAATATTTCATTTCCTTGTGCAGGCTCATATATGCAGGAAAACAGCTTGCTGATGACAAGACTGCCAAGGATTACAACATCGAGGGTGGTTCTGTCCTTCATCTTGTGCTTGCTCTAAGGGGTGGTCTGTAGCAGGAGCTCATGTATGTACTACTGCAACTGTTGTGTTTTTGCAGCTCTTGACATCAAAATAAATACTTGGCACCTTTTGGGAGTGGTTTTATATGTTCCAATGAGAGGCAAATTTGCCGCTGTTATTGAAATTGCATGAATGCTTAAACTGATTAGACTTGTGAGCTTCAAGACTTGCTTGTTGGATATTATGCTGTTCCTGTTATTTAGGTCTTCTTATATGGCTTTGTTGTAATTTTGTTCTTTAAGTACTCGTTGAGTAAAGAGATAAATGTATCAGTGTTTTTATGCATTTACCTATGGGCAGTTGTCAATATTGCTTGAGCCATTATACATGAATTACTGGAGCAAATGTTGGATGCAAGCTGGTCCTGGATTGGCCCATGGTAATCCTAGGTGGTCGAACATAGAGTTTTACAGTGGCTTGTTGACTGTAAAATGTAATGAAGACCACTATTATACTAACCTTTTAGGTTTTTCTAGTGGGATTAGAAGTAATGTTAAGCAAATAACTGAAATGGTGAATGTATTCATTTGCTACTGTTTTGGTTGGTCTGGAATATGTTAGTGTTTATATGGTTGACATAGAAATCAGCCAATTCTTTGCTTATTTTGAGTAGATATAGGTGTAACATACTCATGAAATCATAAGAATATTATTGGAACCATAATTCGATCTATCGAAAGCAAGCTTAGGGATATAAACTTGTTTTGTGTCTATTTTACATATGCCATCAGACTGATGGATCTATACTATGAGCTATATTGGAGCGGTTGTTTACTCTCATTTGTTTCATTTCCCCCTATTTAATTGAAAACGTTATGGGGTGAAGTGTAGATCTAGGTTAAAATCAAGTTAATGGAGAGTCTAAATTTTAGGCAGATCGAAGCTGCTGGATGCAGTCTAAATTTTAGGCAGATCTAGGTTCTACTTTGAGGAGAGTGTAGGCTTTGGTGCAATGGATGCTAATAGTAGGCATCTGTAGTGCACATGAAATGGGGTGCTTGAATTTTCCATCAGATAAAATATAAATTTCTGTTGATTAACTTGGTAAATAAACTCTATTTGTTGGAAGGTAAAGTCCTCTTGCTTCTCTCTTGGAAGTAGGGTGTATTTAGTAAAAGATGGAAGTGGTTACCTGTAGTCCGCATTCTAGTAGTGTAGACATGGGTCGGTATGTGCACTGACACATTCTGATATCTTGGCTGATGCAGTAGCCGGCTTGGGGCGCAACATCTTGGACTTAATCCACTGTAGTATGGTCTTTAAATCACTGATGAGATTTTGATTCTTGCTGACAGTTGACATTGCAACTAGAAATAATTACCACCATAATCATTAAACCTGGTCCCATCTATCGAGTGTAGATTATGAATTCTCATTCAAGAAGTATCATCTAGCATTGTCTTAGATATTGTTTATAACTTTTCTCTATTTTTTGTTATCACTTGTAAATCATTTATATTATTTCTTTGCCTCTTTCGACATCGTTTAATTGGAAATTTAAGATTAAGATGCACAACCATGTGGCTAGAAGACGAGGGCTTCAAAAATTCTTTAAAATTATTATTTCATGTTGAAAGGAGTGGATTATCAGAAAATAAGATTGGCACCATGTGTTCTCTTATGTTTCAATAGAAGAGTTATGATTTTCTCAAAATGATTATTTGCATACGTATATGCTGATAGAGTAAAAATATATCTACATTTTGGCCGTTTTTTTATAGCAGTTTGGCTTAAGAGTCTACTTGTATTTATATACAAGTTTCCAGGCACTTGTGCACCAAGTATTTAGTAACCAACAGCAGTTTCTACTTTTCTCTTTCCAGGTGCATCAATATGTGCTATATTGCACTTCCAATTCTCACTCGCTTGTAGATGGCACAATAAGTTGACATATTATTTGCCTAATTACAAATTTCACATTTTTAATTATCTCCTCAAGTATTTATTAGAGATTTGTAGATAAGGAAACCTTTAAAAAACTAGAGCTATGATCCTTGTGCTTTTGATCGGCATCAAAAGATATGGTCAAAATGTTGGTGTATTTTTTTTATATGTAATTCTTAACCTGTTACTGTGAATAGAGAATTTAGCATTAAACACGTATTATTTATATTTCAGCAAAGAATCTTATACTAGACTTAATTGGATTCTTGTATGTTGGTCATAAATTTATGAAGATTCTTTTCTTTTCCATAGAAAGGCAATCGTTTAAGAATGCGACAAAGCTTGAATTCTTTACTGTAGAAAAAGATATAGCAATATTGTGCATTGCTTAGAAAAAAAATGTAGTTGTACCTTGCTTTCGACATTTAGCAACAATTAATCCCTAAAGACAAACTAATTAAGCTTTACGTCTAAAGCCATATCTCCAAGCCGTGATAAACTTTGTCATGTTTTGGCTGATGAATATTATCATGTCTGAGATATTCAATGCAATTTCCTTATCTAGGTTCATTCATTTCATCCTCTTGGTTTTTTCTCGGCCTTCCCTTGTGATGCAATCTTTTTGCCACTTTCGTGGCCTGTTATTGCTATCCATATTGGTTATAGAATGTGATACGATGAGATAGAATACAATAAAAATAAAGATAAAATACAATAGAAAGAAAGATGGAGAGTGGGAGTCCAAGCAAATTTTTAAAATTTAAATGGTAATTAATTTCTGATCCTTCCAATGGCTGCGCTATAACAAAATATCCCTGTCGATCGGAACTTCTATTTCTGGTCTACAGTTATCGGTCTTTATAATTTTCGGTCCATGATGGCTATTTCAGTGTTCTAAAATTTTGAAGATGCCCCCCATGGCCCCTACACTATAGCACGTTGATTATTCTCGATATCCTAGGTGATCCTAATTAATTGTATTCCCTTTATATTCAATTTCTAGCAAGTATATCAAAGAGAAATTTAGCAGTGCCACCAAGTCAAATTGTACGGTTTATAACACCTCCATGAATAAATCCATCCTAGCTAAATTGTACGGTTTTACTGCCTTCTTCCATTAGTTCAAGCCTGTTCGACCACAAGACTCTATTATTCACAGACGCGCAGTGGTCTAAGAATCCAATGGAACCCATGTATGCCTGTAGCCATGGAAGATGACCTTATCATCCCACTCCAACTAGTCCTACGACTGGGGCAATAAGATCTAATCCACTCAGGATGGTCTCACTTTTTGACGCAAGCATGTCGATTCCAGCACATAAAACTTGCTTTCCCGAATAAAGGAAGCATCTCAGTTGCTCATGAAAATATTCATAAGAATGAAGGGTCATGATAACATAGCTTTTACGTTGAAGCTCCATAATTTACTATAACATCTAAGAGTATGTTAATTCCCAATCTCCCAAAATCCAATCCCTACTCTCTCTCAGTATTCAAGTCCCATTCCGATTTTGATTCCGGCCATTCTGATTCGGGTTCCGGTTCCGATTCCAGTAACCAGACGCACCCTAAGTTTAATAGGAATTTTGAGGCTTTCTTGATCATGACATAATTGTTTAAAGGAAACCTCGCCATGCTTGATGTTAAAAAAGTAAGACGAGCTTTTCCCCCGGAGCTATATGTGTGTAAGCTAAGAAAAGAAATGTAAAAGGTGGATGTCTGTCTCCTTCCTTTGATCGTTTGTCCACGATTTGTTGAAAAAGCTCTCTCTCTTTTGTCTCATTTAGTCCATGAGTGTCTTCTCTTTTTTACTTGACCATAAAAATGAGGGACCACAATAAGCTTGGATCTGAGGGAATCTAGATTGCTAGGTCTAGGACCGATCTTGGCCCAGTAGTAAATGAACATCCTGGAACAGCCCAGCTCAATCCAGCCCAAACATAATATGTTTACCATCTCCATGTCATCATAAGGCCTCCAGAGAAAGAACTAGAAATCTCGGATTAAAAAAAAAAGAGCACATTCAGAGTTTTTTCTGAGAAGGGCGGGACCGATCCTACATGATAATCCTTACACATAGCAGACAAAACATAATTCGGTACCAGAATGAAGGATGGATTTTAAGAATGAGAAGATATGCGGCTGAATTGGATTCTAGGAATTTGTCCATGAAAATCCAACCTATGTCAAGTTCTTTGAATTTGTTCTGCTGCTAAATTTTCTAAACTCTTACAAACCACACAATTGTTAGGCTCTCTCTCCATGATCATCTGTTAGCTATCCTTTTATGATAGGTACCTTGATGAACAATGAGAGCTTCCGAGTCTGTCGCCTAGGATTCACTCTCCAATCCTTTTGCAGGACTCTTAAACTCCAACAATGGCTGAAGATTGTTGAAGCACTTATCAAGTAGCAACTGTCACCATGCCATCTCCCACCTACATAAAACGGTGAAAAATAGCAACTCGTAGCCCACAGTTCATGTGTGGGAGCCTACCCACCAACTCGTGACTAGGGTATACAGCACAATATGGTATTGTTATATCATCATCAAATGTCACATAGCTGTAATAGCAGCAATTCCGCAAGTGGCTTTGGATAATAAAAAAACTTAAGGTCCAGAACACCTGATTAGATTAGTTTTCTTTTCCAGATAAACTCTTACGTAAATAGCAACTCAGACATGTCCCTGACTCTAACTCGAGGAAACTCAATTTTATCCATTCCTACATGGCGAAAGGATCTCTAGCATTTGGTACAAGGAATGCAAAAAATGTGCTAAAAATTAGAGCGAAATAACAGTCTCATATCCGATAAGTTAAGGACTCTTATGGTGCTTATATACTCTTACAACTATTCATCTAAATATTCGAATTTTTAAGATAGGATCTTATCACGATATCAGATCTATTGTGCATCATAATCTAGATCTATCAGTTATATCGGCCCCTGCCGAGAGATTCTAAGGTTGTGGAGGATCCGGTAGAGCGGAGTAGGACCCTATCAACATCCAGTGAGAGGTGAAAACTTTTAAAGTTTCTTCTTCTTTGACTAGAGGTGAATAATTTTCTCCTTGTTCTTTCCCCATGTTGCCACCTCTTTGATCTGGACATGGTCTCCCTCAATAAAGCAACTCAAGTATTGTTATTCAACTTCTATGCCAACCCTTGCTTGATGCACTAAAATAAAATATGTATGAATCCTCTTCTTTATCACTTGACATGGGTCCAACTCCTAATTGATAAAAGGCCTTATTAGGCTAAAGAACACTTGTCACAATGGGCCTAACCAACTACCACCAAACAATCTGACGTTCCATGGGAAAGGATTTAGTTGACAGGCATCGCTAGATCTGGATTCTATTCCAGATCCATGTTCAACCAGTCTGTCCTAGTTTGATAGTTGATGACACCTGGTCTACCCTCATTTGTATAACAAGATTAACAATAGCATAAGACTTTGGATCGGCCATCAACTCTTTTTGTAATCGTTTTTAGCGTTTACCAAACATCAGCAAACGACTGAGACATGCAGTGTCTACGCAGCGGATATATTTATTTCTTACCGTAATTTGGAGGTGGAGTACAATCGAAACGGCCGAAATCATGATCCGTTGATGTAGAAATACCAGCCGTTTGATTAGCTCTCTCTCTCTCTCTCTCTCTCTCTCTCTCTCTCTCTCTCTCTCTCTCTCTCTCTCTCTCTCTCTCTCGTAATAATGTACAAGATACAAAAGAAAATAAAGCTAAAAGGAATATAAAATAAAAGTTAACATTTTCGCATTCAAAGGCTTGTTATTGCATCCATGCAAACTATTGCCGCCGAGAACTGACTTGCCCTAGGACCGAGTGAGAGAGATGCTGGAGTGCTTGGCGACGAGCTATTTTGATCGTGCATAGCCGTAGTTGGAATGGAGAGCTGTTGTCAGGGTCCTGGCCTACGATCAAGCTCCGACCAAAAACAGTAAAGACAAAGAAGTCCTCTTTCTGGAGTGTGCTTGGCGGAGACCCTTTAATGCTTGAGTCAGGATGACGCTCTGTGATTAGAGAAGATTCTCAGTGGTTCGTCAAGGCATGCGAGCACTTACCGAAAGGTTTCCTGGGAGTAGATTGTATAGGCATAGGTGCAAGCCTGTCACCCATAATTTGGGCACGTGAGTCGGCTAGGATTGGCAGGCCCCCGCACATTCCAAGAATCAGGTGCTGGTGTTTCACACACAAATCATGTCTTGACCGTTTGGCTGGAGTGATCTCAGAGGTTGTTCGAGATTTCGACCGAGATGTCGCTATCTATGGAGAGTGTTTAAAATTTGAAATTAGCTGCACGCTTCTGGGCTGGTCATATGGCGAGCTTTAATTAGTATCCATAGGCTTCATGGCAAGCTTTGGTTGGCCGGCCTTTCATACGAGCTTTGTGGTTAGTTCGGAGACCCATGACAAAGGATAGAGGAAAGGTCAAATGGAAGGACAGAGGAATGGTTACAATCAGTGTCTTCCTTCCACGAAGCTTGCCAGTTCGCTGCAGCATTTGCCGCGCTATACATATGTCAAGTTGACAAGGAATTCAGGGAGGCATACAGCCGAAGGATATCTCCTAGCAATGGATTCTGAGATGGAATTCTAGGGCCGTTCTATATGTATAACAGAGTCACCTTGAAGAATTAAGTTGTTTGCAGATCAAGCCCAAAATAGCTTCCTTGAGCCCCTCTCAAGGCTCCCCGAATTTCTACATCTGGGACAGCGTTTGCGAAGAGCCTTCTTAATGCTACCAACAAAACCCGTCCATCATGAACCATTATTATGAAGCCGGCACCACCGTAATTATCCTCTAGAGAACCATTAAAATTAACCTTTAGCAATCCATAGGGGCTGCCTCCATAGAGTGCAGGACTTCTGGAGCCAGTAGAATGTAGTCGGTAATTTGCTTTGCCTTCCACAAACGCTCCTTGTTCTTTTGAGACAATACTAGGCATGAGATACTTCATTCTATGTACCAACAACTTAGGGCTCGTTTGGTTCGGGGGAAAAGAAGGGGGAAAGTTTGGTCAAAGGAAAAATAATGAGATGCCACTTGTTTGGTTGGAATTTTCAAAGAAGAGAGATGAGAAAGTTGTATTCTCATGGGAATATGATTCCCATATTTCATGGCAAAGTCTTTTCCATGAGAAACATGGAAAAGTTACTTTCCCATGAGGTAGGAATCACTCTATCTTTATTTTTTTCCAAAAAGACCCTTCAGCATTAAAGAGACATTAAAGATCTATTTTTTATTAAGAGTATAATAGGAATTACACATAATTTTCTAGGAAGGTGGATGATCAACCAAACATAAGCACTCTGAAAATCTATCACTTTTCCATATTTAACCAAACATGCCAAAAGTACATTTATAGGCATTCTCTTTCTAGGGAATCTTCTTTCCAGAAATCATATTCCTATGCACCTTAGGGATCAGCATTAGCTCTGTCGGCATAGCACGTGTGTCCAAATCCTCTTGCACTGCTGCTAGAACATTCTCTTTGATGATAGGCCAAAAGAATTTCAAACACGAGGAGGGAAGATTTATACGCACGTTGTGAACAAAGGGACACCACTTGCTCTGAAGATGGTCATATAATAAACTTGCAATCTCCTCCTCTGAAGTGACTTTTGTTCCTTGCTGGTTTGGAAATCTTGTTGTTCCCGTTCCTCCATCTTCTTAAAATGGTACTTCTATGGAAAAACCTTGTGTTCATAGCACTTTCAGCTAGCCACAAGCTTGGAGCTTTCTGACACCGCAAGATTTCCTTGCTGCCAAAGAATTCTGGTATGCTCCCTTAATTTCCGAAAAAGTGTAGCATACCGAGGTTGAGGAAATCCAACCAATCTCACATCTTTCACCTGTATTTTTTTTAAATAGATTACTGTTAGAATAAGTGGCTCATATTAAGTGGTATTCTTATTTGAGTGGTACACTGGTATTCTAACGGAGCGGAGCGGAGCGACCGGGTATTTATCTTTAGGATAATTATGTAATGTTTTATTTTACCAGGGATGCTGATAGGGATTGGGACTCTAGGGTTAGGGTTTTTTCTATATATATCTTGTAACCCTTGTTATTTGGTGATAAGAAAAGTTACGGCCGTTTCGCTTCCGTGGACGTAGGCACATTGCCGAACCACGTAAATTCCTGTATTTAATTTTTTCTTCCTCTTCCTTTCTCAATTCTGTGCATTGTTCTGTTCGCCGTTTGGATCTTGTATTTTCGCAACAATTGGTATCAGAGCCCAGGTTATCTTTCCTGCGGCCGTGGGCGGTGTTCTTCACGTGGGGAGATCAGAGGCGTCTTCTCCCAAGCCGAGGAAAGGCAAGAGGTTTTTTTTCTCCCGGTGGGTTCTCTCTCGAACGCCGTGAAGAACCAAGAGAAGAGAAAGGGGTTGTTCCAAGCCGTGGGAGGTTGTTCACGTGAAGGGAAGGGAGATTTGTTTTCTCTGTTTCACGGGGGGGAGGGGGGGGGGGGGGCTGAGGGGTTTGTGTCCTCTCTCCCAAGGCTCTCTTCCCAAGCCGTGGGTGGTTTTTCTTCACGCAGAAGGGGGAGTTTTTTGGATCGCAGGAGGGGGAGTTTTTGGTTTTGACATTTTCTTCTTCCCAAAGCCGAAAACGTTCTCGTCTTCTGTTCTTCCGACGGCTCCCGAGCGGAAGGAAGGAGAAAGGCCCCTGTGACGACCGGCTGGAGGTGAACAAAGGAGGAGGTTCTGATTCAGCGGCGGAGAGGAGATCCGCCGTGTCCTTCCATTGTCGCGCACCGTCACGCGCCTAGATCCAGCCGAGAGAAGAGGAGCCGTGCGTCTCCACCGCCACGTCCTCCCACCAGCGTCCGCATCCGCCGTCACGCGCCTGATCCCGTGTGAAGGGGAGGAGAGGATCTCTGCCGTTCGTGGCCAGAACCAGAGAAGAGGACCTCCCGTGCGTTCGCGCCCGCTGCCGCGCGTGGATAGACTCGGAGGAGGAGCACCGTCTGCACCCGTGCTGCCGCCAACGCGCATCTGCGGCCGTCCGTGGACAGATCCTGAGAGAAGGGGCGTGTTTGGTATTTTTTCTTATTTTTCATCAGATCCTATTTTTCTCTATTTTATTTTGCAAAAAGATAAGATTGTAAGGATGTCTTCTGCAAAGTTCGATGTGATAAAGTTCGATGGAACTGGAAATTTTGGGCTATGGAAGAGGAGGGTGAAGGATCTGTTAGTATCACAGGGTATGGTGAAGGCCCTGTATGGAAAGAAACCAGATGACATGGGTAATGCAGAGTGGAAGGAATTGGAGGCTAAGGCTGTTTCAAATATACGACTTTGTCTGGCTGATGATGTGATGTATCATGTCATGGACGAGGAATCGCCGGTGGCAATTTGGTCAAAGTTGGAAAGTCGGTACATGTCCAAGTCATTGACGAACAAGCTCTATCTTAAGCAGAAACTGTACGGTCTTAAGATGATAGAGGGTGCTGATTTAAGCCAACATATCAACGTGTTCAATCAGATTATCAGTGATTTGCAGCGAGTTGATGTGAAGTTCGAAGACGAAGACAAAGCGTTGATGTTATTGCATTCTTTACCCGCTTCTCCTACGTACGAAAATTTGGTTACAACTCTGACGTGGGGAAAGGAGACCCTAGAGTTAGAGGACGTCATTGGAGCCTTGTTAGGTTTTCATCAGAGGAAGAAAGCTAGTGCTGAGAGTTCTCAGGGAGAAGGTTTAGTGGTGAAGGGTAACCAGGAGCGTGGAAGAAGCAATACAAGGAATGGATCAAATCGCAGTAAATCTCGGTCTAAATCCAGGAAAAAGAAGAGCATAACGTGCTACAAGTGTGGAAAACAGGGTCACATAAAGCGGAATTGTCCTGAAAAAAGAAAAGGTAAAGATGATGACAAATCTGAAGGGTCCAAGTCTGCAAATATAGTAAAAGAAGATACAGAGAGCAGTGACGGTGACATACTTTCAGTTTCGTCCAGTTCAGATCATCTCGCTGATTCTTGGATTCTGGATTCAGTATGTTCCTATCACATGACGCCCAATAAAGATTGGTTTGACACCTACAGGTTAGTTAATTCTGGTTCTGTTTTGATGGGTAATAATGCATCTTGCAAAGTCATTGGAATAGGGAATATCAGAATTACTATGTTTGATGGTGTGGTTAGAACGTTGTGTGATGTTAGACATGTTCCAGATTTGAGAAAGAATCTAATTTCATTGGGTACCTTAGACTCTAACGGATTTTGTTACAAGTCTCAAGGTGGAGTAATAAAGGTTAGTAGAGGTGCTATGACAGTGATGAAGGGGCAGAAAGTAGCAGGGAACATCTACAGGTTGATAGGAACTACTGTTGTAGGTGGAGTTGCTGTTGCAGAATCTGAGTCTGATAATACAGTCTTGTGGCATATGCGTTTGGGTCATATGAGTGAACGTGGTATGCTGGAACTGCATAAAAGAAATTTTCTGAAGGGTGTTAAAACTTGCAAACTGGATTTCTGCAAGTATTGTGTTCTTGGAAAACAGAACAAGGTTCAATTCAGGACTGCCACGCACAAGACAGAGGGTATTCTTGACTATATTCATACAGATGTTTGGGGACCAGTCAGAATAGCATCACGGGGTAGACATACATATTTCGTAACTTTTATTGATGATTTCTCGAGAAAGGTCTGGGTGTACTTCATGCAGCACAAGTCAGAAACGTTTGCCAAGTTCAAGTTGTGGAAAGCTGAAGTAGAGAATCAGACAGGGAGAAAGATCAAATGCCTCAGGTCAGACAATGGGACTGAGTACACAGATTCAAAGTTCATTGAGTTTTGTGAGCAGCATGGGATTAAGAGACACTTCACAGTACGCAAGACACCTCAGCAGAACGGTGTGGCGGAAAGGACGAACAGGACTATAGCTGAAAGAGCACGGTGTCTCAGGTTAAATGCAGGGCTTGCAAAGAACTTCTGGGCAGAGGCAGTGAATATGGCATGCTTCTTGATTAACAGGTCACCTAGGGCAGCACTAGATGGTAAGGTTGCAGAGAAGGTATGGACAGGTAATGAGGTAGACTACTCAGGTTTGAGAGTATTTGGATGTCCTGCCTATGTGCATATTCCTAGTGAGGAGAGGTCAAAGCTAGACTCGAAGTCTAGACAGTGTATCTTTCTGGGGTATCAGAAAGGGGTGAAAGGGTACAAGCTTTGGGATCCGAAGGCAAACAAGGTGGTGATCAGCAGAGATGTGGTTTTTGATGAGAAAGCCATATTGAAAAGTACTCAAGAAGAAGAGAAGCAGATGCCAGAAAGTTGTAGCAGCAATAAGCAGGTGGTGCAGGTGGAGTTAGAGAGTTCTGTCAAGGAGAATAATGTTCAGGGTACGGAGACTTCTACCTCAGCCGATCAAGAGCAACATAATATAACCACAGACAGACCCAAGCGTACTATCAAGCCACCAACTAGGTATGGTTTTGAAGATTTGGTTTCCTATGCATTAATCACTAGCAGTGGAGATCCTACTACTTTTCAGGAGGCAGTACACAGCCAGGAGAAGAGTAGATGGATGGGTGCTATGATGGAGGAGATGGAATCTTTAAATAAAAATCAAACATGGGAGTTGGTGGAGCTTCCGGAGGGGAAGAAAGCGATAGGATGCAAGTGGGTGTTCAAGAAAAAGGAAGCAGTATCAGAAAAAGAAGGGAAAAAGTTCAAGGCACGTCTGGTAGCAAAGGGATACTCACAGAGAGCTGGGATTGACTATGATGAGATTTTCTCCCCAGTGGTCAGACACACTTCCATCAGGGTAGTGTTGGTATTGGTAGCACATTGCGATATGGAGTTAGAGCAGATGGATGTAAAGACAGCTTTTCTTCATGGTGAGTTGGAGGAGCAGATTTACATGCAGCAGCCAGAAGGGTTTTAAGAACCTGGACAGGAGCACTTAGTCTGTAAATTGAGAAAGTCACTTTATGGGCTAAAGCAATCTCCGAGGCAGTGGTACAAGCGTTTTGACTCCTACATGATTCGGATTGGCTACAGGAGATGTGAGTATGACTGTTGTGTTTATGTGAGGAGCCTTGATGATGGTTCTTTTATTTTTCTGTTACTTTATGTGGATGATATGTTGATTGCTGCGAAGAGTATGAATGAAGTCAACAAGTTGAAGACTTTGTTGAGTAGAGAGTTTGACATGAAGGATTTGGGCGCGGCCAAGAAGATTCTTGGGATGGAGATTCGCAGGGACAGAGATTCCAGAAAATTGTGGTTATCTCAGGGTAGTTATATACAAAAGGTGTTGGAGAGGTTCAGCATGGGTAATGCGAAGCCAGTGAGCACACCTTTAGCGAATCATTTCAGATTGTCTACCTCACAGTACCCAAAGACAGAAAAAGAAATTGAAGACATGTCAAAGGTTCCATATGCTAGTGCAGTGGGGTGTCTGATGTATGCTATGGTTTGTACCAGGCCGGATTTGGCGCATGCAGTTAGTGCAGTGAGCAAGTTTATGGCGAATCCAGGGAGACAGCATTGGGATGCAGTCAAGTGGATTTTCAGATACTTGAGGAGTACTACAGACCATGGTATCATGTTTGTCAGACAGCAGGATGATCCTTCAGTCGTGGGGTATGTTGATGCAGATTATGCAGGGGACTTGGATGACAGGAGGTCGACTACAGGCTATGCATTCACTCTTGCAGGAGGGCCTATCAGTTGGAGGTCCATGGTACAGTCTCTAGTTGCACTATCTACGACTGAGTCAGAGTATATGGCAGTGGCTGAGGCTGCCAAGGAAGCATTGTGGTTAACGGGATTAGTCAAGGAGCTGGGTGTTCAGCAAGGTGGAGTTCAGTTGCATTGTGACAGTCAGAGTGCGATCTATTTGGCGAAGAACCAGGTGTATCATGCGAGAACCAAGCACATAGATGTGAGGTATCACAAGATCAGGGAGTTGGTTTTTTCCGATGATATATTGCTTGAGAAAGTTCACACTTCTTAAAATGCAGCAGACATGTTGACAAAACTCGTTACTGCAGACAAGTTCAAGCATTGCTTGAACTTGGTTAACATCTCTAGGTGCTAGAGAGGATGTGTTCCAACCTATCAGCGTCAGGTGGTGTCCCAGGTTATTTTTCTCCTAAGGGGTAAATATTCGCCAAGGTGGAGATTGTTAGAATAAGTGGCTCATATTAAGTGGTATTCTTATTTGAGTGGTACACTGGTATTCTAACGGAGCGGAGCGGAGCGACCGGGTATTTATCTTTGGGATAATTATGTAATGTTTTATTTTACCAGGGATGCTGATAGGGATTGGGACTCTAGGGTTAGGGTTTTTTCTATATATATCTTGTAACCCTTGTTATTTGGTGATAAGAAAAGTTACGGCCGTTTCGCTCCCGTGGACGTAGGTACATTGCCGAACCATGTAAATCCCTGTGTTCAATTTCTTCTTCCTCTTCCTTTCTCAATTCTGTGCATTGTTCTGTTCGCCGTTTGGATCTTGTATTTTCGCAACAATTACCAACAATCTCTTTGTTCCAATTTAGCGATCATATCCAATATGGAGTAAATGTTCGATCTTGGCTTCAAGGAGATCACTATAGTCGACATCTCCCAGACATGCCTCCATTGAATGCCATTGGTGCTAGCATAGATGACATCAAGCAGCCACCGCTTGGTATTGGGACAAAAGACCACATCATACGCTGCCCAATGAACCCTCTGAAGGAATTGCAAACTTGTTCCATTGGTGACTAATTACCCTCTGTGTCTCTAGCAAACGGCAAATTTCTGGATCATAGGTTCCTATGATTTTCTTTTAGATTATTGGAAAAAGAAGGCTTTTCAGCCCCTCTGTAGCTCCACGACATAATACAGAGCAGCATCCTGCAGTTCTATTGCTTTAGAGGAAGGTCAGAAAGTCTCATCCAAACAAAAGTATGGCAGATTGAGTCCAAACCAGGATGGAAATTCGGGCGCCATTTTTCAATAGCTAGCTGCTGACTTGCAACAACCTATGGCCCGTTGGAGAGGACTGAGGACCCAATCCTTCTCCTCCTCTGTTTTGAAATGAAACAACAAACGGCGCAGGGGAATAGCTTTGATTTCACTTACGATCTTCCTCCGTGGTTTCAGTTCTCTAACATCAAACTCCAGAGGCAGAACCAGCACCAAGGAATTTTCCAATCAATGATATTGACCATTTCTAACAAACATCATACTCTTCATCGGTGTTAGAATTAAAGTTTTTGTTTATATAAAGGATTCTTTCTTTTCGCCTCGGGAGGATCTATCTTATTATCGAACGAATGGGAGGAGCCGTAGCAGTGAGTGGGGGCAAATGAAATTAAAGAACAATTTCAGAACTTTCTTTTCGTAGGATTGAGAACCTCAACTGAAATGAAAGATCCATACCCTGATTCGGGTTTTATTGAACGAAACCTCCTTTGATTAGGGTCAATCTTGGCAAAGGACAAAGATTGATGAGTGGAATGATCTGTTTTCATGATGAAATTTTAAGAAAAAATATAATTTTTGGATAATACGAAAAATATTATTTTAGAATATTATGATGATATATCATCTTATTATAGATGTTATTGATTGATTTTGACACCACATAATTGTAGAACTGAAATATGAAACTTGAAACTATTTGAATTTCGACCCGACTATGTTGAGGATACATTGACATATGATTTGTCATGAAAATTGTATCTAAGATTAATTAATGACATATCGTCAGCGAACCAGCGATCTTGAAGAACTTTGCTGTAAGATGATGCGCAGCTCACCATCAGAATATTAGTCAGTATTATGACCCTGCCAAGGGATGATGTGATCATAGCTTAGGATCGATAAGATGAAATTAATATTTGAAAGAATTTGAAACCATGAATAGAATTTTAAGATTTTAAGAAGAATATGATTCATATATTGGTATTCCATATATACTTATTTTCTGCAAATTATTATCTATCTGATTGCCTAATTTATTTAGCTAAAGTGATCATTGCTTATTGGGTTGTTTAGCTCATTATACATTTTTTTATTTTTTTTGCAGATTCAGAGAACTAGCCTTCTGAGGTTTTCAATATGGAAGAGCAACTAGAAAAATTGTGTCATAAGTTATCTTAGATTAGAGTTTATTTAAATTGATGTTTTACCTTAGACTAATGTTAAAATTGTAAGACATTGTAGTTGACTTAGTTAAAGAAATAAAGTTTGCATATTATTAGTTAAATTATTTCGCTGCATATTTATGATATCATGTTGAGATTAAGACTACAAATGGTTCGGATTGACTCATAACCCAACCTGACCCGCTTAAACCCAACCAGACCTGTTTTGGAGGACCCATGGGGTCGGGTTGGATCCTAAAATTGGACCCGTTCCATTTTTTGGGTCAGGTTTGAGTTTACTGAATTTAGACCCGACCCTACCCATTTGAAATTTAGGTAACTTTGAATTTTCAATCCTACGACCTGATTCGACCAGACCCGATCCAAATCTATAACATTATTTGGGCCCGTGGGGATGCAAACAAGTTCTGAAGTCATGGATGAATTGACCCGAACTAGACCCGAATTTTTTGGGTTGTGTCCAGATTATATAGGGACCCAATCCGATTTGAATAACCCGTTAGGTCAAAAATTGTAGCGGTGGATCCGATCTGACCTGACCTGATCTTCTATTGGATCGGATATGGTCCAAAATTAGGACCCAAACAAGGAACCGGGTTGGATCGGGATCACTCATCACCCGATCCGACCTATTTGCATTCTTAGTTAAGATGTCTTGCATGCTTGTGAGAAGAATTTTTTATAACTATGCGGTAGTTGATGCGGCCCGTACTTTTGGGCCGGAGGCGTGACAATCAGTGAATACAATAGCTTCAGCAAACTTCTGTTGCAACCGGCTGATTTCATCCTCCCAAACTTTTTGTCTCCCACTGATATCGCCGTCTTTCTTGAAGGACTTGAGACCACAACCTGGATGGTTTCTCCGTAGATTGCTCTGGCCCTTGACCTGACCTCCATCATCTGGCTCTTCATGCTTCTTGGTAGCTTCCAGATTAGTCACCATGTTCACTCCTACCGAAAAGATTCGCTGGGAATGCCGGGACAAGGGTTTACTCAGGCTATTGGGGCGAGAGCTCCTCGTATTCTCTATAGCCACATGAAATGCTTTCGTACTGTTGTAATCTTTGAATAGTATCCTGAATACGGGACGATTCTGAACGTCGTCTTTTTCTACTGCGTGATAAAAGAAGTCTTTTTTATGTCTATTTCTCTCTGATCAACATTTAGACAAGTAGGCAAAAGAAGAATGCATTTATAAGAAAAAGTATCATAATGATCACCCCATTTTAAAAACTTTCAAACTTTCAAACTTTAGGTTGATTCCGTCAACTAGCGGCTTTGTATACCGACCTCTAACACATGAAGTGTCTATAGGTCGGATAGCTTTGATCTCATCTAACAAATTTTTTTTTTTCTTGATGCATTTGTTCCTTATGCCAATTATTATGTAACCATGGAGATTTTTGAAAAAATAAATCATTTTTTTCTCGCACATGCAAAAAAACTAGATTAATGTAAATGAGTCAAGCTTAAAGTGCCTTATTTAAGTTTGAACAAGATTCAAGCTATGGACGGACTGCTTGTTTTAGAGATTTGATTAGAGCTTGAGATATTCAATAATAAAAAATAAAAAATCATTATTACATTTTAATTATAAGCATAGAATATTTTATATTAAATTATTAAAATAATATATAATATGTATAAACTTTATATATGTATATTTTAAATTTAATCCGTCTTAGCCCGAGCGAGCCTATCCAAGCTCTAACTCTGCTTGCATATTAATTGACATGAGATATGCTTGAGTACAATTTTAAGTTAATTCCAATATAGTTTATCAAACAACTTGCTCTTTTGTAAGTCATCTTTTTTTTTTCTTTTTTCTTTACATAGGAATGATCCATTTTAAATTTTCTGCAAGCCATTATAATTGCGTTCATATATATTCCAATATTCTTTCTTCATATATGAAAACATACATTTCTTATTTCCTTTTTAATTTTTGGAATAGAAATTCAAACATTTATTGCATGATAGTAAGCAGATTGATAAACATGTAAAGATATATATTTTAAATAGCCACCAAAGTGAGGATGTAATGGCTAATACAAAAGAATAATTTCTTAAAATATTTTACATAAATAAATACAAAGTATAAAATTCTTGTAAATTTTTGGATAATATAAATATTAGAATATATATAAGACAACTGACATGGCATGCATATTTTACCAATAGGATATTAGTCAAGCCAATAAAATTTAATAAAATGCCATCAAAACATACGATACATCAACTGGCTCATAAAATAATCCATCTTGTATTACTTTAGATGATATTATTAGCTAGTTCATAGCTTCATTTGCTAGTTTATGGATAATTTTGTGACCTTCATAGGCAAGATCACGTCTCTTATTATGAGTTTGTACACACACTTCTAAAATCATTTGATCGGCTACTGTATTGAGTGCATTTCTTCAAAAGTATTCTAAAGTTTTTCCATCCAATTGTAGAATGGAATATTATAAAAAAAATTTACTAGAGCCATGCATGAATACTCCCTTAAGCCACCAGCATGACACCTGACATAAAAATTTAACCTAGAGTGGAATATATACTGCAACTTCGATCAAATAATAATAATAATAATAATAATAATAATAATAATAATAATAATAATAATAATAATAATAATAATAATAATAATAATATAGTAAAAAAATAAAAATTTAATCTAGATTTTACTAGTAGATTTTACTATTACTTCTTTTAGTGATATAACTCGCTGTGCTCATATGAGAGCGGTTTAAACAGCGGAACCACCAAAAAATAAATAAATTCAAAGCCATCTGACCACGTTGTCCTCCCAATTTACCCGTTTTCTACGAGAAATAGTAACGGTGACTACAAGAACGGTAACCCCGAATCCACACCCAACCACGTCGTACGAGAAGACCCCAATGGCAGACACGGTAATTATCTCAAAAGGTCAGGACCATTATATTCTGCTCCCCTATTTCCTTCGCATCAACGCGAGCCAGAGGGGGTAGTTCTATATACACCCCCCCTATTGCTAAGGACACCCCCCAAAAACCAAAAAAAAAATACCCAAACTAACTTTTAGTGTAATTACCATATTGCCCTTGAAATTTTCTCATACATCCCTCCCCCCTTCCTCCTCCTCCGTTTCGTTTTAAAAAGAAAAAAAAAAACACCCCTCAAACCCCCCTTAAACCCCTCGATCCATTTACATCGTTTAGGCGATCTTTGAAGGAGATTTAAGCCCCATTCGAAGCATGGACAAGCAACTAGTGATTTGGGACGAAGAATCGGCCGCAAAGGTACGTGTTCCACCTTGTTTCGAAATTTTTTTTTTTCACGGTTCGTGCTCCGTTCGGCACTGGATCGCCGAACAAAAGGCTTCTGTTCGGCTGAACAGTGCCGAACAGAAGCCTTCTGTTCGGCAACCCTCAACCGAACAGATCTGTTCGGCTGCACAGTGCCGAACAGAAGGCTTCTGTCTGGCACTGTTCAGCCGAACAGAAGTCTTATGTTCGGCGATCCAGTGCCGAACGGAGCACGAACCGTGAAAAAAAAAATTTTCGGGAGAAGCCGGCGAGGTGGTCGGAGATCGGGAGAATGCCGGCGACAAGAGGGAGAAGGGGGAACGGGAGGGTTTTGGGCGTTGGCGAGGTGTTTTGGAGGGGAAGAGCGGGGTGGGGGGGTTTGGGGGGTGTAGAGAGCAATTTAGGTGAGGGGGTGGGGAGGGTGGGGGGTAATTTAGGAATTTTTAATTTTTTAGGGGTGTCCTTAGCAAATGGGGGGGTGTAGAGAGTATTTAATTTTTTTTTAATTTTTAGGGGGTGTCCTGAGCAATAGGGGGGGGTGTATATAGAACCACCCAGCCAGAGGGCGGAGCGCCGTTTGAGATTCGCGAGTTTTTGAATTCCTCGCCTCCACTGGTCGGGGCGAAAAGTATACGCTAAAAAACAAATAAAAAACAAAGCAAGAGAGATTTGCGAGAGACGAGAGAGGGAGAAAGCGAGAGTGGCGTCAGATCTCGATGTCTGCTTCTTCTTAGCTCTCCGGGATCTCTCAAACTTCTCCCCCTTTCGCCCCGAGAAACCCAAGCTTTCCCTCGATTCCTCTCTTCGTGTATCCCTCCACTCCCCTCTTCCGATGGCGATCTCTCGATCGCTGGCGGTCCTCCCATGGATCACGCTGGTGCTCGTGCTCTCCTTCGTCACCGGCGGATATTGCTTCTACCTCCCCGGCGTTGCCCCCGCGGATTTCAAGATGGTCAGTTCTCTCGATCTCGCTTCTACTAGGGTCAATTCGTTTTGAGTGATTCAATTATTTTAGATCTGGACTTCTTTCACTCCAAAACCCTCATTAGGAGAATCTCTAGCTTCGATTTGGTTTCAATTTCGGGAACTTGGTAGCCGATTGCTTGCGATTTGATGCGGATTTGGTTTTATTCCTTGGCATTTTCCTGGATTCGTTCGTGTTTTTCGACTCCGTGATATCTTGATTAAGATCCGAGATTTGATCTGGTTGAAGGATATATGTGCCAAGTTGATGCGTGCCATAAGATAGGAGATCTTGTATGAAATGGTTAGATCTGGTTTTAGCCGACCTGCTCGAGCCGTTTAACACTGTTATGGTGCTATTTTTGTCTTAACTTTCGTTATTGATGATCAGGGTTGATGTAACGCTCGTTGTGGTTTTGATTTCTCTTATTCTTCAGGATTCCATTGCTTTTTAAATATTGTTTCTTGCGTGCATTCCTTTTTTCTATTTCATGATTTAGAATTTAAAAATATATTACAATCAAGACCTGGCCTGTTGACAGTTAGATTTTGGCTTGTCTGGGCTTTTAATATTGTTGGCCATTGGATCTATGTATGGCATGAATTATCCATACATTTGAAGGGTTGAACCCCTATGATGTGATTCATTGCATTTCCTACCAAAGTACTTTTGGTGATTTGCCTAAAGAATTCTAGACTTAAACATGTTCCAGCTTACGCATACTTACCTCTTCTATCTTTACAATATACAGGCCATACTAATGGAAAGGATATTATAGATATTTTAAGCTTATTATTGATTTGAAAAATAGCATTAGAATTTACTTGATTTAGAAATGGAAAGAAAACATCGACAAACTCCTGATCTTAAGAACTACAAGTTTATAAGCCAAAGGAATCAAGGTTTGAAGTCCTGGGCCCGCTTGGGATGGGGTGGGACTATGAATCCCATCCACACGAGGAAAGGAGAAGAAAGAGAAGAAAGAAAGGAAAGAAAGAAGAAGAAAGATAAAAGAAAGAAAGAGAGGAAAGGAGAAGAAAAAGGAAAGAAAGAAAGAAAGGAAGGGAGAAGCAAAGAAAGAGAGGAAGAAGAGAAAGAAGAAGACAAACGAAAGGAAGGGAGAAGACAAACGAAAGGAAGGAAAGAAAGAAGAAGAGAAGGAAAAGGAAAAGTGAAGGGAAAATATAACGCTTAGCAACTAAATCCTTCTAAACCTTACTCCCTCTTATTTCTTTGATGATGTCCCTGTTAATTCAATCATCTTATATTACTCTATTATGTGATATGGAAAAATCAGCCTCAAATTTTATCAGATCATTTTTCACCTTTTCAGTTTATTGAATTCTTATATCTATGGCTATTGAGAGCACAAGAAAAAATGATTTTTTTTTTGGATTTATAATAATTTGCGATATTGTTAGTTCATGATCTTAATCTTTTTGGGAGTTCCACTTCTCTGCCATGCATTTAGTTGAGGAAGACATTCAATTTTTGTGCTAGATGTTTTGTAAATTGATTTCTAATTGACGTGACGTCGTCTAGGGGTTCATAGGTTATTCCAAACAAACTTCTTATGCTTGCATATGATTACGCAAGAATGAAGAAAAACTACATGGGGAGCATGCTTCCACCTGCAATAACAGAGGGCCTAGACCAACCATAGATGGATCCATGCATTACCAAATCTTGCAAAATGAAGGAAGGTAGTGAACTATGGTGGTGATTGAACGATTGGAAGCATAGCCAGGCAAATATCCACTAGGAACTCACATCCAAGAATCAACATGGTTCAAATCCAAAAAGGAAAAATACTACTACGTAATCAATTGATGCATGCACAAGATGCCACCAGTTAGTTGAATGGAAACGATGGCTAGAATCTAAAATTTATTTATTAGCTTCTAGTTCTTGTCTTGTAGGAGCTTAAAACTTTTTAAAGAAAGAAAGGCAATCAGATAGATGTGATTTGAAAGATTGAGACTCTTCCTAATTGTGTACCAGCCAAAGTTTGGTCAAGAGGGGAAGCAATAAGAATGAACAAAGGGCAAGCAGAAGATGATTCAAATCTTGGTGGGTCAAACCTTGGGATGTTGGGATGGGGCATCATCCCAAGTGTTGGAACAAACTTGTCCCATTGTTATACCACCATCCCATGTGGTGTGTCCCAGGACATCCGCTATCCCAAGTGTAGGGACGAGATGGGACAGGATGACATTGTGTCCAGTTCATTGGAGACAGCCCCGGTCCACCGGATTTGAGTCATTAAGCATTTGGAAGTTAATAGCGCTAAGAAGTTGCTAAAATGTAGGAATTTGGATGGTTGCACATAGAAATTAGGATCAGCTTTGATTCCACTACATTGGAAAGGAACTTGAGTTTGAAAGCTGGATAAAATGCACAATAGTAAGCAAATAGATTGAGCAATGTAAAGAAAGATTGTTATGGCCGGTCAGCATGCTACAGAGACCATGGGTTCCATGTGAATCACTGCCATGACTTGTGAAAGTGTCACTTGTTTGCCTCCTTCAATTCAACATCAAGATGCCGCTAGAACTTCCTACAAATATGGCACTACGTGATTGGTAGGGAATCAGCACCCTACTATAATTACACTTGAGCAGTTGATATCAAACTTGACTATACAGCATCATTCACAGAAGGCTTTTCTCTTTCTAGGCTCTGTTGGATTAGCAAGACTTGCAGATATTTTTAGAATTTAGGGCTCGTTTGGTTCGCAGGAAAAGAAGGGGGGGAAGTGTGGTCAACAGGAAAGTAATGAGATGCCTCTTGTTTGGTTGGAGTTTTCAAAGGAGAGAGAAGGAAAAGTTATATTTCCATGGGAATATGATTCCCGCATTTCATGGAAAAGTTACTTTCCCATGAGGTGGGAATCACTCCATTTTTACTTTTTCTCAAAAAGTCTCTTCAGCATTAAAGAAGCATTAAAGAGGCATTAAAAACCTAATTTTTATTAAGGGCATAATAGGAATTATACATAACTTTCCTAAGAAAGTGGATGGCCAACCAAACATAAGCACTTTGGAAATTTGTCACTTTTCCATGGTCAATCAAACATGCCAAAAGTACTTTCCTAGGCATCCTCTTCCTAGAAATTTGTTTCGCAGGAATCATATTCCTAGGAGGAAAAATGCTTCCCGCGAACCAAACGAGCCCTTAAGTCAAACCCATAATTTCACGAAAGGAAGGCAAAGAGAACCGAGCCAATCATTTTGCTTGCTGGGAGACATTCTAGGCAATTTGGTGCGTACTATGCTGTCTCAAATGTATCGAATGCAGAGGATGAAGGTGCAAGATGCACCTTTGACTCCCATCCATACTAGTAAGATTTATTGTTGACATCAAGCTGATAGCAGTATATAGTGGTCCTCTGGTGCATTGGATGAATCCAACAATCAAATATGGGCACTAGGTTGTTTACATGTTCCAGCTTGTGCAAAGGCTGATTTCATGCTGATGTTGCATTTCCATCAATTCACTTTGAGTTAGATCATTTCAACGGAATCCTGAAACCTAGCTTGATATAGAATTTGGCTCATCATCTAAGACTACTACTTTATTAGGTGCAACGTTCACCAAATCGATCCGAACTGGGCGGTTCGGCACATACCGAACCGGACCGGCACCAAATCAAGATAGTTCGGTGAGTCGGTTCGGTTTATAACCCCCTTTCCCTCGAATTGAGCTGGCTATTTGGGAGAGCATTTGCTCTCTCTCTTCTTACTTGCTCAGTTGCTTGTCCTGCTTGCTTCATCTCTCTCCCCTCTTCGATGCCGATCAATGTCCATCGGCATAGATCGACGCCGAGGTAAGCCCCCATCTCTCTCTCCCCCGCCTCTCCCTCTCTCTCTTCCTCTCTTTCCTCCCTTTTCCACCTCTCTATGAGCCCCCTCCCTCTCTCTCCCCCTCCCTCTGCCTTCCTCCCTCCTCCTCTCTCTCCCTCCCACTCCTCCCTTTTTGGCTCTCCCTCTCCCTCTCCCTATCCTTGGTTCAGTATGGCCCGGCTCGATATAGTACGTACTAGTACTATACTAAACGTGTTGCTGGTTGGTACAGGCCCCGGTACTGGTTCGGCATACCTAATATTATTCAAGATTCCTACCAACCCTTGAATTGATCTTGGTATGAATCTCAAGGGAGGGCTGACCTTGGATGGGAGAAAATGGGTTTCAGGCTCCAAAGTTTGGCAGGGTTTTGGTGCTTTGGAAATTTGAGGATGTATTCTTTCTTTTTTTGTGAATAAAGGTAAGTCTGGAATATAAGGTTGAGGTCAAACTTGCCTTGGAGTGCTATTATTTGAATGATGGGACTCTAATTGATGGACAAGGAAGGTCTAGAATTGATTATCTCTTATCCAAATCAAATTTTCAGCTTTGTTGGAACCTAATATAATTTGAATCTATTTTTTTAGAAGGGGATTGTGTTTAATCAACTAATTGTTGCAATATGAGCAAACATAAAGGAAAAGATTTCAATTTTTCCCCATAATTGTGACTATTTTTGGAGGATATTGTCACTGCCATGGTTTATCACAACCAACTGAAGGAAAATGGTTGAAAACGTGGAAACACTTTTTACCAAAGGCATCTGACAAAAAAAATTGGAGTTTTTTACTTTAGCCTTGGGCTTGATGTAAATGAAGTTTGGCCATATTTCTTCATGTTTATCTTGCATCCAGTTTAAAAATCCTTATGTTAATATTTTGTGTTTTTCCCTTCCTTTTCCTATGATTTTTATTGGTAAAGTTTAACTTTCCCCATTTAATAATGGAAATATCTGTGCTGCATGGACAATAAGATATGTGAGTCCACACATACTCTCATGATATGGTGCTTTTCCAATTATCAAAATTTGAGAGAGGTCTCTAGTTGTTAAGTTCTGATGATCAGTGGAGCAGAACATTGGGTTTTGAGATGTTCATATGAAGTTTCGTATTTTAAGTTCCAACTAATTATTATTCAAAAGGAGAAATATCAATTTGGCCTTTCAATTTTACCATGAACTTTGTCTCCAATATCCCATTCCTAATAAATGCTATAAATTTTTAATCCTTCCATCTTGCTCAAGGATATAGTAGTCAATTTAGATAAATACCAAAAAAAATATTGCAGGTTCAAGTTTTTATTTGGACCTCCTCAGATGACAACATAGTGGGCAATAATTGTTTATAGAGCTTGTGACTTTGGAACCATGGATCTAGTTTTAATTGCATTAAGAGTTCATGGCACACTTTCTTGGGGTTGTAGCTACCTATTTAACCCCATCTTAGGTGAAGTTGCTTGTACTTCATAGGGTCTTTGAATGACCAAAAATTGAACCTAGACTTCCAATTTATGCAATGGAAGTTAATAATTTTGGGTAATTACTGATTTTTGGTATATCTGGAGTGTGGTCCATCCACAATTTCATGCTCATGGACACTAGGGACAAACTTGCTGCAGTATGATTGGGCATATTATATAAAGAGTGGAAAAACAGATTCTTAATTGCTTGTTGTCACAAATCATGAAATTTTGATGGAATTATGAAAGTATGAAGAAGAGATGATATTTGACAGACTCACATAACATTGCCCAGTACAAAACTAAATAGTACATATACACCACATATTTGTTGAAAATGTAATTTATCTAAGACTTGCATACTTACAATATGGCTATGATTGTCAGTCTCTTCGCACTTATAATTTTCCAGATTTGCCATACTAGCTAGATTTTTATTCTCCACCATGGCAGTTCCTCTTAAAGGAAAAGAGAATTCTGGTTTATGAAGAGCGCCCCATTTAGTTAGCCCGACATATGAAGACTCAAATAAATATATCATAGTTGAATAATTTTGGAGTTGCAGGGGATTCACATTATGCTAAACATTTTTGTGTGTACATCACCTTCTAGATTGTTAGTTCCCTCTCCCACTCCATTGAGTTCATTTTGAAGATTGATGCTGAAGAAAGTTGTTAACCAACCGGGAGGCTTGACATTAAGGGCTTTTCTGTGGTCACTCTTCCCGCCACCAGATCTTTCATAACCATAACCCAAAGCCATCAAGCCTTCTCCAGTCATTCTTATCAAGGGATAATTCTTTGTCGCAATGTGTCTGTGTTTATGTATATGTGTATACACAGACATTCGTGAAATCACTCGACCCTTCCAGAAAGTTAGATATTTATAACAAAATACTTGGAACCAAGGTCGGCGAAACTGGTACCGGGCATTGTACCGGTTCTCCGGTGGCACGAGTTAGTACGGGCCTACGTTTTGCTGTGCTGGGCCAGTATCGATAGAGGAGAGGGCGACATAGACCATGGGAGAGAAGAAAAGAGAGAGAAGGGGGAGAGAGAAGGATGCGGTCTCGCCTCCTGCCTAGGCGTCGACCACCACCGGCCTTCCGCTAGCGTCCGCGACCCTATGTCGGCCTCTCCCTCTCCCTCTCCCTCCCTCCCTTGCTCGCTCTCTCTTTTCCTCTCTTTCCTTCTCCTTCTCTGCCTCCGGCAATGGATTTCTTTTCTGTTGCCGGTGCCGTACCGGTGAGCCTTTGGTACGGCTCGAAACGGCCGAAATGGCCCGGTTTGGGATGGTTCCGCCGACTCTGTTTGGAACAATAAGAAATAAAAAAGAAAAATAGAGAGAGAGAGAGAGAGAGAGAGAAATAGAGAGAACCGAGTGAGAAAAATGAAATCCTCAAACATTTATGTTTCGTCTAATCTTTTTATTGTTCTTAAACTTCTCTCTATGTGGTTATTGATCTATATCCTTGACTTAGTAAAAGAACAGAAGCAATCCCTTTAGATCATTTAATTCCCTTTTAAGGGTCATTACTTGATAATTGCTGCAAAGAAAATCTAGGATCATGAAGGATTTAAGCTTGGTGGTTCATTTATTATTCTAAATAATTAAACTGGCTTTAGGTATGTGCTAGTTTTCTGATGCCCTCTTGAATTTCTTTCTGATTTGGTTAGTTTTGTTTAGTTATTGAATTATACTGTTGTTGAATTCCATAATTGATGATTTTATTGTGTTTGTACTTTTCTTAATATTATAGCTAGGAACTTTAGGTTTGTCTAGTTCTTTGTGATCATTCAGTTAACTTATAAATTTGATCTCTTTTCCCTTTTATTCTCTACTCCTTGTTTTCATTACCATCATGAGTCACACAATGTAATGGGTATGGCTGCAGAAAGATCCACTTCCGGTGAAGGTGAACAAATTAACTTCTACAAAAACCCAGCTTCCATACTCCTATTACTCACTACCTTACTGTAGACCAGATACTATAGTCGATAGTGCTGAAAATCTTGGGGAAGTTCTTCGTGGTGATCGTATTGAGAACTCTCCTTATGTGGTTAGTTGCTCTGTTACATTTTCAAGTTATCTTTTATTTGTCCAATATTACAACTTCCTTTTGGGTTTTTTCTGACTTTTCTTTTTGGGTTTTTGGTTTTTGGTTTTTCCCTTGCTTTAGTTTGAGATGAGAGAGCCCCAAATGTGTCAAATTGTCTGCAAGATTACACTCAGTGACAAAGAAGCTAAGGACCTCAAGGAAAAGATAAAGGACGAGTATCGGATCAACATGTATGTCAACTAGTATTAACCAAGCTAACATTTTTTGCAATTAAATATGAATTTTGAAAAATTCAAGCCTTATAGATTTTGTTAATGCTCATGTTGAATCACAGGATTCTTGACAATCTTCCACTAGTTGTTCCTGTAAAAAGGCTTGATCAGGATTCCCCTACAATATATCAACATGGTTTCCAAGTTGGTGTCAAAGGCCAATATACTGGGGTAAATACATCTGATAGTAATAAAAAGAAACTGCTTCTCCTTTGTTGTTTTAAAAAAACAAATGGATCGTTATGTGACTAAAATTTCATCTTGATGTAGAGCAAGGATGAAAAGTATTTTATCCACAATCATTTATCTTTTCTAGTCAAGTATCATAAAGATGTTCAAGTGGATCTTGCAAGAATAGTGGGTTTTGAGGTCAAGCCATTCAGGTTGATTTTAACTTTCATGATGCTATTTTTGAACTAGATATACAACGTTTCAGAAAGATCCCTTTCTTACTTTTATTGTCGAATGTGGACTATTTGTTTGTAATTTATGTATATTTCAGTGTTAAACATGAGTATGAAGGGGAGTGGAATGGTGTTAAGACTCGCCTGAGCACATGTGACCCCCATGCCAAGCGTTTGGTTGTGAGCTCTGATTCTCCACAAGAAGTGGAAGCAAACAAGGTGATCATATTCACATATGATGTTGCATTTGAGGTAAGATTATGGACTACTATGAGTTCCTGGTAATATGATCATCCAAAACTGGGTCTAGCATGTATAGGGTTGCTTAATTATGCACTTTTAATGAAATATTGTCAAGTTTTTTTTTTTTTTAAATAATTTTCTTTCCTATTTTATTTCAGGAAAGTGATGTGAAATGGGCATCTCGATGGGATACTTATCTTTTAATGACTGATGACCAAATTCACTGGTTCTCTATTGTCAATTCATTAATGATTGTCCTTTTTCTTTCTGGGATGGTGGCCATGATCATGCTGCGAACCCTTTACCGAGATATTTCCAAGTACAATCAGCTGGAAACTCAAGAAGAAGCCCAAGAGGAGACGGGATGGAAGCTTGTCCATGGGGATGTCTTCAGGCCTCCAGCAAAGTCTGACTTACTGTGTGTTTATGTTGGCACAGGTGTCCAGTTCTTTGGCATGCTTCTTGTAACCATGATTTTTGCACTTCTCGGTTTCCTTTCTCCATCAAACCGTGGAGGTCTGATGACAGCCATGCTCCTGCTTTGGGTCTTCATGGGTCTCTTTGCTGGGTACTCCTCTGCCCGTCTCTACAAGATGTTTAAGGGTACAGAATGGAAGAAAATCACCCTCAGGACAGCATTCACGTTCCCTGGAATCATGTTTGCTATCTTTTTTGTCTTGAATGCCCTTATCTGGGGGCAGAAGTCTTCTGGCGCTGTGCCTTTCACCACAATGTTCGCCCTTGTACTGCTCTGGTTTGGTATCTCGGTGCCTCTTGTGTTTGTAGGCAGCTATATCGGGTTCAAGAAGCCAGCAATCGAGGATCCTGTGAAGACAAACAAAATCCCCAGGCAGATACCTGAACAGGCTTGGTACATGAATCCAATGTTCTCAATACTGATTGGAGGCATCCTTCCATTTGGAGCTGTATTCATTGAGCTCTTCTTCATTCTTACGTCGATTTGGCTGCACCAGTTCTACTACATATTCGGGTTCCTCTTTCTTGTATTTGTCATCCTCATTGTCACCTGTGCTGAGATCACGATTGTGCTGTGCTATTTCCAGCTGTGCAGTGAGGATTACTTGTGGTGGTGGAGGTCTTATCTAACCTCGGGGTCTTCTGCACTGTATCTTTTCCTCTATGCAATCTTCTACTTCTTCACAAAGCTGGAGATTACAAAGCCAGTGTCTGGCATTTTGTACTTCGGCTACATGCTTATTGCCTCATATGCCTTCTTTGTGCTGACAGGCACAATTGGCTTCTATGCTTGCTTCTGGTTCACGAGACTGATCTACTCGTCTGTTAAAATAGACTAATAGCATGGTTGCGTCATATGAGTTGCATGTACAAGGAAGTGATATTCATCTCAACAGGTTCCCATTTACCTCTTCTGGAGTCTAAGAATCTGGCCTCTTTTTTTGAATTTTAATGTATGTCTGATTTCAATGTGATTCTAGTGCGAGAATCAGTTATACCCACCCGTTTCGGGTTACTAGGATGAATATGGCTTTAATCATTTTTTCTAATTTGTTAGTGTTTCTGATGACAAGGAGGGTGGCTAGTGGTTTAAATAAGAGTTCCTATACATTGTTCTATTTCATGTGTTGTCTATATATTTTAAGAAGTGTTACTTATTTCATTGTTCTAGTTGTACCCATGACTCTGATCGCGTGTTCATTTTTTTTGTCTTTATTGTTTCCTGCACTTCAACAGTCATAGAAGATCACAGATTTAACATAGAAATTGCTTGTTATGTCTCTCACTGCTGTTGAACTTCGGGGATACTCAACTGAAATTGCTTTTGTCCTTGATACATCATTTCCAGCTTCTTTGATATGGGAAAGAATTAGAATCATTGTTTCTGGGCACCGTACCTTGTATACAAAGGGTGGTGTTTTAGGATTTTTGGCTTGTGAAAGCTTAAGGAATGTTATGGCTTTAGTTTTTGGGTATATTGTTTTTGTTGCGGGTGGTTGAATGAAAAGACTGCGATGTAGGTGTGCATGGTGAATTGTTGTCTAATTCGGGCAAATCTTTGTCCAACTTTTCTTGTTTTATGGATGATATAATTGCTGATAAAATTTAATCATATGTCATAACAGAAGAGAAGGTAGCGTCCATCATGTTACAATAAAATGTGTCGGTCCTGCCTCTGCTGGCTGGAGAACTTGAGAACTTTCCCTCAACGACACGGCGAATCCATCATCGCGGGTCTGTGTGGAGATTTGCTGCACCGGCCACCTCTAAACTGTTACCAATCATTTAAATATTTTAAATATTGAGGTGGGATTCATCTGGATGGATGGGATTTGATGGATAGGGTCGGACGGATTTGTGATGGGTCCACCGGACATGGATCATCAATAGTTAGGTGCATCAATTGTTGTTTGATAGTCTAAAAATTTTGATACCAAAAACTCTTTGCAGAGATGTCTTTGTTTGCAAAAAGAAACATCATTATTTATTTTCAAAATTAATCCATTTTAAGATTTTTTAGACTGGTACCTTTATTTCCTTAATTATATATGTTCAAATTTATCTTAAACGTTGTAGGCAGTAGTATTTGATATTAAGCATATCCTTAATACTTGGAAAGTTTTTGTAAGTAGACACGAGGTCAGAGATATAATGGTCCAATAAAATTTAAATCAATTTGTTTCTTAAAAAATAATGGTTATATTTTTGGTAAATTCAGTTAGTTTCTTTGTACAGAATTATCTTAACTACATTTAGTTTTGAGGACCTTGCAAAAAGAGAAAATAACCGCATTATTCATTTTAGAAAGGTCAACATTTTGGTTTTTGCAAGAATCGTCCTTTTGGTCTTTACTGGATCACTGTGTTTGATCCAAAGTAGAGTCATGATGATCATTGAAGTCCAAAATTGGCTGCTTTTGCCAAACAAGAAAGTAATTGTTTTTTTTCGAAATAATTGAATAACTTATAATGAATTTTTTTCTTGAATATGAATTTTCTGTTAACTTCTCAAAAATAATTGGTTTTCAAAAATTGGTTAAGGCTTGGACTTTGCCTAGATAATTGCCTTGTGTACGTAACTATGAACCTAATATTATCGCGTATAACTTGGCTAATTTTGGCCCTCCAAGTTAAGCTTAAACATTCCTCTAGACTTAGCTTGCTTCTGTAGTAGACTCAATGTGATTCCATGACTGAGGGATGACAATCGTCAGGGAGCCCCAGCACTTGTGCCGCTGGTGCTGCTTCCCATCCTTGGGGAGGATGGCGACAGGGACTCCCGGTCCTGAGAAGCCAGGAATGGGCAGGGGTGATAAGGGGGCGCAACAACAGTCGCGCGCAGGTGAGAAGAACCGGTCTTGGGCGGATGTGGCGACGGGTCACTCGAAGATGCCGACCTGGTCCAACCATCAAATCTCATCCGCGGAGCTGGAGAGCCTGAAACGGCGATTCACGGACGTGGTCGACATCCCGTCGGAGAAGATGGAGCTGGCTAGGGCGGCTTGGCGTGATACCGCGGTTATCATGCATAGCCTGGGGCGCCGGGTTCCGGTGGAATGGATCAGCCGAGAGCTTCGGACGGTAGGGAAACTCGACTACGACGTCGAGGATTTCACGATGGCGGAAGAGACGTTTGCCTTCCGGTTTCGGTGCGAGAAGGACCGGGAGGCTGCCATGGAGGCCGGTCCTTGGCTGGTGGCAGGGCAACTCCTGGCGATGGAGCGATGGCAGCCTAACTTCGTGCCGGGGGCCAACAGGCTGAGGCGGGCGGTTATTTGGCTACGGCTTCCGAGCTTGCCGATGGAATATTGGAGGAAGGAACTGATTTGGAGCATTGCGGAGAAGGCAGGCCGGCCTCTGGCGCTGGACAAGGTCACCGACCAAGGCCGGAAACTGGGGTTTGCCCGTGTTAAGGTTGAAATGGATGTCGGCGAACCATTCCGGCCAGGGACCTTCATCCAGGTTGGTGCAGATTCTCATTGGCAGGCGTTTCGCTATGAGAATCTGCCTGGGTTCTGCTACAGGTGTGCCAGGCTTGGGCACGGAGAGGGTGTTTGCCCGTTTCCTCCCACAACTCCGGCGATGTCCGGCGAACAGGGAGATTCCCTCCCCCAGGATCAAGGGGCGGAGTTGAAGGAGGGGGACAGGCTGGGAGGAGTCCGGGTTGAACTCGGTGTCTGATCTAATGGGCCGAGCGGAACCTAGGCGGGTTGAGGCGGTCGGGCCGGATCCAGGCCCATCAGCGAACCCTAAGGACGGATTGGGTCAGGCGAGAGTGGGCCAGGCTAGTGCTATTGGGTTGGCCCGTGGAAAGGGGCCAAGCCCAATGAAGCGGACTCGCAGCCCGACCAAGTCGTCCAGGGGCCCGGGGGCGCGACGGAATGCACCGGATCATCTCCCTCGGTCAATATCGTCGTCTTCCTTCGACGATCCGAAGCTCCGACGAAGGGAGGAAGGAATAAGGCACTTCCGGAGTGCCTCCTTGCCGCCGGTGAGGCCCCCAAGCCGGCCGGCCACGAAGGGTGGCCCTGTAGTTGCGGAAGCTACGGGGCCAGCGGCGGTCACCTCTACGTCGATCAGCTCCGGGTCGGTGGTGGTGGAATTGGTTCCTCAGCCGAGGGAGGCTGTGGCTGGTGGCGGTGAAAAGACACCGGCTACAGGGAAGTCCCTGGAGGTTGGGTCGATGGAGGGGCTGTTGGCACCGACTGTGTAGAGTGGAGCAGCCGCGGGTCTGCTAACAGAGGGGTTGTCAGCTACGGGTGAAGTGGACTTCTCTGTGCCGATGGAGCCCTCCCTTGGTGCATCAGCGAAGGTGGTGATGAGAGGCATCCCAAGCAGCTCTGGTCAGGGCTCTGGCTCCCCGATTCATACCCACGGGATGGTGGTGGACCTGCTGCGCGCGGTGATTCAGGGTGGTGGGATGGAGTCCGTGGAAGACACAAGGGGTTCACAGAGTGAGGTTAGCCCAAGTCAGGGGCGAGCCTCATCCTTAAACCATATTGATAAATGAAAATCCTAGCTTGGAACTGTAGGGGGGCGGCCAAGCCTTCATTCTTGACGACGTTCAAGAGATTAGTTCAACTTCATTGTCCCGAGGTTTGTTTTATTTGTGAAACACGAATTTCTGGAGAAGGGTTGCGCCGGGTGTTGCGGAGGTTGGCTGTTGATTGGGAGTCCTTTGTGATCGAGTCTCAGGGCTTGTCTGGAGGTATTGTGATGCTGTGGAGACGTGGAGTAGCCTCAATTGATGTCTTTTGCAACTGCCAGCAGCAGGTTGTGATGGTCATCTTGGAACCGAATGAACCCCCATGGGTCCTATGTGGGGTCTATGCCAGTACTGATACCGTACCAGGAGAGTCCTCTGGGGTGAGCTGACATATTTGTTGGCCCAGGGGGTGCCGACTATGGTAGTGGGAGACTTCAACTGCATCCTTGGCCCCTCTGAGAAACGAGGAGGCAGAGTCTATTCTGATTCAGTGGACAGGAGGGAGTTTCGAGAGTTTCTGGATGCGTCTGGCTTAGTGGATCTTGGGTTTGCCGGACCGCGATTCACATGGTGTAACAATCAAACTGGACGACCGAGAGTATGGGAGCGGCTTGACAGGGCCATTGCCTCCCCGGACTGGATTCAGCGGTTCTCCTCCTACCAGGTTAGCCATCTTGCTCGGATTGCATCAGATCACTGTCCTCTTTTGATCTCTACAGCTTCAAGTTCTAGTTATCATAGTCCTTTTCGCTTTGAGAAATTGTGGTTGTCTTATCCCCAATCTTGGAGAATAGTTAGAGAGGCTTGGGGCTTACCAGTACAGGGAGATGCCATGCAGAGGGTGTCGCGGAGATTGGAGCTCACCAAGCGCCGTCTTCGCAGATGGAACAGGGAGGTAGTGGGTAACATATTCAGGAGACTAGAGGAGGTGGAGGGTATGATTGCAGATCTTCAGGGGAGGGAGGACCGTGAGGGGGAGCTGGAGGAGGGTGAGATGGCGGACTTGCGACGCTATTTGGCGTCACATCATTCCTTGCTGCATCAGCAGGAGACAATTTGGCGGCAGAAGTCGAGGGTCCAGTGGGTCAAGGAGGGTGATAGGAACACTAGCTTCTTCCATCGATCGGCGGTTATTAGAAGGCAAAGGAATATGATTCGGTCGTTGAGGGTGGGGGCGGGCCAGCGGGTGGTGGAGGACAGTGCAGTGAGACAGGCTCTGGTTGAGTTTTTCAGATCCAGGTGGACGGAGGTAGAGGGGCCCTATGTGATGGATCAGCTTCCCAGGCCGGCAGTCCGGGTTGAGGAGTCAGAAAATGCAGCATTAATCCAGCCAGTGTTAGATAGAGAAGTGCAGGAGGCAGTTTGGGCCCTGGGGGAGGACAAGGCACCAGGTCCGGATGGATATCCGCCCTTCTTCTTTCGGAGGTATTGAAGTATCATTCGGAGGTCAGTGGTGGAGGCAGTGCAGTTATACTTCTCTCGAGCAATGATGGCAGATGACTGGCAGGTCACTTATATCACCCTGATTCCGAAGCGTCAGGATGCGGCGGAGCCGGGCCACTATAGGCCCATTAGTTTGTGTACTACTCTGTACAAGGTAGTAGCGAAGATCATGGTTGAGAGAATGAGGGCCTTGTTGCCTAGCATGATTAGTATGGAGCAGGGGGCGTTTGTGGGGGGGACGGAGTATATCGGATAATATCTTGCTAGCACAGGAGATGATGGGAGACTTGCAGCGTGCTTCTAGGAGGCGGTGTTTGATGGCTGTGAAATTGGATATGGAGCGTGCTTATGATCGGATCCGCTGGGACTTCCTCAGGCGTGCATTGGAGAGCTTTGGATTCCATCAGACCTGGATTGACTGGGTCCTTGGCTGTGTGCAAGGGCCTAGTTTCTCCATCTTAGTCAATGGTACTCCACCCCCCTTCTTTCGAGCCACTATGGGGCTTCACCAGGGATGTCCTCTGTCCCCATACCTGTTCATTATTTGCTCTGATGTACTTTCTCGTTGCCTACATGTAGCTTGCGAGGACCAGGGGTTGGCTGCCTATAGTCCAGCCCCTGGTGCCCGGTCCATTTCTCACTTGTTGTTTGCAGACGATTGCCTGCTGCTTGCCAGGGCGAGAGCGAGGGATGCCCGGACCTTTCAGAGAGTGTTGACTAAGTACTGTGCGGCATCTGGACAGAGGATTAATCTCCAAAAGTCGTCTATACATTTTAGTCCGAGCACGGAGCGGAGGGTGCGACGGGAGATCAGGGGGATATTGGGGATGCGAGAGCTGGAGGGGGCATTGGACTATCTTGGAGTCCCGATTACTGGGAGGAGGCTGCGGGTGACAGAGTGCTCCTCATTGGTGCAGAGAGTTCAGAGTAGGCTTGAGGGTTGGAGGGCCTCATCGCTTTCTATGATGGGCAGGCTGACGCTGGTCAGGTCAGTGCTCTGCTCCATGCCGGTTTACATTATGGCTCACACAGTTGTGCCGAAGACGGTGCTGGTGGGGATTGAGCGGCTTATGCGTAGCTTCTTGTGGGGCTCCTTGGGGAGGGGCCACGGGGTGCATCTGGTAGCCTGGGAGAGAGTTTGTCTGCCTCTGAGCGAGGGTGGCCTGGGGGTACAGTCACTTCTGGCGAGGCGAGAGGCACTCCTGGCGAGGCGGGCGGTGCAGTTTGTGCTGGAGCCACAGGGTCTCTGGAGTCAGGTCATGATGGCGAGATATGGTCGAGCAGGCTTCGTGGGCCAGGTGGCGGGTAGTCGGAGGAGCTCCTTCATGTGGCGGGTGGTTGGGAGGTATCTGCCTATGGCTCAGGCACACTCCAGGTGGTTGATTGGCGACGGTCGGACTATTGATGTGATGGAGGACCCATGGGTGGATGCCCTCCCGCTGAGCTTGTGGCCGACGATGATCAGAGGTGAGAGGGCTGCGGGGCTCCGGGTATGCGATCTCCTCGTGCCAGGGGAGATGGAGTGGGACGAGGACAGACTGGGCCAGTTATTTGGGGAGCACTTAGCGGAGCGGGTTCGGGCTCTTCCCGTTCCTGGATCAGCAGGTCCAGATGTCAGGGTCTGGAGCACTACATGAAGGACCAGAGTTAGAGTGGGTGATGTTGCTCGGGTTTTTCTGCAGGAGTCTGAGCTGGGTAGGGACTGTGGTTGGATATGGAGGTTTGGTCTACACCAGAGGGTGGCACTATTCCTCTAAAAGGTGGCCTGGGACCGACTGCCGACTAGTTCAGAGCTGAGCCGACGGGGTGTTGGCATTTCCCCCCTGTGCACGCTCTGTGAGGTGGAGGAGTCAGTGGATCATGTACTCTTTCAGTGTGGTTGGGCGAGGAGGACTTGGAGACTGTCAGGACTACCAGCGGGCGCTTGGAGCCGGAGGGAGTGCTTCCTGGAGGAGGTTCGGAGCTGGTCTAGCTCCCCACAGACGCGCTTTGCGGCTATCAGAGCGTCATGCATAGCTTATCAGGTTTGGTTGGCCAGGAACGTCCGTATTTTTGGTGATATCAGTCTGTCCCCGTGGTTTGTGATGGAGCGGGCCCGAGCACAGGCTGCGGACTTCTTCTACGCAGACATGGACCATGGACCTTTGACAGTTCGGGACACCTGGGGCTCCCACTCTGCTTCGGCAGCTCCTCATGTGGTGTTTTTCACCTGGGAGCCCCCACCCCCGAGCTTCCTCAAGGTTAATTTTGATGGTTCAGTCCAGGAGGGTGGTAGGAGGGGTGGAGCCGGGTTTGTCATCAGGAGCCCGGAGTCCAGCATGGTGGCAGCAGGAGGCTGTTAGATCTTCGACAGCTCGGTTCCAGGAGCAGAGCTGCGTGCGGCTTGGATGGGGTTGCGATTTGCGCGACTTGTTCTTCGGGCGAGCTCCATCATCTTGGAGGGAGACTCGGCCACGGTGATCAGCTGGATCCGGAAGGGCTCTCACAGCGAGAGGGGAGTTCATCCATTGCTCCGGGATATATGGTTGATGCTGAGGGAGGGGGTACTATGTCGAGCTGTGCATGTATACCGAGAGGCCAATGGGGCGGCGGACTGGGTGGCGGCGTATGTTGCGAGCCACTCAGGCGGCTCCCTATGGGTTGGTGAGGATGATTTGCCTGGTGCATTTCGGGACATTTTGTATGCAGACTCTTCTAGGTGCATTCGTACCTGTGTAGTATGAATCACCGTTTTTAGCAAAAAAAAAAAAAAAAAGGGATGACAATCTCATATTCAAGGAAAGCCCAACAAAGCGGCCCAAAAGCCTCAATTCTATCACTGCTTTCCTTAGCAAAGCTGACCTCTCGATGCAACCAACCTCTCTTCAAGGACATGGCCATTTTTTTTTATCATTAATTGTGCAACTCTAACCTCCATCTAGTTCACCAAAATAATTCATTTAAACTAGAAAAATAACTAGATTGTTTTGGTACGTCGGATATACCATACAATCCTGGTATACATCTACTTGAGTTTGCATACAATATATCGCAAAGGTGGCGAGCAGAAGAGAGAACGCGAAAGAACATGCCCTTATGGTTTGTGACAAAAGATGCAACCTAGTATACTGCACCATTAAATTCTCAGTAAATATGAGTCGATGATTGTAAATAAAAATTTTGAAATGTCACTTTGAAGTAGATAAGGGTCATTAACTATGGAGTTGGTTATCCAATTAATCATAAAGAATATGTCACTCGAAGAATTTGTTGTAACCACTGGACCAGTATGGTATCATGCAGTTAGTATCAATGTTTTTTGCTTGTTTTTCTTCAATAAACCGAGCTCAATGTACTCATCCTTTGTCCGGCCTCTGCTAAGGTAAGTATAAAGATTCGCAATATTAATGAAAACGAAGAATTTTTGAAGTACCTGGCCTCAGTTTTATCCTTGTTGTTTGCCTTTTGTTTGAGTTCAGATCATCATCCCAAAATTCGACCTTTTCTTGTAGCTCCTCTTGCCCAGCTTCTGTTAAGGTTAATAAATGTATTAAAAGATTACGAAAGTAAAGAAATTTTCTAAAGTACCTAACTTTGATCTTGTCTTTGTCATCTACTTTCTGTTTGAGTCTAGGTCATCGCGAGGAACTTTGACCTTCCATTGTAGTTCTTTTTGGCTCATATTTTGCTGAGGTCAATGTACACACTAAAAGATAATAATAACAGAAAGGAACTTCCAAAGTACCTGACTTCGGCCTTTACTTGCTTTTGACCACTTCTTGATTTGAGCATGGGTTGTCTTGCCAAGCTCTTCCCCTTGGGAGGCTTTAGCCTATCTTGGGCTCGGTCGGATCCTTTCAGGGTTCAGGTCCCAAAAATTCTAAGTGAGCTCAGCTGAAGGAAATCTCAAGTCGGCTTGGGGTGTCTCCTTTGTTGCAGCCCCGACATCCCTAGATTGAGATCCAGAAGAGATTCTAAGTGGGCCCAGTTTTCTACTAGGGTCGTTTCTATTTTAGAAAGGTCGGTTGGCACACCAAGTCTTCGGCGGCAGCCAATCTCCTGCTTGGGCTATTTACGACCAGAAGAGGTCGAGTGGCACACCAAGCCTTCACATGGGGGTCAGTCTTTTGCTTAGGCCATTTATGACCTGGTGATGTCGAGTGGCAAGCCAAGCCTTCGACGTGGGGGTCGGCTTTCAGCTTAGGCTATTTACGACCTAGGGAGATTGAGTGGCAAGCCAAGCCTTTGGTGCGGGAGCCGATCTTCTACTTGGGGTATTTACGACTTGGAGAGGTCGAGTGGTAGGACAAGCCTTCAGCGTGGGGACCGGTCTTCTTCTTGGGTCATTTATGATCTAGGGAGGTCAACCAGTAAGCTAAGCCTTCAGAGCGGGGACTAGCCTTCTGCTTGGGCCATTTACGACTTAGGGAGGTCGAGTGGCAAGCCAAGCCTTCAGCGCAGGGGTCGGTCTTCTGCTTGGGCCATTTATGATCTAGAGAGGTCGAGTGGCAAGCCAAGCCTTCAGCGCAGGGGTCGGTCTTCTGCTTGGGCCACTTATGATCTAGAGAGGTCGAGTGGCAAGCCAAGCCTTCGGTTCAGGGGCCGGTCTTCTGCTTAGACCATTAACGACCTGGGGAGATTGAGTGGCAAGCCAAGCCTTCGGCGTGAGGTTGGTCTTCTATTTGGGCCATTTACGACCTGAGGATGTCGAGTGGCAAGCCAAGCTTTTGGCATGAGGGCCGGTCTTGAGGGGGCCTCGGGCATCCCCGGGTGCCTTCTTTGTTGTGGGCCACACATCCCCAGCATGACTCAAGTCGAATACATTTGTTGTAGTCGTCCGATCTGAAAGACAGAAAAATGACAAAAAGATTTTTTTATTAGAGATAAGTTTGGAATACAAAGGTCCTCACTCATAAAAGGCACGAGGGTTGTCGGAGTTTTAGGCCCGTGGGATCAGAATGTTATCGAGGTGCCCCAACTTGTATGCTGAAAACCTTCAGTTGCTGGATTTCAAGCTTCTTTGAAGACTTAAGTCCTCTGATGAGCACCTCGTGCTTAGTTTTGTTGCCTTAGGTAGAGAATTTGAATTGAGGAGCGTACTCCATGATTACTTTGTCAAGGCTGATGAGTATGGGACCGGTCCCACTGCCCCTAGGCCCGACGACCCACCCATGTGCGGGGTCCATGGCCACTCGGTAGTCATCCTTTTGAGGAGCTCGATAATCTGAGGCACTTGGGGCCTCGACAAGTCCGCCAACAATGGTGTTGATGATGCCTACTGTCGTGCGATTGTCGATTGGCTCCGAGGGTGGTAGATCGAAGGTTGAAGCAGGTGCTTTTCAGTCCCATTGAGGGTGCACATATTGGTCAAGCCACCCGCACCAAATGAGTGCTTTAATTTCATCCTTGAGCTGAGCGCACTCCTTGATATCATGGTCGTGGTCTCGACGGAAGTGGTAGTACTTCTTTTGACCTCTCTTGGTCATCAGACCTTTCATTGGATGTGGAGGGCGTAGATAGCCTCGACCTTTGATTTTCATGAGGATTTAGGCCCTCGGAGCAGTGAGAGGAGTGTACTTTCAAAACTTCTGACGAGGGCTCTTGGGAACCCTCACTGCAAGCCCTTCTCATGTCGAGGTGAGACACTCCTCGGTTCTCTACGCTCCTCACATCCCCCCTTTCCTCCTCCGAGGGATCTTCTGTCTCCAGACTCGCGATGGGAGCCTATGGCTTTCTCCGCATTGGCGTACTTATCGGCCCGCACTAGCATTTCAGCAAAGTTGATGGAGAAGCGCTTTTTCAAGAAGAAAAGGATGCTTGACAACCACATGCCACTCTTCATCGCTAACATCGCAACCAACTTATCTAGGTTGCGGACCTCCAGGATCACCACATTGAAGCAGCTAACATAGTCTATGAGGGACTCTTTCTTCTTCTGCTTGATATAGAGCATTGCGTCCAAGCTGCGGTGCTATCTTCGGTTGCAGTCGAAGTGTGTCACGAAGAGGTAGAAGAGATACTTGAAGGAGTGCATGGAATTGGGCTGAAGCCCAAAGAACCAAAATCGAGCCGTCTTGCAAAGGGTCAGGAAACGCCATGCAAAGCACGGTGTCGGTGGCTCCATACAACATCATGAGAGCCTTAAAAATCTCAAGGTGGTTTAAGCGATTCGAGGCGCCATCATACATCTCTATCCGAGGCATCTTGAAATAAGGTAGAATCGGTTCCTCCATGATCCGCCTGGCAAAAGGGGGTTCCGAGGAGAGGTTGAGGTCGTTATTGGCCCTCGGAGCCTGTCCCATGACGGCCCGAATCTGCTAGCCCATTTTATCGATTCTCCGATCGAGGTCGGTATCCCGCCAGAATGGAGACTCAACACGGTAAATAGGAAAGAGTCACTAGAGGGAGCCCTCGCCGAAATGGAGGCTCAAAGTACGATATTTTTCATTCCGGCCAGGACTACTCCGCAGAGTACACTGACTTTGGTGAGACCGCTCCGAATCTCAGTGTTGAGAGTAGTGGCTGACTAGGCACATGTTGCATGCTGGCAACCGAGAGCGGTGGCTAGGCTGGCCAGATTTCGGCTGGACCGGCTCCAGTCGTGTTGCTGCCTGCTGCATGCCCTAGACTGTCATGGCCAGGGTTTACACCTATTGAATGAACTGGTCAAATTGCTTATTACCCACAGGTGCAACAGGCCGTTCTAGTGGAGTAAGCTCCGAGCTTTGCAACGACCCTCGAGAGGTCAGAGCGTGGCGTTGCGAAGCAGGCGATGTGCCGCGAGCTCCTCGTGTCTTCATGCTGGTTGTCTCTCCCTTCGATGGGTATCAATGTTGCTGGGAGATGGTGACCCTTCCTCTAGTGCCAATCTATTGTCACTAAAACCGGGTTGAGGTCGGAGACAGCTTGGACAATCTTGAGGTCGGCTGGAGACGAAACTGAGCATGCTGATTGAGGTACGGAGGGTGGTTCTCCTCTATGTGTGACTTACAAAAAGTCCACTTGCCGAAGAGTTTCCGGCGAGGACCCTCTAATGGCTAAGTCAGAAGCGGAAGGCAACAGTGTGGAAGAAAGAGAATTTCAACGGAATCTAAGCTCTATGAGTAATATTGCATGCATATCTGAGGTTCTCCGGGCTGCCCCTTATATAAAAGAGCCTATTTTGTCATTACTTGGTCTGACATGGCATGCAATGATGGACAAGTAACTACTGATGGTACGATCGAGGTGCGAGTGCTAGTTCGCATGGGTGGCGAGCAGCGCCGGTGGGGCACAGGCCGTGGTGCTGCCGCGACTATGGGCTGCCAGAGCTGTCGGTTGTTAGAATTGTCGATCTCATCAACACATATATTAATTGTTCTCCTTAGCTGATCGGCTCCTTGGCTTGGGCCGAAGTCGCTCACCTAGATTGGTAAAAGCCGATCGGCTCCTCGGTCGGGGCCGAAGTCGCTCACCTCGGTTGGTCGGCTACTTGGCTCGGGTTGAAACCGTTCTCATTGGTTTAAGTTCGGGGTCAAGAGGGCAGATCTGGCCCGAGGTCGAGGTGTTCAATATTTCTCCCAACAGAAAGGTTTTTGTTGGTACTTAGAATCTGGAGATAGAAAGAGAGGAGAAGAGACAAAGTACCAACTTCAAGAAAGTACCTCGTCTTGGAGTGGAGAAGGCCTGGTCGCAGTTGTGGTGGATGAGGACGTACGAGGAGGCAGTTCCTGACCTGGGAGGAGGAGAGCTTGGTGAAGCGGATGATTTCTTGAAGGGAGAGGGTCCTGTGGTGGAAGAGGCAGCTACAAACCTTCAGTGGAGAAGAGGAACGTGCGTTAGGAGAGAGGAGAGAGGGGGATGATGGGCGGGGAGAAAGGAGGTGGGGGCTTACGGCTTCAGGATCCGAAGTGGGCGGTGATGAGGTTGACGGCGTGTTCGAGGCTATGTTGACCTGCCATCGTTTCTTATGGAGACGTAGGTTCCACTTTAGGCCGCGGGTCAAATGAGCGCGAACGGAGCTGGGGACGAAGGGCTTAATACTCAAGATTAGCATGGTGTCCGGCAGTTTTCTGCAGATTTATATCTTAATAGAAGAAGATAAATTAGTAATTTCCCGGCCATTATAATTTTGAGATTCCAATTAAAAAAAATAGAATTTTTAATATATAATTGTAAATCGCAAAAGGGATTGTTGTGCTGAAATTAGGCGAGGTCGGAGCACAGTTCGGACAACCCTAAGGTCGGCGGGAGAAGAAGCTGAGCAGGCCGACCGTGGTGCAGGGGGTGGTTCTCCTTAGTGTATAGCCTGCAAAAAATCTACTTGCCGGAGAGATTCCGGCTAGAGGTCCTCTGATAACTAAGTCAGAATCAAGAGGCAACAATGTGTAAGGAAAAGGATTTCAATATAGTATAGACTCTATGAGTAATATTGCATGCATAACTGAGGTTTCCCAAGCTGCCCCTTTATATAGAGGAGCTCATTTTGTCATTATCTAGCCTGACGTGGCATACAATGATGGTCAGGTAAATGCTAGTAGTACAACCGAGGTGTGGATGCCAGTTCGTGTGGACGGTGGTCAACATCGGTGGGGCTAGGCCATGGTGCCGCCGCGACTGCGGACCTCTAGAGCTATCGGTTGTTAGGACTGTCAGTTCTTGTCGACACATATTGATTGTTCTTCTCGGTTGATCGGCTTTTCAGTCAGGGTCGAAGTCGCTTATTTTGGTTAGTCGGCTACTCGGCCGGGACCGAGGCCGTTCTCCTCTGTTTATGTCCAGGGTCGAAGGTATCAACATTTTTTCCAACAGGGATGTTTTTATAATTTATTTATTTATTTTCCTTCCAGGCGCCCAGTCCAAAAATTTAGACCAAGCAAAGGTTCAAAAATACTTTTGCAAAAATTAGTCTAAAATTCATTCAGGCCAATCTGGATAAAACTATTTAAGCTAAAATTCTAGGCTCGATCAAAAATTGATCTGAGTGACCCAAAATTCTTAGCTAGCTTGGTCCAAAGTACACCTGAAAGACTAGCGGCAGAATATCTTAATAGTAAATACTAAATAATCTTAATCAAAATCTAAGCATGAAAACATAGCTATAACTTGTGGATTAATTTTAAAGAAAACATTGTTGATAAATGAAGCACGACAAGGGAGAGTTTAGGCCCTGGTGAGGCCAGGTTCCAAGCCCGGGTTTCGAGCCAGACGTCAGTCTTGGACCCTGGTCGGGCCAAGAATTAAACCAGGCCCGGTCCAACATCGGGTCCAAAAGTTCAAGTTCGACCAAACAATCTCAGGCCTGGTCCAAGACCCGATACGAAGCCAGCCTGGCCCGACCAGTTTTGGACTGGCTTGGGCCATTTTCAGCCCAATTGAAGATGTAATAAAAAATAGATAGAATAGCCAATGCTGTGACTCACGGCTTGGCTGGTTGGCCCACTACAGTGATTTTACTTGTTTGAGTTGTGAGGGTTTTTTATATGAGTTATTATTGTCTTAATGTTGCCGTTCATAGAGTGCGAATATAATAAGTTGAGTGTTTGTTATTAGACCACATGGATGGAGGATTATTTTTATATGTTTTGTTGTCCTAATGTTGCATTCACAGAGTTCCAATGATAGGTATCCAATTGACATGGTCATCCAACTACATGTGGTGTTTTGCTGTTGGAAATTTACAGCTAAATTTCAGGGAAACGGATGGTGTGCGATACTTCTGAAGAGAGGCAAAGAAACATCCACTTTCTCCATTTTTTTTAAGGAAATAAATAGAAAAGAAAATTATAACTATTAAGTGGAATAACTAATAAATAGAGAGAAGTAGATGATATTTGGGAGGTTGTTTGAATAGCAGCAGGCATGAGCCATGCATATATCTGATATAAGGGTTATAGTGTTTGATGAATGGCTGTGATATTTTATGATTTAATACAAATCTTTATTACTATTTCTCTAGCAGACAGAGAGCATGCTAGACAAAGAACAAACAAAGAGTAAACTAATCAGTAGAAATGGTTGCATAAGGATTTTCTGGGTCAAATAGAGAATTGACATTGTATCAGCAAAGAATGAAGCATATAAGACTGAAAATATCAATATCCTTATATGATCATAATTCATAGCAGAACATCATGAGTAAATGAAATAAGCAATGATAAGTGAGATAACTATCCAACAGTTTGCCTGCTGAATTATTTCAGGTAATGACAATGTTGCTGTTCAAGCTTCGAAGAAAATAAACCTAATTATCAACATTATTTCAGGTAGTCTTTTGAGCTGATTCATTTTCTCATTAAGACATCTCCTGTAGCTGTGACTCCCTGTAAGCCATGCCCATGCCCGGGCAGAAAAGAATATAACCTAACATCACTGGCCAGTTTCTTCCCTCTGGAAGATTTAAGCGAATCTAGATAAGGAAGCCAAAAGCAAAAGATACAAAAAAGCCTAGTCTTTTTCCCCTACTATATATTTTAGCAGAGTTAGGATCGCCAGTCCCCAATTGTTCTAAACACCACAGTCAGAATTAATCAATTTTAACAAGAGCACCTTTAAAAATCAAAAAAGAAAGAACAGAGATCTCTGTCACAGTGAACATATTGAATGGTATGATGAATGTAGCTAGGTAATGACTTACAATGGCTCAATATAACATCCACATTGTACACATAATTAACCTTTTCTTTTTGGTAATACACATCAGTATACTTTCATAATAATATTTATTTTGATACTTTCTGAATATATCAAATAACATTATTTGGTAACAGCTAATAGAGTGTGCTGCAATAGCTATAATTATAATTCATCACTACCGTCATAACAAGTCATAATGGTTTTGGGCATTAGCCATTATTTGTGCACAACTTGTAAGATTGGAACCACAATAAATAGAGGCAAATAACATCATGATTGCTCCTGGCCAAAAATGGTTTGCAATTGGCCCCATGGGATTGTTTGGTACTGTATGTGTTCATAATTCATGAATTCATGCAGCCTTCAACATTACCCCTGAACAGGTTGAGACTGCTATCCGTTTTTGAGGCAAACCTGCCATATATCTGAAATTGAATCAGCTTCTGGACATCTTACGGCAATAGACGGATCCAATTGCCAGTATATCCACTTGATCTGATTTTATCTAGTATATCATGTACACTGCTGGTGACGTGAGAAGTTCAGTTTTGAGTGCTTGAAACAGTATGATGCAATGACATGGCACTGCTTCTAATTATACCATAGAATGAAATATATCAAATATTACTAACAGCTAGGTGTTACCATTGAGCAGTTTCCCTGTAGGCATCAAACTAATTATAATAAATTATTTGGAAAAATAATAATAAAGGGTTCTTGACATTCTCTTTGATACAATAACCATGATGAGCACAAGTTTTTATGTGGCTAATCAAACTGTGTCAGATTAGAAGAGGTATTAAGATGCATGCCCGCAGTCATCTGTCCACTTAATCTTGGCTAGTATACAAAATCGATGAGCATTAGAAGCCTTGGTGAAATAACACTGCCTCTCATCACTTGAGCCCTTCACCGAGGCCTGGTGGCATTCCTAGACTTTGGGCAAGGTTGCTCATCCTCTCTTTCACGGCCTGAAAGGAATTTGCATGCAATTTTTTAGCCTAACGCACGTAAGAAACTCAAATCTTGGATATTGGATTACAAGGCCATAGGTCTTACCTGGACACTTTTTTGGTGCGCATCCTTGTATGCTTCAGTTACTAACAAAGAGAGCTTCTGCAGGAGATAATATAAAGGATGAGAATTCTGGGTTCTTAAATTACACTGATAGAAGAATATCTAAGAAAATGTTTCACAGTGAATATTGATAACATTAAATTGTATAAAAATTTTGAACGAACATGTCTTTCAAATTGGTGTCAATTCATGTCCTGGATGACATGCTCCAGCTTGAAACTAGATCATATATATACTGAAAAAAATTATATGTTCATTTCATCCAAAGTCTGCAGTACTGGAACCGGCACTCGTGTGAGTAGGCCGGCAGTATGGTATGGAACGGTATCGTGCCATCCCGTCCCTACATGTACCGAAAAAGGAAACCAGAAAGGGAGAAGGAGAGAAAGGAAAAGAGAGGAGGAAGAGAGAGAAGAGAGGGAGGGGAAGAGAGATGCAGGGAGAGGGAAAGGGACAGGGACAGAGAGAGAGAGAGATGCAGGGAGAGGGGGCTTGGAAGCCCTCCTCTCCTCCTCCGGTCATCTGTTGGGCAGAGCCGAGCGGATCTAAGCCCTATTTCGAACGAAACAGGGGCTCGACCTGTTTTTAAATTTTTTTCGCTTCTTTAAGTTAAAGGGAATCTCTTTCTCTCACAACCTTGCTCTCCTTCTCCCTCTCTCCCACCCTCCCTCTTTCTCTTTTCCCCTCTCTCCTTCTCCCTCTCCCCCTTCATCATCGGTTTCTCATTTTGGTTGCTAGTACCGTCCCAGTCCACCGCTAGTATGGCTCAGCATGCCCCAAACCAGGTGGTTCGAGACGGTTCCACCATCCTTGATTTCATTAATGATATAATGTTAAATTAGTTATAAAAATTAAGAATGCCAGACAAATAAAGACCTGGCTTTAAAGACATAAATGTTGAGAAAAGGTAGTTGATCATATAAAAGAAGGATGGTGCTATTTTACAAATGGTGGTGCACATAAGGATGCATAATCCACTGCTTGTTCCTCATGCCATCACTGTCACGGGCTCACTGACAGGCTGGTGGAAGCAAAGAAATGAGAAAAAATGCATCAGGAAATGGCTCTAAACCGCTTGTGCCCTATGGCAGAAAATGTATTCCTGCACCAGAACAGTGAGTCATTATCATCTTATAAGTCTTCTCCCATCAAAATGGAGTCAGTTATGGAATATGAAGCATTAAATTAAGAACACTGTTGTGTAAAGTCTTAGTGATGGCTGTCAACCAGGTGTCAACCCTTTCTACAGTTTTCCTCATAGTAGTTCACATGCTACTTGATAAACATGATATAATAGAAATTTGGCAATTATATGTGTGATGAGATGCTCATTTCTGAGACTAGTATAGGCAATGTGATAACAAAACCTATCCATAAATAAATAAGCATGCATATCACCATCAGAACCATAATAAGCATCAGCAGGTTCTAGTACATCAGCGTGGAAGCAAGATGCTTGAAGAATTTCAGGTGAGAGGCACATCAAGGAATATGATTAGAACAATAATAAAACATCATAAAAACAATAAAAACTGCTCATATAGTTGTTGCACCGCTTAAAGAGTAGGATGCTCCATAGATTCTCAAAAAATGACAAAATAATGAATGCCACATTTCTTATTGAACAAGAATGATTCTAACATGATAGTGTGAGATAATTTTTGTTTTACAAAAAGGTCACGATGCTAGGAAGTGGGGGTGGGAGTAGGAACATGTTTGAGAGTAAGACCGGAAAACAAGCGCAGCACCCAAGGTAGAATATTCCAACCAAGGTCTGTTGAATCGGTCGGAACCGACCGGTTCAGCTTGTACCGTACTAGTTCTGGCCAGCACCGGTACGGTACAGTCACAGAATTCGGTTCGAAGGGCTTCTTGCCCGTACCGGTGCGGTTTGCACCAGTACAAGCCTGGTACCGGCATCGGGGAAAAAGAAGAGGAAAGAAGAGGAAGAAAGAAGAGGAAGAAAGAAAAAGAAAGAAGAGGAAGAAGAGAGAGGAGAAGAAGAAGAAGCCTACCTCCTCCCAAAGGCCCGACCTCCTTTCTTGGGCCGACGAGGATCACCCGTTCTCTGATGCGGCTCCTACTCCTTTGCTCGCGGGAGAAGGGGGGAAAGAGAGGAAAAGAGAGGAGAGAGGGGAAGAAAGGAGAGGATGAGAGAGTTCGGGAAGGAGAGGAGGAGAAGGGTCGGGAAGATGAACAGGAGAAGGAAAAAAAAAAGAAGAGCAGTCCCGCGCGCGGGGCAGTGCGCCCCCGCTTGAGGACACGGGCGCGAGTGGGCAAACGCGTCCCCGACTCGCATTCTCCACTCGTGCCTACGCCATTTTTTTTGGTACGATCTGCGGTCCCCGCACAGGGAATCGCATGCGCGCGATCCCCCCTGCGGGCTTTCCGCGCGGGGCCGCGAGCCCATTTAATGCCACAGCTGTGGCATAACGCGCCCGCGCGTTTTTTTTTTTAGCAGAACCGGTGGTACCCGTACCGGTCTTCACCGGTACGCCGGTTCGATCGGTTCCGCGTACCTTGATTCCAACCATTAAGGATACTGGAATGACTATGAAATGAACCAAACAATTAAAGTATTCTTATCCAGAATGTCCCTAATAAGTTCAACAAGTACCAATTGGGAAAAAATTGCACTCTACAATGTCCTTAGTCCTTGCCGAGACAAAATGAAAGTTCTAAATATTAATCCAAGACTAAATTAAAATTCACAAACTTGCAAAATTGGCAAATGGGTCAGCACTCGAAAATTGTTTGAATGTTTAAACCTTATACACTAAATAAGCATATTGATAAGCTATAACATACCAAAAATTTATAACCAGAACATGGGATAATCAAGTTTTCGATATCAAAGTATGACTTGACCACAATTAAGATTTCTCTAAAACAACATCACAACATATGGTCAAAATTGAAGCTGAGATCATTTATTTGAATACACACAACTATATCTGATAGTATCAAAATTCCCATAGCCATTGGAAGGTGTTGCAAAATCAGAACTTACTTCAGGCCCCAACTCCATTGCAGCCTCCGTTATTTCAGTGCGTAGAGGTTGCTGGCTTCCAGAAACTGTTACCTGAAAAATCATTAGTTAAAGTTAAACAGAGAACCTATAGAGAACCTTTTTCATACTAATATGGGAATGCACTATTGGTATGCAGCTGCAAAGCATGGAATGATAGTGGACACTGAACTCAAAATAGAAATAAGACCTACATTCTCTACTACAGATGCTAACATGATTACATTCTATTACATTGATTTGACTTTATAAACATATCCCTGTGGACAATTTCAGAGGTACCAATGCTCGGTCATCCATTAGTTGCATACCTGATTGAACTACAAATGCTATATATAAACTATAAGTAACTTTATGGACAAGGCAATGGCAGTTATTTTGACAGAGGTATGAGTCGTATGACATAGATTCTCAAAGAGACCTGGACTGGATCTGAGCTAGCTACAAAGATGTGCACATGCACATTTGCTAAAGATGAAAACATGTACAACAATTACACTATCAACAAATAGTGAATTGATAGCATTTACGATAAACAGGATGTGAAACCAGGAACATGGAAAGGAGAATAGAAACACTAAGCTTGTGTCATTATTGCCGATAATGACCTTATATGCATGTAATGATACAATGTGTATAATAGATATGCATAATGACAAAAATGTGAAACAGGTTTCAATGCATTAGCATAATTGCATTGTTGTTTTAATATAGGCATGTATTACCATGCATATCTGCAGAGAAAATGGGAACTTCAAGTGTACACAGGAAGCCCCGAAAGACAGCGGACTAATCAAAAGTGGCAGCATGGTGAAACATTAAAAATTATAAGAAATTAAGGATAAAAAAGAAATGGGAACAGAAGGTTAAGTTTAAGAAAGGTTTATAAAATAACAGTCACTAGTACAATGTTTCATTGAGGCACCAAGCATATTGATGCTGATAGCTATTTATGGGAAAATGGTGATCAAAAAGAGATCTCATCTCCTTACATCATGTTCCAAGGAACATCTTCACCAAGGCAATAAGTCATGGCTAGCATGATTCTTAAAGGCACAAAGAGGAGATATAAGAGAGAATGCAGACTAAAGAATGCTAAAAGATCTCGAATGGGCCATTGACCTATAAATTAATTTAACAAAGATAACATAAATTGTATCAATGTGAGTGATCGATGTAAGGCATGGCACGAACATCTTACAATATAGAATGGTAAATTTTCCATCTTAAACGCTGAAAATGACTCTACACTTCATTTTTTCAGATCTTTAAATTGATAAAGCTTTAGCGCTTGGTAGAATGGTAAGGTACCTCTAGGCACTACACAAGAGTTAATTAAGTATATGTAGTTTCCAAACTTGTCATAGAATTTTGAAAAGGACACCTATACTGAAGTGCCAGTATTTGAGTTGTCAAGTATTGAAGTGACACAGCCCACACCTTTTCTTCGTTTCTTTTTTGAGTTAACATCAAGTGAAACACATTCCTTTTTTTCCAAACAAGATTGCCATTGACCAGCAAATGTAGTTAATTATATTTCAGGACATCACGCCCGCGCGTCTCATGACTGTAATGGTTGGGGTTGGCTCTGCTCGCCGGTTGTGCTGCGTGAGCCTCCAGATGCCTCCAAGCAAGCGAAGGTTTGATGAATCCTGGCTATTTAAGCCCACATATAGACGTGCATATAATTAGAATTAATAATTCATTTTTAGAAAATTGTCTTCATATCAGACTTGTCGGGAGTTTGTCCTGTTAGACATTCAAGACACCTAGACATTAAAATCCTGGAGCATAAAAGCTTACGGTATATCTTTTGCAGACTAACTATATTTAACGTATAGTCCTAGATAAAAAAAATTCCTGAGTGTGCACAGTTGTGAACAATTTAAAAGAAAACTCCTGAGGCATGTCAAACAATATAAGAGAACACATGCTGCAATTTACCCATTGTATTAGGTTAGCATGGTTCAATTTTCAGTCATGATCAAAATAAACAGCAGGTGTTGGCAGACATACCTTGATCAACTCACCTTCGCAATAACCATCAAATTCTGCTCTGTGAGACAAAGAGGGATCAAAGTGAAGCCATATTCCCATGAAAAATAATGGAAAAACATTATTCAGTAACTGATAACTAATGCATACGATGCAAGCTCCTTTTGTACACGGACAGCCTCGACTTGGACCACCATTTGAGCCTTCTTAACAGTCTCGTACATATTTTGCATGTTTCCTAACATCCCTGCCTAAAGTACATGGAGCAGATGAATATAGTGAGTTTAACTTTTAAAAAGAAAGACCATAGACAGAGAAAATGATGGTATCCATATTATCGATAGGTAAAAGTTCAGAGTATGGATGCTTAAGTTACAAATACATTGATAAACATCAAGACAACAACAGAGGATATGGTGTTACCTAACTACTATTTGAGTTAGGATGGTATTCTCAAAGTCAGAACCTAAAAGCTGTCAATTTTCTATCTTCAGATCATCTTCCAAAGTACTGATCTAGACTAGCATCAAATCTTATTCACAAGTGTTGGTCCCATGTGAAAACCCAATTGTAACAACTGAGACAGAAATCAACAGAAAAAGGCCAAGAGAATTACAGGGAATAAAATTTTTTGAGTTATCTAGAATGTATCAAGGAAAGATAGTTCTTTATGTCTTGATCCGATATCTCATCATAGAATTAATACCTTACCGATAATCAGAAATGTTATTTGATTACAGCCAGTTTATGATTTTTTTTTGCAATTAATTTCTACCAAGGGCTGAATTTATTAACACAGCCAGTTTTTCTTATTCACTGCTGTGGTATATTTGGGCTTCCTGACATATTTCACAATCCCTTCAAGATAAATCCAAGATCTAGTGCCCCTTAGACCCTGGTTACACTAGTTCATTCCATCTCAATTCAACTCCTGAACACTATAATTAATTGGTTCAACTGCCCATCCACTCTTATGTGCTCACTTCTTACACCGTATGGCATTATGTTACAATTCATGAGCACAAACAGTGACAAGTGTTCCATCTGGTATCAATATTGAACATCAAGGTCTAAGCATATAAAAGAAAAGGTAGCCAGTACTCAAGGTCAGTGAGACATCCATCTGTCTCAAAAAATGGACAAGAAAGTAAGGTCCATGGGGTTGGGATTAGTCTCAGGTTTTCTCAATTTGTACCACACCATGACTTGGCATAAGTAATCAGAGGGCACACGGTAACATATATAAGGTAATTGAACTAAGCTATAGACCAAAACTATAGGAAATTGAAAGAGCAATTAAATGGATAAAAACTATATTTAGTTAGGAAACAATTAACATATACACAAAATTCTTATGTGACATAAAGATGTATAGATTTGATAACTAAAAGAACGTTCATTTTCCTTTTTCTGAATTTTTGCTCCAAAAAGACCCAATTATATTTTCCTCTTGCCAACTTATCCAAGTGACACTCTTTTCTCAACAAGGAGCAAAGCAACTTTTTATAGGTGTGCCTGCCAGTGAATATTTCCAGTAATTGTATGATACATGCGCTTTTAAGTTGTTTTCCTCCTATCATCCAGTCTTAAATTCTATAAGTTCTGGATCCATTTCCCACTTAAAACAAGCAGAAACAAAATTATCAGAAAGCAAAGAAGAAATGTATGAAGCAGCTTTGGCAAACCACTGAACTAAAACAAATAATTGAAGTAACTAACAGAATCACAATGAATTACAAATTGCATCACTCCTTAAATCACAATTCAAGTTTCAACTGAATTCCCAAAACATTTAAATTGAAGTAACTAACAGATTCAAAATCAGGGTGGGTTTGGATCTATCATCAAAACTAGCTTATGTGCCTAAATATATTATAGACAAGTTAGTTTCATCATTTCTTCATTATATGAGTTCTGGAAAGCATTTTCTCAAGATTAAACTCAAGACTTTGTGAGATTCGAGAAATTCTAGGAGTATCCTGATACTGGGTTAGGGAGCAATATCGTGGAAGTATAAGATAGGTTTGGCCATCTAAAGCTCAGACTTGTCAGCATGTAGATTGTCATGTGTTAGAGATCAAATAAAGAGTTGTATTTTTCTACTGAACTCTGTATTTTTTTTAAAATTACCTTTGTTGATTTAGCACAAAAATGTTAAACCCATAAGCATAGAAACATAATATTCCCTAAGTGATGTCTAATTTATTATTTTTTAGCATTTTCATATTTTCCTTCATTTTATTCTGGAGTTCAATTTTTATGAATATTTTTGATATTCCCGGCATAGCTGGATCCATGAGTACCAAAACTAGAATTTGTTTGGTTTGACAAATATCCAAACCAAGCTTTTCGATTTTAACATAAATACCTGCATATGAAGGCGTCAAAATCCTTAAAACGCTTAATTATAATGTCATAAAATTTAATTGACTTGATAACCATTCAATATAAGGATCTTGAGAATGTGGACCACTCAAAGGACAACATACGGTACAGGAATTTCGTCCTTGAGTTATGAGCTAACCCATTACTATATTCTTGGGCAGTGATCGTCCATGTGATATCTTTATACCATAATATGGACACATTACAATCAACAAGGAATTATAGTCACCTAAACAGCTGAACTAAATATTGATTTCCTATAATGCAGCATAGCACTTTGGTCCAAGTAATCTTTTGTCCCTTATGCATGATTTGTCTAGACCACCAAATCATGAGTTCCTATTTGATCATACAATAGTGGCCAGCCAGTAGGATATATGACCGATGAAGGCTCCACATCCAATGAGATTTGATTAATGTGAAGCATCCAATAAAGAATGTGATGAAACATTGTTCAATCACCATGACATTTTCATGATCATGGAACCAAGCCAATGAAGTTTTCTTCTTATTGTCATGCTGGGCTCTTGGACAAGCTCAAATGATGTTCCTTGAGATGCCACCATCAACAACAAGGTCAGAATTAAGATTGGAGGAAACTCCTACATCTATAATTATGCCTACTTCTTTTTGCCATAGATGTCGCTCTTCTCATGCTTCAAATACTCTTTAATGTAGAAATGTCTCTCGTCATTGACAAATAGATGCCGCTCTTCTAATGTTTCAAATATTCTCTTAATGTAGAAATGTCTTGGCATCATCAACATAAGTAACCTCATCCACTCTTTTGCTTGGATATCTTTTTCTTCCTTACTGAGGGTCACATGTTTCCTAAATCAGATTGTATCGACATCCACTAACTTAGTAAAAACGTGTACAAAATCTTCCAAAGAAAGCAACAAAAATCAAAGTTCTTTTGGTGCCCCACTTGTGTCATCGTGTTTGGAAGAGATCATACATTTCATCAATTTGTCGTGTAAAGGATAGACCTTTTTAACTATATGAAGCTAGCAAGCCACTACATCATTTAAATCTGTAGATTAAATCTGGTTTTGTTTTAAACTCTGAGTATATCCTCAGATTATGCGGTCTTCGTCCATGCAACTAGTTCAGAAACTTCTACCTACTGAACTCATCAAGTTATTTCCTTCTTGCAGTTGCTAAAAGCATTAAGCCTCTAATTTAAGCATTATGTGTTTCATTTTAAGCATTTTCTCAAATTGACTAACATGGTCATAGCCCCATCAGTCAATCCTTACAACTTTTTTGCACAGTTCTACCCCACCTGAGCTTCTCCCCTTGCCCTTGCACGATTTGATTGGTTTGGGCCAATATAAATTCTTCAAGAAGGATGACCTCAAATTTACCTTCGAATAACCATCAGATGAGACCCTCTAAACTGTCTTTGACAGGTATTAGGTCATTGAAACTTTTTAAAGTATAAGTAGAACATATGTTTCCATAGTACACTTCAAAATTTAAATGTTGAAACTTTCTTATGAATAGAAGGCAATGCATTTTTTGACATGGCAAAGGTGTGTTGACTCATCTGGGGACTTGAATATGTGGAAGGAGTTCATAATAATATACAAGGAAGCATATGGCTAGATCTATCATAGGCTACGGAAGGAAGTTTCAAAGGATATAACTTTTGTTATTCCCATTGATAGCTTGATGCATCGAACGTTAATTAGATATATCAAATGATGGATTAGTTGTGATCCCAAACATGTTGGACATTTGGACACTTTCATAATGAGCCACTGCATATTGTCAAATCGTGATGTGCCACCTTTCCATGTCAGCTCCTCACCTCTAAAAACTTATATTGTGTTTAAAGTCAGGCTAGTGTTCTGAGGCACTAGGCTCATTTGGTGATATGATCATAAATTTGTAAAATTTTGAAGATGCCATGATGTCAAGTTTTTTTAAGAATATCGAGCCAAGTTGGAACGGACACCTTAATGGACAACCTTCAATATATTTTGGGGGAAATATATATGATCTATTCAAGAACTAAGCTTGGGTATTGCTTTATGATTGAAGCATCCTTGATTAAACAAATGATGCACTGACCTATCCACCTATCTCATGGAAATGAAGTTGCTCTCATAGTTCTCCACCATACCAAGTAAGATGCTCATCTTTTTGAGTTGCTTTTTTTTATCTCTCTCTCTATAGAAAATTAGTCCTTCAGCAAATAGCATTCATGATGGAGATCGAGAACATGACATGGTGCATTGAAGGGCTCCAACATGGGATTTTTCTTAGATTTATAGTTATCAATTTTCTATTTTTTCTGTTATTTCCAGTTATTGTTTTGATTTAATAGGACTTTTAAAATCAAAGGCCAAGATTAAAAGATTTCAAATTTTAACTGTTGTCTTGATGAGACCTATTTACTATTCCATACTGTTTATGGTACTGTTCATGCTACAGTGACAACGAACAATAGCTATGCCTTATTAGGAGCAATTTTGGGATTTTAAAAAAGAGCCAAATTAGGGTTTCTGTTTTGTTATAAGAAGGGAGTATTATGGTTTGATGAATCAGATTTTACATAGATTATGAATTAAAGAATGGAGTCTTTGGTTTTCTTTACTCTCGTGGTGTGATTCTACAATGGAGTTGTGAGGTCTTCAAACCCTAGATGTGATCTATAGGTCTCGGAGCAAGTACCATGTTATCCTTCCTCTCCTTTTACCACTTTCTACTGCCTTCAGTTCTGCTTCTATTCTTTATTTTCTATAGCCTGGTTGTTCTTGCGGTTGCTGCTATGAACTAATGTGCAGCAGAAACATACTAGACCCTTATAGCATGCAGACCTAATAACAGAGAAAGCTATTTCCTCGCCATTGTGCCACTGCTAGCCATCTGTGGAAGGCAAACAACCACCTGTCGGGATCTTTTTTTCTGGTCAGATCAGGGCTGGTGTCACAGTAGACCTTGTTCTGATATTGTAGTAGAGAGCATAATGGATTTCCATCACAGCCCATGGTTGATCTCTGCAAACCCTGACCTTGCTGCCTCTAACACCGATAGTGTCTTGAACCTGTAGTACTGCAGAATCAAATCTATTGCTACCATCTTTTTTATTTCTCCTTGAATCCATCCTTATAATCCACTAACAGTCCCCTCTTTCTAGCCAAAAGCACAGCAGATCGCTTTGCTATATTTAAAACCCTAAACTTACAAATAAGCTGGAATCTCCGGCAACCTAAAGGTTTAAGCCTTGCTTGCCTAGACCCTATAGACCCCTAAGGTCTAGACAGTCCTACATCAATTTGTATTTAACTTAAGCTACTTAAATACTCCATGTGACATCTTACTTGGTTAAAAGAAAGAAATGAAAAGGATATTTCCTCTGAACTACCTTGCTATGGGCAAGACAGGCATGAGAACAAAATTAAAAAAGAAGAGCAGGACTGCTTATTCAGGAATAAACATGCGGAATCCTCTGAGCAAAAGTCAACAACCCAACTTCAAAATTTGTTGCCTTAAAACACCACTTATGTAAAGGCATAGGAAGTCAATTAAAAGTTAACCTCAAATTAAACGGATAAATTCAAGCATAGGCACCTTAAGTATGACTCTAGTGGATACAAAACAAGAATTCAAAAATTTTCTATGAATTCAAAGTCTCCTATAAAGTTAAAACTTTACAAGTAATAAATAAAGAAAATTAATTTACCAATCCATTACAATCTTTTTATTTGTATTTTTATCACCTATTCACCTCAACATTCATTGTGCATGAAACTTCTTCAGTACCAATTAACACCAATTAACAGAACCCCAACATAAAACCACTCAATAGCCTTTTTATCTTATTCTTATCCATAATCCTGAGTTTCCAGTATCTATACATTGAATAAAGGCACTTTAGTAACCCCTTCAGAGTAACTATCAAACATGAGAAACAGTCTACGATAAATAAAAGTCTTGTAAAAAGTGCAAGTCTTTAAACAGTTGTCATCTAGATGACCCTATCTCCTAGAGCAGCATTGGAAGGTGGGATGACAACCAAATTTTGTGCAATAAGGAGATGGGAATTGTTTCTGACTTTTGTTATAGGAAATGTATGTACTACCTATCAGCACTCAATAGATAAGCAAAAGAAGGCATCAGCAGTTACACAAAGAAACAGGTTCATAATGATCTAGTAGAAGAGGACTTTGTTCCTTTTTGTTGTATGGTGGTCCATCTAGAGGAAAAAAATAGTCAGATTGCTGAAATCACAATAGAACCAGAGTGCATTCTTGATAGAGAATGAGGATTTTTTTATTTTAAGTTAGTTTTCTAGCAGTGATATGATGGTCTTTATATCCTTCCATGGATTTTCTTGTTTTTCAACATTCCATGTCATGGGCAAGATTGCTCTCAAAAGCATCATCTTGCTTATCTCCATATCTTGCAATAATGTCAACAGATAAAAGGGAAGAACATGTGAGTATTAAAAAACTATTTTTATGTTATATGTGTTTAAAAGAGTCTATATGAAGGTTTCAACATTCACTTGTTATTTATTGGAGGAATAGAAGTTTCATAGTCTATGTTTAAATCATTCCAATTAGTAAAGCTAGCAGACCATGACCGAAAAGCATCATAAAGTTCAACGGAATATGAATGGGGCAACAAATGGTTGGCTTGCTTACCTTTGATGGAGCATCATCACTATTCTCACTCTTCCCTTTTCCTCCAAATAAACCATATACACGAAGAGACTTCGATAAGTGTGTTCTTCTGTTAAGGGGCCATGATAAAATTGGAGCACCATTTGCTTTAAGTTTATGACCTAAAATGGAGCATGCACAAATTGGTCATAGGTGAAATTTAGAATGCCCAAAAACAAGAACATAAAGGTTTTCTTATGTGTTTCTACAAACAATATCACCAGTAGTTATTAGCTTTCAGACGCACAAGGTGCCATGAAGATCATGTGGTAAACTGTCCATATCATTAAAGAATGGGATGTCACATGAATCTATACTTATTTAGTAGTTAATCCAAATATCTATGAAAAGTTCCAGGATTCGTTATATGCATGAATGAGGAGCATGCTCCCTTACACATATACATAAGCAGAGATATACAAAAGCAATTGTAATTTTTAAGAAGATGCACAAAGCTGCAAGAAAACCACCACATGATAGCACATTGTTATTGGATTACAATTGCTATCTTACCTTAGACCATCTAAATAGTGCAGAGCATTTACTAGCTACCTCTATTATAAGCCTAAAACATTTTCCATTTGGAATCCAACTAGGATGAGTTGGAAGGAACGGTAAGGAAACAATCTTATAGTCAAATGACTAGGCAAAGTTGACAAGCGACAACTGGACTTGTCCTAACCTAGTGATGGTTCATGAACATCAAGAGGCATGGATAAATAGCTAAGGACTCTACTTTACCAACCAACTTGGATATTTTTTGCATGCATCATAATTAAATTATTGAAACACGAAAACTCTAAATCATATGGAGCTTTCCAGCTATAACTTTAAGCAATTCAGCTTAGTCACCTTAATCAGTGTTTTCTTCTAACAAATAACAGGTATTCAAATTTCAATTCTAAAATGTTTCACTCTCGTTTAAGACAGATGCATAGCTCAAAGGTCAAGGTGGAAAGCCCAGCATTAACAATATGGTTTTAACAGAATTACTATAGAAGTTATTGCAGTACCACATAAGGTCCAGCATTAACACTAAATTGCAAATGTAGATACCTTAATTCTTTTGATTATCTCATTGAAGCTTAAACTTGAACGAAACTGGTAATTCAAGCTAACCAAAATCAGTTCATCGAAATCTCATGAGATCAGGGAAATTCCATACTTTCTAACACAATAACCACTCAGAAAGAAGAATCCGCCAACAACAACACTAAGCCTAAGAGAAAAAGCCCATAGCCTGCTAGATCTTTTTATCATATCAGGAATCCAGTACACGCCTAACTGCCAGAAAACAACAAAATCTTGTTCAATGGAGCATCTCTGAAACCTATTTTTCCCTCGAAGCAGCTAGAATTTTATGCTAAAGAAGCTTATATTCTTCGATAATTTGCAAGAGAGAGAAGTTAGAAAACCTATCGAACAAAGAATCCAGCGTCAAATACAAATCACGGAATCGATTTACTTTCCATAGCAGAACCAATCGAAGGAATCGAATGCCGGGGAAGAAAAAACCTAGGAAGCGGTGATGGGGCCGAGATGCGAGTACTCACAGAAGGGAGAGGAGGGGAAGGCGGAGGCTATCCGGTCCGTCGGTCTGAGCAGGCTGCCGGTTGAAGCGCTTACGGACGCCATTGGAGAGAGCCCAGAGGAAATGAGAGAGGAGGAGGAGGAGGAGGAGGGGGGAGGGGGGAAGGGGGAGGGGTAAGGGAAGCGTGGAAGAAATCGATCTTTTCCTTGAGGCTAGATATCGCTCCGGATTTCCAGTACCGCCTCAAGTCCGGGTAGTTCTATATACACCCCCCCTATTGCTCAGGACACCCCCCAAAAACCAAAAAAAAAAAACCCAAACTAACCTTTAGTGTAATTACCATATTGCCCTTGAAATTTTCTCATACACCCCCCCCCCCTTCCTCCTCCTCCGTTTCGTTTTGAAAAGGAAAAAAAAACCCCCCCTCAAACCCCCCTTAAACCCCTCGATCCATTTACATCGTTTAGGCGATCTTTGAAGGAGATTTAAGCCCCATTCGAAGCATGGACAAGCAACTAGTGATTTGGGACGAAGAATCGGCCGCAAAGGTACGTGTTCCACCTTGTTTCGAAATTTTTTTTTTTTCACGGTTCGTGCTCCGTTCGGCACTGGATCGCCGAACAAAAGGCTTCTGTTCGGCTGACCAGTGCCGAACAGAAGCCTTCTGTTCGGCAACCCTCAACCGAACAGAAGGGTTCTGTTCGGCTGCACGGTGCCGAACAGAAGCCTTCTGTTCGGCACTGTGCAGCCGAACAGAAGGCTTCTGGTGCCAAATCGCGTGCCATGCTGAAATTTTGTGCCGAACAGATCCTCTGATTCATTAATTCTTGGTGATAAATTATTTTATATGTAGGGCTATGCTACAACCGAATCGAGTATAATTGGATCAGAATTTGTACTGGATTACACAAGCGAATTTACAACTTACGAGGTATTATAATGTATTGTGCAATTTTGTATTAGTTTAGCGAGCTATTTTTGCAACTGTGTACTTACATAAATTGTTTAATGTATAGATCTTCAAGAGTAGAGAGGACTTGTGTAATTGGTGTCGTGAAGCTGGGAGGCGAAATGGTTTTGTTGTTGTAATCAAATCATCTGATGCAGGTACCATTTCTAAGAAACCCAGAATTACGTTAGGTTGTGAGAGGGGTGGGACGTACCGAACCAAAAAAGAAAAGCGAATAAAGACTGCCTGTGGGACAAAGAAGTGTGGATGCCCTTTTGCATTAAGAGGAAAGAAATTGGATACTGCGGATGATTGGATATTACTGGTCGTATGTGGAGTGCACAATCATCCCGCTGCAGAGAATCTGGAGGGGCACTCATATGCAGGGAGATTATCTGAGCAGGAGACGGAATTGTTAGTGGATATGTCGAAGAGTTTGGTTCGTCCAAAGGACATATTATCCACATTGAAGGAAAGAGATGCCCTCAATGTTACGACTATCAAGACTATCTACAATGTACGTCAACGGTTTAAGGTTGCAGAGAAAGCCGGGAGGTCTGAAATGCAACATCTATTAGGTAAATTATCAGAGGCTAAATATATTGAGTGGCATAGGAATTGTACTAATACGGATGTTGTGCATGACTTATTTTGGGCACACCCTGGCAGCATTGATTTGTTCCGTGCATTTCCCCGTGTGTTGATAATGGATTGCACGTACAAGACGAATAGGTATCGTCTTCCGCTCTTAGAGATTGTGGGGGTGACATCTACTGACATGACATTTTCAGTTGCTTTTGTATACTTAAATTCTGAGGGGGAAGAAAGCTATACTTGGGCATTAGAGAGATTGCGCAGTGTCATAGCTGATGATGTTTTGCCTGAGTTGATTGTTACAGATAGAGACTTGGCTTTGATGAATGCAATTCATAGAGTATTTCCTACTGCTAGACATTTATTATGTAGATGGCATATTAGTAGGAATGTTTTGGCCAAGTGCAAAAAAATTTTCGAATTGAAGGAGAAATGGGATAAATTTATTATGAGTTGGAATGTACTAGTGCTGTCCTCCACGGAAGACAAGTATAATGATCGCTGGAGTGCACTGCAGAAAGAGTTCGGTACCTATCCAGATGCACTACAGTATGTGTCAGATACTTGGCTGAGCAAATACAAGGAAAGATTTGTTGCGGCGTGGACGGATACATGCAGGCACTACGGAAATGTGACGACAAATAGGTATCACAAATAAAGACTCATTTAATTTTAATTTGCCTCAGTTCTTATATCTAACTTTCATTTGTTTACTAGGGTCGAGAGTGCACATGCAAAGCTCAAAAAGCAGCTTGGATCAAGCCAAGGAAGTTTCGAGTCATCTTGGACTAGAATACATGGATTGATTGAGTTGCAGCACAGCTCCGTTAAAGCCTCATTGGAGAAGAGTTTATTGGTAGTGCAGCACAACTTCAAGCCAGCTGAATTCAAAGAGTTGCGAGGTTTCATATCTATAAGTGCGTTAAATCATGTCCTCGCCCAATCGAAACGAGCCAATTCAGTTGGGTTTGATGATTCAAATTGTGGGTGCGCTATTCGACGCACACATGGTATACCATGTGCTCATCAGATTGCGCGGTACAGGGTGGAAGGTCGGCCCATTCCTCTCGACTGCATAGATCCTCATTGGAGGAAACTTGATATTCTGCCTACCCCCCCCCCCCCCCCCCCGTGCAGCCAATTCAGTTGAGTTGTGATGCAGAGTTAGATTTGATTGCGCTACGATTCAAGAAGTTAGATGGGGCTTCTCAATTGCAGATGATCAAGAAGTTACGAGAGATTGCAAGTCCAGATAGTACACCTCTTTTAGAGCCTGCAAAACGGAAGACCGGTTCACGTGGGCGCGCTTCAATGAAGGTTGATACGTCTACTCGACGTGACCCGTCTGCGTTTGAGGTGGTTCTATCTGGACAGGATAGTTATTCACCTGGTGTTGCGAAAGTTACCATCCGCAATCCATCTACTCAGATTCAAAAGAGGCGGCCCAAGCAAAAGGTAAGTACCAAATATTTATTTCCTTACAATAGGTATCACAACGTCTACGGGACGGTCCGTGCCGTGCCGGTATGTCATGTGCCGATACGGGACATGTCGGGACGTGCCGTGCCGAGATGTGCCGATACGGGACATGTAGGGACGTGCCGTGCCGAGATGTGCCGATACGGGATGTGCCGTGCCGAGATGTGCCGATACGGGATGTGCCGTGCCGAGATGTGCCGATACGGGACATGTTCTGCCATTGTTACATATTTTCTATCATTTGATATTATTTGCAGGTTTTTCGTACTAGAGCCCAGTCACATACGCCCATTATCTATATTGATGCTATTCCTTCTGCCTTGAGACCATACATCCAGCATATCAAGGATGTAAAAGCTGATGGGAATTGCGGATTTAGGGCAATAGCTGACTTACTGGGATTTGGAGAAGATGACTGGGTGCGTGTTAGGAAGAATTTATTGCAAGAGTTGCAATGTCATTCGGACCACTATCGCACATTATATGGTGTGGAAGGGACGATTGCTGAGATCACTCATGCATTATCATATTATGATGATTGTCCACCATATGACAGATGGATGACTATGCCGGACATGGGTCATCTTATAGCATCCTGCTATAATGTTGTCCTATACCATCTCTCGTTGCAACAATGTCTGACCTTCCTACCTCTCCGTTCTGTGCCAGTACCTCTTCTATCCCGCAAAGATATCGCTATCGGATTCGTAAATGGAAATCATTTTGTTGAGGTACTACGTTCACAACACTTGCGAATATTTAATTTTGCTTATTTAATTTTGCTTATTTATAATTTTGTAGCTATTAATATTTTCTTATTTCTAATTTTGAAGGTGTTCTTGTTGCCGGGACATCCCGTTCCGCCAGTAGCGACCAACTGGCGAAAATATCATCTTCCTTGTGCTACCGGATGGGAAAATTCATATGAAGCACGGATTCAACAGTTCAAAGAGAGCATCTCACCTAATGTTATAATTAGCGAGACAGTAGAGTTAGATTGATTATTTATATATGTACAATTTTTGAAAGTTGTAAATTTTTTTGGGCTCTTAGAGTCATGTACTGTGAAACTCCATCATCAGCTGGGAATACATATGACGACTGTTGTTTCCGTTGAGATTTCAGATGTAAACAGAAACATACTTAAGAGCTGGTGGGAGCAAACAAATCAAACAGGGGAACTAATAGACCTTTCTGATGTACAAGAACTTAACAGTGACAAGCTTGAGCAGATGATTAACACATTTGTTGGAAAAGAGGGCTCTGTGATGTTCTTGGTTAAGAGGTTAATCGGCTGCCCTCTCCTTGCAAGGCCAGGTCTTGCCACTGGCACCCTCTTAGGCTTTGCTGCCTTTTTTGGAGGGGAACTTTGTCCAGGGTCAGCTTTGATTGGAACAACATTTGGAGGTACCTCAGGGGGAGGTGGAGGCAGAACATCAGTCGTATCAGATTCAGGGTCAAACCCCCCACGGGACTCCATCTCCTCAGGGGGAGGTGGAGGCAAGACAGTAGAGTTAGATTGATTGTTTATATATGTACAATTTTTGAAACTCCATCATCAATATAAATCAAAAAATATCTGTCTTCGAATTGTTAGATTGATTGTTATGTGCACTGTTATATTTGTGTAAAATAGAACGGGCCAGGCTTTACAAAGATTACACGTAAATGTACCAAAAATATATATTTTTCATTAATATCATAGGCTTTACAAAGATTACAAAGGCTCCATCATCAATCCCTATGACGCCATCGTCGACGCGTGTACTGCTGTACGTCCGAATGAGAGGGTCCTGGATCCGAATGAGAGGGTGCTGTACTCGGGCCAGGCTCATCACCCAGAAGTACCTGATGCATCTGAGAAATAGCATCATATAGGTGCCCGGCACCTAGTGACGTAGCCTCTGAGGGACCCATCCGTACAATGTCGGTACTGATACCGAGTGCAGCTGCATTACGCCGCCGGTGCATGTCAGCATCATCATGACCTCCCCTAGCTCCAGAATGAGTACTCGAGCGCAGATGAGGAGGCTGAACTGCAACGTGCGTGATACGGAGATACCACTCCATGTATCCCGGTACGCTGTCTGATGGCCGGGTAACTGGGTGGCTCCTGCTCGCCTGGCTCAGCACGTGGTCCTCCCACCGCTCCCAAAGCTGATCCATATAGGAGTAATGTATCCGGTACGAGCCTGCTGTGGAACCTCTGTTGGCTCGCGTAGGGGCTAGTGGCGCTCGAGGGATGGTCTGAATACGACCAAACTGTCTAAGAACCCTTTCTGGATGATAGGGTTCTACGATATCAAGGCACTTGATGGAGCCACTAAAAAATGCGACGGGTATATATGGGCGATCTCCCCGAAGCCGATGATGGGGATCCCAAATAACCTGTAAAACAAAAGGTCCATTTCAGTTTTATACTATATCGCATATTAAATGTACTGACAAACACAAGCAAATGGTAATATGATACGTACCTCATCGATGCTCAAAAGGTCCAATGACTCACGTAGAACCACTAAATGGTCCATCGTGGTACGGGATGGAGTACCGGGCATCCAGCGGTGCACGCGGGGACTGGCATCAATATACTCGAGCGACGGGTGAGGACTGAGTGCTGGAAAATGCTCATAAATCCATGCCTGCAGAAGCGTCATATAACCACTGATCTGTCTCACTGATGACCTCGACGCAATTCCCAACTGCCGATACAAATATGCTAAGGCAGCTGTACCCCAGGCATATGTGCTCACCCTATCCAGATCCCGCAGTAAACACAGATACGCTATTGGCACCCTGGTCCCACTCTTATCAGCAAAGAGTGTGCAGCCTAACAAAAATAACAAATAGGCTCGTGCTGCACACTCTATCCTCTGCTGCCTGTCTCTATCAGATACAGAGTGAAACTGAGTCCTCAGCCACTCCATCCTCACAGACTGACCGCGCGATGACAGTACCTCCTGACGCGCGTCTCCAGCTGACACCCCCAACAACTCCACAAGTAGCTCCTCAGCATCCCGATCACTCATCCTCTCAGGAGAAACTGATACTGAGGAACCTGCGACAGGAATCCCTAAAATGGCGGATACATCATCCAACGTGATAGTGATCTCGCCAAATGGTATATGGAAGGTGTTCGTCTCGGGCTGCCATCTCTCTACGAAGCCCGAAATCAGAATCTTATCGATGAATCGATAAGAGCACTGTACTAACTCTACGAGGCCCGACTGCCTCAATAGTGCTCTGAACCTGGTATTTGGTTGGTTTGAAGACCACCACTTCCATTCACCAACCTTGGCAGTATGGTTCATGCACTTTAGTGGAGCTCGTTCCTGTAATATAAATGTATAATTACTACTACTTTATAAAACATCAATAAACAAAATATAATGCTATAACAAATAAACAATACCTGTTGCCTCCAGATGGAAGCTGCTATATGCGTCCTGAAACTGATCAGGACGGACTCATCCTCTGGACCTCCTGGACATGGTCCAACGGACTCATCGTCTTCGCCCCTAGCGGGCATATCATCATGCTCTGACTCAGGAGAGTCCGATGGCATATGAGCAGGCTCGGGAGAAGCAATCCTAGCACGACGTCTCCTAGCTGACGCCGTAGGTCTAACTCTGGCGGGACGGGGATCCATGTCTGAAAATATAGAAATTCAATGTTAGGCTATATCAAAGAAAATAATTCAATTGCATACATAAATGTTCGGCACAAAATTCAGCACGGCACGCGATTTGGCACCAGAAGCCTTCTGTTCGGCTGCACAGTGCCGAACAGAAGGCTTCTGTTCGGCTGCACAGAGCCGAACAGAAGGCTTCTGTTCGGCACCGTGCAGCCGAACAGAAGCCTTCTGTTCGGTTGAGGGTTGCCGAACAGAGGGCTTCTGTTCGGCACTGTTCAGCCGAACAGAAGGGTTCTGTTCGGCGATCCAGTGCCGAACGGAGCACTGGAGGCGGGGGGGGGGGGGGGGGGGGAGCTACCTCGAGGTGGTCGTGGAGGCGCCGGCGAGGTTCTCGTTGCTCGGGAGATGGCCGGGGAGGTGGTTCCGGGAGAAGCCGGCGAGGTGGTCGGAGATCGGGAGAATGCCGGCGACGAGAGGGAGAAGGGGGAACGGGGGGGGTTTTGGGCGTTGGCGAGGTGCACTGCACCGACCGGCGACGAGAGGGAGAAGGGGGAGACGGAGGGGGTTTGGCCGCCGGCGAGGTTTTTTGGGCGGAAGGGTTACGGGTGTTTTGGAGGGGAAGAGCGGGGTGGGGGGGGTTTGGGGGGTGTAGAGAGCAATTTAGGTGAGGGGGTGGGGAGGGTGGGGGGTAATTTAGGTATTTTTAATTTTTTAGGGGTGTCCTTAGCAAATGGGGGGGTGTAGAGAGTATTTATTTTTTTTTTAATTTTTGGGGGGTGTCCTGAGCAATAGGGGGGGTGTATATAGAACCACCCCTCAAGTCCGGCTACTGTGTCTTTTGAATTGACGATACTACCCTCCATATTCTAATAATATTATTATTGCGATACCGTACGAAGGTTATATTGGAAAGTGGAAACCAGACCGGGCCGGGTTCGGTTCATAGTTAACGAGCCAGCCTGTCATGAGTTTTTTTTTTTTTGCTTTCTATATTTTTCTTTTCCTGATTTTATTTTTAAAAGGTAAATGGACTTAACATCTAAAAATTTTGGACATAAGGCAATCCATTAAATTAAATTTTAAATAAATTTAAATTTTTTTATGAAAGAATTATTGTGAGCAAAGTATCATGGATTGCCATATTAATAAGACTAAATTGTTTTAAGGTTTAGAGATTGAGTAAGATAGAAACTGAGAACTCATAGCAATTAAACAAAAAGATTAGTAAAAAGTACCAAAGATAATAAGTTCAGAATTACAATGTACAAACGGATGCCTTTTAGTGATATCAAGAGTATCATGAAAAATAAAAAGTCGAGAAATATTTTTACTTTTATATGGTGTTAGAATAAGATATAATTGTTGTTATAAATATTTATGATGATTTTGGCGGTCTCTCCTTGCATTATGAATATCGATAAAATGAATAAAGATCATTATATGACTGCTACAACATTAAAAAGATCATTATATAATTAAAAAAATGTAGCATTAACATTTTCATTGTTCATCAAAATAAAATATTGCTCTTAAAATTTAAACATATTTCATTCTGTGAGTGGTAATTTAAGAAAATAGTTCCATTTCTGTTCGTTATAGCTATTATTCCATGATAACTATAAAAAAAGGGCATTGCTCGTACTATATGAAGGGTGCTCACAATTTTGGTTTAAGTAAACAATAGTAGGGATATTGCTATTACCAAAAGTTGATCTTAATGTCTTGTTTAAGGGAGGATTGAATTATTTATCAAAATCAAACAAGAAATATTATCTATAATAAACAACATAGAACACATGCATGCATAAAAGTTTGATTACACATAATTCTAAATCTTAGCTGAGCTACAGGTGAATCAAAAATTTTTATTTGATTATAGTAAATCATATGTTCTCTTTTTTTTACTTTCCTTTTCTTCTTTATTTTCTTTTATTTTTTCGTTCTTTTTTATCATCTTAATGAGTTCCAATTTTTTGAGAAAAAACATATTGAAACCTTTAAACTAAATACACAATCTATCCAGTTCGCTACCATGCCTTTCCATCTAATCGGAGAGAAGAAAGATTTTTCTCAACCCACTTAATTTAAATCTCTCAACAGAAATTTAAAAAAAGGTAGAAAAAGTTTGGACATATAAGATTTAGGTCCCTTTTTCTTTCATTGATGATTCAAAAACTGAGGTATATTGCATCTATTTATAATAATAAATTTTACCCTTGCACAATTCAAATTAGATTCTTCTCCTAGTTCGAATAGGACTAGTTTTTCAAAAATAGACATGACTAATAGAAATAAATACGAAAAAGATAAAATCTTACAGAAGGTATCTCAACTCTTATAGTGGCTTCACATACTGTTGCTTCACCTAATTCTTCTCATATTGAAAAAAATTATCTAAATCGAACATTATATGACCAAGTTATAACGAATCTCACATCTAGATCCTGTCCAACTCTATTTGTAGTGGCCAATATAGTCCATATCAAATTTGGAGAGTCTCTTATATCAACATACATTCTATCTGGCTCTGCCAACCAATAAGCAAATTATTATCCTATCCACTATGAGTGATGCTCACAAAAATTTCCCACGTAAGCACACAAAATTATATGCTAGAGTGATACCTTTCTCTCTCTCTCTCTCTCTCTCTCTCTCCCTCTCTCTCATCTTCTAATTGATTGATATTTGCTTGCAATTTATTTTAGCAGTGCTGTTGAGATGTAGTGGTATTCATCCGGATGAACATCCCATCATGAAAGAATTTTTAAGAGTTCTAGGGAAATTTTACCGTCCGGGTTTTAATTGTAGGAGAGGTTGAGCTTGTCTCTAGGGAAATTTGAGCGGTTTGATGACAGGAGAGGAAAGGTATTTAGAATACAACTTAGTTGCATTTGATGTTTTCGGTGGAGGTGGTTTATATCTTTACATCTGTGAGATTTTTTGAATTCTGATATATTTAGAATATTAGGCATCCCTTGTGTGATTATAAGATATCAGAAACTTTTCTGTACAACCTAGATGCGTGGAAGTTTAAATTTGTAATTATGCTAATTCAAGTGGAAATCAGTGATTGTCCGCCTAGCAAAGACAAAGAATGTCTTGAAAGACGAATCGATAAGACTTGGAGGGAGAGAAGGAGATAAAAAGAAGCACTGGATTGGAGCATTTAAAAACCAGCCGGCAGCGTCGAGTCCGGACCTCGGATTACGAAGCCGGCCCCTTCTCTGCTGCCTTTGTCGAACACCTTGTTTGTTTTCTCCCATAAAAGTAGTCCGGTTAGCAAACATGGGAGTGCTGATGTAGAGGCTTCACCTTTTCTTCATTTTTTTTTTTCTTTTTTATCACAAATGCCACTTACATGTTTAACATATTCGATCTTTCTGTAACACTATTTACTTGCGTCTCAAGAATTGATGAGCTACCTGAAAAATTTCTCCTTGAAGCCCCTAATCAATCAACATAGGACACACCCTTTTAGATTCTAAGTTCGGACCTCATTCAAAAACGCTAGTTATAAGATATTATTAAAGTTCTTTGACCCCATATAAGTACTTAAGATTGATCTAATGAATAGCCAATATGGGACTAAACACATTTATCCATGGATGCTCATATACTTTCTCTATTTAAGCCTTAGTGTTCTCATCTAGCTAAGGGTTCAAATTTATTTAAATCTAATCACAAGTACCATATTTGACCGGTGCTGCAGTGTAGTCCATAGGCTATAGGTTGGATCTGCTCTGATATCATTTATCACAATCTCAGACCTCATCCAAAAAAGCTAGCCAGAAAATATTATTTAAGTTTTTTGGTCATGTATAAAGCGGTGTGGGACTAAATATATGCTTGCACATATCCTCATACTCTCTCTCTCTCTCTCTCTCCCCCGTGTATGTGTGTGGGTGTGGGGTGATTGTTGAGATATTGGTTTAAAGCTTTTATAACATGCAAGAGTAAGTTGACTAAGGAATTTTATATGCTAATTTCATTTTGTAATTGAAACATCGGAAATAAAGTGGTTCATTTATTGTAATATAATTGGAACCTCGAGATTCAAACTGGCTTCACTTTGCGGCTATTCACAATTAATTCAGATTGAGTGGCTAATCAAAGCGACATTTTAGCGATATTGATTGATCGATCAAACTTTCTCCACCATGGAAGGTTGCCACGCTAGAGTTACCTTGTTATTTTCTAGCCAAATATTTTCTCCTTTGGAATTTGTGACGCCTTTGTCGTATGGTTATGGATGAGGATTTGCGTGAAACATAAACTTGTATATTTGCTTGTGAATCGAATTCTTCCACCTTGCGGACCTACACATATCACCATCTAATTGCAGCTAGAAGAACTCTTTAGTTTTATCCAGTTTTCGGGAACTTGAAGAACATGATTTCTTTTTTTTGGAAGTTTAAATGCTGGATTATTATTATTGGAGCAGAAAAAGTGAGTTGCGTCCCACCCAAAGATATTGTTCGCTTTAGAGAAGAGCACTCATCTTTCTAAGGCGGTGTTCCCCCTCACGGCTTTGCCTTTCAAAATGCGCTTATGAGAGAAAGGGGTGTTGCCCCTCCATTTAAGGCACAATTATTTCCATTACTTCACCAACCGATATGGGACTAAAGGTTTGTAGCCCATTTTACACCCCTAACAATTATCATTGTCAAAAATAGTTTCTTGAGTTCATACCCTTCCCCATCTAGAGAGATCAATTCAGTTGACGGGAGAGGTGACCAAAAGCTAAATAGGGAGGCCATTAATTTTAGCAATTAATCTTAACATTTTTGGAATGCCAAGGTACTTGCAAATTTACTTCATTTTAAATAGATTAGCATGTTCTATACATCAGTGTTGTTGGGTAGACTGTATTACACTATGGGCATATTTGGTTGGAAAGAGTTGAGCTCTGAAATGTAAATCTAAATTAGTGACTTCCATTCCAATGGTTTGGTTGAGAAAATTTTCATTCCAATTCCAATGCCGATTCTCAGAGAAAAAGAAATATCTCGATCCTCTAAAATAGAATTTCTATTCCTGATATTCAAATCTTATTTCGATTCTAATTTTAATTCAAGTCATGAACCAAATATTAAAAAATATGACTGTTCTAATTTTTATTTCAATCTATTTCAATTTCGATTCCGATTATGAACCAAATACACTTTATGTTTATTTTTTTTTTTTTCAGCTTTTGATACACATGCAGGTTGGAGAACTATGGCATCACCTGCAAAGCCGGGGTTTGAGCTTTGCTTTTTTTTTTTAACCAGCAATACAGTTGATTGAAACTATAATAATAAGGTAGACAGTTGCTCAAGCCATGTCATGCATCGGCTTGCATGGCTATGATAGGTAACATTTTATGGCCTCATGTTTCGTTATAGAAATGATTCTCTGATAGAAAAACTAATATTAAAAAAGAGGCACCAAGTCTGATGGTGATACTTCCCATGTGTTTTCCACTTGCCAACCACCATTATTATGGTAGACCCACTTGATGGAACTCTCCTACTTTTCAAGGTAGAAGATGTAATTACATTGATATCTAGTTGCTCCTCGCATGCTGCTTGTGTCACCAACAACAGCAATATGGCTCGTAGTGGTTGTGACATAGTGAATAAATGGCGCCTAACTAGAAGTCGAATGATGTCAACCTCTATTGAGCGAAAATATGTAGGTCAACTTACTTCATTTCATAAAGTACATGGCAGAAATAATATATCGAGCAACGCCAACCTCTAGAGCTGAAAGTGGACCAAATAATATCTATCCAAATATATTTTCATATTCGAATTAGCACCTGACTAATATTCATTACAATTTATATTCTCTGAAGAAAAAAAATAAGAATATGGATAAATAATTATTCAATTCATATCTAAATATTCGATTCTATTTATAATCTTCTTAAATTTTATAGAATATTTTTATTTTTTTAAAAAAATAAATCATGCCAGCATATTATTAATTAATTTACCTTCTATTGGTAATACTTTGATTTTATGGCGATACTATTATCTATACTTTCAATATTCGATATATATCTATATCTATTTAAAATAAATATAAATATTTATATTTGATTAATATTTTTATTTTTATTTATATTTTTATATTCAATTAGTATCTGATTTATTTTCAACCTTATAATTCTATCATCAACTTTTTCTCTTTCCTGCATAGATTAGTTAGCAGCATTGCGACAAGAGATTGATTTGATTTTACACAGTTCAAATAACTTGTAACTTCTGATCCATCCATTTCAATTCCTATCAGATCCTCATCCAGCCAGTCAGCTCATAAGACCGTAACCTATTCACTGAAGCTCCAACTTTGCTGTTTTACTCCAAACAGCGGATCACACATCCTTCTTACCCTTTCCCTTTTTTTTTTTTTTTTTGATAAGGATTCTTAATCTTTTATTAAAGATTGAAAATGTAATCCCGGAGGAGGCCTGACGTGAGAGGCCACTTTTCCTGCAAATGATACGACAGTGGTTGGCCAGTCCTTGGACTTGTTAGGAGGCCATCAGAGCGACTTGCAGCCCATCAGATCTGGCTGGCAAGGAACGCTCGCACCTTCTGCGAGCGCAGGATGTCGCCGAGATTTGTTACGAAGACCGCTCGAGTACAGATGACGGAGTTCAGTCCCACCCTCCCTTCAGATATACCTTTGATAGCTCGGAACATCTGGGGTTCCTTCTCTGCTCAGGCAGCTCATCGGACGGCGTTTTTTACCTGAGAGCTTCACCCTCGAGCTTCCTCAATGTCAACTTTGACAGGTCGGTGTTGGATGGAGGTACGCGAGGCGGTGCGGGCTTTGTTATACGGGATCCGCACTCCAGGATAGTGGCAGCGGGCGGTTGCTAGTTGTTTGATGCATAAGTTCCGGGGGCGGAGTTGCGAGCTACCTGGGCAGGTTTTCGCTATGCGCGGCAGGTGCTGCAGGACGGTTCGATCATCCTGGAGGGTGACTCGGCCACGATCATTGGGTGGATTCGAAGGGGTCCGAGTAGTGAGAGCACTGACTACCCCCTGATCCGGGATATGGGGATGATGATGAAGGATGGGGTGGCTTTCGAGGCCAAACATATATTCAGAGAGGCCAATGGGCCGACTGACTAGATGGTTGCCTACACGGCCCACCACTCAGGATACACCCTGTGGTCAGCCTCAGGAAAGGAGGAGCTGCCAGTGGCACTCCATGAGCTTGTATTTTTTGATTTTTTTATATATATTCGTATGCGTATTCTATGGGAACCGTCAAAGCAAAAAAAACAAAAAAAACAAAAAAAAACTGAAAATCCTCTCTTTTACCATAATAGGCCGCTGAGGGAAACGACTAGCGTAAAATGGGCCATCCTGCTGAAGTTCTTGGAGAATAAAGGGAGATGGAAGACCCATGGCAGCTTGCCCTTTCACCTAAAAGTGCGGTCCCCCATGGGCCTGAGCTCTGGCCTACCTGCAGGGCCTTTCCTTTCCCCTACCACCGAGGTCTGAGGCGGACGTATTCCCCTCCCTCCCCAACAACCACATCTTTGGAGCGTTGTTCCCAAAACACCCCTGGCGATGATGCTCACCATGCCCTGGCCTTTTTTTTTTTTTTTTTTTTGGTGTTAAAATAATGGATCATAGCAGACGAGTACGGATGCATCTAATAAAATCAAAAAACAAAATACCTCAGAGTACCAGGAGCAACTCCCTATCTCTAGCCCGCAGAGTACTATCCAAGTGACTGGCTACATAAGCAGTCACCTAGTCCGTGGCCCAATTAGCTTCACGAAAGACATGCTTGGCCTGGAAGGCGCCTCCATCCCTCATCATTGTCCAGATATCTCGGAGCAAAGGATAGACACAAACGCTTAGCTCTGCACCTGGAACCGATATGTCAAAGAGTTGATTGCCCCCTACAGCCACAACTCTGGCAGACGGGTTCTGAATAATAAAACCCGCGCCGCCCCTCGTATCTCCGTCCAAGACAGACCCATCGAAGTTGACCTTAAGGAAACTCGGGGATGGAAGCTTCCAGGTAAAAAATACCGTACGAGATACTGCCGAAGCAGAATGAAAACCCAGATGTTTTGAGCTGCCAAGCTCCCTTTGACAGGTATGATGTGACTGATCTCCGCCGCTTGCACCGGGCACTCTCTACCATAAATGTCACGCCCCTGCCTCTGCGAGGCACGTGAGGCACCCAGTGCCCACGTGGGGGCCACATGAGGGGGGAACACGGGGCTCCCCTGCCAGATATTGTCCGGTTCTGGGGCTTCACGCAAGCGTCCTTCACCCCTCTCCGGTTTTGTTTTCCACCCAAAACGCGTCTGCAAGATTTGGAGACACTCGCCTCATATGCCCAGGATCTGGAACGAGTCTTTCCGATGTGGGACTATTGGGCCTCACACCCTTCCCACCATCGGACAAGAGCCGTCCTCGGCTTTGATACCAAATGTCACGCCCCCGCCTCTGCGAGGCACGTGAGGCACCCAGTGCCCACGTGGGGGCCACATGAGGGGGGAACACGGGGCTCCCCTGCCAGATATTGTCCGGTTCTGGGGCTTCACGCAAGCGTCCTTCACCCCTCCCCGGTTTTGTTTTCCACCCAAAACGCGTCTGCAAGATTTGGAGACACCCGCCTCATATGCCCAGGCTCTGGAACGAGTCTTTCCGATGTGGGACTATTGGGCCTCACAATAAATCTCGGCGATATACTGCGTTCGCCCAAAGTTCGAGCATTCCTAGCCAGCCAAATCTGGTAAGACATGCAAATCGCTCGAGCCGCCTCCTGGCGAAGCAGTGGGACTCCGAACATCGGTGTATAGCTTGTAAAAACTAGTCCCTCCGACTCCGAACCTCCCGCAGGATCCTTGCCAATCGCCAGGTCGTCCTGGCTTATGTGCACTGGAACAAGACATGGTCCACTCCTCATGTCTCTTTTTGGAATGGTATTTTTTCTCTAACATAGATGGTTTGAATATATTTACTAAAATTAAAAAATAATAAGTTTCAGAACGCTCTAAGTAGTTCGTTTTCTACAATCTATAGAATATTTTTGGAGTGATTGGCCATACGAAGCCACCCAATTTGTAGTTCCATTTGCCACTCTAAAAATATTTTTGGTCTGGAATGACCCATCACTCATCACAATCCAAATATCTCCCAGCAGGAAGAAAAAGACTGTCACTCATGAGTGGATGATTCTGACCACAAATTGGTGCACCCAGACTTGCCAATTGCCATGAAATGGGTAGTGGTGGTAAATGGTGATGTCTTCTTCTTGTTTTTTTTTTTGACATCTTAAAATATGGCTTAATTTCAATTGTTGACATCTATTATACTAGCAAATATAGCATCACTTGATCCATAGTTTGATGCTGTGAAACGCACAAGATTAAATGTGAAGTAGGGGCATTATGGGAAGTTGACTCCATTATAATTAATAAAAGTCTCCTCCCACCATCTCCATCATAGTGTCTTCCCAGCAGCAGCTGCAACATCACGGCACAGCAGCCATCCATCTCCCCTTCTTTCCATCAAATCTTCTCTCTCTTTTCTGATACCCGGGGGAGAAGAAACGGAAAGAGAAAATTTAGAAGAATCCCCACCCTCCAAGGACTTCATCCGCCCAGCTGGACCAGGAGTTTATGTGAGGAAAGGAAAACAAAACCAAAACCAAAAGGAGAAGGGATTGATAGGGTGCCTTGCAGATATGTGCATCGAGCCAACCAAATACCTCTCTCTTTCTCCCACCCAAAGCAAAACTACCACCCCGCAACTTCCCAAAATGCCCCTCTTGAGGCCAGGGAACTCTCCACCTCCCTTCCATCAAGGAAGAAAACTCCTACCACGGCTCCTGTTCCCGTTTTATATGGGGCCTTTGCTGCCCCTTTTTGGTCACGGTCAGACAGAGAAAACAGGGCAAGGAGCCTCTCTCCTCTCTATCTCCTCGCCTCTCTTTTCTTTGTTTCGTTGCAAGTTGGTGTCTTTTTGCCTCCTCCCTTCCTCCTGTGGTTGTCTTTCTCTTTGCCCTCTCTCCTCCTCCTCCGCCTTTTTGTCGCTCTGAGGGTGGTGGGTGATGGTGATGAAGAAGGGGAGGAGGGTGGCCGTGGAGTCTTCTCCATCGTCCCGTTTTTCGCTCGGGGAGGAGGCTCGGGCGCGGTACAGGCACCAGAGCCTCTTGCAGGACTATGAGGAGTTGCTAAAGGTGAGAGCTTTGGGCTTTTCGTTGTGTCCGTGTTCTGATTATTTGGATGCTGTATCGGATTGGGTTTGATTTAGGGGTTTATTTTGGTGTTGGAATCGAGAGTTTTAAGGAATCCCATGTATGGGGTTCTTCTTGAAGCATTTGATTTTAGGGATTTTTAGGGTTTCACTTTCTCGTTTATGGTGTGTGATTCCTAGGTTTTTAAGGTTATATATTTATGTTTTTTTTTCATTGTTCTAGGGATATGGGCTTTCTGCTATTGTGATTATTTAGAGTGTTCTGACTTCTGAGGTATGGATTGTATGATTGTTATGACCTCAGCCACGTAGGGTTTCAATTTTGTGCAAGGGAATGAAATTAGGATCGATTTCTGATGGGTTTTTCTTATTCTCTTAGATTTCACGGATCTAGGGTTTATCTTCTGTATTGTCCTTGTCCCTTATTCCTTATTGATTTCCATAAACATAGGGATTTCTGTGATAGATCTAGGGCTTATCGATGCTTCCATTCGTGCGAGGGTTTCTCTTAGTTTTTCTTATTTTCTTTTTAGATTTTTGTGCTTAGGTTCTGCTGTTTTATTAAGGCCCTTTATGTTCCCGTTTTAAAAAATTGCCCTCTATTTTTTCACTTAAAAGGGAATCAGACAATCCTTTAAAGGTTTTGGCTTCTCATTGAAATGTTTTAGGCGTTAATTTGGGTTTTTGCTTGATCTCTTTTCTGCCATTGTTGTTATTTGATTTGTTATCTTCTTGCTTCACTAACCTTTTTAAGGTGCTAAACCGTACTTTCTTTCTACAGGAAACTGAAGCAAAGGAGAAGCAATTGCAAAAGGTCAATCAAAAGAAGCTTAAGCTCCTTGCTGAAGTCAAGTACTGCCGCTCTCTTATATTCCTTTTTCTAATCTTTATTTTCCTTGGTTCCATTGACAATTTTTTTGAAGGTTTTAAACGATTAAAGTTCAAAAATTTGCTACGATTAATGGTTCTGGATGCCTCATTTCTATTGCTGTAATGAATTGCTTTGGAAGCACCGAATTCACAAGTGACTTGTTGGTTGTCTGGTCTGGTGTAGATTCTTGCAGAAAAGGTACAAGTGCTTATTGAAGAATCCATTGCAAAAAACCACATATAGACTGAAAAAGGGGTCATGCAAAATCCCATCCTCAGTGCTTTGCCATAGTGAAGCACCAAGTCCAGTGACTCAAAATGAACTCCATAAAAAAGATAGAAGTTACATAGCAAGAGAAGCCATGGTCCCGAGCACTTCTGCAGTATTAGATTTAAACCAGGTTTCCTTACCGGTAACTACTCGAATTGATATGCATATGTATTATACATTATATATTATATTGTCATAATTTGTTCATCATTTGGTTTTGTTAAGTTGCAGAATGGTGAGGAAATGGAGGAGTTTCAAGTGGAATGGGAGACCATGAAGGTTGATAAGTTGAACAAGTGTTCAACAGACGGTGACCCTGCTGCAAATGATCTGAAGCTATTGATCTGCCGAGATGTTGGGAACGGAGCGAACCGTGCTGGAAAGAGGAAAATTACATGGCACGACCAGGTAGCTTTGAAGGTGTAGAACCCTTTTGTGGATACTGGATGAAAAACTCGTCCTGTTATGCCGCCTCATCATTCACCCATGAAGTTTACCTGTGTTAGAAATCTTTGTATTGTAAAGAAAACTCAATGGTCATTAGGTATAGATGTCTTCCACGTGGATCTTTTTTAAGCAGTAGAGGGGATGTCTGTGCTATGAAGAATCAATTTTTTGTTGTGTTGTTGAAAGACATAATTTTGTTCTCAAGAATTCATGGGCAAGATGCTAAAAGGTAATGCTGATGAGTTTAATAGATTGGTGAATACCTTATTAATACTGTACCTCAATTAACATGATAAAACCATTCATGAAAGATGAAGAAGGGAAAGTTCATTGTCAGACTAGAACTACTTGCTCAACTATTCATTTGATTGTGAACTAACTAAAATTGTTTCCATGTCCGAATACTGAACTATTCTTGATGCGTCATTGGACCTTGAAGGCTCCAACTGTATGTTACCGTAGTTGTGCTCTTCTTTTTTATGATAATGTATGATGGATGTTTGCTTGGTCTTCTCTACCTTTATGTGAAGGTTTGGATTCCATATATAACTCTTAAATCTTAATATAATAAATTCTTTGAAAGTGATTAGAATGTGTAGCATAATACAAAAGATTGTATGTCTTAAACTTGAATTTTGAGCAGTCTGGAAGGGGCCTTTTTATTTCAACTGCATGGTTCTCTTTAAATGTCGTCATTTTTGAGCTTTTCTTCTGTTTTCCTTTTATCCACTCCTCGAACTTTATTCATAATTCCATGCTATGGTTGCAGCTGTCTATTCTATTGAGTCTTAGAAGCAAACTTATGTAGCCTAATATTGCAGTGTCATGCAGATGTTGTTAAGAGGAGAGTGCCAGTAAAGTTTTATTCAAAAGGTGTTTCTTTGCTTGGGACATGTTAAGGGTTTCAATGACGGAGGTGTCCTGGCTTTCAATGAGCAAACCTTGATGTGGCATCTCCAATCTTATATCTCGGAAGAGGAGAAATGAAGGAAAACTGCCAATAAACAGCCTAATCTATTTTAGTTTCGAATCGATGGGGGGACAGTTGCAGTATTTATTAGGGTAAAACCCTTGTGCAAGAAGTGTGCCGAAAGAGTTTATGGCAATTGCACCCTAAATTTTTAAAGATAGCAAAGACTCATGGGAATTATTCATATAAATTTTTTTATCGACAGTAGGTTACTATTTTGTAGTCCGGACTGCAAAAGAATCTTATTGGCCTGTTTCTGGTTTGGTAGTTGAAACTGCCACAAGTTAGACCTGGTCCACTGAACAGTCTAATCTGTTTCTCTGAATTTGGAAATGCAACATTCTAAGACTCCAATATAAAATCTTTAGTTGCTAAGTGAAAAATATGAACACCGGGCAAGTCTCAATTTACAGCAATCTACAGCTAGTTTGGTTCGCAAAATTTTTTTCCTCACTTATATTTGGTTGAGCATCTGATTTTATAAAAAAATTATATAAAATATTTATAATACTTTTAATAAAGAAAAAAATTATTTAAAATCTTAAGGACACTTGTGAAAAAAAATATACTCTAATCCACGGTGTGAATTTGATCTTTTCATGATCCATATAATTTTTTTATAAAATATAGAATATAGGAAAAAATTTCATGAAAAAGCTATTTTTCCGTTTTTTTTTTAAAGTCCAACCTGAGTTATTTCTCAATTATTTTTTGTTGACTATATTTTTTGTTGGATAATCTAAATATGGATTAAATCTGGATCATGCTAAAACTTGAGGTGAGTTGACCTGATTTGAATATGATGGATGCCCTTATGGCAAGCTTGGGCTCTAGCATCCAATTGCGAATGATGCTAAAAATGGTGCTTTTTTTCTTCTTCTTCTTCTTCTTCCTTTTCTTTTTTTTTATTTGCTAACGGATACATTTAATAAAATCAAAAAACAAAATATCTCGGAGTGCCACGGGCAGCTCTCCATCTCCAGTCCACAGGATACTGCCAAAGTGAGTGGCTACATAATCACCTGCCTAGTCCACAGCCCCATTGGCTTTATGGAAAACATGCTTGGCCTGGAAGGCCCCTCCGTCCTTCACCAATATCCAGATGTCTCAGAGCAAAGTGTAGATGCAACTATTACCCCTTGGCCTCTCCCGAATCCAGCTGATGACCGTGACCAAGTCCCCCTCTAGGACAATGGAACTGGCCCGTAAAACACACCGAGCATGATGGAGGCCTGCCCAAGCGGCCCTCAACTCTGCACCCAGAACTGAAATATCGAAGAGTTAACTACCCCCTGGAGCCACGATCCTAACAGACGGGTCCTGAACCAAAATGATGCCTTTTGGCCGGACGAGTCTAGCTTAAGAAGGAAGCATAAGAACAAAGAAATACTGAAATACGGAAAAATAATAACCCAAAATCACAATCTAATATCAAAGCTTCACACTCAAGTTATCAGTGATGTGCTCCGCTTCCTCATTTTCCCTTCCTGGTTAGCTCATTTCTTTTTCTCTTTTTATAGTAAATCAATAATATTCAAGTAAGTTACTACATCATACTAATAAATGATACCTATATTTTTGGTCATATAGCATAAAAAACGTAGGCCAAGAGTTTTTTTTGACCATTGCAGTCCCACCACGTTTGTTTAACAAAATAAATCAAAATGTAAAAAAAAATTATATGGCATTCTAAAATTAATTAATGTTCTTTTTTAGAGAAAAAAAAGAACTAATATGTTATACAAGGATACTTGCTCTATAAAACTAAAACTAATCCATCTCACCAAATCTCTTTTCTCAATTAAAATAAAAAAAAGCAAAATCGAGATAGAACGAATTTTAAAACCCATCCATATGAGAAAAAGGAGAAGAAAAGAAAGAAAAAAAAAGAAGGAAAAAAAGAGAAAAAAGAATAAGAAAAAAAGGGAAAGAAGAAAAAAACAAATAAGGAAAAAAGAGAAAAACAAAATCAAGATAGAATGAATTTTGAAACCTATCCACATGAGAAAAAAAGAAGAAAAGAAAGAAACAAAAAAACAAAAAAAAAAGAAGAAAGGAAAGAAAAAAGAAAAAGAAACAAACAACTCCCATTCTTGTGAGAAAAATAAAATCAAGATAGAACGAATTTTGAAATCCATTCACATGAGAAAAACAAAAGAAAAGACACATAAGAAAGGAAAAAAAGAAGAAGAAGAAAAAGAAACAAACAACGGGCTATTCTGTCCTATTCTTATAAAAAAACAAAATTAAGATAGAACGAATTCTGAAACCCATCCACATGAGAAAAAGAGAAGAAAAGAAAGAAAAAACAAAAAAAAAAGTAAGAAAAGAAAGAAGAAAAAGAAACAAGCAAAAAAAGAAGACTGTTCTGTCCCATTCTTGAAAAACAAAATCAAGACAGAACAAATTTTGAAACTCATCCATATGAGAAAAAGGAGAAGAAAAGAAAGAAAAAAAATCTAAAAAAAAAAAGAAAAAATAGGAAGGAAAGAAGGAAGAAAAAGAAACAAACAAAGAAAGATGGAGAATAACACAAAAGAAAGAAAGAAAGGGAGAGAGATGGAGAGGAACATTCCACCTGAATATTTCAGGGTGGAATGCATGGTAGGTTAGCTGGTTTTCCTAATGACCTTACCTTGTTTCTTTGGCGAGAAAAGAGCCTTGCTGTAAATTTCAAGCTGATGCTGAGGGAAATATCCTTGAAAGGTAGTAGGTTTTTTCCCTTGGATGACATAAATAATATGTATTTTCATGTGTTCATGTGTGTGTGTGTACGTACATGCCTCAGTTTAAAATACTTTGGAGAGAATTAGCCATCACACTTCGCTTATTAAGAAAATTATTTATGGGTTTACATATATTAATCTCCAATCGCATGGTACCCTTGTCCATGAAGTCATCCATATATGCCTTTCCTTGGTTGGACTCCCATATTTTATCCAGACCTGATCTCCCAATTTGGATAGACTTACTTTTCTGTGGGAAGAAAGAATTTAAGATTCTGATTTGTTAAAATAATATATATTGTAACTTTGTAAATTCATTCTCTTGGAATCTTTGCACAAATCAAAACCTTCAGCTTGTGTTCCTCAAAGTTTACTCTGGCCATTGTTGATATTAGACTATGGATCCCCACCTCAAGCTGCATCTCCATTGGATCAAACAAGTGAAGGACAAATGTTGAAATAATATAAACCCTTCCCACCCTACAATTAGGAAAGGTAGGGAGGGTGTAAATTATAAATTATTTACATATTACATCCACAATTGCTGAAAATTCCAAATGAGAGAGACTATGTACATTGTCTTCATGAAGGAAGCCTAGAGAAGATCAGAAGGAGGGAATTGCTCAGATGTAGGGGTTGATGTGGGAAGAGTAGTCCCTGATGCCAGCCCCCTCCCACCCCATCCATTCCTCCCACAAGTCCCAGCTTGCGTCACACATTCCCCTCATTGGCTCGTCCCCATAGCCGTCCTCGCTCCACTCCTGTGATTCCCATTGCTCGCCTCCTTCCTCCTCGGCTTCTCTCAAACTGCTAATCACAATCTGTGGAGATCATTGAAGAGAGGAATTCAGTCAAATATGGTCATAGCTGACAATTACCTAAATCAAGCAGTCAAATTCAAGAGATTTAGGGTAAAACATGTTTTCAGAGAGGCTAATAGAACAACAAACTAGATGGCTTTCTATATGGCCGATAATAATTCTTTTCGAGATACCAATGCCTAAACGTTGTATCTACTCAAGGATTACCGTAATATATATGTATATATGATTTAGAAACTTTTTCATATTTTGCATGAAGAAAATTAAAGGGAAGAGTATATAGCTGAAAGGTATTATCATGTTCAGCCCCATGACACAATATGCAGAATGGAAATGGGAGAAAAATAAGGAAAGATAAATTTTATAATTATTTTATTGTGTTAAGTTTTAGTGCCATTTCTGCTCCAGGTTTAAAAAAAAAAGAGTAAGGTAAAGGTATGGAAAGTTTTATTTGTTTTATCCTTACTTAAAAAAATGATGGGTATGAACGGATAAAATATCATCTATGGTGAAATCCCAGCCAATGAGAAGAAAAGACCATCCGATCTTGATTTCACGATCCCACATTAAAAGATCGAAAATAAACTTTTTAAGGGGGGAAAAAAGGGAAATGTGGAAAATACTTACATCATAGGCTTCATTAATCCGGTGGAACTGGACACGGCAATTGCCACCTTTGCACACGTCCGGATGGTACTGCAAACAAAAAAACCATTTAATTTATTTTTAAAAAATCCAAAAAAATCTTCTTTTCATACCATAGATTATTACCCTTTAATTAAACTCATTCTCTCCTATTTCAAAGCAAAAAAAAAAAAAAAAAAATCCTTTTCCATGAACTTTCCAAGAAAGATACCGAAAATAAAAAGAAAAAACAATTAGATTAGAGAAACAATTCCACAAAAATTCCTTCCTTTTCGCATGCAATTTAAAAAAAATAATTCCATAGCCGTTTGACATTAGCCTTACAATAGAACGGCAATAGAAATTAATTTTTTTTGAGAATCTCCCACAATCCATAACATTTATTATACTAATCCTTTAAACGCACTCTCCATTAAAAACAGAGGAAGGAAAGAAAATATGAACACGAACCTGTAGAGCGAGCTGGCGGAAAGCCTTCTTGACCTCCTTCTCGGAGGCGCCGGGCTCAATCCTCAGCGTCCGGTACTGCTCCCTCAAGCTCCCGACGGCGGCGGCGGAGCACCACACCCCCCTCTCCGCCCCCTTCCTCCTCCCCCAGGTAGTCCGCCCCCCTACCCAGCTCGCCGACGAAGAAGCACCGATCGATCCCAACGTCCCCATCGAAATCGCCATGCATCCAAATCCAAACGAACAGCCCAAAGATACTCGAGATACAACACTCGCCCCCTTCCGGTTTGTTTATATAGAGAGAGACAGAGACCAAGGTGGCGGAGAGGTCTTATCGGTTCTCTTAAAACAGAACGGACGACACCCTTGTTCTTATCCCCTTCCTCTCTCTTCCATTTTAACAATTTAGTAACAAGAATAACTTAATTCACCCACTTTAAGAATCCATCAAATTCCCACAGTCTACATCCAACGTTGGGCTGGGGCCCACCTTTTACGTGTGGGGTCCGATTTCGGGTGCCTGCAGAAAAAGTGGATGCGCAATTTTTCTTTTAGATTTTGTCCCTGATCGTTTTCCACGTGGGCTTGGGACGAGGGAGCTGGGAGGAATAATATTATAATCCTTATCCCTTTTCCACTTTTTCCGATCCAGTATATCCGGTCGCTGATGGCTACGGATGCCGCGTGAGAGGCCAGTCCTCGCACGTGTCACACGTTTTCGGTCCCGATTTGTTCTCTGGGTTATTTATTTTCTCATTTATTCTGTTTTTTATTTCTATTTGGATAATGTTCGGACCTTAAATTTCGGATGGAGGATAAGTAGTGGATAAGAGTCATAGCACCGAGCCGTAGAGGTTAACGATGAATAAGTTTTACCGGTTCCGTTTTATCCGGTCCACGTTGATGAAACCCTAACTGAATATTTATATTTATATTTATTTTATTTAATAAATATAAAATTACATATGGATACAAATTAGATAGTAAAAGCTCATGATAATATATTTATTTATTTTTTTAAAAAACTTGTGAGGGCTACTTAAAATTATATAGAATTATATATGGATTAGATAGTATTTTATTTATATTTATATTCATATTTTTTTTTGGTAAATATGGATAAAAATATGGATATTAGTCAGATACTCAAATTTTTATCTATAGATCTAGATATAAAAATGGATCTGAATAGATATTAACAGATTTGCTTTCATCATAGATTATACGAAAAAATCTCGAAAATATTGTTAGTTGTGACTACTAAGTTTGTTATACATTTTTCTAGAAAAAAAGAAAAAGTTCAATATGATTCGGTGATATGTAGCTGTCAGGGAATACATCCTGTATAATTTATTGATAGATGAATGAAGTGAGAGAATTTCTGGTGTCCGCTTGCTTTTCTTCAAGCAAGATACATGTGATTGAATGAAGTGCGTGTAGGTCAAAATATTTGCAGCTAAAAAACCCACAACGAGATACGGATTCCTATCTTTTAATAAACAAAGATAGGCAAACAAGTAGCTATTGATATGTGAGAGATGGAGTTAGGTAAACAAGTACTTATTGATAAATATAAGCTAAACCAACGAGATATAACTTAGGGGTTCGGTTTGTCCATTTTATCCTCAAAACTAGTCCACGTTTTCAGTCCCTTTCACGTCTTCCATCCATGTCCCCACGACTTTTTTACTTACTGAAAGACCGTCCAAAACCATGCACAGACTTCCTAGGGGAGTTTGATGGGATCATTTGGCATATGCCAGAAAGTGATTAAATCAAAAGTAACATATATATTCATTTGAGGATAAGAAATATTCAATGGCTTCCCATGGTTCCATTACTTTTCTTCCATATGTTTGAATTGGCAAATTAATTAGGTAGCATATGATGGTGTCGAATGCTGATGTCAGTGGCAATAAATCTATTTTTGTTTATTAGTTGGATCGGATCCATCGGCAAAGCAAACTAATCTAACAATGGACCAACGTGTGCAAAGACAAATAAAAAAGAAACAAGAGAAACTATATTTGCTTATTGATTGGACCAGATCCATCAGCAAAGCGAACCAATCCAACAATGGACCAACATGTGCAAAGACAAATAAAGAAGAAACAAGAGAAACTGTTTTTGTTTATTGATTGGACCAGATCCATCACCAAAGCGAACCAATCCAACAATGGACCAACGTGTGCAAAGACAAATAAAGAAGAAATAAGAACAATATAGATATATTTGCGCATGCTAGCTCATCATCTTGGTCCAACTAAAAATTTCATGAAGGAGATATGTGATCAAAGTGCTGAGGAAATTTAAATATCAGGGAGACTAGATCTCTCTGTCTCACAACCAACAAACACGTTATTAGGTGGAAGCTTCCCAAGTTTCTCTTCTAGTAACCCTTCTCTTTCTTGGAAGGCCGTCTCACTGCTTTAATTATCCCTGCATGCAATTAAGAATAGGTCAATGAACACCACGCCACGTCTCAATTGCTGGTGCTCATGTGGCTTCTTCCATAAATTATTCACCATAATTTCCGAGCGTCACGTTATGTTTGATGGTGAAGTTGACTCGGCTCCATAAGCATATGCCTCTACTTTATTACAATAATACGATTGCATCCAAACCCCCTTAAACCTAGGAGTTCCACTCGGTTTCTTAAGCCCAGAGTTCCTTTTAGAGGGTGAAAAATAGTCGCATGAGCTATTTAATTCACGGTCCCTGCGCTGTAATAAAAACCCTCTCTTGCCCATAGACTTGTATTTTCGGTCCAAGGATCAAAAGTTAAGAAGCGATTTGCCTGAGGACCGGATGTTATAGAACCGGTGTATAGGTATAACAATTAGGGCATGGTCCAAGAATCGACCGATCATTAATTTTTTTTAATTAATTTTGGATTATAAATTTTGAATTTGAGATGGAGATTCATTTAGGCCCAGATGTTTGGGCTCTAGATGGTCCTCTAACAACTCGTTTGTTTCTTCTTTTCTTTTTTCTGATTTCTCCTTCTCCTTTCTCATAACCCTCCTTTGTCTCATTAAATCCAGTGGCTTGCCAATGTTTTTCTTAGCTAAGAAAATGGTAAAGCACAAACTCTAGGCCGAAAAGGATTTATAGAATAATAAGTATAGCGCCCAATTTGTCCATAGAACTGGTTGCCTCGCCCTCCTCCCTATCTCCTCCCCAAGCATGCCATAGATTCCATTCATCTTTTTTCTATTCTTCCTTCCTCTAGTTGTCTTTTTTTTTTTTGCTTCTTCTTCTTTCCTCCCTTTCTTCCTTCTCTCCTTTATTCTTTCTTTCCCTTCTTCCATCTTTCCTTCCTTTCTATTTTTCTTCTCCATCCCTTCATTTCTTTCTTTCTTTTCTTCTTTCTTTCCTTCTTTGTTTTCTCCTCTTTTTTCTTCCTTCTTTTTTTATTTTCTCTTTCAAAATCCCACACCCCATCCTAATTCCATTTTCCATATAAATGGGATGGGACGGCGAAAATATTAAGGGCGAAGATACTGCTGAGGAAGATAAAGATAATCATGTCACTTTAGGTTGTTGTGATAAGGGACAAGGATCAAATATTAGAGCCTTCCCTTAGCTCACGCTATTGTTCTCCTATGGCTGCTTCTGGTTCCTCACCGTCTTCCGTTGCTTTTCCTCTTCCCCACTACTCAGATAGTTTCTGTTGCTGGAAATTGGACCCGGGGGCGACCACTTAGCCGAGAAGGAGGGGCTCTGGCGAACACTGGCGGGCGGCGATCCATCGTTGAGCGGCGTCCTTCATGGGGTGCCTGCAAAAAGCCGGTGGCCGGGGTTTCCGGCGCCGGCCCTCCGATGCTTAAGTCAGAGGGAGAATATGAGCAGGAACAATTCTTTCAGAGAGTGCTTTCTTATGATAGAGGTATTCCTCTTTTATAGTAAGGTACTGAGTTACCTGTGACGCGATGGGACCAGGTTGCCGTACGGCCGAGCACGTTACATAAATTGATGCACGATCACGAGAATTAATGCTTTGTCGTAGAGGATGAGATCGGAATCATGGAGCTGTCATGGCTGATTGATCACAGCCGAGCTGATTTGCCGTGGAGGATTGGAGATCCGTAGACAACAGGAGCCATACGCGTTAATTGTTGAGTAAGCCGGAGGTCTGCAGAGACCATGCGCATTAATTGTTGCGTAAGCTGGAGGTCTGCAGAGACCATACGCATTAATTATTGCGTAGGCCGAAAGTCTGCAGAGACCATACGCATTAATTGTTGCGTAAGCCGCCCAAGGCGTGGCTCCGAACCGGGCCGTAGGAGGACGTGACAATGGCGGACAGTTGGTGAGGTCTGACTTCTAGAGATCGGATGCCTTCTCAGGTCGGGCGTTTTCTAGGTCGTGCTTTCCAAGGTCGAGAGTTCAGGGTCGGGCGCCTGGTCTGGCGCCAGGTCATCCGTGGTCGGGCACCAGGTCGGTCGTCCGGGGTCGGGCGCCTGGTCTGGTGCCAGGTCATCCATGGTCGGGCGCCTGGTCTGGCGCCAGGTCATCCGTGTCGGGCATTTGAGGTCGGTCGTCTGATCAAGTGTTTCGGGGTGACCTGTATTTCCCTCAACACTACCCTCCGACTTCCGAGTCCGAGCTGCTAGTGAGCTGGGACGTGGGAAGTAATTGCTTTTATCGCAGTGGTGGGGGTTATGGAGGTTTAAATTACGCCAACGCTCCGCGCGCTTCGGAGGCCTTTAATGAGGGAAGGGGAAATGATGCCCTTTCGTCCCTCGAGGTTGCTTCGAATAGCGGGCTTATGATGAGGCTCCAAGATCCGATGGGACGGCGCCTTGATCCCGTATCCGAGGCGTCCGTTCGGAATAAATGCGTTGCTCTGGCTTTTGGAGATGACATGCGGCGTGATCTGGACGGAAGGCTGGATCGAGCCCCGCCGATCTGGACCGTTGGGGAGGTCTATATAAACCCCCCGACTTAGCCCTAGAAAGGTCCTGCTTGTTTGTTTGTTTCTGCTGCCGTTTTTTTCTCCCAACTGCGACTGAGTCTTCCCAGCAATATTTGGAGGCGATTTCCGGCGGTGACCAGAGACACTCCCGGTGACCCCCTAGCAGGTCGTCTTCCCACATTAGCTCGGAGGGATTTTTCTTTGAATTCCCGTCTCTTTTCCTTTCTTTGTTTTCGTTTTTTGCTCCTTTCTTCCTTCTTCTTCTTTCTTGCGGGATGGGTTTCGGTCCCGGTGAAGTCGGGTCTTCCCTAACCGAGGAGGAACTGGAGCTAGTTCATTCCCGATTCTTCTTCCGACCTGGGTTCCATCTTGAACTCGCAGGGTCGGAAGGCCGGGTGACTAGGCCTCCGCCAGGTCGGATCGGGGTGTATATTGATACGCTCTAGGCCGGCCTGCGGTTCCCGCTCCATGAGTTTGTGAATGACCTGCTGGTGGAGTACCAGCTCGTCCCGGCGCAGCTTACTCCAAACTCATGGAGGACTATCGTCGGGTTTGTATCCCTCTGCCTGGCGCACAGGATTCCGACCTCGGTGAACGTCTTCCGCCGGTGTTTTATGTTAAAAACGAACCCGGCGGATGTAGAATGGTTGTATTTTGCCTGGAGGAGCGGTATGTCGCTCTTCCGAGGTGCCCCTTCCTCAATTCATGAGTGGAAGGGGAGATTTTTCTTTTTTTCTTCCGAGCTCTCGTGGGGGTTCGATCCGAGGTGGGGGCATCCCGGGCTAAAGGCCCTAAATAGGCTCAACAGTCTTTCGGTGGACGAGCAGAGGGCTTTTGATGCCCTACGAAGCCTTGGGAGGGACATCCTCCTGACCGAGCTTCTGACCGAGGAAGCTCTGGTAGAGGTCGGCCAGAGCTCGGCGTGCCCCGAGGGTAAGGGCAGTTGTGCTGCTCCTTCATTTTTTAGTTTTTACCTTGCTTGTTTCTTCCCTTTGTTCTTACGATGTTGGATTGATACTTAGAAGAATTCCTTTGTTTCAGACATTCCCCACATGTCGACCAGCAACACATCCCTCTTCTCTCGGCTGAAGAAGCGGGAAGCCGAAGCCGGCGGGGCTGTTCCCAAGCCCCGGAAGAAGTCCAAGTCGGCCTCTACTTCTGCCCCTGCCGAGGTGAGGGATTCTGAGGCCAGAGTCTCGGCAGTTGCCCATGGGCAAGCTCCGACCGCCGAGCATGTGAGCTCGGGATCTGTGGGGGCGTCTGGCTCGACGTTCCCGACCTGTCCTTCCCCCGTTTCTCAGCGGGCGGGTAGGCCGGTCATCCGCTTGCGACGCTCGAGGCCCGAGCCAAGCAGGGGCCCCGGGGTCCCGAGCGCACCCCGCCCCGTTGTCGTGAGCTTGGCTGGGCCGAGCTCTTCGGGGGCCGACAGGAGGGAGTCGGCCGAGCCGGAATCCCCAATACCTGAGGGGAGCTCGGCTTTCCGAGACGGTGATGTCGCACGCGAGGTATTCCACCACGCCATGCTTCCAGCTGACCGGGCTAAATTCCGGGCCTTCACACTGGAGGAAATCGTCGACCAGACCTATTGCAACACAGCTCGGGCAAGTCATCTCCTCATTTTACCCTTAACTATCAGCGTTTCTTTCGCCTTTACTTATAGTTGCTTTTCCTGCAGCATATCCACGAAGTTGATACCCTGGTGTTCATCGCTTCGGAATGCCAGGAGGAGTCTCGGCGGCTTTACAGGCAACTAGAGCCGGCCAAAAAAAGGATCGCCGAGCTTGAGGCCGCGCTGGCGAAAGCTGTGGCGCAGCGAGAGGCTACTGAAGCCGGGCGGCGGGCGATGGTTGACGAGCTCGAGGAGGAGCGGGGTGCGCATGCTCTGACAAGGTCGGAGTTGCGCGCCTCCGAGGCACGTCTCGCTGAGGCTTGCTCCAAATCCGCCGGGTACAAGTACGAGGGCGGGGTTCTCCGCCTTAAAGTCGAGCAACTCGAGGCCCGAGATAAGAGGGCGCTCGAACAGGCCGAAAATGCCGTGGAGCTCTTTAAAGAGTCAGAGGAGTTCCGCGACATGTTGGAGGAGAAGACCGTGGACGGGTTCCTCCGGGGCTTCGAGAATTTTCGAAGACAAATGGCCCGGTACTGCCCCCAGTACGATCTATGAGGGATCCGGCCAAGAAAAGGATTCGGCGATGAGTTCGATCTGCCTTCCGAATTAGAGGACGAGGAGGAAACTGCCGAAGCCGAGGTCGGGGGACAAGTCTCCGAGCCTGAGGCCGCCGAGGCCGGAGCTGAAGCAACCGAGCAGGCGACCTTGGAGGTTCCTCCGGGGGAGGTCCATGAGGGCGCTCTGGAGGCCGCCGGCGAGCCGTCCACCGAGGTCGCCGCGGGGGCCCCGAGCCGACGTCCGCCGAAGACCCTCGAATCATTATTGTAGATGATCCCGAGGCCGACACGGAAGGAGCCGCCGCTTCCTAGGACATAGCTTTTCTTTCTGTTGTCTTTTTGTAAACTGGTTCGGCCTTTAAATGTGACCGGACCATAATCTTGTATTCGGCCCTTAGGCCTTTATTAATGAAGGAATTCCTTTTCGCAACTTCATGTCTATCTTTCTCTTCCTTCCATGTAGTAAGTGGGTTTATACCTTGATTGTGAGAACTAAATTATTCCTGACAAATCCTCCTAAGTGCTCAAGCTCAGTCGACTGACTTAGGTTCCAATTACTCTTGCCGGGTTGTCAGGCTTGGCCTTAGTAAATTTAAGCTTCAAGTTCAGATTTTTAGGGAAATTTGCTAAGTCTTTGAGCTCGGGCATTGAGGGGGTCTCGCTAAGCCCCTTAGTTTTCCTCCGAGGAGAGATCTGCTAAGCCCTCGGGCTCGGCTTCCAGGTCGCCGAAGCATTTAGCTCGGCTTTCACAGGAGTTCCGCTTAAGCGTTTAAATCTTCTTTCTAAGGGATTTAGCCGAGTCCTTAGGCTCAGCTTTCGGGGTAAGCCTGCCGAAGGTTCAAAGTTGGGCTCCAAGGAGGTTCTGTACTAACATTGGACATTTAGGTTCGTCCTTCAAAAATTTTTGCCGAGTCTTCAGGCTCGGCTTTTGGGATAAGCTTGTTAAAGCTTCAAGGCTGGGCTCCGAAAAGGTCCCATGAGGCCAAGGTTGAATTTTCATGCTTTCTGGTTCTGAGCTTGGTCGGAATTTCGCCGATCATTATGTAACGTAGACGAATAACAATCTAGGTACCGAGTTAGGTCGTACCTTTCACTTCATTGGAATCGATCATCTCGATTTGAAAAGAGTGACTCCCTTCTACGATCGGTCTCGGGATGTTCCTTAGCCAATCGCCTTGGCGAGATCCTTGTGCGGCGGTATTTTTGCGCTAGCTGAGCGGGGCGGGGGGGGGGGGGGGATGACGCATTCCTGTTGAGGCGACGTTTACCCCGAGCATGCCTGCAAGTCAGAGGGCTCGCGAAGATACGACCTTATTATCGAAGTCTTCGGGCGGCCGTGCAGGTGCTACTTCGCTGCAGGGGTCGGGCGCTGACGGCGACCACGCAGGTTCTTTCCCATATTTTATCCCGAAGCTGTGGGAGCTTGAGACTCCGCGGTCGGTATGCGGAGTGTTTCAACTTTAGTTGAAGGATTGAACATGAGGTCGGGGGAGCTCGAGCTCGCTACCGACTTAATTGCGCTTCTTGTAGTCGAGGAAGTTCGAGATTCTATGGTCGACCCAAGGGGCATCTCAACCTTGGTCGAGGAATCGAGCATGAGGTCGAGGGAGCTTGGGCTCGCCGTCGACCTAGTGGCGCTTCCCGAGGTCGAAGGAATTTGAGACTCTACGGTCGACACACGGGGCATCCCGACCTTAGTCGAGGAATCGTGCGCCAGGTCGAGGGGTCTGGGAACGCACTGTCGACCTGCGACGCTTTCCGAGGTTGAGAGAGTTTGGGACTCTATGGTCGACACACGGGGCATCCCGACCTTAGTCGAGGAATCGTGCGCCAGGTCGAGGGGTCTGGGAACGCACTGTCGACCTACGACGCTTCCCGAGGTCGAGGGAGTTTGGGACTCTACGATCGACATACGGGGCATCCCGAACTTAGTCGAGGAATCGTGCGCCAGGTTGAGGGGTCTGGGAACGCACTGTCGACCTGCGACGCTTTCCGAGGTCGAGGGAGTTTGGGACTCTACGGTCGACACACGGGGCATTCCGAACTTAGTCGAGGAATCGTACGCAAGGTCGAGGGGTCTGGGAACGCACTGTCGACCTGCGACGCTTTCCGAGATCGAGGGAGTTTGGAACTCTACGATCGACACACGGGGCATCCCGAACTTAGTCGGGGTTTCGAGCATGAGGCCGAGGGAGCTTGGGCTCGCCGTCGACCTAGTGGCACTTTCCGAGGTCGAGAAAGTTTGAGACTCTACGGTCGACTCACGGGGCATCCCGAACTTAGTCGAGGAATCGTGCGCCAGGTCGAGGGGTCTGGGAACGCACTGTCGACCTGCGCCGCTTTCCGAGGTCGAGGGAGTTTGGAACTCTACGGTCGACACACGGGGCATCCCGAACTTAGTCGAGGAATCGTACGCAAGGTCGAGGGGTCTGGGAATGCACTGTCGACCTGCGACGCTTCCCAAGATCGAGGGAGTTTGGGACTCTACGGTCGACACACGGGGCATCCCGAACTTAGTCGGGGTTTCGAGCATGAGGCCGAGGGAGCTTGGGCTCGCCGTCGATCTAGTGGTGCTTCCCGAGGTCGAGGAAGTTTGAGACTCTACGGTCGACTCACGGGGCATCCCGAACTTAGTCGAGAAATCTGAGGATCACAAATGTCCCAATATTAGGAGAGACATAACATAATCATTATGAGGAGGTAAATCATTGTAAGGAGGAGACGGGATTCATATTCCTGATCACCAGGGACCCCTTAGGGTTTTACTGATAATACATCCGTAGATTCTCGGAATTCCAACTTCGTGGAATAGGGGTTCCTTCGAGAGACTCCAATTTGTATGCTCCGGGTCGTTGTACTCGGACGATTCGGTACGGTCCTTCCCAGTTTGGGGCGAGTTTTCCTCGCTCGGTGGGCTGAGAAGCTTCGGCTCTCCTGAGGACGAGGTCCCTTACCTTGAAGAGCTTGGGCTTGACTCTGGAGTTGTAGTACTGGGTCGTTTTCTGCTGGTACCTTGCCATGCGGATTCGGGCGACCTCTCGTGTTTCTTCAACGAGGTCCAAGTTATTCCTGAGCCGAGAAGAGGTGGAGTCGGCATCGTAGTGCTCCACCCTCGAGCATGGGAGGCCGATTTCCAGCGGGATAACAGCCTCCGTCCCGTATGCCAGGTTGAAGGGGGTCTCGCCAGTGGGTAATCGGAACATAGTCCGGTAAGCCCAGAGAACGTTGTATAAATCCTCGACCCACTGTCCTTTGGACCGATCGAGCTTGGCCTTGAGCCCCTGCAAAATGGTGCGATTTGTTACCTCGATTTCTCCATTTGTTTGGAGGTGGGCGACCGAGGTGAAACGGTTGTCGATGCCGAGCTCGGAGCAGAACTTCCTGAAACGGATGTTGTCGAACTGGCGACCGTTGTCAGATATGAGAATGTGGGGGAGCCCGAATCTGCAGATTATTGACTTCCAGACGAAGTTCCGCATCTTCTGCTTGGTGATCCGGGTTACGGGCTCAGCCTCGACCCATTTGGTGAAGTAGTCAATGGAGACGACCAGAAACTTTCTTTGCCCGGCAGCTAGGGGGAAAGGCCCTAGGATGTCAATCCCCCATTGGGCGAATGGCCAGGAGGCGATAATCGAGGTCAGCGGGGTCGAGGGTCAGCGCTGGATATTGGCATTCCGCTGACATCGGTCGCACCTTCGGACAAAGTCTGCAGTGTTCTTTTGGAGAGTGGGCCAAAAGTAACCTTGGCTCAAAATTTTATAAGCCAGCGCCCGGCCTCCCAGGTGGTTCCCGCATATTCCTTCATGGATCTCTCGTATAGCATAGTCTGCTTCTGACGGACGGAGGCATCTGAGGAGAGGGGAGGTGAAGGATTTCCGGTAAAGCTTGCCTTCATACAATATAAACCGGGAGGCTAAACGCCTAATTCGGCGAGCCTCGAGCCCGTCAGTGGGGAGGGTTCCATCTTACAGGTAGCCGACGAGCTCGTCCATCCAGCTCGGCTCGATATCGATGCACATGGTTGGTTCAGGCTCTTCTATGCTGGATGTTTGGAGGTATTCGAGCACCGTTGCCTTGGAGAGCTCACTCATGCGAGAGGTCACCAGCTTTAACAGTTGGTCAGCCCTGAGGTTCTCCATTCTGGGGATATGCTGGATGCTAAAGGAGCCTAGGGCGGATATAAGTTCCCGCACCTTTTGAAGATATTTATGCATTGATGGCTCCTTTGCTTCGGAATCTCCCTGGACCTGGCTCACTACTAGTTGGGAGTCACTGAAGACCTTTAGGTCTTCTGCCTTCAGCTCCTTTGCCAACTTGAGCCCGGCAATGAGCGCTTGTACTCTGCCTCGTTGTTTGAGGCTGGAAACTCGAAGCGTAGGGCCTGCTCAGCCACCACCCCATCCGGGCTAGTGAGGATGAGTCCCGCTCCGCTACCCCCCGAGGTCGAGGAGCCGTCCACATATAGGACCCATGGCGGCATCGGGGTTTCCTCTGTTGGCGCGAGTGGCAGCTCGGGGTCGTCTGGCAAAGTGCACTCCACGATGAAATCGGCGAGTGCTTGAGCTTTAATAGCTGGCCTGGGCCGATATTCAAGGTCGAACTCCCTGAGCTCAACCGCCCATTTGGCAATCCTCCCGGCGCGGTCCGACCTCTGCAGTATTTGCTTCATAGGCTGGTCGGTCAGTATGGCTATAGTATGGGCTTGAAAATAGGGCCGGAGTCTCCGAGCTGAAATGATCAGAGCAAAAATTGTCTTCTCAAGCTTAGAATATCGGATCTCAGCATCCCTGAGGACCCGGCTGGTATAGTAGACTGGCTTCTGGAGCTTGTCCTCTTCCCGGACCAGGGCTGAGCTCACTGCGACCGGGGAGACGGCCATATATAAATAAAGAACTTCGCCTTGCCGAGGCTTAGTGAGTAGCGGGGGAGAGGCCAGAAGGCACCTGAGCTCTTCAAAGGCCTGCTGGCAATACTCCGACCACAGGAAGTTCTTTGGTCGCTTGAGGATCTTGAAGAATGGGAGGCCGCCCTCGGCCGACCTGGAGACAAACCTCCCCAAGGTTGCGACCCGCCCAGTGAGCCGCTGCACCTCTTTGACCGTCTTTGGAGGCACCATCTCTTGTAGCGCTTGAATCTTCTCGGGGTTTGCTTCGATTCCCCGTTGTGTTACTAGCCCAGGAATTTGCCCGAGGTGACTCCGAACGCGCACTTTGCATGATTCAATTTCATCTGGTACTCCCTAAGCTTGGAGAATGTTTCATCAAGGTCAGCCACATGGTGTTCTGCTGTTCGGCTCTTCACCAGCATGTCGTCCACATAGACCTCCATGTTTCGGCCTATTTGATCTTTGAAGATTCGGCTGACCAGTCTTTGGTATGTAGCCCCCGCATTATTCAATCCAAACGGCATCACCTTGTAGCAATAGGTGCCCTTATCGGTGATGAAAATCGTCTTCTCCTCGTCCTCAGGCGCCATTCGGATTTGGTTATATCCCGAGAAGGCGTCCATGAAGGTTAGCAGCTCATGTCCCGAGGTGGAGTCGACGAGCTGGTCCATATTGGAAAGTGGAAAACTGTCCTTCGGGCAGGCTCTGTTCAAGTCGGTGTAATCCACGCACATGCGCCACTTCCCATTCGATTTCTTCATCAGGACCACGTTGGCGAGCCAATCCGAGTAGGAGACCTCCCGGATGAAGCCGGCGTTGAGGAGTTTGTCCACCTCTTCTGCCACTGCTTGCTGTCGTTCTGGAGCGGAGCCCCGTTTCTTCTGCTGCACGGGTCTGCAAATCGGCTTCACTTGGAGCCGGTGGGTCACGATTTTAGGATCGATCCCCGACATGTCGGCGGGCGACCAGGCGAAGACATCCATGTTGGACCGAAGGAACTCGATCAGTCGGTACCTTTCAAGAGGGCTCAGGCCGGAGCTGACCTGCACGGTTAGCTCTGGGCAATTTTGTCTTAATGGAACTTGAGTAAGAAGCTCACCAAGCTCTGCCCGCTTCTTGTAAAGGTCGTCTCGCACCTCTAAAGTTTCGATGGGCAGCGCCTGACTTGGTGCCTGGATTGACGCCTCGGTTGCGTGCTCCTCTTGGCTTAACGCTTTGGCTGGTTGTTTTGCTTTGTGGGTTGCCATGTAGCACCACTTAGCTGCTGCCTGGTCCCCACGAACTTCGCCTACTCCTTGGTTGGTGGGGAATCACACGAGCAAGTGATAGGTGGAGACTGCAGCTCGGAGAGCATTAAGTCCTGGTCGTCCGAGAATGGCATTGTAAGCCGAAGGCAGGCGGACCACAAGAAAATCCGTCCTCACGGTGCTTTCTCGGGGGGCGAGCCCGACTGTAACAAGAAAATTGATCTCGCCTTCTATCGGGACCGAGTCTCCGGTGAATCCGACCAGCGGAGCATTCATTCTTCGAAGCTGGCCTCCTGTTAACCCAATTTTTTGGTAAGCATGGTAGTACAGAATATTAGCCGAGCTTCTATTATCAACTAAGATACGTTTTATATCAAATTTGTTTACAATCATAGAGATGACCACAGCATCATCGTGAGGGGTCTCAACCCCTTCCAAATCCTTGTCCGAGAACGAGATAGCTTCAGAAGTGCGCAGGCGCTTTGGGGGAATCCCTTCTTGGGCTGGCTCTCCAGCCGAGGTTCCTCCAATTACATTGATGGTGCCGGCGATGGGTCTGTTGTTATTCGGATTTTCAGGCGGCACGGCGTTTTTCACTAGCCTCCTTTCCTCACGTCGGTTCCTTACGAACCGATTGAGTACTCCGCGGCGAATAAGCACCTCAATCTCATCTCAGAGCTGGAAACAGTCCTCCGTGTCGTGCCCGTGGTCTTGGTGGAAGCGGCAATACTTCCTGGGGTTGCGCGGGACTCCTGTATCCCGCATAGGAGGTGGAGGTCGGAAAAAGTCTCGACCTTCAATCTCCATCAAAATCTCAGCCCGGGGTGTGTTGATGGGAGTGTAGTTTTCGTACCTCCCCGGATGCATCCGAAGTCGTAGTGGGGACCTTGGCCGAGGCGAGGACCTCGGTCGAAGCTGTACCCGCTGTCGAGGCGGGCTCCTCAGCCGGGAAAGATTCTTCTCTCGGCAGGGGGACCGGCTTCTTTGACGGCCGCGCTCCTCGCGGTGTTTCTTCTGCTTCTTTGAAGCTTGTTCGGTTGTACCCCGCCTGGAGGCAATAGCCTCCTCGGCCTTAGCGTACTTTCGAGCTCGGGCCAGCATTTCGGTGAAGTCGGCGGGAAAGTTCTTCTCGATAGAGAAGAATAATCTGTAGGAGCGAGCCCCGATTTTCAGAGCCGACATTGCTATTGACTGGTCAAGCTCGCGAACTTCCCACGTCGCGGCGGTGAAGCGGTCAAGATACTCCTTGAGAGATTCCCCCTCCTTCTGCTTGATATCTAGGAGGGAGTTCGATGTCCGCCACTGGCGCCGGCTGGCAGCAAAGTTGGTGGCGAATTGTCTGCCGAGCTGCTCGAAAGAGGATACTGTGCTCGGCTTTAGTCCGGAAATCCAAAGCCGAGCTGTCCCTCGGAGGGTCGCTGGGAAGGCCTTGCAGAGCACGGCCTCCGAGGACCCTTGCAGTGCCATGAGAGCTCGGTAGCTCTCCAAATGGTCGAGGGGGTCGGTGGTTCCGCTGTAGGGCTCCACTTGGGGCATCTTGAACCTCAGTGGGACCGGCTCGTCCTCGATTTGGCGAGAGAAGGGAGATTTGGTGGTGAATTCAAAGTCTCCCTCGCGCCTTGCCTTCCTGCTATGGAGCGCTTCAATCTGGCGCTCCAGATTCTCAACTTTTCTGTCGAGCTCCCCAACCCGGAGGATTGTCACCGTAGTTTGCTCCGGCTCACGGCGGTCCGGGGCCAACTCGGCTTCTGAGAGCTGCGGTCTTCTATCCATATCTTCTCCCGGTATTTCTTTCCGGGGGGACGCTTGCTCTTCGTTGTTGGCCCTTGAAGAGCCATGGAGACTTCGGCCCTGGAGGACCAGTCCGTTTGGGGGAAGGACCAGCCGGACCGGGGCCTGAGGAGGCGGCATGGGTGGCGTCTCTGCCCGCTGCAGGCTTTGGATGGCAGCGGCCAGAGTTTGAACTTGTTGGACTAGAATATTGAACTGTTCCGGGTGGACTTGAGGAACCGGATCAACCGGAGGTGGTGAGTTTTGGATAGAGTGTCCAGGGCTTGGCGGGAGACGCCGGAAAGTATTGGAAGCTCCTTTACTCCTCAACTTCATGGCCACGACTCGGGTCCTTCCTCTAGCGCCAACTGTTGCTGGAAATTGGACCCGGGGGCGACCACTTAGCCGAGAAGGAGGGGCTCCGGCGAACACTGGCTGGCGGCGATCCGTCGGTGAGCGGCGTCCTCCGTGGGGGGCCTGCAAAAAGCCGGTGGCCGGGGTTTCCAGCGCCGGCCCTCCGATGCTTAAGTCAGAGGGAGAATATGAGCAGGAACAATTCTTTCAGAGAGTCCTTTCTTATGATAGAGGTATTCCTCTTTTATAGTGAGGTGCTGAGTTACGTGTGACGCGACGGGACCAGGTTGCCGTACGGCCGAGCACGTCACATAAATTGATGCACGATCACGAGAATTAATGCTTTGCTGTAGAGGATGAGATCAGAATCATGGAGTTGTCATGGCTGATTGATCACAGCCGAGCTGATTTGCCGTGGAGGATTGGAGATCCGTAGACAACAGGAGCCATACGCGTTAATTGTTGAGTAAGCCAGAGGTATGCAGAGACCATGCACATTAATTGTTGCATAAGCCGGAGGTCTGCAGAGACCATACGCATTAATTATTGCGTAGGCCGGAGGTCTGCAGAGACCATACGCATTAATTGTTGCGTAAGCCGCGCAAGGCGTGGCTCCGAACCGGGCCGTAGGAGGACGTGACAATGACGGACAGTTGGTGAGGTCTGACTTCTAGAGATCGGATGCCTTCTCAGGTCGGGCGTTTTCTAGGTCAGGCTTTCCGAGGTTGAGAGTTCAGGGTCGGGCGCCTGGTCTGACGCCAGGTCATCCGTGGTCGGGCACCAGGTCGGTCGTCCGGGGTCGGGCGCTTGGTCTGGCGCCAGGTCATCCGTGTCGGGCATTTGAGGTCGGTCGTCTGATCAAGTATTTCGGGGTGACCTGTATTTCCCTCAACAGTTTCCATCAAGCTTGATGGTTCTAATTATCCGGCATGGGTTGCTCAATTGCTTCCTATATTTTGGAGCTATGGTTTAATGGAAGCGTGGATGGCTCCAATTCTTGTTCCCCTCGATTCACCAGTGATGATAACAAGGCCAAAGGTGTTCTTAATCCTGCCTATATGTTTTAGCAGTATAAAGATTAGACGGTGCTCAGCTGGATTGTTTCTTCTTTATCTCCTTCTGTGGTTTCTACAGTTTATGATCTGGAGACCTCAAGGCTTGCTTGGCAGGCCCTTGCCTCTCGCTTTGCTGCTCAATCCAAGTCCCGGATTTTTCGCATTAAGAAACAACTTTAGTCTCTCCAGCAAGCTACAATGTCTTGTCAAGAGTTTCTTTCTCACGTAAAGTCTCTTGCATATCAATTGTTTGTAGTTGGCAAGCCCGTGGATGATGAGGATTTAATCACTTTTGTCCTCAACGGTCTTACTACTGTATTTCAGTCATTTGTTACTTCTTACATGTTGGTCACCCAAGAGAAGTCTATGACTTTCTCTGATTTTCAAGCCGAGCTCCTCAATTATGACCTCATGCTGCAATTTCACAACCATTCCATTCAGCCTGCGATAGGTTCCTACGCCCTGTATACTCACAGATCCCAGTCCAAGCAAGTCTCTCGCCAAAACAAGGCTCGTTCCTAACCCGAACGCAGTATGCCTTGCTCTTCCTCTCACAATTTCGGCATCCTCTACCACATTTACCAACAGCCAAGTCCTCTCCTCCACCCTCTGATAATCGATCTAAATTTTCTCGTCAGATATGCAGGAAGGACAATCACCAGACCCTTGACTGTTTCAATCGCATGCATGAACTAGCATTTCAGGGCCACCATCTGCCTGTGAATTAGCAGCTATGGTTACTGAGGCCAACACCACCTACTTGAATCAACACCGGTGGTTTGCTGTCAGCGGTGCCAATGTTCACATTACCTCTCGGATGTTGCCAATCTCACGACCTCGCAGCCCTATGAAGGTGATGACACCGTGGGTGTAGGTAATGGGGCCGGTTTGAGCGTCTCACGCACTAGCACTGCAGGCATTCAAACTCCTTCTACTACTCTTGCTTTGTGCGATAATACTTATTGTCCTCAAGCATCTGATCATCTTCTTTTTATCAATAAATTTTGCAATGATAGCAAACGTTTTGTTTGAACTCCGATATTCTGTGAATTACATCAAGGCACGGGCCACGCTACTGACTGGGCCAAGTAAAAATGGATTGGTGCCCGCTCAATCTTCGACAACTGTCTCACTCCAAGTTCAATGCATTCACCGTGACCGTTGGCGTTAAGGCCTCTCAAAACAGTTTTTTTACTTCTTTCACAAAGACCTCTATCCCGTTTCCTCAGGATCTGAAACCTTGATCAAGCATAATTTCACGGCCAGCAACCTAACATCAACCCTTGGCATGCCAAGTTCCAAAGCTAGGAAGAAGCCCACAATTCACGAGAAAGTCATTCGCCAAAGTTTATGATCCAAACTACTTATAAAGCCCTACCCAGCAATCTCAGCAGCACTTTTTCTTATTATACCACCATTCCTTCTGACCAGTGATGCACCATTATCCTGTTCCTTTATGTTACTTCTCCGCCAGCTGCCGCCTCCAAATTATTCAGCTCAGTAGTCTCACAGCATCTTTCTCCAGAGCTTCCTCCACAGCATCTTTCTCTTCCTTCTCCACATCATTCTTAACAGCCTCTGTCGCCAAACCTTTCCCTACTTCCTCTTTCGAGTTCGTCATGGTGGTTTTCACAGGCTCTCTGATCTTTCTTCGACACCCCCCCCCCCATCTGAGAATTATGTCTCCTACCGCCGAAATGAGCAGCCATTGCGAGGGTGCTGTGGCACATTGCAGCGCCCCAACAGCAGAAATTTCTTCTTTGCAGCACCTCGTGCATTTCACCATCTACTTAGCAAAAATTTTTTTCTCCCAGTGTCTTCGTCCCATCGGTAGTTGCACCTTCTTCCTTGGTAGTAACTGCAGTCTTTAGCTCAAGAAAAGTGCCACCACTGTTATCGGCCCATGTCTCGCTGACATCAAGCTTTTCTAGCTTGGGCTCGTGTTTCTTCCCTCACTGGCTGCAGTCAAATGTCAGAGAGCACGGCTCTGTTCCTTCTGGGGCTTTGGGAGATTGCCGGCTCCTGCATTTGCCTCTGGTTTCCTCTCGGTACCAGAAGGCTTTATAAAGTTGAATAGAGCAATCAGAGACGAATCGCCATTCACTAATTTAGAATTAATATGCTATTTATTGAAATGTTCCAAATAATTAAATGTTCTAAATAATTATCTATGGTGATTATTTTGATCAACAATACACTAATACTATGCATCTCTTCTTGTTCAACCATTTCTGAATAAAAGAAGTTTTAGCGAGAAGTTTGTAAACCAAAATTGCGAACATGTTGGAAATTATAAAGAATGCGAGAGCTTCAATTTTTAGCAATTCCACTCTACCTCCAACTTGCTGACTCCTCCCCAGGTGTTATTGTTAATTAAGTCATACCTACAACACAATCAACATTCATACCTTGTGTATCGTCATCCAACAAAGTTTGACATCCTCCCTGCAGTGGAGTATTATAACATACCAATCACGAATTAGAATAGTTCGTTGTCTCGGCACAAAATTTTGGCCAAACCGGCGTGAACAGGTACGAGACTGCTCGGTTACAAAATAGTAATGATATACTATTATAATATAATATTACATCGTATAGTAATATTATATTATTATAATGTAGCATTATATGATAATGGAAAGAAAGTAAAGGGGGCGAAGGATAGTGTAGATGCGATGGAGCACAGTAGTCGCCTTTGCTTGAGACGCGGGTATGGGCCATTTAAGGGATCGCAAAGACCTTTTTCTCCTCAAGGAATGCATTCTTCACCTGCTACCAGATTATGACAAATGCTGAACGCCAACACAAAATGATGTATCAATGCATTTAAATTCACAGTAATAAATTTCAGTTATCATGGATTGGACGATAATTTCAGCGAATCTCTTCTGAAAGACAACACATCACAACAAAAACAAACCTCAACATGGCATCCAGGAAGAAGCGAGTTAATGATCAGATATATATATATATATATACATTTTTTATTAAAATCACCCATTGCTCAAGCACTTCTATTCTGCACGAGGGCGCCCCTTCAAAACCATTTTACTAAATCATGATGATCACTGGCATTCTATTTCTATTGATGCCTAATCATATACAGAGTCCTTTTGATATGAAACTAGAAGCTGATTCTCTGATAGTGGTAATAGCAAGAAAATTTTCAATGTGGGTGGGCAGATGACTTTAGTTGGCCTCAGTCTCTGGCTCAGTCTGTGTTGATTGCTCGGAGCTGGCACCATTGGAGTTGATTGGCTTTTTGAACTGCACCAAAATCATGGTCATGTTATCGCATCCCTCTCCACCAGCCGTTGATGGTGCCAAGCACCTGTCAAGTACTTTCTCGCACACTCCAGAGAGACGGCTCTCCTGCAGTTAAATTTTTTGTAAGTCAAAAGATCTGATTGGAGGACACAACATATGCACTTGGTGCATGCTGCTGCAAAAGCCAAACTACGAATATGGAGCCCATTTAGCTGGCATTCTCTATGATGAATCAACAGCCAAAAATTAGTGCAAGAATTTGCAACAAAGACCTTAAACCTGACAGATACGACTGCTATCAAGGAAAATCAGGAAGCATGCCACAAGGCTTGGATCTCATGGCTTATGTGGCAGCGCATAGAGATTATAGATTCATAGTAGGAGAAATATTGTCATTTCCTGCCTCCTAAATCTGTAGCCTATGCACAAGGCTGCTTCAGTGTCAGAAAAGAAATTTTTTACTTACCGTGTTAATATGTTCACGGATGAAATCCACAAGTTGCTGGCTTGACATGCAATCCCTAGTAACAATAACAACAAGGGCTATGTCACCAAAACAAATTTAAACAGAAAATGGACTACAAATTTAAAAAGGGGGGAAATATTGAGCAAAATCTTAGAAGCCCATTGTCAAATCTGGAGTTCCTATCACCTGTCACAGGTAATAGAAGGTACTCTCTTTTTTTCAAATGTTACAGTTAACCGCAAATGCTTTATACATTTTTAATATTACAGTGAATTCACAATTTGCATATATATACTACAACTTTCATGTTAAAAAATCAGAATCCACTCAGAATACATAAAATTATTTATATCATAGTTTATATCTCCAACTTCTATTATCAAGGCGTGAAGCCTAAAGATAATTAGAACAAATATAAGAGTTGTTTGTCCAATTCAGAATATGCTACTTTAAGATGAATCATGTATTTCAAACAAGCGGTCTAGAAAACTCTGAATTGTGGAAGATGCAAGATTCTTGTGTTTCAGCTTGCCACAGCCCAACCAATATCAACATTGGTCATCTTCTCTTTGAAGCAGAAAAAATAGCAAATAAGAATTATTATTTATTGTATGTAAAAATCAATCAACAATACTCAAAAAAGGGCCATAACTGCCACTTCAAGATGTTAGGGTGATGAAAGAAATCCTTGGTTGCCGCATGATACACCTTCCTAAAAACTCGTCCTAGTGCATCAGGCCCCACCATTGCAGGATCTAGGAAGAGTCAGATGCATGCAGCCTTATCCCCACATGCTGAAAGGCTATTCCGCGTTTTGAACCCATAACACCCAGGTTACAGTAGAGCACCTTCCTCTGGTTTATTAAATATTTTAGCATCCACTTCGTAATAATCTCAAATTTTTATTTATGCATCTCAGCATGTCTTTAGTCAAGAATCTTCTCAGACACCAAATAATGGCACCATCACTGCAGCCGCTTTTGCTATCCAACATGAAATTATCTACTCCCAATCCTCTAAATATTCTGCAATTTGCATATTTATCAAGCATTGAAACAGTTAAGGATGCTTTCTAAATGACCAAAACACGAAGTCAAAGGTTCCAGTCATTGATTGGTTGATATTTTAGCAATCTCATTTCATCATGGGTGTGAAATACATCGTAGTTCAAATTTTTTGGGTTTATAGTTATTTATTTTTCATGTTATTCTTTATCATCCTTCTATGGTAGGAAATAGTGTAACAAATATATAGTAAGTATTGCAAAGATGTTGCAACTGTATCAGGTGATTTAGATTTAACTTTAGCAAAAACAATCTCTTCTCTTCCTTCCGTTGAATTATTGCATCAACATGCATGGTATATTCTTAGCCACACATCTACGGTTTCTATGTTATTAGTTATGTCATAACATATGCCATTCTGCATACGGTGCCACAAAAATTGAATGGTGGATTATGCCTTGTAGGGAAGTAGCATTTATCTGGGCAAACGCTCTAGTTTTGTGCTTACCTGTTTAATTTGCATCCATCATTTATTTGGAAATGAGGCTCACATCACAACTGATGGCTTTGAGACATTTCATAATGCTAACTTTATTTTTAACTTGTACCTGTTATATAAGATAATTGAGAGATAGAAGGCATATTTAATCGAATCAGAACTTGGTAGATGAAGAGAAGCCACACATCTACGGTTTCTATGTTATTAGTTATGTCATAACATATGCCATTCTGCATACGGTGCCACAAAAATTGAATGGTGGATTATGCCTTGTAGGGAAGTAGCATTTATCTGGGCAAACGCTCTAGTTTTGTGCTTACCTGTTTAATTTGCATCCATCATTTATTTGGAAATGAGGCTCACATCACAACTGATGGCTTTGAGACATTTCATAATGCTAACTTTATTTTTAACTTGTACCTGTTATATAAGATAATTGAGAGATAGAAGGCATATTTAATCGAATCAGAACTTGGTAGATGAAGAGAACATATGATTACGGGTCTCACTTGATTGATGCATGCCTTGACAACTTGAGAAAAATTCATAAAGAAAAAAAAGATAAGCTACATTACATGGTTGAGAGTGTTGAGAAATAAAAATTTTTGCAGACGCAATCATGTCATAGGATGAATCTTTGAGATGGCTGTGGAAAAGTGCACCCCTCTAACTCCAATTTATAGGCAAGTGGTTAGAAAAAAGCTACTGCATTATCAAGTCCAGAAAAGAAAATTGTGTGTCGTATGATTCCTACAGTTTCATTGACCTTTTCCAACAGAGGCAGTACAGTATTTGTAGGCGACTTAAATGTCTGGAACATGCACTATACAGCATTGCAAAAATCCACAGTCCAGTCACATTTAAAGTAGGGACTAAATAGAAATCACAGACATACCAAATGCCATCGCATGCTAGAACGATGAAGTCGTCATCATCACAAAGCTCCACCTATTACACAGCCAAAATCATATAAGTTCAAGAATACACAAACAGAAAATGGCATGACAGGAGAAGCAGGTCTTAAATTAACATAATTATTGATGATCCCAAAAAAAAGGGACATCCCAATCCATGAAGCTCCCGCCACTGTAGAATCTGGGGAGAATCAGCCTCTATGCATACAATCAGCCTTATGCCTGTATGCATAGAGGCTGTTTTTATGTTTTGAACGCATGACACCTAGGTCTCGATGGAGTAACCTTACCGCCACGCCAAGGCCTGCCCTCTAACTATTTACAATCACAGATGATGATAAAGCATCCAATTATCACTTACAATGTTTATGTCAGGATGGGCAGTCACAATTTGCCTTTCAACAGGCAAATACTTGTTCTGCTTAAATTCCATATCTCCTGCATGCAGAGCATCTTAAAAGATGTGCAAATAATTGAAACAAAGAGATCCTTACATATTCTTTGTGCAGCATTATAAAGTACCAATTGCTCTTGCGAGGTTCAAACTTCCATTGACTCGTCCTGCATGGATAAATCCCCCTGCTTTTAGTATCCTTTCTCTCTCAGCCTCAAGTTCTGGCTTGTGATCCCTTGACAAGTTGTATGCCTGCAACCAAAAAAACAAAAGAAACTACACCCTAATTCCCATCTAGATTGGGTGGCTAGTAGAGCTAAGCACCATGAGCTTGAAACATCTTCAGAAATATTAACCTGACTACATACCTGACCCTTCCTTGAGATAACACACCGTGAATCACCAGCATTTGCTACAACAAGTTGGTTATTTCTTATGATTGCCACGCAAGCTGTGCTTCCAGATGTTGGTCCAGAGAAATCAGAGTGGGGTCCCTGGTTATAAAATTTCACGTCATCGCATCTCCCAAAAGTATCAGGAATGATTCTAACAATTAAAATGCAAACAAAATGTAATGGAAAAAAGTACACTTATATCAAAATGATTAATTCTCAAAACAAAAAAGTGGCAACAGCAAATGTTGGAGGCTGGCTTTTGTACAGTATGACTGTAGAAATGCGCTGTGACCATTTAAAATTCTCCATATATGAATTGTTGACAAAACTTTTGTTCTCTTTTAAACAGAATACCTAAAATCTACAAAAAGTCTAGTTAATAGTTATATTTGAGTGCTTAGTGGGATGGTTAGATTTGAGTTTACGAAAGAAAGAAAGCAAATCTATCTATCCATTCACTGAGTAGGGGTGGCAATCAGGTCGGGTCGGACGCGGGTTAGGTTGGATGCATGTCAAGTCAAAAATGTATCAACCCGAACCCGACCTGTTTATTTAAACATGTCAAAAATTCAGATACAAACCTAACTTGTATTAAACAAGTAACCCAACTCGACCTGCATAACTTGTTTACTAGGCAGGTTGAGTCAGGTTAAATCGGTTAAACAAATTAAGTAGGTTTTTTTAATTAAATGGACTTAAATAGGTTAAATAGGGTAAACAGGTCAGGTTAAACATGATAAAACGGGCTAACCAAGTTAAACAGGTCTTAAACAAGTTAGCTCATGACCCAACTGAATTATTAAATGGGTCGATAGGGGTTAAAATAGGTCAAAAATCTAAAACTGAACCTGACCCGTTTAATAAACGGATCCAGACGGGTTGACCTATTTATGAGCCAAACCCATTTATGTCAAACCTAAACCTACTTAAAGCAAGTTATTTACAAGTCAGGTCATAAATTGTCACCTCTATCTATGGCCCCTTTACCTTTTATGCTAAGGTTGTGTCATTATGATCCATTTAGTCATATTTAAAGGCCAATCATTATATGTTGTATCAGATTTCATTAAAAAAAGAAAATTGTAATGGCAGATGACTCAATATTGATAGACATAGTAAAAATATTGACATAAAAGAGTTTCCATAACTTAAAAATATCCGTCAGCTATATTCACCCACAAGATAGACTCATTATAATGACCCAACAGCCCCCATCCTGCCATGTTCAGGGATTCCTGCTCATGTCAGTAATGAAATCATACCACCAGCAGTGAATATGATATTATTTATGCGCATATACTCAACAAGCTTCTATAATGTTTTTTAACTGCACTCTAGAGGCACTTCTAGCAAGTTCATTTCACACCACTAATAGACATTAGATGGGCTACCAAGGAGTGGAACATGAGCAGGTTACATATCTCGTGCACATTCATAAGCTACATCTTTTTGTGCAAATGATCGAACCAATAATTTGCATATATATGACTGTGACCTATGGATGCCACTTCTCAATATACCCCTACTAGCGGTCTCTTGAAGAAGAAAAAAGCATTCATTGACATATCTTGTGCAAATATGTGCAATTGTTAGTGAAACTAAATAGAACAAATAAGATGTAACCTGGTTTAATCTATTGCTTAAAATGTTTTTCACAAATTGTAATTTTCTCTCGCTTATGGCAAAAACAGTAATCACAAGCTCAAAATTCAAAAAAGGAAGCATTGAGCATCCTCAAAAAATCAATCCACCATAAATACTTTAATTGAGAATAGAGACCTGATCAAACTAGATATCAGTTATTCAGCAATTTTTGCCACAATTTGGCAAGCTACTGCATGATAAAGAGAGGACTAGGTGTCGCAAGACATGAACATGTGTTCCAAGTCTTGACCTATACATCTGAGGCTGCATTTGTAATCCTGTTACATTAACTTTTCCCTGCCAAAGGCAAAGTCCTCAAAACAAGGAAGCATCAGATCCATTCTTGATCCTTCCCTCTGAGTTCCCACTGCTCTTATTCTTCTTCCTGACCTTTCTGCTTCGAATAGGAGGCCCCTCTTAATTTGGCAGGCTGTGGACTCAGCTACATATCTTCCAACTATTTCAAACAACTTCGAGTCACTATCCTCCATTAATAGTACTCCTACTGTTCCCCTAATGTATCGGTGTCTGAGCTATCCTCAAAGATTTGTCCCGCATCCACATTAAAAATTGCCATATTCGTTGTGCCCAGCCAGTACCTAGCATTGCACAGAACTAAGTTGAACTTAATACATTCCCTTTTAGGGAAAAAAAGATAACAGTTATCATGTGAATCTTCCCTTTCCACTACACAGTATTAGGTGATTGTGGAACCTTCAAAGGTGTATCTTCACTTCATCCAACCTGCTTAAATCCTAAATGAGTAAATCAGTATATCCATTCATTCTTCTGAGCATGCAAGTTTGTATGTGTTACATTCGCAATCCTTATTTCATTCAATATATATAAAAAAAAACACTTTTCGGATAGGCTTAAAGATCCATGAACTGCTGAAGTACAGTACAGTGAGAAATTACCTCCTCAAAAGCCCAGTCATCTTCTCGATCATTTACATCACCACCCTTTGAAGACCAAATTAAGCCTTCTATCATTCCAGTGAACTTGTTTATCTTGTCTCCCAGTACAGCAAGTTCTCTCCACCCTCTCTGTCCTCTCATCATTTCATCCATTCTGAAACAAGTTATGAAATTTGATGCGTATTTAGTTTCAAACTAATGACCAAGCACCGCATGCAAATGTAAAAAGGAAGAGACCATTTATATCAGGCATAAGAAAAAAAATTAAATTATGAAAGGATAAAGAAATAAAATACCTTAAGAAAGCTTTCTGAACAGAAGTACCTATATCTCCAGCCGCATAGGCTTCATTCTTGAGAACTTGAGCGTGAAGGAATTTTGCACAGAACTTAGCAACAACTTTTCCTGAAACAACAAAGTATTACTCCAAATCTGATGATACAATTTTATATTGTGATTTAATCAAAAGAAAGTTGTAAGATAGGTTCTAAAGCATCATATTGCTGACGTTTCATAACTTTATTTATGCCATAGAGTAGGATGAGAACACCCTAAAGAAAATATTAACTTTTTCCTGATGCAAATACACTCGATCAAGATTCTAATGAGACACCCTTGTTTTAAAATCTCAAAGGTTCGAGCAAAAGATATGATCGCATTATCTCATCTGAGTTTAAAAATGCAGCTCCAGGTACTTGGATGAGATAGAGTGAAGTATGCTTTCATACAGAGTCAAAAATTTGAAGATCTAGTGTATTTATAGTAACATTTTAAGATATTAAAGCATTTGATGTTGCCTGTGATATATCTATACCATTTTACCCATTTCATTTCAAATGTGAGGCATGTTGACTAGAGAACTTTTTATTATTTTACAGATTCAAACTTTTGGTGATAATGGTTGGTGGAATGAATTCATAAAGCTATCTGACCCCAGATAATTGGCACAAGTCTTCATGGTTGTGGTTACAGAACTTCATACTCTTAGCCACTCACAACATACAAAGTAATAAGTGTCAGGAAAAATATATAGCCAGCTAACCTTGTAACCCTTGAAATATTTCCTATAGCGATGAGTACACATGCCACAACTAAGTGCTCATTCTGAAAGGGTACCTTACCTTTCAAACAAGTCCAGTATGAGTAGTCCAAAGTACACAAGTTCACTCAGGATAATCATTTGTGGTTGGATATTAAGTTAGACTTGTCGAAGCTTCAGATATGCTCAAATAGTCACCTTACGGGAAACAGAAATTTCTAGCCAGAACTGTAAAAAGACATGGACCATATGGTACAATTTCATCTCTGCTAAGGAATTCTTTCCAAAATAAAGTTTAAATACATTGAGCTATTAAGTTTCATATGAAGAGCACAACTAAATATCGATTGCCAGCTTATCAAACCATTGTAAACTAATATTTTAACTAATTATATCATTAAGTTGTGGTTATATAGATAGTTGAGGTGATGTATCAGCTAAAGATCCTAAGCAGAATATATAATGATATATATGAGCCTAGAAAATGGCAAAGAAAATTATTTAATCTACTTATCCATTGAAATTTAACTTTATTTAGTTGTTTAATAATTTTATGTCATCAACTAAGTCCTTTTTTTTATTTTTTGGTGCAACGGCGGCTCACACCCTGCGGGTGTGGATACGGCCAACAAAATCTGAAACAAATAAATCTAAAAGAGACTCCGGCACAGTGTCGGGCTCCCGCAAAATAAAACCTCCAGAATGGTGAGTCGCATAGGAAGCGACCCAATCGGCTGCACAATTCGCTTCCCTGTAGATGTGTGTAGCCTGATAGGTTTCACACGCCTGCAGAAGTCTGCGAATGTCCAGAAGCAGCGGTCACCCTCACTTGCACGACCTCGGCCCCTAACCCAACCAATCACAGTGGCCGTTTCGCCCTCAAGAATGATCTGATCAGCACCCAGTGTCCGTCTCGCATAAGATATGCCCTCCCAGGCGGCTCGGAGCTCAGCACATACCACCGACGCATCGAAGATCCGCTGACCCCCCAGCGCCACTAGCCTGGCATCATGATCTCGAATGACGAAGCCTACACCTCCACCTCTCCCGTCAGCTGCCATACTACCATCGAAATTCACCTTCAGGAAGCCAGGGGGTGGGGGTACCCAGGATATGAAAACATACCTCGGCGCTATAAGAGCAGAAGGGGTACCCCAGATGTCCCTGGCCAATCCGAAAGGTGACCTCACAGCAGTACTAAGGAACTCCTCTGCATGCAAAAAGGCCCTGGCCACCACCGCCCCCGGGGCCGAGCTACGACCCTCAAAGACTCGTGCATTCCTGTCTAACCAGGAATGGTAAGCCAGGTATGCAACACGAGTCCCTCTCTCCTTCACCCCGGGCCCTGCCCCCGGGATCTCCAGGAAGCGGATGAACTCGGCAATGGACGACCATCTCTGCCCTGGGTCATAGAAAATCCCTGCACACCTCCAGATCTGAACAGCCCGCGGGCACTCAACTAGCACATGATAGATGGACTCCTCCACCTCCGGACAGACTACACAGCCTGCTGCTATCCGTACTCCCCGTCGCATCAGAACACTCCTAGTGGGTAGGCAGCCCCATGCTACCTTCCACAGGAATAGTGCGACGCGTGGATGAACACGTAGTCTCCAGATCCAGGCACCGTCAAAATGTCGGGTCTCCACTCCTCTCCACTGCGCTATGTCGCGGGAACTCACTGTCGTCCGCCCGGACAAGCTCCATATCCTCCTATCCACTGTCATCCTCATCGGGATCGGTAAGGCCAGCACTCGCTCTGCAAGCTGCTCATCAAAAACCCGCCTAACAAGATCTGCATCCCATCTCTGCTCTCCCTGGACAAACAGAGCACTCAGTGTGCGCCCCTCCAGCCAACCATGGTCCATCAATGTAGGCCAGTCCTGCAGTCTGCCCTCCGATAACCACCTATCCTCTACAATGCTGATAGTCCGACCGTCCCCAATCTCCCATCGATCATAGGCATCACCCCCGGGGCACGAGTACATATCTCTCTCCAAATAAAGGAAGATCCACGTCCAGCTCTGAAAGTGGCCGAAGTGATGGGGTCGCCATACTTCGCCCTCAGCAGAGAAGCCCAAAGACTTCCCGACTCCAGAAGAAATCTGACTGCAAGCCTAGTGGCCAGTATCTCCCTGCGCTCAAGTAGAGAGTGGACTCCCAGCCCACCCCGACTGGTTGGCTGACAAATAACCTCCCAAGCCAGTAGGTGGATGCCCCCTCTGTCCCCACGGTGCCCCCAAATAAAGCTCCTGAACATCCTCTCCAAGTTACGGAGCACAGACACCGGTACCAGTGTATTAGACAGTAGGTAAACAGGAATAGAACTCAAAACTAACCTCAGTAGGGTGACTCTGCCCATCATCGAAAGGGTGCTCACCTGCCAGCTCTCCAGTCTCCGTCTGATACACGCCTCCATAGACGAACACTCCCCCTGCCGTAAGCGTCGGCCAGTAATCGGGACCCCGAGGTATCTAAGGGTCCCCTCCTGCTCGGCAATCCCCTATCTGCTCATGATGGAAGCCTTAACCCTAGGATCAGTCCTCGGGCTGAAGCTGATGGCTGACTTAGATAAGTTGACCATCTGACCTGAAACTCCACAATATCCCTCCAGGATCCCACTAATAGTCAGAGCTGACCTCCATGTCGCACGAGTCAGTAGTAAGCAATCATCCGCAAACAGCAAATGTGAGATACATGTCGCACCCCTCGCCGGCCTATATGCCTCAATCTCCTGTGACACTACTGCATGGCGAAGTGCTCGTGACAAGAAATCCGAGCAGATGATGAACAAAAGTGGTGACAGTGGGCAACCCTGCCTCAGGCCCACTGATGACTCAAAGTACCGCGATGGGGAGCCATTTATCAATAATGCAAAAGATGGTGACAGAATGCACCCCTGAATCCATCTAATCCACTGTGGGTGAAAGCCAAACATCTCCAGTGACCGCCTAACAAAATCCCACCTCATCCTGTCATACGCCCGCTCCATATCCAATTTGACCCCCATCAAACTCCTACAACGGAGAGCACTCTGCAGATCAGTCATGAACTCATGAGCACAGAGGACGTTATCAGAAATCGAACGTCCCCCTACAAAAGCTCTCTGCTCATGGCAAATAATCCTGGGCAAAACACCTCTCAACCTCTGTACCAATACCTTAGCCACTACTTTGTGCATAGTCGTGCACAAACTAATAGGTCGAAAGTGGCCCGGCTCTACTGGGTCATGTCTCTTCGGGATCAAAGTGATAAAGGTCCGCCTCCACTCCATAGGCATCGATGCCGATACAAAAAACTGCTGAACAGCCTCTAGAGTCTCCTGTCTAATAATCTGCCAATACCTCCTGAAGAAAAGTGGGGGGAAGCCATCCGGGCCTGGGGCCTTATCCTCACCTAAGGACCATAAGGCCTCCTAAATCTCCATATCTGACACTGGTCTGCTCAGTGCTGCATTCTCTCCCTCGGTGATCTGCACCTCTGGAGCCAACCCCCAATCATAGCCATCATCATCCAGCCTCCCTGTGTCAGTCCACCTGGCATGAAAAAACTGCAGTAGAGTCCTCCTGACAACCTCCATATCCTCTGACTCCTGCCCACTGCTGTCCCTGATCCTGCCAATCCTGTTCTGCTGTCTCCGCATGATAGTCGACTGATGAAAAAACCTCGTGTTGCGGTCTCCCTCGCGGATCCACTGAACCCTCGATTTCTGTCTCTAGAATACCTCCTGCTGCCTGAGTAGAGAGTGATGCGTGGCCAAAAGCCCCCTAAGCTCCCCCTGGTCCTCCTCAGACAGTCCTCCACCACTATCCTCTTGGGCCTGCGCCTTAGTAATAGATGCTTCAACTTCCTCCACCCTTCTAAACAAATTCCCCACTTCCTCCTTATTCCACCGAATCAACCGGCGTCTAGTCAGCTCAAGCTTCCGAGTCACCCTATACATCGCACTCCCACGAACAGGCGTTCTCCAGGCCTCCCTCACCACATCCCACGACCTCGGGTAGGATAGCCATACCTTCTCAAATCGAAATGGAGAATGAGACTGAACAAAGTGTGAAGTACTTACCAATATGGGGCTATGGTCAGAGGCAATCCTAGGCAAGTGGCGCACCCAATAATCTGAGAATCTCTGGATCCATCCGGTCGAGGCAAATACTCGATCAAGCCGCTCCTAAACTCTGGCCTGACCCTGCTGGTTGTTTCACCATGTAAATCTTGGGCCTGTGAAGCCAAAGTCAGCTAGCCCATTAAACATCAAAAAGTCCTGAAATTCCCGAACCTCAATTTTGTTGGTGAATGCCTTCCCGCCCCCCTCTTCTCCACCGGACCATCAATGCAATTAAAGTCCCCTGCTACCAACACCGAGGGGGACATAAGGGGGGTAACGATCCGCTCTAGTAGCTAGTCGCTCCCAAAATCCTGTAGCTGTTTAGCGGCTGTAGCTTATAACAGCTGTAGCCTCACGCTTGGCGCCAATGAGTTTGATTATTTGAAAAAAGGAAGACTATGCCTTCCCATATTGAATACGAATAATAAGTAATAATAGCAGTAGATGGGGTGAAAATACGCAGGAGAAAGAAAGGTCGTATATTTCCTACTTTCAGGAATAGCGGGACGGGTCTAAAGAAATAGTCTAAAATTCCTACGTGGATAGTAGGAAGAGAGGAATAAGATTAATGAAAAGGATGCATCGAGGTTCGAAGGAGTTGTCCTCCTGTATGCATAACAAGATCTCTTTTACCATGTCTCATCCATACGTGGTTTAAGTTGTTAACTCTATAGAAATAAAAGAAGCTATAGAGCCATAACATTTGCCTTCATTGCTTCGGTGTACGGTTGACATCGATAATTCCACCCTGTTGGCTGTAGTTTTCGCTTGTATATGTTCGAAATTAACAAGAAAAAAAACCAGATTAAAAAAAAATGCAAATCTGAAAGGCGGTCATCGGCAACTTTTCTGAGTCTTTCCGTCTGAATATCCTGCCTCCAAGCATTTCCTCACGATAAGGCTTGTGGCCTCCTCCCACAGCACTCTTCTCTCCCTATAGTCAGTACTTGCATATACTGCCAGTAAAACCCATGGGGGAGCATTACCCTCTGATATCACTAAATTCACCTGCTGCCTACACTGGTGGAAAACGTCAATGTTACACGACCCCACCCTCCACAACACAATAATCCCTCCGGATAACCCTTGTGCCTCCACTGCATAAGTCCCCCAAGACCTCGAGATAACATGCCTGACCCGCTCCAAGCTACCTCCCGACAATCTTGTCTCAAACAGAATGCAAATCTCAGGATCATGAAGGCTTACCAATCTCTAGAAAGCCGGTTTGAAGGACGGCTTCGCCGCCCCCCCTACAGTTCCACAATAAAACCTTCATTACAAAGGCTGAACAGTGCTTGGTTGAGTCTCAGAAACCTGTGACCCATCCACCACCCGTGATCCATTCGCCTCTATGGAAGACCCTGCCTCCTTCTGTCCATGAGCTAGCAGCACCTCCTTCATCTGCTTGGCAATCTCGACATGAACCGGGCCGCCAGTGGTACCTCCTCCCCCAACATCCCGATTGGCCGATTCCTCCTGCACTCCATCAGCCGGCAAGCACCTAGGGTCTCCCGTGTCCATGTTCTCCCCTTCTCCCGGACATGACAAGCTGCCCATTGGAGCCCCCGCCGGGACCCCGCCGCCGGCCGCCGATGTAGAGGCCGAAATCGAGTTCCCCGGCCGATCCAACAATAACACCTTGTTGCCGTGGCCCCCCTTCACCGCACCACCGGGACTCAGGGCAACGACGGGCTCCGCACCAGCTGGCCGGACTCCTCCCACGACCGCCGGCGACAAACTCCGGCTGCGGAACCTCCGCCGGTCTGCTCCCTGGCCTACCGGCACCGCCCTCGGCACGCTTGGCACGGAAGGGAACTGTGCCAGCCGGGCCGTGCCAGCCGGTCTCTTGGATGGGCTACGAGCCCGTTTCAGCAAAACGGGCCCCGCCTCGGCCCGATGATGGGCTTTGGCACGATCCAGGTCCAGCGGGCCCACGTATTTGTTCGGCCCACGATTCTGGCTTGGGCCTGGGTCTTGGGGTCCGGTTGGCGATTTCAGCACTCGGCCTGTTACGGGGCCTGGCCCAGTGCCCGAGTCGTGGGTCTGGGTCTGATTCGCCTCCCGCTGCACCTGGTGCTAAGTCAACTCGACCGTCTGGGATGCCGCCGCCCCGCCGGTGACCGGTTGCCCCGAACCCTTCCCCGGCGACCCTCGCCGGGCGAACTTCTTTGGCTTCCGCCACCCCTCAGCGTCCGGCGATGAGTCAGCCAGATCTGCCTCAGCCGACTCCGGAGTCGGTTTCACCGCGCTTGCTCGCCGAGCCGCCTCGGCCTCCTCCGTCGTCTTCTTCACACCAGCCGGAGCGCCACTGTTCCTCCAGAACCTCTGCCGGTACCGTCATCCACGGGCCAAAGGTCAGCCGATCCTCCACCACTTGCGGGGATGTTTCCGACCCACTAGCAGGCTCGCCATGCCTCTTCGTCTCTTTGACCCCCGGCTCCGCCCCCGTTTGCAGTCCCGGGGCCTGGAAACAGCACTTGCCAGATTGGTGGCCCAAGCGGGCGCACCGATAGCACAGCCCCAGCAGATCTTCATAGGCGAAGGTCTGCCAGAACCTCGCCTGCGCTCCCTGGACGATGGTTCCCGGGAGCAGTGGTTGCCGTGAGTTGATTTCGACCTTCTCCCTAGCATACCCGATGCGCCGCCTCTCATTGGAGAATCAGTCGAGCTCCAGGGGATTTCCCACCTCCGCCACAATCATCCGGATAGCCTCCATATCCCAGTATTCAACTGGGAGCCCAGGCAGCCGAACCCAAACAACCGCTCGATTCACCGAGTGGGTACCCGGAATGAAATCGGGTATCCATTTTTCCATTGCCAACAACTGCCCCGCCACCACCCACGGCCCAGCAGCGAGCACCGCCGCCTGGTCGTCGCTAGAGGCAAACCGGACAGTGACGAAGCCCTCCATCATAGGCAGAACCTCAACCTCATTTTTTAACTTTCCCCTGCTTCTGAGATCCCGTGCCACCAGCTCCGGGGAGACCCGCCGCCCCAGGCTCTTTGCAATCACAGCCGTTTCCATCCAGAGGTTCTTGGCTGTCGTTACTCGCTCCTCCGGGACCACCGCCACCCGAGGAAACCTCCGTTGCAGTTCCTCCAGTTCGGCCGCAGTGAGGCGATGAGTGGGTTCCTCCGGCCGACGCACCATCCCTCCCGCCACCTCCGACCACAACGGCGTGGTCTTGGCCTTCCCAGGAGCAGTGTGTGAGGGCCGGGACCTACCCCGGTCACCTGGCACCACCGTGCCAGGGGCCACCATGGCCGCACACCAAATGTTTGAAGATAGTTGCCCACCGCACGCTTGTTCATGCAGCAAGGCGCTGCAGAGATGCTCTTTTTCCTTTTGCTCTTCAACTAAGTCCTTCAATCATAACCCATTACTCCTGTTGAATTCTCTTTTTGCATGTGAGAATCTGAATCTTATGGTTGAATAATAACAGGGAAAAAAACCGTCTACAATTTACTAAGATGTACATCATCTGCTTAGTCTAGCATGAAAACTCCAGAGTCCAGACACAAGCAATGCACCACTTGGCAACTAAATCAACCGCTCAGGAAAATGCTGATTTTCCAAGGCAATCAACCAAAACCTACACCGATTGTTTTCCTCGTGCTCACAATTAATCCAGTTGATTTTCCTAAAAAATTAACCAAAACCTACAACGAGCCTAACCCAATCTCAACGCTATCCAATGCAATGTTTGGATGGACCTGTTGTGCTTCATTATAAACCATACCAACTGAACAGCTCCAGATAATGACATCCAAGCTAGTTCCCATACTCCTATTTTTATAAGTTTGTGAAAAAATTCATGAGCAAATCAATTCAGAGTTCCACTCTTTAATAATTTATTGTTCCGAACTTCTGATCTGCATTTAGAAAGTGTTACTCAGACAAGAGGTAAGCATATACAGCCCAAACCATCAAAAAGGGAGCACCAAGTACAATTGGTTTATGCATGAACACATTTTCTGATTTGTAATATAAGCATAATTCTGTGCAACAGACCATTTCTGCTGCCAATAAATTTATGGAAATTAGCTATTTTAACCATTATTATCTTCAATCAGCGCTTCAATCATGTGAGACACGACCAGAATTCAAAGACCAAGAACCTATCCAATAAAAACACAACTAGTTCCACATCTCGTAGACAATTAGCAGACATTTATCTAGAGATAGAATAAGGTTTGACATATAAAAGAATGCACTAAACACCGAAAGAATAATGATAAAGAGAATTAAAAAAATGTTAATTCCAAGGTCGGCGGAAGCATTCTGAACTGGGCTGTTCCGGCCATTCCAAGCCGTACCGATAGATCACCGATACGGCTCCAGCAACAGAAACGAGACCCGTTGCTAGAGCCGGAGAAGAAGAAGGAAAGAGAGCGAGTGAGGGAGGAAGAGGTCGGGACGCCAGCAGAGAGCCGACAGAGGCCGCGGCAGGTGAGGCCACAACCGATTTTCCTGTTTCGAACGAAATAGAGGTCCGATCATGGCTTAAAAAATTTTGAAATTTTTAAGTGAAGTCGGCAAGCAAAAATTTTTAAGCCGTGGCCGAACACCTGTTTCGTTCGAAACAGGAGAATCGGCAGCGACCTCGCCTGCCGCAACCTCACTTACCACAGCCTTCACTGGCCCCTCGCGACCGCCACCAGCGTCTGCCAGCCTCCCTCCCTCTCTCCTCCTTCTCTCTCTCTCTCTCTCTCTTTTCCTCTCACGGTACCGTAACTTCGTTGGTACAGGCCCGGTACAGCCCATACTGACTCTTACCGTCGGAGAACCAGTACAGTGCCCGGTACCGGTTCCTCCGACCTTGGTGAATCCAGTGAAGTGCACAATTCGCATAATGAAGCAACAATCTCATGATGATTTTCAAAGGGAATCAATCTCAAAGTAGAGAAAAATGATTCATTATAGGAGTTTCAAACAAATATTTTAGGTATCATGTGTAAGGTCGATAAATACAATAAAAACAAAACTGAAGCTCAAACTTACCACCATGGCCATCGTAAACCCCAAAAAAGGATGTGCAATCGTCAAGATCCAGCAATGCAGCATGCTAAAGAATACCATGTATCAGGATATATGATTTGAGGAAGATGAAACTGCAAAAATAAATATGGCATATGGAATGCAGACAGTTTGTAGTACAATCCTATCAGAAGCATGCAATTGCAAGCATGGTGCTAGGCATGGAAATAGAGCTTATGTTGTAAAATTTACTGGTGTAAAATGTGAAACTGATTACTAAACATACATATCTGTATTAATACGGGCCCTTGATCATGAAGCATCTAAACATACATGTGCTACAGGGTTTGATTTAATATAAATGTGAGAATAGCTATCTAAATGAGGCAAGGTAAGAATAGCTATCTAATATTCTGAATTGGAGTTGATTCTCCGCATTTCAGGCCAAGAATTAACTATGAAAAGAATTTTAATTTCTTCTGACTATTAAGCCATGGCCCTCTAATCCATTGGTTTGTGACTTGGCAACCAGTACCCAAGAAAAACAAAAGTTTGTTTTCTGGTGTGCAACGTCAGTCACTGCCCCAAAGTTAAGTTCACTAATATCACTGAGTTTTGGTAGCATGTGATAGAGTGCCGGAATCAATAAACATTAATATGAGCAGACGAGGTTTCAAAGATAAAAACTCACTGCATCTTCCATAGTTGCACGCCATCCTTGCATGGATGAAAGACCAAATTTTAGCCCGTCATTCTCACCATCTTCAGAAAGCTTCTCAGTTTTTGGAGTGCTAAGATATATGCCCATATCTGAGACAGGCTCAAGTGAAGATGTTTGACAAAAAATACAACAAACAAAAAAAAAGGATAAGAAAAATTAGAGGAAAAAAATACAGCATGAAGGCAACACACCTTGTAATTTTGCTCAACGGTCAATGCAAACTCTCTCAATTCGATTTTCTTAAGTCAGCAGATGCTGTTACAGAGACAGGCTTAAGTTAATGAGGCAATGAACATCACAATCACTAGAAAATATCAATGTGAACTATGCAAAGTATAGCAAATCAATAACAGGCTGGCAGCAATATAGAGGTCAATGAAAAAGTTTTAGGACTTTTCATGTCAAATCTTACTCTTCATCCTTCATGTTAGCATGAATCTAAGAGATAATTACCCTTTTTCAAAAATAAAAATTCTAGAAAAGTGAAGGCAGAGCCTGCCATAAAAGTGTGATATTTAGAATATATGCAGTTTTGTTCTGTCACGGAAAGGTGCAACATCTTCCAGCAACAACAAAAATTGTGCTTTTTTTTTTTACTAGCATAAAGGAGATGTTTATTCCGTGAAAACATGTCAAAGATAGAAGGGATAAGAAAGCAAGCATCATGAAACAAAAATAACGTTGGACCAGAAAATTAATCATGTATCAGGCCAACCTTGCAGTAAAAGGCTACAGTCTCCATCTCATAAGCAGCACTTGAAAACTTTAAGACAAATCACTTAAACAGCTTGGGACTATCCATTTTAACCTACGGCCTATTAAGAAATGCAACAACAGAATCAATCATACACAATGGGAAAAATAAGGCCTTGTTTGAGTTAAGCATATAAATAGATAAGCATATCCAATATGCAAGTAGCACATAGAAATAAAATTTATAAAAACAAAGCAAAGAAAGAAATAGAGAGGATTTATTCATTTCATTTTTTGGAGAAAACGAGCATCAGTACACATGTAACCAATTTTTCCAAACATAAAAAGGAAAGAGAAGGGAACCAAAGAAAGAGATCTGAAACTAGGAATAAGAAGAAATGGCATACTTTATACTCTTCAACACTATATTATACAATGTATATATCAAATTTTGATTGGTATGCTTTGTGTTGACTTCATGATTACACATTAACATAACAACAAGATGGCAAGCAATAAAACTTCACTTATAATCTTTCAAAATTTGATCAGTGTGCTTTGTGTTGACTTCATTATTACACATTAACATAACAAGAAGATGGCAAGCAATAATACTTATACTTTATCCAATAAACAAAATATCCATATGATAATATCAGAGTTTTATGATAATCGACCATCTTAGATAATGTTCTTCCATGTCCAACACTTAGAACAAACTTCCAGAAATAAGGAAATTTTCATTGACTCTGTAGAATGACACTATATTGGTCTAGCCATAGATACCATGTAAAACAACTACATAATATATGCTTCATGTCACAACTGACACAGCTATCAACAACAACAAAAAGGTATATAAAGTGTAAGAACGGATCTAATTATCTTCATAAAATTATCTGAAGGTTATGAACCTTGATTTGCATCTCTCTCTTTTTCGACAATAACGAAAATTAAGCAGGAAGAGTGAAACAAAGTGTAACACAAAGAACTTGTACACCTGGGATTTAGCTCAGAAAAGTAACTACCAGAAATTTAAGCAAGTGCATACCATTATCTTCAATTTCTTCAGGTGCATAAACCACGTATACTCAGCCTACACCACATAAATACAATCATCAATGGATATTCGACAGTGACTAAGCCATCATTGATTTAGCAAAAAAAAAAAAGCCATCATTGAGCAAAATTGCATTTATGTGCAAATCAAAAATCGAAGAGCGTACAAATAATATATATCATTACTCTAACAGACTTTGGCCTTGCACAAGCAACACCTATCAGATGCCATAAACAATATTGCATTTACTCAGCAGACCCTGAACCAACTAGATGCATGTTCATGTGAAAGATTATTTCACCATATTTATGCCTGATTGTTCACCAGACTTCTATAAGATGTCATCACGGGACACAAAAGCTGGACTAACATATGTCATCAGCATGAATCTGTCCATAGCTGCAGATCCAAGTGACTGTGCAGTAAGACATCTCATACGAAAGTGACATCTAATACGAAAATGTGAGAAATGAACTATCAAAACAGAACTATTTCAATTATGCAGTTGTTTAACATGCAACCATCAAATTGAATTCACAAATGATGTCTTGATATGGATGCAGTGGCTGCCAGGTTTGGTGACCCCAACCCTGAAGGCAGCTGATGCAGGACGGATGTAAAAGATGGAAAGCAGCATGAAAGAGGAGAAGAAGAGGGGAAGAAGAAGAAAGAGGAGAGGAGGAAGAAGAAGAAGAAGGCTAATTTTCTGGAATTCATTCATTAAAAATTAAGCAAATGCATGCCCTATATATGTAGGGCCACCAAATAACAAATAAGTCCCTATGAAGAAAACAATTCGAAAGAGGCCCTCAAAAGACAATATGCAAACTAATCCTACCCACATAAAATAAATAATAAAATGACATCAATCAATCCAGCCACAACGAAAGTGGCTGGACCGTCTTCCTGCGACAACCATGATCCTGCAAAATAATCAGTCCAGTACTCGTGTCCGCACCAACTCCCCCCGGGTAAGAAGAAGTCGACCCCGACGAATGACTCTGGTAGTACTCCAAAAGATCTGGGTCAACGCGCTGTAGCTCCGCACGAGTAATCCATGTAGTATCAGACTCCGGGCGTCCTCGCCAACGAACCAGGAAACGCTGAACACCCCCATCTCTGGTAGAAACAGTCTGCTCATCTAAAATGGCATCAATATGTTCTTTTTGTGCTGGTGGTAAAGCTAGAGTGGACGGAGATGGTATGGAATCAAGAATAGGAGTATCATCAAGCTCAAGTGAAGGCTGAGCGAAAGGATCAGTAGGAATAGAAAGAGGGCCCTTGTAAGCAACCAAATCCTCAATATTAAAAGTGGAGCTAATACCAAAATTAGAGGGAAGATCAAGAACGTAAGCATTAGTACCCACTCGTTGCAATACCCGAAAGGGCCCAGCACTACGAGCCTGCAGTTTCTTGACGGTTCCAGATGGAAACCGCTCAGGCCGAATACGTATCATAACATAATCCCCAGTTTGAAATTGTTTATCTCGCTTATGAGAATCAGCCTGTAGCTTATATTGAGCATTACTCATATGAATGCGCTTGCTAATTTCCTGATGCAGATTATGAATGTGTTGTGCAAATGCATGTGCAGACTCAGAAATGCGAATATGGGGGGACATAGGTAGGAGATCTACAAGTTTGCGAGCTTTATAACCATGGACCACTTCAAATGGACTCATCCCAATAGACCTATTGACCGACGAATTATATGCAAATTGGGCGACAGGCAGAATAGAATCCCAGTTACGATTGTGATCTCCTACTAGGCTTCGCAGAAGGTTACCTAGACTTCGGTTGACGACTTCGGTTTGACCATCGGTTTGAGGATGATAAGCAGTAGAAAATCTAAGTTTGGTGCCAACCAGATGCCACAAGGTTTTCCAAAAATAGCTCATGAAGCGGACATCCCTATCGGATACAATAGTTTTCGGTAGACCGTATAACTTAACAATCTCATCAAAAAATATCTTGGCTACTCGAGAGGCATCAGAAGTCTTGGAACAAGGGAGGAAGTGGGTCATTTTAGAAAAACGATCCACAACCACAAAAATGGAATCATGTTTCCGAAACGTGCGAGGAAGGCCGAGTACGAAGTCGATACTAAGGTCAAGCCAAGGGCGATCTGGGACAGGTAACGGAGTGTAGAGGCCAGTATTTTGTTTTTTGTGCTTAGCTAGTTGACACGTGCGACACTGTCCCACAATTTTAGCAACATCCCGTTTCAAACTTGGCCAAAAAAACTGACGTTCAACTTCTTCTATGGTCTTATCACGGCCAAAATGTCCAGCGAGACCGCCGGCATGTACTTCCCATATCAAGAAATCGCGCACAGAAGTTCGCGGAATGCATAGCTTGGAAGCTTTGAACAAGTACCCATCTTGAAGATAAACACCATCAATCAAAGGTCCATGTCCATCAGCGAGGGCATTATAGAGTTGGCCAAAATCTGGGCAAGATAAGTAATCGAGCTTAAGTCTGTCAAAACCGGTGATGGAAACAGACATGGCGGACAACAGAGTTACTCGACGACGTAACGCATCAGCAGCTTTGTTCGCGGCACCTGACATATGCTTAAGGACAAAAGTGTAATCCTGGAGGAATTGAACCCACTTGGCATGTCGATGATTAAGTTTTTTCTGGGAATTAAGAAAACGAAGTGCTTCATGGTCAGAATAGAGAACAAATTCATTAGGAAGGAGATAATGTCGCCAATACCGTAGGGCCTGGACTATGGCATAAAATTCCTTGTCATATGTGGAATATCTTTGTCTAGCCTCGTTCAGCTTTTCACTAAAATAGGCGATAGGATGACGTTCTTGACCAAGCACACCACCTATTCCTAAGCCAGATGCATCACATTCCACCTCAAAAACTTTGCTAAAATCAGGGAGTCGCATAACTGGTGCTTCCGTCATTCTTTTCTTAATGTCATTAAATGCTTTAGCGGCTGCGCGTGTCCACTGAAAATCACCTCGTTTTAGACAATCTGTGATAGGTGACATAAGTGTACTGAAGCCCTTAATGAAACGACGGTAAAATATGGCCAGGCCGTGAAAACTACGGATGTCAGTAATATTCTTAGGTTCAGGCCATTCAACAATTGCGGTGATTTTCGTAGGGTCAGCAGATAAACCCTCAGAGGAGACTATATACCCTAAGAAGTTTACGTGAGTAGTAAAAAATGAACACTTCTTAAGGTTAGCATAGAGGCTCTCGTTGCGTAAAGTCGTACAAACTTGCCTTAAATGGCCTAAATGTTGCTCCTTAGTTTGACCATAAATAAGGATATCGTCAAAGTACACGACTAAAAATTTGCCCATAAAAGGCCGGAGTACTTGAGTCATCACTCGCATAAATGTACTTGGAGCGTTTGAGAGGCCGAAAGGCATTACCAGCCATTCATAGAGGCCATCTTTTGTCTTGAAGGCTGTCTTCCATTCATCTCCTGGACGAATCCGGATTTGATGGTAGCCACTTTTTAAGTCAATCTTGGAGAAAATCGTGGCACCTGCCATCATATCCAGCATATCGTCGAGCCGCGGAATAGGAAATCGGTATTTGACCGTGATTCTATTAATAGCCCGACTGTCTACACACATTCGCCAAGTCCCATCCTTTTTTGGAGTAAGAAGGGCAGGTACGGCACAAGGACTTAGACTCTCTCGAATAAATCCCTTTTGTAGAAGCTCGTTAATTTGCTTTAGGAGCTCTGCATGATCAGAAGGGTTCATCCGATAATGGGGCAAGTTAGGAAGGGTAGCTCCCGGGACTAGATCAATGGCGTGCTGAATATCACGCAAAGGGGGTAAATGATCTGGAAGGTCTTCAGGAAAAACTTCTTTGAACTCCTCGAGAATAGCGAGGGATTCAGCCGATAATGTACGTTTAAGATGTGGCTGAAGTTCTTTAACTAGCAGGGCAAACACCGGAGAGTCCTTAAAGACATTCCTCTCAAATTCAGTGGGGCTAAGGATATGCAGTTCCTTCCCCTTTGATGTACTCTTGTCCGTACTCTTATTTAGCGTTTTGGGCCGTAAAGGATTAAGCTTAATCTTTTTACCCTGGAATACAAAAGAGCAAGAGTTAGTTCGACCGTAGATGGTGACATCGAGATCGAACAACCAAGGCCTACCTAATATCAGATGACCTACGTCCATTGGGAGTACGTCACACCAGACAGTGTCTTTATAAGAGAGGATTTGAATAGGTACAAGACACCGTTCCTTAATGTGAATGGACGACATGTCGATCCAGGAGACCTTATAAGGTTGAGGTTGGGACACAGGAGTCAGACCCAAGCGGGCGACAATGCTGGAAGATATCGCATTAATGCAGCTCCCACTATCAATGATAACTTTACAATCTTTTTCGCCGCATTTAATGTAAGTGTGGAAAATTGAGGTTCGTCTCCAGTCATCAGTCTCCTTAGGCTGGGTAATTGCACACCTTACTACATTCATAGTGGATCGGTCAGGTTCGTGGGCAATTATCTGGGGAGTAGGTCGGATACAACCTAAAGTGTGTGATTCTTCCTCGGGTTCATCTTCGACATCTTGAATATCATCTAAATTAGGCTCATAAATTTGTTCCTCCAAATTATCTATGTCATCCTTCTGTTCATGTGCATCAATAACAAGGGTCTGATTTGCACATTGGGAGGCAACATGACCAAACCCTTGGCATTTAAAGCACTGAATTCTTGAGCTTGTTTTTGGCGGTTCACCTAAAATTCCTTTGCCTTTAATATCTCGATTTTGGATAGGTGGAGAAGAAAAGGGTTTAGGTGGGACAGAACCAACTGGGGGTCTGGGTCCAGATGGTTGGGCACTTGTGGGAACACGCCTGGTGTCAGGGCGCCTAGCAAACATAGATTTGGAGAATTGTTCGTAGTTTTGCACAAATGTATATGCTTGGTCTAAGGTGGCCACTTCACGAAGGACAAGTTCTTTCCTAAGCTCATCATTTAGGCCTCGTCGAAACCGGCTTAAGATCATACGTTCATCTTCAGCTATATTACTCCGCATCATAAATTCATCAAATTGGGCGATGTAATCAGTAGCTGTGCGGCTACCTTGTCGTAAATTATTCCATCGATCTAGGAGGTCAGCTTGATAACTTAGTGGAAGGTATTTTTCTTTCAATTTTTCTTTCATTTCTACCCAATCTGTAATGGCAGGCTGATGTCTCCTGGCTAACAGTTGTTCAGTATTTTGCCAAAACAACTTAGCTCGACCAAGGAGTTTCATTCTAGCGAATCGGACCCTTTTTTCCTCCGACAGATTGTACCACTCAAAGAAGTGGTCCATTTCGTGTAGCCAATCGGAGAAGACCTTTGGATCAAGACGACCATCAAAAGTGGGGGCCTCAATCCTAATGCCTCGCATTATATCTTCATCAGGGTCACGAGGTTCTCTGGGTTCTACGGTATGTCGGTGACCTTTATCAACATGAGGAATGGGACCAGGTCCCCTAGGGCGAGGGAAGGCATAATGGTGACCTGGAACAGACCTATTATCAAAGTTGTCCTGCCGAACCGAGCCTTGTTGTTCTAGGATTTGTTCTAGAGTGTCGTCCTCTTCAAGACCCGATAAATGGGGAGTACTATCTCTTTGGGATTCAATAACTCTTTGAAGTGAAGCCTCAATTGAATCGAGTCGGGCATTAACCTGGGTGGATATTGTGGTTAAGTCATGAATTTGGGCATTGTTTGCTTGGACTTGGGCATTGGTATTTTGGACTTGAGTATTAGTTTTTTGAACCTGGGCATTAGTGTCGTGGATAGCTTTTAGTAGGGTTTCAATTTTGGAATCCATGTCTAGGTGCGAGTCAAGATGAGACGCGACACGACCACTACGTAGATGCATAAAATGAATGACAAAATGTATGAGCCGACCAACTTTAAAAGGTTCCTAAGTAGACCTAATGCATGAAATGAATTCAAAATTGCAAAGTAGATGCTCAATATAAACTAAAACTACTCCCTAGCAAATAGTTATTGCAAACTGAAAATTAATATAAGACGCAGGCCAACAAGTAGCTGCAAACAAGTAGTACCAAGTTCTCGGACTATGCAAGGTGTCACGGAGCCACATATGTCTCCTCGATTTGATCTAGCTCCACAGTTAATATTAAAGAAATGTGACTACTAGGGTTTCTGGTTGTCTTGTGGATGTATGTGGTTGCATGTGTTGGACTATGTGGAACTAATCACCAAGCACAAAATTTGATAGTTAATGCCAACTTAAATGAACAAATTTAACCTGCGGGAAGGGGAAACAGAGTTGACCCAAACCGGATAGAGGCCTGTGCTTGCAGAAAATGTTCAAGCTGAGATGATGCTGGGTAGATGGTCACGGTGTTGCAGGGTCCGGTGGCAGTGGTCGGAGCAACTGATGGCAGGGACGGTTGGAGCGGTCTGCGGTGATGGCTGTCAGAGCCGACAGTGGTGGTGCAGCAGTCGACGGCGGCGACGGCAACGCGGCGGCGCGGCGGTGAGAGCAACCCGGCGGCGCGGCGGTGCGGCAGCAACTAGCGGCGGCGCGGCGGTGCGGCAGCAACTAGCAGCGGCAAGCGGCGGTACGGAAGAGGCGTGAGCGGCGCGCGGCGCGGTGGTGCAAGCAGCGAAAATGGCAGCGGCGGTGGGACAAGGGCGGTGGCGCAGAGAGCAGTGGAAGGCCGCGGGAAATGTTGGTGGTGGGATGGCGTGGGAACTGGCGTGGTGCGGCGGGAGGCGGTGATCGGAGACGAAGAAGAGGATCGGGAGAATAAAGAAGAAGAGGAAAGGAGAAATGAACACCGCGGCACGTGCGTGACTTACGCGTCACGTGCAGCGCTTTTTTTTTTTTTTTTTTTTGATAACCCAAATGGACTCGGGTTATCGGGTTAGCAGATCCAACCCGTTAAGATAGTCCGATCCGCAATATTGAAATTTTGAATTTTGAAAATTTTTTTTTTTTGAATTGAATCGGGCTAATGGGTGATGGGTTAACGGGTCTAGATCTTACCCGCACTGTAGATCATCTTCAACCTTCAACCGTCCGTTCGCTTCCGCCGGATCTCGCCTGATTTTGCGGCGGTGGGTGCGGAGAGGCGTTGCACCGACGGAGGAGAGTGATGGGGCCGCGTCTCGTGAGGAGGTGGCGTCCTTCTCCGAGCTTCGGCCACGGGCGGTGGTAACACGATGCGGCCGTAGTTTCCAGGGAGGCACGGCGGCGACCGATGGCGAATCGGCGGCGATCGAAGGTGAATCGGCGGCGCGGCGAAACGGTTGCGGTAGTTGATGCTTGCACAGTGACAGTCGGAGGAAAAATGACGAGGAGGCCGGCTTATTTGCCTCCCGGGCTGCCTTGGGGGTTTCCGGCGACAGAACCTTCCTTCTCTGCGTGAGATCCGACAGAGGGGAATGGGAAAGGAAGGGATAGAGCGTCGGAGGCAGCGGCGGTCGGAAGTGAAGGCGGTGACGGCGTCTTGCGAAGGAGCTCTGTGGATTGACGCTGGGTAGCAGTCGACCGACGGGAGGGTTTTACCTTTTTTCTCTTCACAGCGGGTGAGGCGATGAACAGGGAAGAGAATAAGGAAGAAAGGGAGCGACCCTTCTTCTTCGGGGTGTGTGCCGTGCGACGACCTTCCGTGCGTTCCGGCGTTTGCGGTGCAAATGATCTAGCAAAATACAGGTGAGGAAAAGGCCGAAAAGGAATCGGCGGGGGTCCGTCCATAAACTGGATCCTTCGACTTCAGTAACAGAGGCAAAGTCAGCCCTGCTCTGATACCAAAGCTGATGCAGGACGGATGTAAAAGATGGAAAGCAGCATGAAAGAGGAGAAGAAGAGGGGAAGAAGAAGAAAGAGGAGAGGAGGAAGAAGAAGAAGAAGGCTAATTTTCTGGAATTCATTCATTAAAAATTAAGCAAATGCATGCCCTATATATGTAGGGCCACCAAATAACAAATAAGTCCCTATGAAGAAAACAATTCGAAAGAGGCCCTCAAAAGACAATATGCAAACTAATCCTACCCACATAAAATAAATAATAAAATGACATCAATCAATCCAGCCACAACGAAAGTGGCTGGACCGTCTTCCTGCGACAACCATGATCCTGCAAAATAATCAATCCAGTACTCGTGTCCGCACCACCTGAAGGCAGCACTTGACAGCTGTCAGACTGAGAACTACACCCCATCCTTGTTCATATCAGATTATCTAGGAAGATCTTTACAAAATTAAAGACCGTGTATCATCAAAGCCCTCTTATTCCAAATCAGAAAAAATATCTGGGGTGATAATAACATGTTACCATATACTAATTACTAGAACATAAGAAAAGACAAATTGTGTATAAATAATTACACAAAGATAGATACCCAAAATTGTGGCCATTTTATTCTAAATAATTACACAAAGATAGATACCCAAAATTGTGGCCATTTTATTCTATCTTTCCATACATAACTGAAATATGGAAAAGATGTAGGATACCTATCCACAAGTTTTTGCAACACAATCATGTATGGTAAAACTATCAAAGATTCGATCGTAAATAGCCAGGGCATTGAGGAAGATGCAAAAAGAAAATCAATCCTTTTCAATTTCAATTACAAACAAAATATATCTATATGCAAACCCCATAACAGAAATCATTACACGGATACCGAATTGGGTCTTTCTCTAGGAATTGAACATTATGGCAAGAAAAAAGTTTGATTCGGAGGGAGAAGAAACGGCAGAAATTGAAACAGAAAATAAACAAGCTTGGATCCTTTATATCAAAACAAAATCTTAGTAATTGGTAATTGTTCTCTCATGAGGGAATTCCTAATGGATTGAAGACCATATCAACAGGTGTTCCATCTTGCAAATAGGGCATTATCTTGTCTATGGATTTCTCAAAACTCTGTAGACATGCAGAAGAGATGCTATCCCCACTTGGTCATGGTGTGACAAAGGTTTAGTCCTTGATCCAGAAGCTATCAATCTAAGCCACTGACGAGTTGCTAGGTTGGAGTTGATCACTGCTTCGTCCATAATAAATGCCACCGCCAACAAATATTGACTGGATATCAGTCCTTAGAGCACCTCCAATAATTTCCAAACCAACCATCAGATAGGAGGCATCTCAAGTTAGCAACCACATTAAAAATAAAAGCATGTATCCAGGGGCCGTTCAAGGTGGTCAATCTGTGGGCACCTGCCACACCCACAATGGAGCGTTATCTAAGGCACTATATCCAGCATTATATCCAACTCGGCCACTAAAAGTTTCTTCTTTCTCTCACTTAAGAGCTGTGCATTTCAATTTTATTGCACTTTCACACTTGAAGAGCTGAAATCTACTAATTATTGACCAAGGCCATCTCAATAACCAAAATCTGGATAAAGTTGCAACTCGGGAGTACTTGCCGCCGATACCTACTCAAATCTTTTAAACCAGAGTAGCAGGATCAAATTTCATACAGAGAAAAAAACCCTTTCAAGAAGACAAGAAGACCAGTCTCTCTCCAAATCAAGAAACGAACATCAACTACTACGAGATCAAGAAAACAACGGCGAAAAAGGAGGAAGCAAATATCAAGAAAACAAGAAATAAGAGATCCAGACCATCGATCTGCTCCAAAAAAAAATCAAGAAACCATGCCAAAATTTCCAAATTCCAACAGATATCACGGATCAAGGCAAAACAAACATCAAAATATAGAGGAAAACCAAGGGATTCGGATGAACTCACGCGAGAGGGGCGTTTGGACGCGAGACGAGGCCGGCTCTTCCGATCGAGATGAAGGGAAGGGATTCGAGAGAGGAAAAGAGAGCTCAGATTCGGAGGGAGCCGGCCCGGCGTCCTTTGCGATTCCGCAAGATTTAATCCCTATTTTTTTATTATATTTCGGGATCGATAATATGGATCTATTTTTCTTGTTTTATTAATTAATCTTTATTTTTATTTCCTTTATCTTCACTGCTATTCTACAAGACTGGCTTTTCGTTTGGCGTGGATGCGTCCGCTTTTGGCTGGGCCAGACCTGACGCGGACCAGATGTTGAGCTCCGAAATGTTACAAAATTGGCGTAATTCCACGTTTCATTTCCTCCCGGGTGCGTGCAGTTGGTGAGGTGTTTGCTATTGTTAATGTTAATGATAGCACGGCATATCATGTGATAAAAATTATTTGGTACCTTACCAACTACAATGATTGAAGGAAACTCCCGGACCAAATTATGATACTCTCTTATTATGGCAGGTATACAGTAAAAAATGGCCATTTCTAACATCATGCAATCGATATTACAAGAACATTTGCTGATTGAAATCAGCATGCACAAAGAGTCGACACGGAGAAGAAGAAGAAGAAGAAAATCTCTACATCATTATTCCTCGGCTAGCATGATTAGATATATTGACTCTTAGGATCTGTTTGGATGATTGAGCTAGAAGTTTTAGTAGATTTGTGGATTAAGCCCGTACAACTAGCAAAATTATATAATTACAGACTGAACTAGGCCTATATTTATAGGTATCCATATATAGTTTTTAAGTGGGTCAGCCCGAATCTTATAGGGCCTATATCTATAGGTACTTGCTAAAGTTTTTTTCTTTCTCTTTACAGAATTTAGGTCGGCCCATTCCAAAGCTATTTCTGGACATTTGTGGATATAGATCTAGCCTAGCATGTAATCTTATGATTTTACTGGTTGCACTAGCCTAATCCACGAATATAATAAAATTTTTTGGTTCAATCATTCAAACATATCCTTATATGCCAATATGTCCCTCTTATAGAATAATGTTATATTAGATAGGCCAATATAATGGAAGAGTGTTGCCTCTATTAATTGAATTGTTCTGTCATATCTAAATTTTTAGTAACAAGTTAAGAACAAATTGTGGATTAATATATGTAACAATTTTTTTATTGACCAATGATTGTGTAACCTTAGTTTGCATTTAAAAGATGGTTTGGTTGCCTGTATTTAGGTCTCATATATTGTATCGCAATAGCAGCAGAATAGATGGAAGTGTTTGCCTGTCTACATGACTGAGTTGCACCGTATGGTCCTTTTCTACATTTAGAGATGTAGCCAAAAATGGCTGCATTCCAAGATACAAAGTCCTAGATAAAGGGCCACCATCATCTTCTTTTCTCTCCAGTAATCACATGATAATAATAACAATACTGTAATTATAATAATAATAAATCATCCTGAAATTATCATAATTTTTACTGTAATAGTTCTTATATAGTAAAATAAGAATCATCACAATATCATATAGTAATATAATAATATCATATATAACTATAATACAATATAATAATACAATCATAGCAAGAAGTTATACAAATATAATATTCTTACCACAATGGTATGATAATAATGATTACAATATAATTATTATTAATTAAATACTAAAATAAAGAAATGTAATAATTACATGAATTGATGTTATATTATAAAATGAATTATACTATATAATATATTATAGTATTGTATATTTTATTACGTCTCATGCTGTATCATCTTTGTTATGCTATCTATTGTATTATAATATATTTATTATATGATATTGCATTGTATTATTTTTGTATGTTATGATATATTATTTTATATTGTATTGTAATTATATTGATAGAATAATTATATTATAATATCATACTATAAATATATAAAATAATAATGTGCTATAATAATATTAATGGAAGTAATCTGATCATGTTGATTGCAGGCGATCGCATCCTTCTCGTATTAGACAATCAAATATGTGAATTATAGTTGCAATTTTCAATAGCAAGTAAGCCAACAATGCTTTATAAATACAATATTTGTATTTGCAGCCGCATTGAGAAATGTAGGTATCTAGAAATGCAGGTTCCTAAGCTGGCTCTAAATAGGAACATAATTATTTTTTTCTATTGGTCAAATATACATAAAGAATCCTTGTCGTGATTGAGAGACCACCCCTTATGTAGCTATGCCATCAAAAATTGCTGGTCGTTGAAGTCTTTCATTCATGCTCGTTTAAGGTGTCTCTACTTTTGGCTAAGCAATCGACGCTTATATTGATTTCTCAAGAAGAGAGAAACTAAACTATGTTGAGAAAAAAAAATATATGATATTACTTTTAGCCAATTTAAAACTTAAAACTTGCACCTACTCCCACCCATAATAATTAGTTGCATGATTTCCAAATCTATAATTGATATATCCATCGGCCTAATTTCAATCTCGGACCGTCCTAAAGAGATTATATAATTAAATAAAATGCGGCAAGTGGTTGAGCCACAATTGAGTTAGGCTTTTGATCTTTTTGATTGCCATTGTTCAAGTCCAGTTGTTTCCTTTTTTTTTTTTTTTTTTTCTTTTTTTTTGGTACATCGTCGACTCGCACACAACGAATGCGAGTGTAGTCCAAAAAGTCAGAAAAAAGTAGCAATTGCAAAGTGGACGGGACCGAGTCGCGTCTGTCCCAAATGACATCTTTGGAATGATGGACTGCATAGGAGGCCACCCAGTCCGCAACATAGTTGGCCTCCCTGTACATATAAATAGCCCAGAATGCAATACATTCGTCCCGGCGAGTATCATGATCAACTGCATGCTCCTATTAGACTGCCTAGAGCTCAGAATCTCCTCGATCACCGTGGCAGCATCTCCCTCAAGGATGATGTAAACCGCATCCAGTACTCTTTTCGCATAGGAAACACCCAAGCAGCTCTGACCTTGGCCCTGGCAGTAGTCTGGTCAAAAATGCGTCGCCCCCCGGCTGCCACTAGTTTGGTTTGCTGATCTTTGATAACAAACCCGGCACCGCTACACCCATCCGTCGTGATACTGCCGTCGAAATTTACCTTAAAAAAATCAGAGAATGGAGGCTCCCAGTAGACAAGCGTGATCCTGGGTGCTACGAGTCCAATTATTTATTGGACGAAATCTTGGCAAGGTACAAGAAGGGCCACGCAAAATTGGCCAAGAACTGAACTACGTTGCCTAGTTTGTATAAGCTATAAATAATCCAAAATAATCTTAGTGCACCGCATTCTCATACCAAGAGATTCTACCAAAAGAAATAGCCAAAATCCTACCGGCAATCGGTGAAATGTAGACGGTACAAAGTGGTCAATTCACAAGCAACATAAACATAACGAAGTACGGCAATCAAGATGTTTCACCACGTAGATGGCACGGACCCAACCAAGGTACGTATGTCACCTCATCGTTGTTCTTCTTCAATTATTTTATATTAGAGTTTTATATAGGTGATGCGTATGAATCTTGATGCATGTGATTTAGATTATTATAGAACAATTATGCGCCTTTGATTGGATGTGTGTAATGTAACACCTATAACGGAGCAGGAACCTTGAATCTTAACCAAAAGAATAAAAAATAAACGCATTTCTTTATTATCTCCTACTAAAATTTAAGGGGAACTTCTGATCACCCGTTCGTTCAATGGTGTCGTATGATGGCATGTCAGAAAGGATAAGGACTGAGAGAAAAGGTAAAGATTGAGCTTGATAGGTTTCAAAAGAAAAGGCTACCAAACTCTTATAGTTACATAAAAGTTTTAAGATAAGAATTCCACTTAGATGCCATCCCCTACGGCTATAGGTTCCTTTTTTGGATTTACAATCTAACTATCAACCTCATGCCTCACTTCATGGCCACTCTTTCTCGTATACTGCTACCTTAGATTTCTCTAGCTTTGCTTGAGTTTCAAGACATATAGAACCACTGTAATTCTTCAACTCTTTTCTTTTTTATCTTAACCTAATCATCACAAGGATTATAAACTCTTCCAGTATTATGATAATGGGCCTATCTATACTTTTCAAGAGGTATAAGCTAAGACATTCTGCCATGTTCTTTTGTACAACATCACTACATGCTCTCTCTGTGAAGAAAGCTCTAGCTAAGCTAATGTTTGATGGGGAGCATCCTTATTGTTTACAACATCCTTGTAAGCCTCTTCACTTAGCCTCTACAAGTATTCTAGTGCAGCCTCATTGTCCTATATTGCATAGGCAAGTGCTACCTCTCATAATGCATTTTTAAGATCCCTGCTTTTATACCTTTTCTGAAAATTACTTTCTATGTACCTCATATAAAACCTATGCTCAACCCCTCCTAAAACTTGCTGAAAGTAGGAATCAAACATTGCATTGTAAGACAAAAAAGGCAGAACAAGATAGTGTAGTTAAAATAAGAAAAACTTTAGAAAGACAAAGAAAATAAGAAATTAATTGCTCAACATTATCTTTTATTGGTCTCACATGAAATCCAGCTCTTTTCTACACAAAGCCTATGTCCTCCTGGAGCAAATCTAAAAACCACTTCCATGACTCCCTTGTTTCTATCTCTACTACTGCCCAAGCAATAGGAAACATTCTTTTGTTGGCATGTCTCCCAACTGCTGCCAATAGATGTTCTTAGCAAACTGACATAAGGAAACAATTATCTAAGCATATTGTGGACCTACAATAGTAAGAAATTCCTTCTTGCATCCATCGAAGCATTCATAGAACCTTTGAAAAATAGTTTTTACCTCAATTTTTGGCCTCCATATATGTATAACAACTGTACTGTTAGAGTTTAACCTTTTTAATTATTGAGCATAGTCATGCAGTCTTGCATACTACACCTTATAAGATCCTTGAATCTTCTCAAGTGCCCTCCTTTTTGCCCTATAGCACTGATATATTGAGACATTCTTAATCAGGTTCTTGTTAACATCATCTTGTAACTTCTTAGCCTTAAAAAATAGGATTGGGCCTAAACTTATCTAAATCGTGCCTAGCAAGCCATGGTGACTTTATCTAGCAGTTTTCATAACTTCTACCGCATTTGTGTTTAGGGTAATAGTACTTAACTTGGAATTACTTTTTTGTACTCATCCATAAAGCAGTCTCCATGAGCAACCATCATCCCATACAACTGCAATATATTCATTTCAATATCCTATATATATCCTTACAACATCTTTAAACTCCTTATAATTATCAAACTTCATTCCATTTGAGAATTTTGGGTCCTTCAAATATATTCTAATATTAAACTCTTTGAAGTTTCCATTACTTCTATTCACACCACTACAAGCACCATCAAAATCAAAATAATCAGATTGAGGCACATTTTCTTCTGCCATGTCTTTCAAGAACTGATTTGAAGGACCTAAGTCTTTGTACATGTGCTTCTCTAACTCAAAATCACTACTATCACCAACATCTTTCACCTTCACATCCACAAAATCACTGTTAGACTCAATATTATCAGCATCAGTATTAGCATCATTATTAGTATTTGTGTCAGAATCGTTTTAAGTATCATTGCCAACACTAGTATGAGCATCATTATCTGTGTTATCAACATTATTACCAGCATTTTCATCAATATTTATATCAACCTTATCCCTAGCACCCACATTCTCTCCCTTTCTAAATAGACCAGCAAATTGAGTCATGTCTATAATTTTAGGTCTATCCATGTGATGTTCAACATAAGAATGCACTGTAGTCCCATGGTTGACTTGACTAGATGTCAAAAAAATTTATTGGTCATCATATAAAACTCTCAAGCTATGCTTGAAGTCCCTTCTTGGTACCCCATAATGCATTTCTTCCATATTAATGTCACCCAACTCATTTGACTTATCAAAGATGCCAAGATATGATACTTTGTCTACATCGATATTCTCTACCTCTATCACTGATCCACCAACATAATCGAATGCAGGATGGTTAGCAAATGAGCCATCATGATGAATAACAATTATAACAACTATATCCATGCTACTAAGAATTAAAAAATTCATGTAAATGCCAAATCAGTTTATATAAAGATACTATAGAATACCTAAATAAGGCATAATCGGTCCACTAAATCATTAGATAATAACCTATTAGAAATCATTAACCTATATAGCATATCAACTTTCAATGCAGGACCCTAATGCAGACATTAGGGGTCCATCGAATCATTATATAATAAGCTTTTTAGCTTCCTAAATCAAACATAAGAGGTCCCACAACAGACAGAAGCAGACATTAGGGATCCACTAAAGCATTACACAACATGTTTTTTAGCATCTCAAGATACAATGGTAGATATTTTTAGCATTTTAGGATTTCAAAGCAAAGAATTAGGAGACCACCAAACTTATAAAATGTCGAAACTCTAATGGAAAAATAACGACATCAAATGTGCCATAAACAAAATACAAATCCTCACATGCAGCAACCCTAATGTCTCTAATTATAATCCTATTTTCTTAATGTCATATATTTCATGTTGCCATTATATCTTCGATTTGGAAAAACCCTCAATAGGGAATGTTGCAGCATTCCCTTTCTTCACCATAATGGTAGCGTTCTAATAGGGGACAGATAGGCAGTGGATTTTGTCGAGCAAATCACAAGCTTGGCGGATCAAAACAAGGTTGGCAATGGAGAAGACGACCTTGAATTATCGGGTTGGGACGGACGAAGGACCAAGACAAAGTTAGTTGGATCCCTTTTATATTTTAAGTTTAATTGAAGAAGGAGATTTAACTAATTGAATTTTGCCAATGTTTAAGTTGCCACGTCAGATTACTTACAAATTCCGTGCGTATATGTTTAAATTTTTTATTTCGTTCATTTTTTTTATTTTATTAACCAAATTGATGCAATCAAAAATAGGATGGCTCGATTGCTTGTAGTTCTAAATTTTATGGTAAAAACTATATTTTTCTCATGTTAAAATTTTTTAGACGCTATTACTGCATTTCAACCATAAATTTAAGCCGTTTCTCTTTTTTTTCTAAATAGTTAACGATCACTTCAATATTAAGTATAATCATAAGATATTTTAATATTGAAAGCATCCATAGATTACAAAAACAACCCTTTTTCCTTAAAAATAAAAGCGGCTCAAATTAAATTCAAGGAAGTCATGTCCGGTCAGTCTCCCGATCCCCGTATTCGAGCGGCAACCCTCCTTCAAAACTACGACGCGGATCGGGTTGCTCACCATAAAAAACCCACTCGAATTGGATTCCATTTCCCTCACGCTGCTTGGTGGGACCCGTTGAAGGTCATAGGCGGTGGGCAAGTCAATTTGCACGGCAAACTCGAACAGGACGCGATCCAACTGTTCGCTGAAATCTCACAGCGAACCAAACCAAAGGGCACATCAAGGGCGCCCACAACGAGAACAGGGATGGCTTCGGAGAGATGCTGCCTCTTCCTCGAGATCCTCGTCGCCATCGTCCTCCCCCCGCTCGGCGTCTTCCTCCACCACGGTTGCTGCAGCGTATGCACCACCCTCCGTCCGACCCGATCGATTTTTTTCTCCTCTCCCTCCCTCCCTCCTCCTTCTTCTCCTTCGTCTGACGCTGATCTCGACGTGTGGTGTTTCAGCTGGAGTTCTGCATCTGCTTGCTGCTCACCCTCTTCGGCTACGTCCCTGGGATCATCTACGCCGTCTACGTTATCGTCGCTGTCGATCGCGACCGCCATCGGAGGGACGAGTACTACTATCCACTCGTCGCTTAGCTGGAGAGGGGTTCGCCTCTGGACTCTGCTCCGCACGCTAATTAATCAAGTAATCTCCTCTTAGAGATACTTAACAGTGCGTGTGGACACTGGATCTCATTTTATGGGAGTTTACGTAGATGGGATTTTAGTTTAACGAACGTGTTTCTCTATAATATTGTAGAATTAGATGACTTCTTTGTGACTTTGATGTAATTTGAAACTCCTGGTACGCATCTGCTTCAGTACAGCTTAAAGAAAAACTAGATTGGGTTGGGTATCTTATAACGAGGTATCTTGTTTTTAGCATACATCGGCTAGGTCTATACAAGTCATTAGTTTAGAACCCTTCTGAGTCTTAATGGTTAATAATTTTAGAGTTTTAGACCCAGGTCATGGGTATGATTGGTTACTTATGTAACATAAACAACTACCCAGAGAAGTATTGAATTAAGTCAAGATCAAGTTATAGTTGAAGAAGCTTGTTTTGGCACAAAATATGTCCTGAGAGAGTTTCATTCTTTTGACTGAGGAAACCACATTGTAATACTTTGCTCCCATTGCCAGAGCTCGCACCACAAGATCTATTCTGTCACTTGGATGATGCATGCTTTCTTTAACAAATTCACCGATTTGGACCACCTAAAACTCAATGAAAATCATAGCTTTTGTGCTTCTTATTTCTGCAAGGATATTAAGTATTTTTCAGCAGCAGGGATGGAGCCAGGATTTATACTTTGGGAGGCCAAAACACATGTTAAAACCATTTAAATTTTTCAATCAAAAATATCATTTGTACATGAGTATTTTTCTTATAAAAAATGTTCATGTCCTAAGCAATACAGCGCCTATGACAATATCGAGATAAAATTATAAAAACTTTAAGAACTACATAGCAAGGACTCTTTTAGAAGAATATTTTTTATAATATATAATGATAAAAATAAAAAGACTTGCAATATTTTTTTTCTTTTCTTTTTCCATGAAAGAACTATGTCTTTAGTTTTCTTTTTTTAGAAAAATTTAAGTCATATATAACAAAAGATAATGTATCTGTTAAAAGTGTTGCTAAAGTAACACAACTGCAAATGACCTTGTATAAACATTGTGAATATGGCATCTACCTTTTCTATAATTTTCATAAAACTATAACATAGGAAGATTGGGAGAAGCACTTTTTTCAAGTGAGCAAAGCCACTAGGCATGAGAAAATTACTTGAGGCAAGTCACAAGAGATGCAACCCTTGAAAACGAGGAGCAAGAAGTTGACTATGAAACTACAGGAAGTTTTATGATTAGTTGGGAAGAGTTTGAAGGTTATGGTGAGGTTTGAATAGTAAGTGGGCTCTTACTTTCTTTTAAAGATATCTTTTAGAGGAGTAATGCTTTATTTAAATTTTGAAAGATATGGGTACCTGTTATGGCTTATCATAGAAAGTGGATATAAGTGAATCTGTAATAACTAGGTAAAATTTGATAGTAGATTAGGAATTTAGATTTGAGGCAGAGTATGCAGGGTAATTCAAATTGAGAGGTTTGCAAAAATAACTTGAAATTCATGTGAGGCGACCGAGCAATTCCATTGAATTTGAAGTACTGGATATGGATAGGGGGGCAATATCAGAGATTAATTATGGCTATTAAGATGCATTTCGAAACCTCGGGAGGGGGTTGGCCTCCTCTCGCCCCCCTACATCCACCATTGTTTTACACAATAACTAGCTGTAAGATTTTGTCTCTTCTTGCCCGTTTTCCTTAATTTTTCTAGCGACATCATATCCTTTATCTATTTTTATATATGAATTCATTTATACTTTCCACATTATGCAATTGCTATGTTGGTATTACCTATGGTTTGTGAATGTGTGTCACCTTAAGGACTATTGTTACTAGTAGTTTGCAAGTGCAATGCATGTGGTCTGTTCTGTTCAGAAAAAAAAAAGGAGTATTCAATGAATGATTGTGTACGATAACAAAAGAATCATGTTGATATGTTTATTCCCATTTATTTTTATGTACTCTCATTCTTCAGCTTAATTATTTATGGTGAAAAGAGGAGTACATGTGTCATTAAAAGGGCATATATCTAGAGTAGGAAAGAAAGAACCTGATTCAAAGAAAGAGTCTGCTTCATAATATCTCATGGAAATATGATTAAGGAGGTCGGGTTGAAAAAATCAGGGTGGAGACATGTGAGTCCCATCCTCAGGTCTTTGCATTGTATATAGTAGAGATACCCAAAAAGCTTCTACTTTAGAAGCCATACAAGCCTTCTAGAAGGTCTTGCTTATGGTCACTTTCATTTATTAATTAACTTGTACCACTATATTCAGGTATAAAGAGGACCTGTATCACTCTCGGCACCAAGGATTCCACTTTTGGACCTATATTACAAGACAATTTGTATAATTTTTGAGTACATCATAAAGGAAAATTTGATTGAGTTGGGCTGCTCTTAATGAGAATTTCTCTATTATAGTCTGGTTAGATCCTCACAACTACTTATGTTATTAGTTTACAAGAATTAGAACCCTTCTAACTTTCAATAGTTCTAGATCCATAAGTACATACACCAAGGATTAAAATATTGTTTGTCATGCTCATGCCATTATGGGATGGCACCATGCATGTCATGCTGAGTCATCTGGCCTCATGCCTAGGGTGGCAAACAACATGGGTCTGCATTGGTCCTTGTAGGTGTGTGCTTGTATTTAGCACCATTTTATGCCTGTATCTTGTCGGCATGGAACATGTTGTATGGTATGGATTGACACGTCTTGAAAGAATATACTGTATGACATTGATTAGTCGATGACTTTCATAATGCAGAAGATTGCCAAAACCAAAACATGTTCAGAATTAAAGTAATGTTTGAGCTAGCTTGCTCCAACATAGTAAGTTTAAGGATTCTTTGACATGAGTATATATGGTCACTCCAATTAACAACTCAAGTGTCCTTTTATGCCCCCAAAGTACAATGTGTTTCATGCCTTTGTCTTAATGAATTCCTACTTCCAGCGATTCAAGAGTTGTAACCATTCCATGCTGTTCAGCAGCCAGCATAGTGCATATATTGTAACGGAAAATTAAAAGGCATACAGTTGATAATCTAAGGTATAACAGGAAAATCTTTTTTTTCAATTCTTGTCTACTCTAATTGCTTTTACTAGAAAATAAACATGTTTAAATTCTTAGAACATGACTTTTGGCCTTTAAATAAAAACTAGAACCAGAAACATGTATTGGACCCAAGTAAGAAAATAAAAGAGAAGGTGTAGGAGCTAGGCATGGTTTTCTTTTTTCAAAGTTTTTAGAAAATCTAAATTGCTGTATGTGGAGCCTAGAGATAGGGTCCTTTGAAATTCAAAGCATATGAAGACTTGTGGAATTGGGATCTAATAGTCTGGCTACATTGAGGACTCGTTTGGTTCAAGGAAAGAGGAAGGGGAAAAGTGTGGTCAATGAAAAAATGAAAAAATGCCTTATATTTGATTGGAGTTTTCAAAGAAGAGAAATGGGAAAGTAGTTTTTTCATGGGAATAAGTTTTCCACATTTTATGGGAAAGAAAAAACCATATGGGATATAGAAAAGCCACTTTCCCACAGGATGGAAATTGTGGTAATTTTTTTTTAAAAAAATGCCCTTAAGCTATTATGATCTTCTTAATAGCTATTTTTTATAGTTAATATTAAACTATTAAAAATATACTACTAAAAATTATCGTAATATAAAAAAAATCTGGTAATTTTAATATAAAAGTATATTAATAACTATTTAAAATTATCATAATATAAGGAAGTTGACTAACTATTAACTAAAAATTCAACCCTATAAATATTTTTAATAGCTATTTTTAAATATTTAAAAATATTTAAAAATATTTTTAGATTTAAGTAATTAAATATAGTTATTAAAAATATATTATGAATTATGGTAATTTTAATCGTTAAAAATATTTAACAATAGCTATTAAAAACATATTCTGATCTTTTTAGGGTTGAATCTTCAAAACCTCTAGATCGTGGTGTTCTAAGTATCTGATTCTAAAAATTACGCATGTGATATTTTTTTCCTTATAATCCCTTTATTAAGGGTATAACATATATTTTACACAACTTTTTCAAGAAAGTAGATGATTAACCAAATATAAGTCACTCTATAAAGTGTGTATCCTATGCCATTTCCTATGGTCAACCAAACATGCAAAAACTATTTTCTCATGTATCATATACTCAGGCATCAGCTTTTCTGAAAAAACATTCCAGTGAGAAAATTTTTTTTGTGAACCAAACGAGTCATAAGGCAACTCAACCACAAACTAAAGTCCAGCCATGTAGGCTTTTGTCACTAAAATAGTAGAGATTAAGAATATCAACTGATGCTAATGGGTGTTCTTGTTGCTGATAAAACATATCCTAAACATTTGCATCACTGAATATAAGATTTCTCACAGAAAATAGCATAAACTAGCTTTATATTAATTCAACTGAGTGAAAAAATGCTTGAATCTGAAGGCATTAACTGTAAGAATATTTATTCACTTAATGATACCAAGCTGCATAAATACTGCAATTGAATGAATTTTAGAAAACATGTTAAGCATAAAATGTATTGTGCTATAACATATCAGCTCATGATGTGGCAGACCACAATGATTCCCTGCATTCTGCAATACACAATATGGCTATGTTTTGTGCCTATCTTTCATTGGCGCACAAAATGCCGCATGGTATAAACTGGTTCGCTGATCTTTGCTTACTCCATGTTTTAGTTGAGACCACATTGAACACTGTGCTCCCTTTGTCAAAGCTGACATGACTTGATATTCAACTGTTGGACACTTTACATATTTTTTTAACTTTGACTACTTATTTCTACCATAACTTTATTTGGAGCACGTAAAACTCAAGAGTTCAATATAGTTTCATCACTTTTTCCCCCTCATTCTTATTATCACAAGAATAATATGATACTTTTTAACTACGGCCACAAACCAAAAGATTTTTAGTTCCTTGTTACCCTTCTTTCTTCATTTAAGCAATGCTCTATTCCCCCCCGGTCCATATACACCCATTCTTGTTGCCACATTTGACGATCATGTTTGTTGGTAAAAGCTAGTAATCATGAAAGCATGCCCCCTTGAGCAAGCTACCTACAGAAAGGTTGTCGTTTATTATGTGAATGCAATGTACCCCAAGGTTTTAGGTGCTATCTGCTGGTCACACACTGTCATGATACGTGCCGTGCACCATACCATGCTTGTGCTATGGAATGAACTAGCAAACATAGCCTTTTTATAAGCACATAGTATGCGTATCTAGTTTTTTCCTTTTAAATTTAATTTAAACCACATTAAACTTATTTTGACGGTCCTAACTCTTGAATTTTTTTTTGCCAAAAGAAAAAAAAAAAGATATTAACAGAAAATAGTATGTTATCAAAGTCAGTGACGTATTCTTGCTGACTATTTTGGAGTTAATGCTTAAGGTAATATGACATCATATTACTCCATGGCAATGCTTTAGTGCTAAAAACATGAATTAGGATGATTAGAATGTAGTCACTGCTAAAATGCAATATTCGGAGTCGTATGAAAACTAGAAAAGTTATGCTCAAGTATTAATGTATTATATTATAAAATACTTGGCTATCATTGTACAACACCAATAATGTCTTATTATATGAGGAAGTAAACACAAGTTTGCAAGCCCTTAACCCCATATAGAATGTCTACTCTGCTCCTAGGCATCCTACTTGGCTATCATGTTCACATTGTGGTTGTATGGATATTGCTAGAGTATCGAACCCGTTCCTTTCCAAAATCATTCAGTGCAACTTTAATTAATTACATGAATCTCACTAAAAATTAGTTGCATAGTCCATATCTGTTTGGATTTGACTTATTTATTTAATTACTTTAACCATGTGCTTGGTAGCCTCAGAGCATAAAGTAATTATTTATTTAATTACTTTATTATTTATTTATTATGTCAAACCTGCTGGGCTCCCAAGGATTCCATCAAAACAAACATCTCCCCTTACCCATCAGAGAGAGAGGTGCCTACCATATCAATCTAACATGGTTTGATACAGGTTGGCATGAACCAGTACATCCTATTTAGTAAGGCATGCCAGCAAGCAAGGTGCCATGTGCGCATGATGCACTGGCATGGTATGGAACATTGATAAAATGTGGCACATTCTCAATATTTTAAACCATTGGTTCACTGCCCATATTTCTGCATGAGAATCTACTTGTTCGTTGAAACACCTTCACCTTTGATATATAAAAAAACAGTGAAAGTGACTAAATAATTGATGAAAATACCTTCAACTATGACAAACACATTATACTTTTTTCTTATCCATGTTGTCTCATGCTACAAACCTTTGCTATAACTGTCTTATGATTTTGTTACCAATTTTAATTTGCAACATTTCTTTTTTACTTTTCCTTAAAAAAACAGCAAAGTGCAATTAGGTTTTTTTCTATCACTTGGTTTCCTTGAAATAGGAATGAAGAATTGAAGGTTCAGAATTTTTATGGGAAACTACTATCATATCATGTATTCTCTTAATCTCTTGCTAGTCTTTTTCTTCCTGCATCTATGTGCATTGATGCCAATTACAACCCAACCTCATCTGCTTTCTTGGGAATCTAGTTATCTCTTTTCATCTCTTTTAGGTGTGTAACCATAAGATGTGATCATATTCAAGCTATATATTTGATATTTAGGTTTAAAAGAGACCTCTGCGAGTCCAGGATGCTCAGGTAAAAAAAAATCATGAAGCAATGATATTCTCAGCATTTATTTAAGGCTTAATCAGATTCCAGAGATGTTGTGCTCTCAAAAAGCTATTATGCAGATAGATAATGTGAGGCTGTTTGTTAGTGAAGAATAAATAGAAGGTTAACTTTAGTGTCATCATTTCTTTTGATTTATTTGTTTGTGCAATAGCAAAATGTCAAATGTCATCTTTGTTTGGGATACTTGTGACTGATGGATCAGTGTGAAAATAAGAAGCGTGCTTCTAAATCTTTACCTTTTTGATTTGATGTTGTTGGCTGTGAGTTGGAAACCATAGCGACAGATAGACTAAAGACAAAATGATCCCTATACCAATTTCTTCTTCTTATTCTTCTTTATAGCTTCTCCAATGAGAATCGGCATGTCTGTGTCTGTTCTAAGCTAATCATATAAAGTCTTGGATGCATCAATAGTTGTGGCATCTAATGCTTTTCAGACACATTCATGCAGTTCATATGGCCATCTGTATTAGATGCAGACTTGTATTAGTATATGTACAGAATGAACCATGTCAGGTTCCATATTTCTGTATTATGCACACAAGATACCATGTATATGTTGGTTTACTGTCCATCATGGAACCCATTCCTTGTTTCATACTAAGAGCTTTTGGGAGCTATTGTAAATTTCTACCTACGGAATTTGTTAGTGCACATATAACTGAAACATGTACTGCATCTCTCATGTTACAAGAGGAATCATTGTGCTTATCATCAAGCTTCAAGTTTCTTCTCATGTCGAGCAATATTATTGTAATGATATGGCCAGCTGCAGACATTGTGAAAATCATTTTGCAATCTGAGCTATTTAATAGGGTCGTCTCTGTGTTTCCTTAGCTCTGTTACCATGGCACTCTTCTTTACCAACCAAAGATGGCTCTTTTGTTGGATCTCAATGCCTTATGTCTAATGATCTTTTCACGAGAAAATTCCGTTGGAAAAAATATCTTCTTTTGAGAGACCCACCAACCGACCAGATGCCTCCCATCTATGTGGGTCCACTACTTGGATGGAGGTAGATTCAATCAAATTCACTAATTTGACTTATGGCTGGCTTTTTTAACCTGATTAATTTTCTAGATGAGATGTTTTGGCCGCAGCAACTATGGCGGGACAGATGTCTGACTCGTAACCTAGAAAACATGCTCATAGTCATGGAAAGCTACCACAAGACTTTTTGTGAAAATGATTGGGTTTTGCCACCAGTTCTGTGTCATTATACCATAAAGTAGAGTTGGAATTATTCAAACTATTGCAACCACTCAATGAACTGACTGTTTTTCTGGTAGAATAAAACGAGGAGGTTCTTTGAAGTTTTGCTCATAATCCACAAGAAAATCCAGACTGTAGGAGGAAAAAGAAAGAAAACCAAATCTTTTAGGATGTCGGCATACAAACATGGTGCAGCTCATGAAAACTGATTTATTCATTTTTAAACATTTATTCTCTAATTCCTTGGACTGCTTTAGTGTTTGTTAGCATGAAGAATAGACACTCGCAGAGAATTATGTCGACGTATTTATAGCTACAGTTGGCACAATTTCAAAGAGGTTGATTTTAGGTAGATTGCTGGTCATACAATTGGAGCGCAAAGGACAGACAATGACCTAATGTTTTCAATTCTTCATGTGTGGCGGCTATTCTTTTTTAAATAAGAAATATTATTGTGCAACAATGATTGAAATCTGCACTTGTGTGATGGTGGTCTTTTTCAATCGTTGGAATCAATGTCTGTCCTACTCCTATTATATTATTGTGATTACTTCTTGATTTTAGGCCCTGTTGGACAGAGCTATTGGCAGTAGAGCTTTCGAAAGTAGAGTTTTTTGAAGTAGAACTTTTATAAAAAGTTATTTGCTATTTGGTAACTACATTTCTAAAGTGTCGTAAAACTTTAATATTTGTTTGATAAACAAACCGAGAAAGTATTTTTGGTATGACAAAATAATCCTGAAGAATATTGCATAGTATTATACAATAGAGCATAATAAAATATAATATATATTAATACATAAATATATAATAGAGTATAATATTCTTGTAATGTAATATAATATTATTATAATATAATAATATAATATTGTATACTATAGTATAATAATATAACATAATTTGATATTATATAACATAATATATCAATGTAGTATAATATAATATAATATTTATAGTATAATACAATAATAAATGGATAAAATATTATAAATATTATAATTATATATTATTATTATTTGTAATTATAATATTTTATTGTAGGTATTTTGGTCCCAAAAAAATTATAAATTAAAATAATTTTCTGACGCATGCTAAAGCCTAAAAGTGCTTTTCCGAAGAAGCTCCATTTTGGAGCTTCTTTCAAGAAGCTATTTTAGCTTTGTGACAAAGCTAAAACAACTTTCTGATTTTTTTATCAAATACTTTAATTCTATCTAAAAGTACTTTGGGAGAGTCAGAAAGTACTTTCTGATCTACCAAAAGCTCTGCCAAATAGGGCAGAGCTGTTGGCAGTAAAGCTTTCGAAAGTAGAGCCTTTTGAAGTAGAGCTTTCTGAAATAGAGCTTTTATGAAAATCTATTTGCTGTTTGATGGCTACATTTCTAAAGTGTTGTAGAATTTTAATATGTATTTGTTAAAACAAACTGAGAAAATACTTTTGATATGACAAAATGACCATAAAGGACATTGCATAGTATTATACAACAGAGCATAATAAAATATAATATATATTAATACATAAATATAGTATAATATTACTGTATTGTAATATAATATTATTATAATTTAGTAATATAATATTGTATACTATAACATAATAATATAATATAATTTGATATTATATAACATAACATATCAATATATTATGATATAATATAATATTATATTATATTTATAGTATAATACCATAATAAAGGTATAAACTATTATAATAATAATAATTATTATATATTAATAAATATAAAGGGATATTTTTTATAATTATAATATTTTATCATGGGTATTTTGGACCAAAAAAAAATTTATAAATTAAAACAACTTTCCACCGCATGCTAAAAGTGCTTTTTCGAAGAACCTCCATTTTGGAGCTTCTCTCAAGAAGCTATTTTAGATTGTTGGCAAAGCTAAAACAGTTTTTCGAAATTTTTTTTACTAAACACCCCTATTTTATCCAAAAGTACTTTTTGGAGGGTCAAATAGTGCTTTCTGGCCCTAGACCCCATTTGGCAGATTTGTTGGCAGTAGAGCTTTCGGAAGTAGAGTTTTTTGAAGTAAAACTTTTATAAAAAGCTATTTACTATTTGATAATTACATTTCTAAAGTGCTGTGAGACTTTAATATATGTTTGGTAAACAAACTAAAAAGGTACTAATAGTATGACAAAATGATTATAAAAGACATTGCATGGTATTATACAACAGAGTATAATAAAATATATGTATTAATACGTAAATATATAATATAGTAAATATTACTGCAAGTAATATAATATTATTATAATATAGTATATAATATTGTATACTATAGCATAATAATATAACATATTTTGATATTATATAACATAATATATCAATGTATTATAATATAATGTAATATAATATTCTATTTATAGTATAATACAATAATAAAGACAAAATATTATAATTATTATCATTATATATTAATATTATTATTTTCTATAATTATTATATTTTATCATGGGTATTTTGATCCAAAAAAGAAAACAAAAATATAACTCAAAACAGCTTCCTGATGGAGCCTAAAAGTGCTTTTTCGGAGAAGCTCTAATATAGAGTTTCTTCTAAAAAGTTGTTTTTGCTTTCTTACAAAGCGAAAATAATTTTTCGATTTTTTTACCAAACACTTCTATTCTATCTAAAAGTGCTTTTGAATGGACAGAAAGTACTTGCTGGCCCTCCAAAAGTTCTGCCGAATGGAGCTCCATTTGAAAAAGCTGTTGGCAGTATAGCTTTTGAAAGTAGAGCTTTTTGAAATAGAGCTTTTATAAAAAATTGTTTATTCTTTAGTAACTACATTTCTAAAGTATTGTGCCACTTTAATATGTGTTTGGTAAACAAACTGAGAAAGTAATTTAGGTATGACAAAATGACCATAAAGGATATTACATGGTATTATACAACAGAGCATAATAAAATATAATATATATTAATATATAAATATATGATATAATATAATATTACTGTAATGTAATATAATATTATTATAATATAATAATATAATATTATATATACTATAATATAATAATTTAATATAATATTAAATTATATAATATAATATATCAATGTATTATGATATAATGTAAAATAATATTATATTTATAGTATAATACAATAATAAAGATATAAAATATTATAATTATTAGCGTAAATTAATTTTTCATAATATAACAAATTTTCAAGCTAGGTGATAAAATTGATTAAACAATTATTAATGGAACATTTTGTGATGCCGAAAAAAATAGAGGAGAAAGACAATAACGAACACTCCAACACCAACTAGAAATTTGATAATAGTGGTAAACCCAAAATTCTCAATAGCAAGAACAATGGATAGATAAAAACACACCATCCAAAGAAATCCACCTAAAGGATACAGAGTTTGATGGAAAGAGAAAATTCACCACTCAAAAGAATTCACTCTAGAGATACAAAGTTCTAGTGATCACCACTCACAATCTTCCTGAGATACAGAGTAGGAGCACGCTCACCACCCAAAGAAAAGATTAGAGATACAAAAAATCCAAAAGAGAAAGCCAAAGGCTTAATTCCTTAATTCATTCAAACTCAAATTAAATTCACTTAAAAAACAAAACATAGGGCATGTCTTTATATAGCCACGTTTGGAATGCTTTTTAAGCAATTATAAATAATCCTAAACTTACGAAGAAAGGCAAAATGCTATAAATAGGCGTTACCTAAGTAGACATCCCATAAGAAAGAAAACATCATATATTGGCATTCCACAAGAGTCCTAAACATGAGGAAAAAGAAAAAAACATATTTAGGCGTTCTAAAATTTGTCGTTGCTTAGGCATAAACCAAAAATAAATTGTCATAGAGAGAATTCATTTTTGGCTCTTCCGGTTTAAAAGAACTCTCCTTAAGCACCCGTGTCAAAATCGCCATAGATAAAATTCTTGTTTGCCTCCCCTGGTTGAAAAGGACTCTCCTTGCGCACCTGTGTCATGCTCTCCTGGTTGCAAAAGACTCGTCCTCGAGTCTGGACTAACTTCATCTTCATCTTCCTCCATAAGAAAAATAATTTTAGATGCAATATGGCCTATACCTTGGCATTTGAAGCATCGACGACCGATAAGAGGTAGGGAACGACTAGAACCAGCTGCTGGATTTTTTGCTTTAGAAGAAATTTTTGACAAGGACGCCTGGGTGGAATTAGCCTTAGAAGGTCCAGCGGTCCCCTGATTAAAATGAGTGTCACGACTTGTAGAGAGAAAAACTCCCTTACGATGCTCTTTTAATTGCGCCTCAACCTTAGCTGGAAGCTTGTACACATCGTTAAAAGTTCCATAAGGTTGTAATTGTACCACATCACAAATTTCACTACGTGACCTGCCAAAATAATGGGCCACGGTTTGCTCCTCAAGCTCCTCAATATCACACCACAACATGAGATACTCAAACTCAGCAGTATAATCTTCCATAGATAATTTCTTTTGCTTAAAATTATAAAATTTGAGAAAAGCATCTTGCTTGTAATTATCTGGAAGAAATTTCTGTCTCAGCACCTTTCTCATCTTTTTCCATGTCACAATTCGCCTTTTTCCTTCACGTGCCCTCTGCTTCTTAAGATACTCCCATCAGATAGAGGCGTGTTTCTTCAACTTGATGGCTACAATTTTTACCTTGCGATCTTCTGGTACGTCTTTGTTTTCAAAGATGTGCTCCACCGTATGTAACCAATCAATTAACTCATTAGGATGCGCCCTTCCTTCAAAATCAGGAATATCAACTTTGATGTCAAACTCTCGTTGAAACTCGCAACTCTTTTCGAAACAATTCGATGTTGCGCTATGATCACGATGAAAAGGATTGGTCTCCTCTTCCTCATCATGTGAATCTTCTTCCTTTGATTCATGATTTGGGATATTATGTCTCAAAGTCTGAAGATGCGCCAAATTTTGTTAGAGCCACTACACTTCTCTCCACAGTTCTTCATTCGCAGCATCATGAAGATCCTGCTCATGGTTTGGTCCTTCAACTTCTTGGCCTCTTCGGCCACGACCTTGAGTAGCCATGACAACTTGGGATGCTCTGATACCAAATTTGATGCCGGAAAAAATAGAGGGGAAGACAACAATGGACACTCCAACATCAACTAGAAATTTGATAATAGTGGTAAATCCAAAATCTCCAAAAACAAGAACAATGGATAGATAAAAACTCACCACCAAAGAAATTTACCCAAGTGATACAGAGTTTGATTGAAAAAAAACTCACCACCCAAAGGAGTCTACCATAGGGATACAGAGTTCTAGTGATCATCACTCACAAAAAATCTTTCTGAAATACAGAGCAAGAACACGCTCACCACACAGAAAAAATTTAGAAATACAGAATACCCAAAAGAGCAAGCCAAAGGCTTAAATTCCTTAATTCACTCAAACTCGAATTAAATTCACTCTAAAAAATAAAATATAGGGTATGCCTTTATATAGGCACATTTGAAATGCTTTTTAAGCAATTACAAATAATCATAAACTTAGGAAGAAAGACAAAATGCCATAAATAGGCATTCCCTAAGCAGGCATCCTATAAGAAAGAAAAACATCATATATTAGCATTCCATAAGAGTCCTAAACATGAGAAAAAAAGAAAAAGACATATTTAGGCATTCTAAAATTTGCCTTTGCTTAGGCATAAACCAAAAATAAATTGTCATAGAAAGAATTCCTTTTTGGCTCTCCCGGTTGAAAATGATTTTCCTTAAGCACCCGTGTCAAAATCGCCATAGACAAAAGAAATTTTTGGCTCCCCAGGTTAAAAAAATAGCTTTCCGATCGAGATTAAAAGTGCTTTTCCGAAAAGCTCCAAAATGGAGCTTCTCTTAAAAAGCTCTTTTTAGCTTTCTGAGAAAGCTAAAACAACTTTCCAAAATTTTTATCAAACACTCCTATTTCATCTAAAAGTGTTTTTAGAGGGCCAAAAAACACTTTCTGACCCTCTAAAAGTATTTTTAGATGAAATAGGGGCATTTGGTAAAAATTTTGGAAAGCTGTTTTAGCTTTTCCAGAAAGCTAAAAATAGTTTTTTAAGAGAAGCTCCATTTTGAAGCTTTTCGAAAAAGCACTTTTACGCCTCGTCAGAAAGCTATTTTTTGGACCAAAATACCTGTGATAAAATATAACAATTACACAAAATGTTCCTTTATAATTCTGAAAATTTGTAGAAGGGTGAAAAATTAATTTGCACTAATAATTATAATATTTTATACTTTTATTATTGTATTATACTATAAATATAATATTATATTACATTATATCATATTACATTAATATATTATGTTAAATAATTTAATATTATGAAAAATTAATTTATGCTAACAATTATAATATTTTATACCTTTGTTATTGCATTATGCTATAAATATAATATTATATTACATTATATCATAATACATTTATATGTTATGTTAAATAATTTAATATAATATTAAATTATTATGCTATAGTATACAATATTATATTACTATATTATAATAATATTATATTACATCATTAGTAATATTATACTACATTATATATTTATGTATTAATTTATATTATATTTTATTATTCTCTGTATAATACTATGCAATGTCCTTTAGGATCATTATGTTATATCAAAACGTACTTTCTCAGTTTGCTTACCAAATATATGTTAAAGTATCATAGCATTTCAGAAATATAGCTACCAAATAGCAAACAACTTTTTATAAAAGCTTTATTACTCATTAGCTAATGCTGTCGTAAATAATGGTATTTCTGTAGACTCAAGAATTCTGATTACAATGCTTTATGAATACAAAAGATGACATCCTAATCCACAATGTAGATTATGACTTTGTCTGTTTTGCTACATGTGAAAAATTGTTAGATGGTTTAAAAGTTCTGCTGACTTCTATTTTGCGACAGGTCATTCTCACATTCTATATATTGAACACCTTTCTCTTTTAAAATTTTCTGATTCATCCTCACTTGAGCTTGGGAAGAGGCATGCATGATGAGGGTACCAAAGAACACACATCTGCAACTATGCTCCAAGGAAAATGGATTGCAGGTCCTGGGTTCGACCAAAGGTTATGCCAGTTTAAACTTTACTTTGATCCAAATTAAACAGCGTCTCTATGGAATGAAATGTTTTGGATGATAATGAAAGTGAAAATTGTAATAAATGTGAACAAAGAAGACACGAAGGGTGAATCGGACTCATTTGTAACAATAGTTTGTTTTTTGTGCACTCTCTAAGGTACGATAAACATCGATCAGATTCATTTGCTTAATGGTTTGTGTATAGATTTACTGAAATTTCACTTAACCTGATTTGCTTGTAGCCAAACTCTTTTTCTGGTTTGTGCATGTTATATTTCAATCAAGATTTTAATTTTGTTAAATAACGGGTAACCCAAAGTCATTTACCATAAATTCAGCAATAAATCTGTAACAGTTTTACTTAGCCTCAAGTCTGTGGAAGAGATATCCTGCAATATTGACCTTGGCCCAACGGTCATCTTCTTATAATTAGAGTTACTCATCTAACCTCATGGCTATAGTCAGAATCAACAAGCCTTGGATCAACCATTTTTGCTATGATTTTATGATTAGATTTTGAGCTACTCATCACCACGGCTTTTCAAAAGCTTTCTTAGAACTTCCATCCAAAATATCATCGGTCTTCTCCTTTCCTTCTGAATATAGTTCGCTACTTTTATGGCCAAGATTTAACTAGTTATCACCACATCATTAAGTTACTTCAACTATTTTATATGTTTACTTGGCCTGGTTACGTGTAACTACTCCTTTCTTATGTTATCAATTCGCATCCATCACTGCTGTCCTCCTCTTGCATGCGTTCATCTACCCATTGCTCTCAATAAAATCAAAGGATGAAAGGTGAGGAAATTTTGGAAAGAAACATTGTCAAGACATCGATTTCAGTATTTATTAATTTATTTTTTTATAAAAAAGTGAAAAATTAATGAAGAATATCAATTGGCATATTCATATCGTATCAGTTGATATCTTGAGAAATATTAGTTTGAATTCACTAAGATTTTATGTATATTATTTTGAAAAGTACTTGTGTGCCTTCCTCAAAACATTTAATATGATCACAGCCTAACTCTTACCATGTGATAGTTGTACAACTGGCTTAGCTTAGGTCAAGCAACAAAGTACATTATATAGCAAGAGGCCCGGCCAAGCAAAATTTGTTGAGAAGATCGATAGAACATCAGGTGATATTTGATGATGGAACTTATACTCGTTCCAGATAAAAATGTTTCATTATGCTAGAGAAATGTGAGCCCAAAACCTCAACAGATTTGGCATCGATCGTATCACAACAGCCTGAGATGACCCACTGATCGACTGTGCTGGTCCAAGTTCTAAAACAAATACCAAATGAATCAAATAAAAATAGTTGCAGACAATTACAAGAAGAAAATAACAGCAGAAGAAAAAATTTGGAAGAAAAAATAAATCAATTTGAAAGAAAATAGAAGTCAAAATAATAAGTTTGGCTCTCTCTTAGAAAGAGAAATAACAGCTTAGAATTAAAAGAACTACTTTCATTAATTCAAAAGAACAGTTTTTTGGCCAAGGGAAAAATTGTGACCATCTCCCTGTAGCTAATGCTACATCTCAAGCTCTCAAGATGTGTCAACTTAGAATTTAAAGAATCATATATATTTTTCTAGATTTTAGTTCTGGTGGGTTTCACTTTCAGTAAAACGTCACATTTATGGCTTTGGTCAGTTCTTGGTATGTGGTTTATTGCTCTTGCCAAGCAATTCTTGTATCAGCCACTCTAATAGAGAACAAACTGGATCTGACTTGGGTTATCTTAAAATGAATTTTGACGACAGTGTGTCCAATGGTAAAGATAGAAAAGGGCTGTGTAGACTAGTCACAACCAAGGGACAATGCATCTTCGACACGACTATCATTGGAGCAGAGTTGAGAGCTATCTAAGAAGGTCTCACTTATGCAAGGCACATTCTGAACATGAATTGTATCTATCTTTAGCTGTACACATATAAGGTCAGTGCGAGGCGTCGTTATATTAAAAAAAAAAAAACTGACTTAACATCCACAACGGGTTCAAGAAAACAGCTAGCATCATTTGTCCGTTCCACCTGTACCACCAGATGCAACCTTAGTCATTTAAACGTAATGAAAGGCGTTTAAAGCTGCTTGTTGGAGGGGACGTTATTTTCAACCTTGAAAAATTAACAAGAATTCATTTTTCAACCTTTGAATTTCTTTTACTATGTTGGATGGATGTAGGAAATTTTTTTCTGTTTTTTCTCTTTCCTTTTTTTGTACTCTTTTTATTTTAATAAAATATAAGAGGATTCTCCCTTTCTTTTCAATAAAAAAATAAATAAATAAATATATATTAACTGTTGTGGGAATAAAAGGGCCTGGATTTAGTCCCATATTGACTAAATAGTGGAGAGGTTTGTTCCTTAAGTAGAGGGGGGCTACCACTTTATCTTCACAGGCATTTTTTGCGGGGCAAAACCGTTCATTGGGAAGAGACGGCCGGAAGCCGATCTTTCTTGACCTCATCATTAACCAACCCTTTCCAAAGAGAGAGAGAACCCACAATCCAAGCAGCACATGTATATAAATACAAAGCATACCTCCAAAGCACTGCCTCCTCCCTCCTTCCTTTCTTGTAATTACTAAACCTTGAAGAAAATAAAAACTAGAGGAAAAAAAAATCGGACATCACTCCTCATATCACTGTCCAGCTAACTGTTTCCACTAAATTGTCCAAAAATTGTCTACTGGCAGCCCAATCATATATTGTTAAAATTTCCTCAAATCAAGATTTCTCAACTCTTCTATCCATCAGACGTAGAATTCGTGTCATCACTTGCATCACATATCCTTCCAAGTAGATAGGATTCACACTTCATTGTTGAAGATGACTCATTTTGTATTAATGAAGAAAAATCAAATGCTGAATCATGTTTTGTGATTAATTAATTTATCACGTGAAATGAAAATTAATGTTTGAGGATGTTGACCGGGTGAACGCATACTAGTTTTTTTTTATTATTATTTTGGAAGAAACGAATGCATTCTAGATGTCATATCTATAGTTGCTTTCGATGGATGTGGATGGTATGATAGCAACCACAAAAGCTAATTTATACCCAAGATTGATTTAAATGCAGATATTAAATGAACATGGACAAAAGAAGTTTGATGCAAGCAAAAAAGACTTGAGCAATTATTTTGAGCTTGTCCAATGGCAATTTGGGTAGCAGTTTCATCCAACCATCTTTCACATAGGATTCTTATCTGCAATAATAGATTATTTCGGTATACGTCGTCGTTAAGTCATATAGAATGACAATGGAACGCATTTGTTTAATCGTTTATATTTGAAATTTTCACTCAGCCACATCTAAATTGATACCAGAATAGGAGGCTAATGAAGCCTAATTAAGTTTTACTTTTCTCTGTTTTTTCCCAATAAGTCTTCGATCAAATTTTAATTTCATTAAATTAATAATTATGGTACCAGGTAAATCAAAAACCATTTAGCAGATAATTCAGTACTATACAATTATTTTAGTTAGCCTGGAGTCTGTAGCAGGGGTTCTATGAAATATTGATCATACGTATGTTGATGTTAACTTCTTCTTGGTTTGAATTGTATAAGAAAATGGAGGCCTAAAACGACCAAATGTCTCCATCTTAATTTTTGTGATTAGAGCTACTCATAGCCTATAGCCATAATCAAGAAGCCTTTTTTTTTCCAGAGAAGCCAAAATCCTAATTTCTTGCACTGATTTTATGGTTAGGGTTTGTTTGAAGGGGGGAAAAATAAGGAAGAACAAGGAAAAAGAAAACAACGAATATTTGGGCTGCTCATCACCATGGCTTTTCAGAAATCTTTTACAATTTCTAACCAGACTGCTCTAAAACCACAAAAAGCAGGGGATCAAAAAAAAAAAATGCTGAAGTTATTACCCATCATTGGAATTGGTGACTACTAGCTAAACCATCAGTTTAGTCAGCTTGAAGTAACGTCCTCGACCCGTTAGATCAATTGTGACAACATGTTTTTATTGAATTCTTGCAGTCCAATCCCTTTCGATAAAATAAAAATAAAAATAAAAAATCTTGCAGTCCAAAGGTCCCCTCTCAATATATTGGCTAGGCTTTTTGGATTTATCTTGTTTTGAAGAAGCCAGGCGATCAGAGAAGCATCCTCTAAGGCACGAGGGAGACTCTTTACTGCCTTCTTGACCATTCTCGGAGCCTCGTTTGATTCCCAAGAAAAAAAAAAACATAAAATAATTTTTTTTAAAAAAATCTGTTGTCTAAATATATAATGTTTGAAAAAATAACTTTATATATTTAGTTGAACATATAAAAATGGTATATTTTAAAATGGCCTGCATTTGATTTGATTGAGCGTCTACTTTTTTTTTAAAAAAATACATAAAATATATGCTATGTCCTCAATAAAAAAATATTTTATATATTTTATCTAAAAACTTAAAAGTATGTCTGGAAAAAATTTTTAATTTTCAGCCGGTAAAAATTAAATTTTTTATGTTCCATATAAATTTTTTTCATAATATATAAAATTTTTATTTCTATAAAAATTTATTATTATTATTATTTAACAAAACTTTTTTTTCCTACAAACCAAATAAGTTCTTATTATTTTGAGACGAGAGAACTTGGAACGGAGGGATTTAGAAGCCAGGTTCAAGACAATGGCACGTCGACGCAAGTGATGGACACAGGAGATAAGAAGTGCTTTCAGCTGAGACAAGTTTCCTTTTACAACTTGGACGCAATTTTAAAATGTTTCCTTGGGACCCCTGACGTGGACTCTTTACGTATGTTTTCTTTCTCACGAAGGAACCTTTTGGATATAGAATGAGTGAAGGATATATCCTCCAAAGCGGGAGGATATCTTAGCAAGCAAACCAAAAACTGAGGGAGAAATAGTTTTATAGCATCCAATGAGATCAGTGAGCAGTCAAAAATACAATTTTGTTCGACCATTTTGATAGATTAGATATATATCTTGAGAGAGTAAAAAGCTAATCCATTCAATTACTTTTTAATTCCTATCCACTTCTTAAACACACAAAGGGCTCGTTTGGTTCGTGGGAAGTATTTTTCCTCATAGGAATATGATTCCTGAGAAGCAGATTGCTAGGAAGAGAATGCATAGGAAAGTACTTTTGACATGTTTGGCTGACAATGGAAAAGTGACAAATTTCCAAAGTGCTTATGTTTGGTTGACTATTCACTTTCCTGGAAAAGTTATGTATAATTTCTATTATACCCTTAATAAAAATTAGGTCTTTAATGCCTCTTTAATGCTTCTTTAATGCTGAAGGGCCTTTTTGGAAAAAAAAATAAAAATAGAGTGATTCTCGTCTTATAGGAAAGTAACTTTCCTATGTTTTTCGTGGAAAAAACTTTCCCATGAAATATTAGAATCATATTCCCATTGAAATGCAACTTTCCCATCTCTCTCCTTTGAAAACTCCAACCAAACAAGAGGCATATCATTACTTTTCCGTTGACCATACTTTTCCTCCTTCTTTTCCCGCGAACCAAATGAGCCAAAAAAAAGTAGGACAAGTACTTTCCCCTTATGATAAAATCTCCATCATCGCGAAATTCATGGATCATGTTAAACCGATAGATTCGCTTTCTTTAATATCCATCATTGGATCATACAATGATTGCTTCGAGATCTATACAGATAGATCAATAGGGTTCGGAGTACTTTATATTTGATGCATGATGCGTTACAGTTGTCAATATTGTGAAAGAAGATCAACCATTCTTACGCTTACGCACATGAAAGATACAACCCAGGCCAATTGGTGATGGCTCTTGACATAACCACTTTATTTATGGTAAAACTTCACATCTTTGCCTGGTTTTTTCTTTCATATATAAGTCGTCGCATTCTAACATTTATTTCTTGTCGTGGCCAACCCATTCCACCCTGGCCTAACACTCAACTGCTCAAACATGGAACAAACTGGATGCATGCATCCATTCCGTTTTTACCTCTAGATCTAGCTAGCCTTACGTTGGAGATCATCTGATTATATTAGAATTTAGTTAGATTTCTTGGGTTAGATTTTGAGCACATATAGAAGGAGAAACTGTCATGAATCCTGTAACGAGACAAAGTTTGGTCGGCACGGCAGCGAAGTGTTTTGAGCCCGAGAGAGAACGGGATTCGAATTTATCCCCCCCAAAAAAAAGGATTCAAAATACTGGAGGGAAAGTTTTGTCAAAAACAAATACAAGGTTGGTGTAGGTACCTCTCCTAAACTAGAGTTGGACTGTTCTGTTTGCCATTTATAGAAGGCTATGGTTGTTAGCTGATAGTTTGTGGTAATCGTGGGGAATACTTTTGGTGCTCCTGTGATTATTTTTCTATAGAAATTATAGTACTCTTGTAATGCTTTTGTATGAATTATTATTTTTATTGTTTTTCTCATATTTTTTCTCTTATTACTTTTATTGTGCATGTTAGTATAATAATCTTGAACGTTAAATGATCAGTGCCTAAATTTTGAGACTGGTGAATTTTTATTAATGGATCAACATTGTTATTCAAAAATTTGAATAAGATTTCTTTTGGGTAAGTCGAATATATATATATATATATATATATATATATATATATATATATATATATATATATATATATATATATATATATATATATATATATATATATATTGTATAAAACATTCATGAAGATCAAAAAATAAAATATTCAAAAAATTGAGGAGCATAAGATATAAAAGTTCTAAATGTAGTTCTGATATTATTAGCCACATATATCACCATATAATCTACAATAATATTAGTTTCTCTGCAGGCATGTGTTACCTCGTAAAAAAGTAAAGTAGCCCCCATTTGCCACCAATCTTGTATCAAGACACAGGGATTGAGCTTTGTAAACGGTGAGCAGATAGCCACCTAATAGCTGTCAAAGAGCCGCCCTCAAGAATAGGGGTAGCAATTTATGATAGGACCCATCAATTCACAACTTGTTTTTAAGTAAGTTTGGATTTGATATAAATGAGTTTGGATTGTAAGAGAATTAATCCGTTTATTAAATAGACCGAGTTCAAATATAAAAAGTTTTAATTATATTATGATATTTATAGTTGAATAATAGATTCTAATTAGAATAATTTTTGTTTTAAGGCGTTGAACTATAATGATTTTTTTTAATGGTTTCAAATTGTTCAAGCATTGGATTAGAATTTGAATATGGGAAGGGAAAAGCACGTTGAGATATTATGGGACAAAGTTTGGTCGGCAGCTGCTCGGGTCGATTCAAATGTTGGAGGGAGAGGAAGCTTGGTTTATTTACTCGGTAGTAAGTACTTGTCTTTATTCCATCAAAAATGAAAGTGCTTGTCTTTGTAAAAAGTTGGACTCTTTTGTCTGCTAGTTATTGATACCATGGTCAGCTTCCCGCCTTCCCGTGGTGGTGGCTAGCGGGGAGCGTGCGGTAATATTGGGATGAGTTTTTTTTTATAATATGTTTATTTTTCTGAACACTTTTGATTCTCTTTCTCTCCAATATTATCCTTATATTAGAGTTTGGGAACTTCTATATCTCAATCATCAATTCATCGCGTATTTGAACATGAATATAGATTGTTCTGATCTCTCCAAATAATGGACCTCTCGAGAAACATAATTTTTGATTATGGTTAAAAATAGCTATTTTCCTGATTTAATTTGACTTTAAACCATAAATTTTAGTTTAAAAATTACTTAAATATGTGAACATCCATGCAAATTTTTTCTATTATTCTCATAATACTTCTATCCAATTCTAAATTTTAATTTTTGTTTTTGATATTAATTAAAACTCTCGAGTTTGTTTGAATCATGGTATGCTGTACCGGTTCAAATCGGATGGTACAAGGCATACCGTATCATATCGGTTCAGTACCAATATCTGAAAGTACGGCTGGCGTACCAATATTCAATACATCCAAAAAATTAAGTATTGTACCGTATCGATACTATGCTAATGTGGCACCGGTATAGAGTATAGTACCGAATGGCAAATCTTGGTTTGAATAGGTTGAATTTATATCGTTGACATACATAATCGCAATTATTCAATGTAAATCTTATGAATTGCCTTTTAAGCACAATATAAGTGTGGTTTTTATAACTTATTAGACTCTTAGCTGATAGAATATTTTGATGTGTTTTGTTCAGCAAATGAATTTTTGAACTTGGTTGAAGACAGCATAGGATATTTCATTGGAATAATTCTCTCTCATGAACTGGATAATGTTTAAGCTTCAGAGTTGGAAGCCCCAAGCATAAGCTACTAAAACACAATATCTAAACATTTGCATATCCTAGCAAGAAGCATTCTACGAAGGTGGAGTTAGGGATACTTGTTAAGGATAGCTTGAAGAAATTGAGAATATATTCCAGCTTAATTTATAGGATATCAAATTTGAAGTCATCCATTGTCTCCATGTCATAGTATTTAGGTCGCACGATCATATGAATCATATGAATGGTAGCAAACCTATTAAAAGTAGACCTCCTTTTCAAAGTGGAACAACATAATTTAATATCTTGGTTTATTTCATGTTGTAATAGGCATCCGTATGGTTTTCATTGTTATCAATTGATTTATAATGGAAACAAACCTGGTGTAATATTTTCTTTGTTTCTAGAATAAACATTTTTTTTTTCAGATGATTGAAGTATTTTTGTCTGTAAATGATATGTGAGATCTCTAACATGAAACTAATTTCCAATAAAATATAGATCTTTTATTACCAATCGCTACTATCAAGCATTATAAGACTATAATAACTTCATATGAATCAAACAACATCTTTGGTAGGGGGAGATAAACCATAGAATTACCATATGTTCCAATTTGCTTAGATTCAAGTTTTATTTTTTTGTAGGATTTCTAAATAATTATTTATGTTTTATTTCACCAAAATAGCATCACTTTATTGTATTAGTTAATTAGTTACTATGGTGGTATATATAACCCCTGGAGTTGAAGTTTGCAATGAAGTTGTGATACTTGATGTACTATAAAATTCTAAAAACTATGATTAATGCCATAATGGCATTCACTTCATTGAAATTTTCTTTTCATGCTACTTCATATAAAAAAACATTATTATTTATTAATTTCACATGCATGAACACACATGTGCTATAACTAGTAATGAAAAATGGCAGATAATCAGTGAAATAGCAATGTTATTTGAAAGTGCAATTATTAGTCTGTTAAAAATAATTTTTTTCATCCAGCGGAGTAATATGATTAGTTATCTTTATGTTAGAAATAATGAAAGTGGTAAATAATTGCTGTTATAACAAAATAATAATTAGAAAATAAGTATTATTCTTTTAAAATATATCATGAATATATAAACGTAACATAACAGAAAGCCTTCAAAGTGATTATAATATTGGTCGTTATTTAAAATTCTAAAAATATGCTTAATTGGGACACCTCTGCTTCGAAATATTTGGGCTATGACGAGGGATAATGTAGCCTTTCAGACTAAATATGTGTTCAGAGAGGCTAATAGGGCTATAGATTGGATGGCGGTACCCTATAGAGCAGAGAGGAGAACTGCTTATAGTGCTTTAAGACTTATTATTTTTTAGTTTTATTAGGTGCATCCGTTTCAAGAAAAAAAAAAGAAAAAGAAAATCCTAAAACACCAATGTTGTCTGGCGTGGAGCATGTTAGCTAAAACCAATGCCCGAGAGCAACACAACCTAAACTCCTTTATGTCAATAACGTGGTACCGAGCCCACATAGAAGCAGTGGGGACCGAGAAGAAGAAAAGAGAAGGTTAAAGCATACTTCCTCAAGGGACAGCCTCCACCCTCCTTCGGTCCTTCCCCCCCACCCCTTGTATTCTCCGATGGCGGACATCGGCGACGACGAACTCTCCGCGCCGGCCAACCCCGGATCCCCACTCTTTGGCGGGCACAAGGCTGGCCGGGCCACCGATGGGCGGCCTTCGCTCTTCAGCCACCGCAGTTGCTTTCCAGTTAAGCCTTGGACCATCGATGACGATGGCCCGAGCACCCTGCCAACCCTTTCCCTTGTAAGAAAAGTGAGTTTCCCGATCGAGTTTCCCTTTTGCTATTCTGTACTGCGTCCAATTCCATTCCTTGTAACTACCAGTCAAGGAGGGAAATAAAAAAATCAGACGACGTTTCCGTCTCCGTTTCCACTAGATTACTTATAAACTTTTGGCCGGCGGCTCAGTCATATCTGCGTTCTTGCTAAAATTTCATCAAATCAAGACTTCTCAATAGTTGTTTTCTATTCTCTCCATCAGCCAAGTGATCAAGTGAATCACTTGCATCGAGTCAATTGATTACGTGTAACAAGAAATTAATGCCGAGGATGTTGACCCAGTGTGCGCACACGATTTTTTTTTCATACTATATTTTTTTTTCAAGGAAGAACCGAGAACGCTTCCTTCATCCTATCTACAGCTGCTTCCTTTCGTTGGATATGGAGATGATATGATAGCAACCACACCCAGAAGTTATGTCCTTGATGATGGTTTGGATAATACAGATGTTGAATTGCTATCAGAAAAGATATTTAAAATCTGGACATTCATCAGAAGCTCGCAGTTCTAAAGATTTATGTGCTGAAGGTTCCGATCGAGTTTTTATATTGTGATAGTATGAAATGAAACACAAGTGAGCATTAACCAGAAACTTTGTGGTCTGTGGGCAGGTGGGGGCTGAGTTCATCGGCACTTTCATACTGGTGTTCGCCAGCACGGCCGCCGCAATCATCGAACACCAATCAGGCGGCGCCGTCACCCTCTTCGGCATAGCGGCCGCTTCCGGCCTCGCCGCCATGATTGTCATACTCTCAACCGGCCACATCTCCGGAGCTCATCTCAATCCATCTGTCACCATTGCCTTTGCCACCTTCAAACACTTCTCTTGGGAGCAGGTAATTAACCACCATCCATTGATGAGCTTCTAGGATCTTGTCGCAAGAAACTTTACCATCTTCTAGATGCCACAAAGCTTATATTTGGTTATTTATGTGGAAGGTGTTGGTGTATATTGCGGCACAATTGTCTGCATCTCTCTGTGCAGCATTTACGCTAAAGGCCATATTTTATCCGATTCTGGGAGAAGGCGTGACGATGCCGAGTGGTAGTGTGGGTGCAGCGTTTGTAATGGAGTTTATTATAGGATTCAATCTCATGTTTGTTACCACAGCAGTTGCCACTGATACTAGAGCAGTGAGTAGTTCTTCTTCTTCCCTGTGCCCATGAAAGGATAGTGTAATTCTTGCAATCCTCTTTCAGGTGGGGGAGCTTGCGGGGATCGCGGTAGGAGCGACTGTCATAATGAACAGCCTCATCGCCGGGTTCGTATGATGACCATGTCAGCTTCATGTTTCATGATTAAATAAAAAAGAAATCAAGTCCTGGAAACTTATTCGACCCACATATATGCTTATATGTTAAGCTTTCCCGGTGAAATATGCAGTACTGTCAAAGAAAGAAAAAATCCATGCAACCATAGACCTTTTCTTTTCTTTTCTTTTTTGTGAAATAAAAATTGTTGCTATAGAATTTGAAAAAAAATATATAGAGACAAAAAACTAGATTTAGAAACAATCTTTTCCAACACACACTCTCTCAAAACTCTCTCTTTCAGCTGTGCTAAATGGTGGAGTGTTCACAAAAATTTCAGGAGGATTAGCGGGGCATCCATGAACCCGGCGAGGACACTGGGCCCGGCGGTAGCGGCAAACAACTACAAAGCCATATGGGTGTACTTCACGGCACCTATCCTTGGGGCCCTTACTGGGGCCGGTGCCTACTCTGCTGTCAAGCTCCCAAAGGACGACGGCACCCCAACAGCGCAAATTAGCTTCAGAAGGTGACGACTGACGACCCCGCATAATTGATTGTTCTTGTCCAAAAAGAAGATGACACCGGCTTTGTCAGATAAACTGCATCTTAGTTAACTGTATATGCCCTCACGTTTGTATCAAAGTAATCGTGCTTGATGCAGCATGGTGGTTGCGTGGGGACTTTAAGGTCCATACATCTGTACGTAGTTTATGAAAAGCAAAAAAGTAATTAAAAAGGTTCACGCATTAGAGGGTCCCATGCAGTATAAGCACAACAAGAAATTTCCTGAGAGAAGATAAGAATGCTGGTATATGCTTTGGTTTGGGAGTGGAAGCTACGTACTTTTTGCTTTGATCTGTAAATAAATTGTTAGAAAAGGTTGTGAGTGCGGCTTGGGTTGAGACGGAGTGGGCATCCCTTAAGCTTGAAGCACTAGTTTCCATATTCTTTAGTACTGTTCTCCTTTGTTCTCGGTGGGTTCAAACGAAGGCTTTGATTATATAGAAAGTGTCTGTCGTAGTAATGGATGCCTGGTATATTTGTTAGCAATGACGCCCTTTTCTTAGTTATAACGTCTTTTTTTTAATATTCTGAATGATGTGTCAATATTTGTTGGAGTATGGCTAAGAGGCTAAGGCTTCATATAAGTTCTCTCCAAATGTTATGTTTCCTAAATATGACTCACTGACACCTTAAATTTCTTTAGATCGACCATTTCGAATCTCTTGCTGGTGCTTTACGAAGGTAAATGTGAACCACTCATATGACAACGACAGAAGAACCGCTGTGATGTATCGTTGGTGTAAAACCCAGCAAATTGGGCCCAGTTAACTTGACCGACCCAATCACTTTAGCCCCAAAAAATAAATAAATAAATTGGCACGTGCCGCATTCGTGCCCGGAGAAAAGAAGACTTCTAATGGGAGTCTTCTTCCTCCCCAAGTTAGTCGGACGGAATCCAACCCCGAGTCAGACTTCAGTCACGGCCGAGCTCTATTTAGAGCTCTCCTCCTTAATCCCTCTTCCACTTTATGAGAGAACCCAACTGTCGCCGGATTTCTCTTCGATTTTTTCTGCAGCCGTCAATCGTATCAATGTTGTTGCCGTGGCCAATCATAGCCGAAAATCATGTAAAGACCCGGTCCCCTCAAGCCACTCTCTCTCTCTCTCTCTCTCTGAATCTTTGGAGCCTTGATGTCGGCCGGTGATCGCCGGATTTTCGGCAAAAAGAAGATGCTCTACTTCTCCTATTTTCGGAAATTGATCCTGTTTTCTTCCAATTCTGGTTGCTTCTATTGCCGACGCTCATCGCCGGAGGCTTATCTTGATCCCTCATGGTAGTTGGAAGACATTTCTTACCAAACAAAATTAACAAGCTATAGTTATATATCCCGGTGTAAGGCTACTATACATTGGCCTCTCAAATGGGCCTTATTAGACTAGGCATAGAATTTGATAGTTTATGTATGGCATAAACTGGGTGGATCAGGCCAGGGCATCGCCCAACCAATCCAGCAGATATAGTTGTTTGGATGGGCCTGGATATCACTAGATTGGATGAGGCCAGGGGTTCAAATGTGACCCTTAGTTTTTGTTAGCTCAGTAGTCAAGCCCGAGCCAAGCAGATGTCGTGGAATCAAATGTAAGCACCGTATTTATTGTATAGAACCAATCACCCAAGCCAATCAGATGACATGGTATCGATATGTAAGCACCAAACTTATGGCATAATTTTAAGTACCACCTCAAATAGTTGGTTGCTTGGTTTTATGTCAATGTTCCAAGCCTAGCAAAATAAAATCTTTGGACTACAAATACTTTCGACCAGATAGCAGTTTTCGAAGGTTTGGTCTGGTTTTGGCCGAAGGAGTGCATTCTGCACTCAATAAAAGCACCTCGGAGAAATTCTGGAGGTGGATAGAAGTAACACAAGCTGCATTTAGGACGCCATTTACCAAGAATTCAGCCTCCGCAAATACTGGGCCGGTCAGCATGAACACGTATGGTTTCATGAATTATATAGCACGGAGATATGCCAAATTTTTGACATTTCTTGAATGTTTGAAGACATATACGAACGAATACAAACCTTTAGATGTTACATGCATCTCTGTCTCTTCACAGAATATAAGACTCTCTCTTCATTCCAACTCTTAACACAAATAAAAACAGCCAAAAAAGAGAGGGGGAAGATAATAAAGATGATACGAAGCCCTCCTGGCCTAACTCTCACCCCATCTCAGGTCCTCCTCCTCGCCATGGAAGAAGGATTGCCATCGAAGAGCTCATCGATATAATTCTCGAGGTCATCGGCCCCAAACTTGATGTACTTTTCCGTCTGCCGCCCCGGGTCGAGGTACTGCGAGTACCGCCCCAGAAATGAGCGGTACGCTGGCACCACCACCGCCGATATGGACACCCTCAGTTCCGACTGCAACTGCTCGTCGCTCACCACCCATGAGCTCTGCGTCTTGTGGATTTCGTCGAACATGGCGTTGAAGCTCTTGAATCGCTCCTTTAGCACCGGCTTCGACACATTCCCCCTCACGTTTAGTTCTCCATCCCTGAAACATGCGAGCACCTTCGACCACGTCTCACGCTGGTAGTTCTTATGGTACTGCCTCAGATCTGATGACCTCTTCCGGCACCATGCATCGCGGAGAAGCTCATTGATCTCCGCTGCCCCCTTGATTTTCTTCATGATGTACCTCCCGTTGTTCATCAAGAATATGTTGCACAGTGCCTGATCCTTGTAGAGCTTGGATTTGGACTCCAAATTCGCGTGCAGCAATTCCATCACCTCCATCAATTGCGCTGTAAATGGTTTTGGATCATTTGCGTTGCTGTTGTTTTTCTGGTTTTCATGGTTGCTAGTGCTGCCCGATGGCGCATCGCCGCCGTCGTCGTCAAAGGATGACGGCTTCTCAGATCTCTGGTAATCTTGGAAGATTTGCTCCAATGTGTTCTTGTATTCACATGCATATTTGAGGTAATTCATGACGTAGCGTGTGAGGGGGTGGACGGCACCGCCGGGCACCGGTGTCTTTCCAGTGTCGGTCTTGATCGAGCTCTCGAGGTCGCAGAAGATCGCGACCGCCGCCTCCCCGAGACGGGACTGGATGGCGGAGATCTCTGACTTGAGATCCATCGCTGGTGAGGAGGATGGCTCCTCTTCGCTCGCCTCAATAGAGAAAATGGCGTCGATGGTGGGCATCAAGTCCCTCAAGATCTCATATATGTCGAGCATCTTGAAGAGCTTCTCAGGGGAGCGCTTCGTCATGGCGACGGCCTCCGCAAAATTGAGGAGCTGAAAGATGGCACCGAGGGCGAGGTGGCTGAAGAGGGTGTTGGCTATGTCTTGGTGGCCGGAGAAGACTATATCGAAGAGCTCGCGCTCGCTGGGGAATGAGACAGTGATCGAATGCCGGAAGGCCCTGATCCACGTCGCGATCTCTCCCTCCAGAGAATCCCAAGCCATTTTTTGCACATCATCGATGCTGATCTTCTCACATCCGAGGCTGGACAGGCCTGCGTGGAAGGCGTTGTGCCGAGCAACGCTGAACACCTCGCAGCACTCGGTCACATACCCGGCAGAGATCATCGCCGTGGCGATGCCTCGTAATCTCTCCACGACATCCGGTGGATATGTTGGGGAATCTTCATTGGTGCTGGATTCGGCTGGGGCCAAATCGCACCGGTCTTGTTCATGTTGTTGGTGTGGTTGCTGCTGCTGTCGACTGAAAGATGGCGGCCGCTTGGTCTTCGAACTGGTGCTGCCTGGATCCTGCTGCTTTGCTCGGGAATTCTCATCGAGGAGCGAAAAGAATTCGTCTTCAAGGAAGGTCATGGCGTGGTGGAGGACACTGCCGGTGCGATTCATGGCATGGTTGTACCTGGCATCCGAGGAGAATGGTGTGAGCGCCGACGTCAGCTTGTGGAGTCGATTGAAGGCATCGAGGAGGCAGATCTCGTCATGGTCAGGAGACCATTTTTGCTCGCCGGACTCATACGTGGCAATCTCCTTCTCCAACATGGCGACGAACTTCTCGATGTTCGATTCAGGGAGCTCAGGCGGCTCGGAGATTTGATCCTGAACATCTTGGAGGCTGGCAAGGATGCCGAGGAAATGATCAATCTCCTCAGAGATGGCAATGAAGCTGGGTTCTGCTTCTTTGACATTCTCCTTGCTTGCTTCCTCCCTTTCCTCCTGCTCCTTGTCGTCATTCTCCTTCTCTTCCTCTATCCGGTCCTCCTCCTTGTAATCTGTCTCCTGCTTCTCGCGCCTTTCTTCAAACTTGATGGCACCTAAGGAGAGGCTCCTGTCAGATTCTCGGAGCTTCTCTTCCCTGCTGGAGGAGGAGAAGCTGTTGGATTTCTGAGGAAGAGGAGATTGTTCCTTCTCCATTTCCTCTACTTTTTTCTTTTCTGCTTCGTTTTCCTCTCAAATCACACTAACTTTGAAGAGAGACAAAGGAGGTCGGAATAGAGAAAGAGATAAAAGGAAAGGAAAAATGGAGAAAAAGGTGGAGAACGGAAGCTGTTGAGGAGGGGAAGAGAGAGGAGTGGCGGAAACAGAGGAAGGATGATTGAAACGGTCGTTGCTCCCCCAGCGAGCGAGAGCGAGCGAGCGAGCGAGCGAGCGAGAGAGAGAGAGAGAGAGAGAGAGAGAGAGAGATCCCGCTGTTCGCGGCCTAAACAGTCGTCGGTATTACGTTGGTATGCATCAACGTTGACTACCCTTTTGTCTTCCTTGCCTCAAATATGTTAAAAACTTGTTGCTCTTTTAGTGCATGATTTCTGATAAGGGGCAAAATGGGAACAGGGGACACCTCATTTTGGCCAACTAGACCTCACCGCCAATTAGACCAGATTTCGGTCTCGCTGAGAGCCAGTAGTACCTTAGCATCTTGGACTTCACCAAAGACTAAGCCGACCTCGGCCAGATCTCTACGTTACTACGACCTGCAGCAACCTCCTCTAAAGTCTACGAAAATGATGCGTCCTGGCCCGAAGTCAGGGCGCCTTGTAGTGTCGACCAAAAGCCGAAAAGGCTCCATCCACCGCAGATAATGATGCCCTGACCTGAGCTCGGGGCACCCTACTGAGCAGACCTCAGAACCCACCAAGCCAATCTCACCGAATATTTATCGTGGCCCCCATGTCAACCCGACCTCAGTGCCTTGCCAAACAGGCAAGGCTGACCTCGGCCCCCATTGAAGGCCGAGCTGACCTCGATCCCCACCAAAGGCCGAGCTAATCTCGCCGAATACGCGCTGCGGCTATGCCCTGCGGCAATCTCACCGCACCATACTTTGCTTGACGGCCATGCCAAGACACGTCAACAAAGGACTATGCCTTGCTGCCCTAGCCACGCCTGCTGATAAGGGCCATACCCCACGGTACACACTAGTGCCATACCGCGCGCAGGGACAGCTCAAACCTTGTGCCTCAAGCAAGCTGTGGTCGTGCGCCACCTGGCCAGCACCATCTTCTCCCATGATGAGGACGGGCCATACCTCCGCCACTTGAACACCTCTGCGGAGACTATAAATAGCTCCATCAGATAACGCCTGAGCACCTTTAGCCAACAAAAGCTCCATGTTAACTTAAGCATCGGAGGGCCTTCATCAGAATCACCGATAAGGCTTTATGCAGATACGCCAGCGAACGAGAGGTGATGTCCTTTCTCCATCTCGACCGATAGCTCCTCCGGCGTGGTCACCCTCGGGCCAAATTTGAACCACATCAATTTCCATCAATGAAAAATAGATTTCTCTCGCATGAGAAAAGAGGAAAAAAAAATCTCGTGTTAAAAACTCGGCACCAACTTCTGTTGGAAAAATTTAAATGCGCACGTGGCCTGAGACTCGACCGCATGCGCGTTTGAATTTCGTGAAATGCGTTCGCAAAATCACCGCGGGCACATCCGCGGAAGGCGTGAACGCATACGCAAAAAGACCAAAAAGCCCATCTAAAACATCTCTATAAATACCCTTTGATTTCATCTCTTTCGGGAGACGAAAAATTAGAGAAAAATATCAAAAAATTCTGAAAAAAAGTTCTTCCTCTTAGCCACTTCTGATTTTTATTTTTGCAATTCTATTCAGTTTATTTTATTTTTTTTATTTCGTTCTTCGCTCGATCTGCAAGTTCGATCGGATTTGATTTGGCTTCTTCCGATACGTACCGAAAAAGTTTAGGATCGTTGTATCTCTAAGGAGGATTGCCGGAAGACTCATACATGGGGGCAAACATTTCTTTGGGACAGCGTCTACGCACTTCGACCTACTTTCAATCAAGCTATTTTTTCTAACTTTTGTTTTAAATTTAATATTAGTAGATCTGTAGGATTTGCAAGTTTATGATTTGAATTTATTAAATGAATAGATTTATTTTGTGCTAGAATAGATTTTTTTAATGATAAAATAGATTTATTTTGATCCCGAATAATATATATATATTATTCCATTTATGATTTTCTATTAATTGCAATTATTTCATTTATCTGTTTATTTAAGTGATATATTGGTAACAATTCAAAGAAGTGTTTATTTTTTTTTGGTTAGTAATATATAATTCAGTAAATCATTTTAAAAAGGTAATAATTTATTTAACCTCCAAGAGATTTATCATACTTCCATTTGGACTCCTCAAAGAGTAATTTTCAGATCCTATTCAAACGAAAAATTTAGAAATTGGTTAATACATAATAATTAATTCATTGAATTGACTTATTAGATCTCAATCAATTATTCTAATAAGGTAATAAATTATATAATTTATTGAATTGATATTTTAGATCTCAATTATAATAATTGATTTACAACCACAAAATTAGTAATCAATTATTCTAATAAGGTAATAAATCTTATAATTCATTGAATTGACATTTTAGATCTCAATTATGATAATTAATTTACTGGCATAAAATTAGTAATCAATTAGTCAAATAAGATAATAAATCTTATAATTCATTGAATTGACATTTTATATCTCAATTATAATAATTGATTTGCTGGAACAAAATTAGTAATCAATTATTCTAATAAAATAATAAAATCTTATAATTCACTGAATTAACATTTTATATCTCAATTACAATAATTGATTTGCTAGCACAAAATTAGTAATCAATTATTCTAACAAGGCAATAAATCAATTCTAATATATAATTCATTGAATTGATATATTAGATTTCAATTACAATAATTGTCTAGCTAGCACTAAATTAATAATTAAGTATTACTAATTCAAAAAATTTAAACAGAAAGTTTGAAAATTGATTAATTCAAAATAACAAATTTAAGTTTGCATTTAGGCTTTTGCAAAAATTGAATTTGTGTAATTTCTAGTAATTATATCCACTAACTAATAGTGTTAAAGAAAAGCTTATCAAAAAGGCATACGTGTCTAAAAAAAACTGATACTTAAGTGAGCTTAGCGCTCCACCACCAATCTGGAGCTGATCTGGTTATTATTTTTTGAATATATCAACTAGACATTCAAAATTCGATGTAAATTTTAGTGCAATCTCTTGATATAAACTTTTTGCTTTCATTTAGGTTTCTGTCTCTTTTCTATAACCTTAAACCTATGGTCTCTAACATTAGTGACCATCTTAATGCCAAACCTGAAAAATTTGATGACTATAATTTTAGGAGGTGGCAGAACCAATGCGGCTCTGACTCACCACATTAGGGTTGATCTCAGCCATAGATGAGAGCACTACTGAAGTTGATAACGGATCCAACCCAACTACTTCACGACCTACTACTTGCCAAAACTCAAACCCAAACTGAAGTTCATTCTTCTCCCAAATTGAACCTTCTGGCTCCACCAACACACCTTTTAGGATACCTGATGCGATAGACTATCATTGCATCCATGGAATCCTAGATGCCCTTTCTGAAGGGCTGCATGACATTTATTACACAGCCAAGCACTCCAAAGAATTCTGGGACACCCTAGATAGCAAATATGGTCTTGGTAATGTTGGAGAAGAGGTCAAGTCCTCCGACTTCAATAACTTTAGGATGGTGAACTCAAAGCCAATGAATGACCAAATCCATGATTTTGAAATTCTGATCTACCAACTTAGGGCTAATGGAACCAATTTGGATGAATCATTTTTGGTGGCCTGTCTGATAAACAAACTACCTAATTTTTAGTCTGATTTCGCTAAGACTCTGAGCCATACCCAAGAAGGTCTCACCCTAACCCAAATTTTGAACTCGATTAGAATTGAAGAGCAACATAGGCTCAGGAGTAAAACTTCTACTAAATACCAAAATAATGCTTATAATGAGAGGCCCCACCTAGGAAAAATCAGAACCGATCCTTCAAAAATTAGCATTACAAAAAGAAGCTCTACAACCCGAGAAATCCTAACCACTACAATGAAAAATCTATCCAATCCCAAGAGCAGAAGAAGAAAAAGGAAGGTGGTGTTTGTTTCGGTTATGTGTGTGGTCGGACCAACCATTTGGCTCCCCGGTGCTTCTATAAGAAGACCGCACCTATTCAATCTAAGAAAAAAGGATCACACACAACCAGTACTCAAGTCAACATGGTGACTTACAGCGCTGGCTCCTCTAAGACTACTTTCAGGTCTGTTTCTTTCACTTCTGCAGTTAACATGATTTTACAAGCACTTGATTAGTGGATTGATACCGGAGCTGGTATTCACATTTGTTCGCATTGCTCCTGATTTTCTTCTTACCAGATCTTAAGTGGAGGAGCTGTAATCATGACAAACAGCTTGGAGGCGCATGTGCTAGGAGTGGGATGTATAGACTTAAAGCTTACTTCTGAAAAAATCCTGTCCCTGCATGGCGTCCAACATATTTCGGTCGTTAGAAGAAACCTAATTAGTAGTTCCTTGCTTGTCCAGCAAGGCTATCGTCTTGTTTTTGAGCATAATAAAGTTATAATTTCTCATGATGTAATGTTTATTGGAAAAGAATTCTTAATGAAGGATTGTTTAAGTTGAATATAATAGTTCCTTCAATTAATAAAATTTTTTTGATCATGAATATAGAACCTCCTTCTATTTGGCATGGTAGATTAGGTCATATAAATTATAATACAATTAAGCAACTAATAAATCTAAATTTAATACCAAAAAGTGATCTTAAGAACCATGAGAAATGTGAAACTTGTGTAGAAGCCAAACTCCCTAGGAAGCTTTTTAAATCTGTTAATAGGGATTCAGATCTATTAGAGTTGATGCACAGTGATGTTTGTGACTCTGGTAGAATTTCTAGAAGAAATAACAGATACTTTGTGACCTTTATAGATGATCTGTCCAAGTTCTGTTACATTTACCTAATTAAAACTAAGGATGAAGTACTTAGCAAATTTAAGATTTTTAAGATCGAAGCTGAGAACCAACAGGAAAAGAAAATTAAAATTCTTAAATCAGATCGGGGAGGTGAATATACATCTAATGATATAACTTAATTTTGTAAAGATCATGAAATCATTCATGAAGTGACTGCTCCCTATTCTTCCTAATCAAATGGAGTAACAGAAAGAAAGAATAGGACTTTAATGGATATGGTTAACTCCATGCTTATAAGCTCAGGAGTACCATAGAATTTGTGGGAGGGGAGCTCTAGTTTCAGCCTATTATATCCTTAATAGGATTTCCTCCAAAAATAATGATCTATAACCCATATGAAGTTTGGAAATATAGAAAATCTAATCTTAAGCTATTTGAAAGTGTGGGGGTGCTTGGCAAAAGTGAAAATACCTAATTTTAAGAGAAAGAAAATAGGGCCTAAAACAGTGGATGTCATATTCATAGATATGCAACCAATAGTAATGCCAATAGATTTCTGGTGATTAATTCAGAGAAAAGTGATATTAGTAACAACACTATCATAGAAGCCAGAGATGTAACATATTTTGAAGATACCTTTCTGCTTAGGACTAGAGTAGATAGTGGTATAGCTAGTAGCTCTAGTAGAATAAGGATAAGAAAAATAGAAGTAGAAGTAGAACCTAGGAGGAGTAAGAGATCCAGGACAGAGAAAATATTTGGAGATGACTTCTATATCTTTCTTATAGAGGACTCTCCAACTACTTTTGAGGATGTAATGAAATCCTTGGATTCACTTTTTTGGAGGAAAGCTGTAGACAATGAGATGTAGTCAATTATTCAAAATAATACTTGGGTATTGACTGATATTCCTTTTGGCTGTAAAACTATAGGGTGCAAATGGATCTTTAAGAAGAAACTTAGGCCTAATGGCTCTGTAGATAAATTTAAGGCTAGGCTAGTGATAGGTGCATGAAAATGTACCTTTTAACACTACCATTTTAGGCTAAATTGTTAAGACTTAAGCATGATTTGGGTATTCTTATGATATTTTTCTAATATGAGCTTTACTTCACAAAGTGTCCAAGTCTTAATTGATTTTGGTGATTTTATTATAGAAATAAAATTAAGAAGATTGAATATTTCATTGCAGTCTGAATGAAATGAAACTTGGTGGGGATGAAGTAGACATGTGAAGGTTTCATATGCGTCAAGAATCAGATCAATTGGAGCTCCAGAGAGAAAGTTATGAGGTTGCAAAGTTAGGTTTCCCTAAACCGCCAACCTAGGCCTTGACAGATCATACCTTTATGTAGTATTTTGATGATTTCGGGAGCTACAGAAATTCAATTGAGATGATTCAAATTTTGTTGGAAACTAGACTTCCAGGCTTTCTAATGACTATAAGAACGTGAAATTTGGAGATCAGATGCGATCTGGAGAGCCTCCCGAACTTCATGCTGATGTTGGTGCTCGAGGATAAAGTCAGGAAAACGCATGCAAACGTGTCTAAGTCATGTTTCCTAAAATTTTTAGCCCCAAAAACCATATATATACTTGGAGGAGCACGCCGTTCTAGGAGAAAAAAGGTTGTATTATAAAGAAATCATCAAGAGGAGCTAGAAATTCATGGAGAGCTAATTCTTTAGTGAAGCTAGGGATGAACTCGCTTGGATGATGGTAGTTTCATTCATATTTGATCTATGTAATAGATTCTCATGTTGATACAATTCTTGCTTATCATCTCTCATCAATAGATCTTTTCTTGTGTTGGGATAATCTTGAACTGATTCTTTTCATAGATTCAGCCATGTCTTTTTTTATAGAATTGTTGAGATGCTTGATTATATCTAGATTTGATTGTTTATCTAGTTAGTGTGATTTTTTGCTGAAATATTGCCATTGGGTATATTTTTGTCTTTGAATCTGAGTCTAATAGGATAACAATTCTTGGTTTTAAAAGAGAAGAATAATTTTTTAGAATTACCACTAAATATTTTGATTGTAATGCTATATCTTTCGATTAGAGAATCTGATGCTATGATCTCTAATTGAGTTATCCAATGTGATGACCCAAAGATTGATTTTGATGATCACAAAACCTTGAAAGTATAATTACTAATGTTTGTGTTGCAAGAAGAAAGATAATTTGTTTTGCAAGGAACATAGCAAATTGGAAAAATACAAGAAGGTCTCAAAAGCTCTCAAGAAAAGTTGAAAGAAAGCTACACTTCATTGGCCCAAAGTTCAAGTTCAAAGGATTCAAGTTGGAGGGACAATTCTAAAGAAAAACTCAAAAGAATTGTCCTCGAGTCGACTCCTGAAAGTTCAGAGTCGACTCTGAAACTCTGGAGTTTCAAGGAACAGTGCTCGAGTCGACTCCGGAACTCTGCGAGTCGACTCCGACTGAGAACAGACAAAAAGATAGAGAATTGATTTTCAGCGCTACAGTGCTCGAGTCGACTCCTATTTCAGCGCTACAGTGCTCGAGTCGACTCCCAGCTACAGTGCCGGCAGACTCTTATTCACGAGTCGACTCCTACTTCAGCCGAGTCGACTCGAACACGCTGGGAGGCATAACAGCTAGTTTTTTTCTCAACTCCAACGGCTCTATTTTTGTCTCTAATGGCTAGATCTTTGTTCCCACGCCATCCAAAGCTATAAAATCAAGGGGAGAGCTAGAGGAAAAGTTAAGAAAGTGGGAGAGAACACATAGGGAAGAGATTTCAAAGAGATTTCAAGAAAAACCTTCCAAAAGCACAAAAGGGCCATTCAAAGCAAAAGAGAGAGAAGAAGAGCATCCGAGTGAATCCTAAAGCTTCCTCTCCAACTGTGTGCTGCCTCAGTGATCCTCTACCTCGTGCGAAATCAGAAGAGGGTTAAGTAAAGAAGAAGCCAAGTTTCTTCATCTACAAAATTTGTTTGAGGGCTTCTTTTCTTTACTCTACTTATTTATATTTGCTATATCTGCTTGTTTAAGAAGCTTGTATTTGCTTTAAACTCTTGTTCTAATATCTTGTAACTTGATTCAATCAAGGGATTGAATCAAAGGGTTAAGGTTTGTTGGTGAGCCAAAGGAAAAACCAGGTGTAAGGTTATAGTTGGTGAACCGGAAAAAACCAACTGGGTTTGATTGTGAACCCAAAAAATAATCGGATGGTTCTAGTCAGTGTGCCTGTGAAAACCGACCGAGTTCGTTGTGATCTCGTAAAAACAACAAGTTAGGTTGTGAGCTTGTAAAACAACCGACTATAATCTGAGGGATTATAGTGAAATTTCCAAGAGATCTTGGGGAGTGGATGTAGGTGCTGAGGTGCACCGAACCACTATACATCTTGGTATTTGTGATGCCTTATCTCTTGTGTTTTATGCCTTACATTCATACTTGATTGTGTAATAACTCTAGCTTTGTTTCCTATTGATTTATAAGTGATTGTTTAGAACTTGCTTAGCTTCCACTCCATTCTTACCATTCACATAGATTATAATTGCTCTAACTTAATTTTCAACTGCTTTACTTGTAATTGCCTAGAGCTAAAGTAAATAACATCTTATCATTCCGCTGCATTCAATTCAAAGTAAATTAGGGAACATAATTTTTTAGAAAACCCAATTCACCCTCCCTCTTGGGTTGTCACCTTGGGCAACACAATGGATCAAATATGAATGGAATTACCTGATTCAAGTGAGAAATTTTCGATGCTTTGCTGCCATTAATTCTGGTCATATCTTTTTACTACTACAATCTAATTGTCAATTTGCTTTTAAACATTCACATCACATTTTACTGCTTTGATATTTCTTATTAGTTTTGTAGTTTCTTTTAGTATTTCTACCTTCTCCCTGTAGAATCGACACCCGAATATATACTGCGATAGCCGCGTTATTCTTTGGGCGTAATCAAATTTTGGCGCTGTTGCCGGGGAGAACGGTACAAGAAACACTTCAAGGAATAGGTTTGCTGTATTAATTCGTCAAAGCGGTAACCTCGTTTCTTCTTCTTTTTTTTTTTCCTCTTACTTTTTGTCTTCAGTTTATTTCATTCATAGTTTTGATTTGATTGTGCAAAAAAAAATAAAAAATAATATACATATATTTTGTGTTGCATGCGTAGGCATAGAGACGAGTTAGGTAGATTTGCAAAAAGACTGGAATTAGAACCTAACACTTTTTTTGTGAATTTGCCTGATACGCCATCTAATTCTAACACCATGAGCAATCATGAAGATCAACCCATTAGGACTCTCTAGGACTATCTCCATCTTACACGCACAGCCACACCGTCATGCATTATGTTTCCACCCATTGTTCCACAACAGGATTGTAAACCAGGAATGATACATTTACTTCCTACCTTTCATGGTTTAGAGAATGAAAATCCTTACATGCACATTAGAGAGTTTGAGGAGGTAATGGTGACTTTTCATAGTCAACTCGGTACAATAGATGCAGTTAGACTTAAGTTTTTTCCATTTTCTCTGAAAGATAGAGCGAAAAGTTGGTTGTATTCACTGAGACCGCGATCAATAGGATCTTGGGATGAGATGACACAGGTTTTCTTTAACAAATACTTTCCCCACCATAAGATCAGTGGTTTGAAGAGATAGATTTCAACCTTTGCACAAAAGGATGGTGAGACTTTGTATCAGGTGTGGGAGAGGTTTAAAGACTTGTTGAAATTGTGTCCTCATCACGGCTATGAGAGTTGGCGTTTAGTTAGTTACTTTTATGAGGGACTTACACCTAGAGAGCTCTAATTTGTAGAGATAATGTGTAACGGTGAGTTCTTGCAGAAAGATCCGGATGAGGTCATAGAATACCTGAATGACCTAGCTGAGAAAGCTCATACTTGGACAGGACCTAGTGCGACTGATAGTACTAGTAGGTCACAACCTACATCTACTCCTTCTAGTGGAGGAATTTACCATCTTAGAGAGGAGGATAATCTAAAGGCCTGGGTAGAGATTCTGACTGGGAAGTTAGAGGCCTTAAGAACGAAGGATGCAAAGGTTACACATACTATTTCTCGTGTTGAGTCTCATGGATCCTGTTTTGTGTGTGGTGGAGTGGATCACCTAGCTCAAGATTGTCCCACATTTGCTGAAATGAGGGGTGTGTATGAGGAACATTGTAATGCCCTAGGTATGTACAAGAAGCCTTTTACACCCTTTTCAGATACCTATAATCCTGGTTGGAGGAACCATCCTAACTTTAGTTGGAAATCTGACCCGCAACATCCTGCACAACCACAGTTGCCTAGAGCTTATTCTACACCTCCATACCATGCCCCATCTTCTAGAAATCCTTTAGAGGACACATTACATGCTTTTATTGAGGCTCAGAATAAGACAAACCAGAAGTTTGAATCAATGATTACTCAGGTGGTTGAGGAAAATAAAGAGATTAGAAGTCAAGTGTCTGAGTTGATTAGTGCTTTAACCGTAAATGAGCGAGGAAAATTTCCATCCCAAGCTCAACCGAATCCCCAAGGTCAGCATATGGCACAAACTTCTAACCCTGATAGATAAGATCTTAAGGAGGTTAATTCCATAACTACTCGAAGTAGTAAGGTTATAGAAGGGGTTCCCAAGCCTAAGGACACACAAGAGAAATTGAGTACTGATGTAGTTGATGTTCCAAGAGAGGAAGAGATAGTGAAGAGTTCAGTTAGAGTGCCCTTTCCTCAAGCTCTCAAGTCTACCTCAAGAGTTATGGACCATAGTGGCGAGATCCTAGAGAACCTAAGGTAAGTGAAAATTAATCTTCCTTTGTTACATGTAATAAAACAGGTTCCAACTTATGCAAAGGTCCTTAAAGATTTGTGCATTGTAAAAAGAAAACACCATGTTAAGAAAACAGCTTTTCTGACAGAACAAGTAAGTGCTTTGATTGAGCAGAGAATCCCACCAAAGTATAAGGACCCAGGATATCCCACAATTTCTTGTATTATTGGGAATCATGAGTTTGCACAGGCCTTACTTGATTTGGGAGCTAGTGTTAATCTCATGCCTTATTCTATTTACTTGCAATTGAGATTAGGAGAGATCAAACCCACCTCTGTGGTCTTACAGTTAGCTGATCGATCAGTAAAGATACCAAGGGGGATAGTTGAGGATGTATTGATTCAAGTTGATAAATTTTACTATCCTATTGATTTTTTGATTCTAGACACACACTCTATTGTTATTTCTGAATCAAAAATTCCCATTATTTTAGGTAGACATTTTCTTGCTACTGCTAATGCTCTTATTAATTGCAAGAATGGGTTGATGAAGTTGTCCTTTGGGTATATGACCCTTGAGGTCAATATTTTCCACATAAGCAAACAGCCACAGGAGGACGATGAGTGTCACCAAACTTACCTGATAAACACACTTATGCCAGAGGAGCCACAAATTCATGGAGAGCTAATTCTTTAGTAAAGCTAGGGATGAACTCGCTTGGATGATGGTAGTTTCATTTATATTTGATCTATGTAATAGATTCTCATGTTGATACAATTCTTATTGATCATCTCTCATCAATAGATATTTTTTTTTGTGTTGGGATAATCTTGAACTGATTCTTTTCATAGATTCAGTCATATCTTTTTCTATAGAATTGTTCAGGTGCTTGATTATATCTAAATTTGATTGTTTATCTAGTTAGTGTGATTTTTTGCTGAAATATTGCCATTGGGTATATTTTTGTCTTTGAATCTGAGTCTAATAGGATAACAATCCTTGGTTTTAAAAGAAAAGAATGATTTTCTAGAATTACCACTAAATATTTTGATTGTAATGCTATATCTTCCGATTAGAGAATCTGGTGCTATGATCTTTAATTGAGTTATCCAATAGATCAAATATGAATGGAATTACCTGATTCAAGTGAGAAATTCCCGATGCTTTGCTGCCATTGATTCTGGTCATATCTTTTTACTACTACAATCTAATTGTCAATTTACTTTTAAACATTCACATCACATTTTACTGCTTTGATATTTCTCCTTAGTTTTGTAGTTTCTTTTAGTGTTTCTACCTTCTTCTTGTGGAATTGACACCCCAATATATACTGCGATAGTCGCATTATTCTTTGGGCGTAATCAAATTTTGGTGCCGTTGTCGGGAAAACATTTTCTTATTAATTTTGGGTTTGAGAGCACATTTGACTCTAATGATGTTACTAATATTTGTGCTATTTTTTATTCATCTCGGGATTATGGGACGAGGACATGGCAACCAAGATTTGAGGAGCTGCCCTTGATGCGAGAACAACCGAAGCCATCTACCATTGAAGCCCCAAAAGTCGAGTTAAAGCCACTGCCTAAGGGTTTGAAACATGCATTTCTTGGTCCAAGTGATACCTTTCATGTAATAATTTCTTCTGACTTAAGTGCATCACAAGGTGAAAAATTACTCACAACTTTGAATGAGCATAAATCTGCACTCGAATGGACTATGGCCGACATTAAAGGCATTAGCCCTTTAATTTGTTCTCATAGGATTCACTTGGAGGAGGGAGCTAACCCTCGTAGAGACCCCCAACGTAGGCTAAACCCTACTATGAAAGAAGTTGTGAAAAATGAAGTCTTAAAACTGTTAGATGCAGGTATTATTTATCCGATTGCCGATATCAAGTGGGTTAGTCCTACGCAGGTAGTTCCTAAAAAGTCAGGTGTTACAGTTGTGAAGAATGATGTAGGAGAATTTGTCCCGACCAAAGCAGTAACTGGTTGGCGCATGTGCATTGATTATAGGAAGTTAAATGCTGCAACTCGCAAAGATCATTTTTCCTTCCATTCATCGACCAAATCTTAGAGCGTGTAGCTGGTCATCCCTTTTATTGTTTTTTAGATGGTTATTCTGGTTATTATCAAATTGAAATTGCTTTAGAGGACCAGGATAAGACCACTTTTACATGTCCTTTTGGAACTTATGCATTTCGTCGTATGCCATTTGGTTTGTGTAATGCTCCAGCTACCTTTCAAAGGTGCATGATGAGTATTTTTAGTGATATGGTTGAGAATTGCATGGAGGTGTTTATGGATGACTTGACTGTTTTTGGTGACTCCTTTGATGTATGTTTGTTTAATTTAAAAAGGGTTCTAGCTCGTTGCAAAGAAAAAGGTCTTGTATTGAATTGGGAGAAATGCCATTTTATGGTGCCTTCGGGTATTGTTTTGGGCCATATTGTTTTCTTTAGGGGAATAGAGGTTGATCAATCCAAAATTGAGTTGATCTCTAAGTTGCCCACACCTAAGACTGTGAAGGATGTTAGATCATTCCTTGGTCATGCTGGTTTCTATAGGAGGTTTGTCCAGAATTTTTCTGCCATATCTAGACCATTGTGTAACCTTCTAGTTAAGGATACCCCATTTGAGTGGACACAAGAGTGCCAAGGGGCATTCCAAATGCTCATTGGGAAGCTCACTTCGGCTCCCATAATGTAGTCACCAGATTGGAGTTTACCTTTTGAAATTATGTGTGATGCAAGTGACTACGCAGTAGGGGCTGTCTTAGGTCAACGGAGAGAGGAAAAGCCCTTTGTCATTTATTATGCTAGTAGGACTTTAAATAGTGCTCAAATGAATTATTCTGCTACTGAAAAAGAACTACTAGCTGTAGTATTTGCATTAGATAAATTCCGTGCTTATTTGATTGGCTCGCCTATTATAATTTTTATAGATCATGCAGCCCTTAAGTATCTTCTCGCAAAGAAGGATGCTAAGGCGCGATTAATTAGGTGGATCTTGCTTTTGCAAGAATTTAATCTAACCATCAAGGACAAGAAGGGTATAGAGAATGGGGTGGCTGATCACCTCTTAAGGCTAATGTTTGAGGGTACTATAGATACACCACCGATCCGTGATGATTTTTCAGATGAATATTTATTTTCTATCACCTCCATGCTGTGGTTTGCACATATTGTCAATTATTTGGTAACAGGTGAGATGCCATCAAACTGGAATGCACAGGATAAACAAAAGTTCTTAACAGAGGTACATTTTTTTTATTGGGATGATCCACATCTTTTTAAGTACTATCCTGACCAAATTATGAGGAGATGTGTCCCAGATGATGAGATAGCAAGTGTATTAGAATTCTGTCATTCCCAAGCTTGTGGAGGCCATTTCTCTATAAAGAAAACTGCTGCAAAAATTTTGCAGTGTGGATTTTATTGGCCATCATTGTTTCGAGACACAAATGTTTACTATCATTCTTGTGAGAGATGTCAAAAATTAAGAGCTTTGTCCTGTCGTAATATGATGCCTTTGAATCCAATTTTAGTGATAGAAATTTTTGATTGCTGGGGTATAGATTTTATGGGACCCTTTCCTCCTTCTTTTGGTTATCCATATATTATTGTTGCAGTAGATTATGTGTCCAAATGGGTAGAGGCTGCAACTTGTAGGAACAATGACAATAAGATGGTAATTAAATTTCTAAAGAAAAATGTGTTGTCTCGTTTTGGTACACCATATGTTATCATTAGTGATGGGGGTACACATTTTTGTAACCGTTTCTTTGAAGCATTGATGAGGAAGATGGAGTGGTGCATAAGATTTCTACAGCTTACCATCCTCAAACAAGTGGGCAGGTAGAGCTTGCTAATAGAGAGATTAAGCGTATTTTAGAGAAAACGGTTAACCCCGACCGAAAGGATTGGTCATTGTGATTAACTGATGCGCTTTGGGTATACCATACAGCTTTCAAGACCCCCTTAGGCATGTCACCTTATAGGCTTGTTTTTGGTAAACCTTGCCACCTACCGGTAGAGCTAGAACATAGAGCCTATTGGGCTATTAAGAACTTTAACTTTAATTTACTTGAAGCCGGTAAGCTTAGGAAGTTCCAGATGACCGAGTTAGAAGAGTTGCGAAATGAAGTTTATGAAAATTCTAGAATTTACAAGGCTAAGATGAAGGCATTTCATGATAGAAATATCCTTAGAAAAATGTTTGCACCTAATCAACGAGTATACTTATATGATTCTAGGCTTCATAAACACCCTGGTAAATTACAATCTAGGTGGACTGGTCCTTTTGTGGTAAAGCATGCATTTGAGAATGGAGCGGTAGAGATAGAAGATCCTAGAGATGGTCAGGTGTTTAAGGTAAATGGCCAGAGACTCAAGCCGATCCTTGAGAAAGAGGTAGAGGAAGATATTCTTCTCATGGACCCCATCTACGAACAGTGATGCTATGCCCATGTAGGTACGTTTCTCTTTTTCCTTGTTTCTTTTTGTTTTTCTTTATTTTGTCTTTGTTTCAGTTTTTGTTTTTGCTTGTCTTGTTTTATTTCGTTTGGTTTCCTTAGTTTAATTTTCAGGTTTGCCAGCTTCCTGTTTTTACCATGGATTTGTGTTCCGCTAATCAGGTGACCTCTATCCTATTTTGTTTCCTATGCTTTTATTTCCATATATTGAGGACAATGTCATGTTTTAGTTGGGGGAGGGCAGCCCATGTGTATGTGTTTTTGCATGAATTTGCTTTAAAAAAAAACAAATGATTACAGAGTATTTTTGCTGGAGTCAATTTTCTATCTTAGTCACACTATTAAGACACCTTTAGAATTCTTTTTTTTATGCACGCATCTAAGCCTTGTGGTTTGATGGATGTTCAATGCATACAATTAGAGAACTCTCAAACTTAAGTATTTACGCATTGGTGAGCATTAGAGAGAGAGAGTTCATCATGTTCAGAGACTTGTGGCATGCGTTCATTGATTTTTTTGAATTGGTTGCTCTATTGGAAATTTTTACTACACAATTTGTGGTATATTGGTTGATTATACTTAGGAGATGATGAAGGTCAATTTAGGATGAATGTTTGAGCCTTTCAAGCTAACCCATGTTTTATCCATTAGAAGCATTTTTATCAGAGCCGAGGACGACTCTTATCCGATGGTGGAAAGGGTGTGAGGCCCAATAGTCCCATATCGAAAAGACTCGTTTCAGAGCCTGGGCATGTGAGACGGGTGTCTCCTAATCCTGCAGACGCGTTTTGGAAGAAAAATAAAATCAGGAAGGGGTGAAGGACGCTTGCGTGAAGCTCCAGAACCGGACAATATCTGGCAGGGGAGCCCCGTGTTCCCCCTCATGTGGCCCCCACGTGGGCACTAGGTGCCTCATGTGGCCCCCACGTGGGCACTAGGTGCCTCAAGTGCCTCACGCAGGCGAGGGCGTGACATTTGGTATCAGAAAAAAAAAAGAAAAGAAAAGAAAAAAAAGACCCTTAACGGGTCCGACCTAACGGGTCGGATCCAAGTTCGGGTCCGAACCTGTTAGGCCCAAATAAAAGAAAAGAAAAAATGGATTAGCCAAATTTGACTAAAACTGAGCCCAATCAGATTGGACTAAGTCCGGACGAGCCCAAACTATAAATTGGATTAAATCCGAGCGAAATTAAGCCCAATTGAGTTGGGTCCGAACCCAATTAAGCTGAGTTAGTCTCAGCAGACCCAAATTGAATATGAATCAAGCCCAATTCAAAACCAGTTTAACTAAATTGAGACCAAATTGACTTTGGGCTGACCCTGACTCAAGCCTAAATGAGCCACATTGACCCTGGACCAAAATTAAACCTAATTGGACTTGAAATTGAGCCCAATAACCTAATCAGAAGATCAAACTGATCCGATAGGGCTAGACCCAATCAGGAACCGAGCCCAATTCTTTAAATAAAGACCCAATTGACCTACGTGAACCCAATTGAGTTCTAAATCGAGGTCAAGGGCTCTAAATTAAGTAAATTGGATTTAAGATCCAAGCAAGTAAATTCATGATTAGAAAATTATGAAATAAATAGGGATTAATGTGACCCCTATGTGATTTATTTAGGTAATCAAGGAATTGTCACCCAGACGTAAAAAATTGGAAAGCAAATTGCGGTAAGTAACCCTGGCACCATCTTATTGATTTTCAATTTACTGTTTAATTGTAAGTATGAAATTATGAAATTGTATTTGATATGATATATTTTCTCAAAATTAGGATCAAGTATATGATTGCATATGATTCATGAATTTGATTAAAGGGCATCCTTCATGAATATTTAATATTGTATGAGTTATGAAATTATGATTATGTTAGACTGCATGAAAAATGATATTTGAGGCATGTTTATGCATTTTAAATTATATGATGCCATTTATCATTTTCCAACCTATTTATGATGATTATGATTTATGAAAGAAAAAGAATAATAATTTAGAAACTCTCAGATTGCTATGTACGGCCCTCGCCATCGGGTTATAATAGCTCGGCAGACGACCCTTGCTAGCGGGTTATAATAGCTCAGCATACGACCCTCGCTAGTGGGTTATAGTAGCTTGGTGTAGACCCTGCCAACGAAAAATAATTGTTGGCAAAGATTATGGCCCTCGCCAGCGAGTTATAGTAGCTCGACATACGGCCCTCGCCAGCGGGTTATAATTGCTTGGCTTAGACCCTGCCAACGGGGAATAATAGTTAGTAAAGATTATGGCCCTGTCATGGGTAATAATAGTGACCATAGCTGCACTATTATCTAAGAGTATGAATTTCAAAGCATGAATTATGACAAGTACGGATTTTAAGCATGAATTATGATAAGTACGGATTTCAAAGCATGAATTATGATAAGTACGGATTTCAAAGCATGAATAATGGCAAGAATTTTATATGATGCATATTTATATTTATGAACTTTCATTGATAGAACCTGCATTGCTTTATGACCTGATTTGTGTATATCATCTATAAAATGCTTTATTTTACCATAACTGTTAGCTTCTTAAATACTGCATTAGCATAATTATGCTTGATCCAATAAGATAGTACTTGGTTACTTACTGAGCTGTGTAGCTCATATCTTTTTATCTTCTTTTTCTATAGAGAAATAAGACTACTAGGAGCAGGGAGCTTGGTGTTATTCAGGGTTGGGGTAACTGAAAATGTTATATAATAATCAAATTTTAGAAGCTCTGTACTGCTCCAACTTCATGAATAATGTTATGACATTAGTAAATGAAACTATTTATTTTTATTATGAAATTTTAAGTGGCTTCGTGTTATTGTGTGCATAAGATTGCAATAGCACGGCCGTGTCATGATCCGGATTTGGGGTGTGACAATTTTGAGCCAGAAAAAAAAAGAACTCTTTCCTTTGTAAACCCATATATCCTTACCCCCCTCCACATTGGAGTTGAACCTAAATTATTATATCTTTCCTACTTTTTACTTTCAAGTACATGCTAAGGATGATAAATATGTTGGGAAAATACTGTCCCAGAAAATTTTAAATCTATAATACTCTACTTCAACAAATAATAGGCAGAAATAGGCTTATAGAAAATAAATAGAGAAAGTGGAAAAATGGAACCCGAGATGCTGAGGCGTGGTATGTTGGTCACTTTCCTTGAAGTAGATTTCGCCGCCTTACAGTGCACTAGGCTTGGATGGCGTTCTACTCCTGAGATACAACAGCCTCTCGCACTGTTCCTTCTGCCTCAATGATTTGCACGGATCAAAGAAGCTTTCGAACCCAGAATCAGTATGCAGCAAGCCCGTTGATTGAAAGAAAAACAGCAAACAGGAAGAATAGAAGTTCTCCGTTTTCAATTTTCTATATTTCTCCTGTCTAATCTGAAGAGGTCTATTTATAGACTTCTTCGGGACAGACGCGACCCAAAACCGATCCAACGGTCAAAACCGGTAAGAAAGTTTAAAAAAAAAAAAAAACACTGGGAGTATGGCCAGCGGATGCGAGGTCGGTTGCGAAGAGGTGCTATCGAGGAAGCGACGTGGCTCCTCGTGCTAAGGGTGCGAAGCACGACTCATGCGCCTCTTGGCTCATCGCGCCTGTTGTCCGACCTCGGCTCCTCTGGGCTCATCACACCTGTGGTCCGACCTCGGCCTCGGCTCTTCGCGCTTCAGTTGAGGTGGGTCGGACGAGCACAGGCACACAGAACCTCGGACGAGCAGGGGCAGGGCCCAGCGAGCACAAGCACATGCGCAAAGAACCTTCGCTCGGACAAGCACAGGCACAGCTCGGCTGCAGAGAACCTCGGCTCGGACAAGCACATGCCCAGCTCGGCTGCAGAGAACCTCGGCTCGGACAAGCACAGGCCCAACGAGCACAAGAGAACCGAGCTCGGCTCGGACAAGGAGGGAACATCCCAACGAGCACAAGAAAACCAAGCTTTACGTAATAGAAATAAAAAGGAGGGAATGGGAATCGAACCTGTTATCTCATCCCCACCCAAACAACACACCAACCACCAAGCCAAACTCCCTTATTAACATATATATATAATATATATATTTTAAGTATGAAAACTTTTAATCATTATTTAATAAAAATCTAACATTCCCCCACCTGATTAAAATGTTTTCAAAAATAAAAAATAGTCAAATCGGGCTTGTTTATGTCACGACTTCAATAAAGGTAGCTTGCGGCTTTGAACCTTTACCTAGTGAAAGTATATTTTCATCTGAAAGGTATAGTGGTAGCTAAAAAGCTTTGAACCAAATCCTTTGGTTCAGATTTCTATATACTTCACCCATGACAAATGCAAATACTGGGTTCATTATAGGTGGTGCTTTTTCTGGCCTTATGCACCAATATCTCAGTTTCATGAGTGCTCTAGGGGTTAAACCCTTATCCCCATAGACTGCGGCCACACAGTCACACTCACATAGGTGAGTCCTCCAAGGGTGCTCGCAGCACAGCACCTTGCCATAAACTCGGACTCATTCAGAGTTTTAAACTCTTCCGTATACCTCTGCTGTATTTAGCACTCACATCACAAGGAGAGACCAAATGACATAAAGTCATTTTATAATAGTGCTAACTAATCATTAAACAACTTGTTTTTTCCGTTGAACCTTTCGTCTTGGGATCTCCAGTCAGAAAAGGTTGGGTTGCCATTGTCAATGATTCCTTATGGGTTTCAGTCCCATCCCCTTTGATGTTTCTATGACTTTGCTTCTAGCCAGTCCTTTAGTTAAAGGATCTGCTAGGTTATCTTTAGATCCAACAAATTCCAAAGTTATGATACCATTTTTAATTAGGTATCTAATAGTCTTATGTCTCACACTAATGTGTCTTCTGTTTCTCTTGTTATACTCAGTATTTCTACAAGTATTAATTGCAGCTTCATTATCACATAACAAAGAGATAGCAGGTATAGGCTTTTCCATAATAGGTATTTCAGACATAAGATTCTTAAACCATTCTGCTTCTTGACTTGCAGAATCTAAGGCTACAATCTCAGCCTCCATAGTGGATCTTGTGATCACAGTTTGTTTGGATGATCTCCAAGCAACAGCTGCACCACCCAACATGAATATGTATCCACTAGTTCCTTTTCGATTCACTGAATCAGTGATCCAACTAGCATCACTGTATCCTTCAAGTACAGCGGGAAATCTTGAGTAATGTAAACCATAATACATGGTACCTCTCAAGTATCTAAGTACTCTATCCAGTGCTTCCCAGTGACTAAGACTAGGGCAACTATTAAACCTACTGAGCTTTCCTATAGCATAAGAAATGTCAGGTCTACTTGTATTTGCAACATACATCAGTGTCCCAATAATTTGAGCATATTTCTCTTGGGCCACTGGATCACCTTTATTGCACTTCAAGTTCAAACCATGCTCATAAGGTGTACTCACTGGTTTACAGTTGTACTTATCAAATTTCTTCAATATTTTCTCAATATATTGTGATTGATCAAAGATTATACCATCAGGTATTCTGGTAATCCTGTTACCAAGAATTATCTCTGCCTGACCTAAATCTTTCATATCAAAATTATTAGACAAGAAAGTTTTGATATCAGTCACCATATTCATATCAGTACCAAAAATTAAAATATCATCAACATATAAACACAAGATAATACATGAATCATTTTCTAACTTTGAATATAAGCACTTATCTGATTCATTTGCTTTAAAGCCATAAGAAACAATTATTTTATCAAATTTCCTATGCCATTGCTTAGGAGCTTGTTTTAAACCATAGAGGGATTTGACTAACCTACAAACTTTTCTTTCCTGTCCTTGAGCCACATATCCCTCTGGCTGATCCATATAGATCTCTTCCTCTAAATCACCATGAAGGAAGGCAGTCTTGACATCCATTTGATAAATTATCAAATTATGGATTGAAGCCAGTGCAATTAAAGTACGAATTGTGGTTATCCTAGTTATAGGAGAATATGTATCAAAGTAGTCAATACCCTCTTTCTGAGAAAAGCCCTTAGCAACTAATCTTGCTTTATATTTTTCAATAGAACCATCAGGTCTTAATTTCTTCTTAAATATCCATTTACAACCTATAGCCTTACTACCAGGTGGTAAGTCAGTTAAAAACCATGTTTTATTAGTCATAAGTGAATTCATTTCACTATTAATAGCTTCCTTCCAAAATATAGAATCTAATGAGTTCATAGCATCTTTATAAGTTTTAGGATCATCTTCAACCATAAAAGTATAGAAATCAGATCCAAAATCTTTCTTTTTCCTAATTCTTTTCCCTTTACCAAGTTCATTAATATCATTAAGTTCATTTTTATTTTCATTATTAGGAATAATTAGAGAATTAGATGGCGAACTACAAGATGCATCATTAGATCTATTTATTACATGCTTTTCTATTTTATCCTTAAATGGAAAAATGTCTTCAAAGAAAGAAGCATCTTTAGATTCAATTATAGTATTCTTTTCTATGCCATTAATATCAGAACTAATGACTAAGAACCTATAAGTAACACTATTAAGAGAATAACCAAGAAACACAGCATCAAAAGTATTAGGTCCTAATTTTCTTTTCTTGATTAAAGGAATATTAACCTTAGCCAAACAACCCCAAACTTTTACAAAGTTTAGGTTAGGTTTTCTTCCTTTCCAAAGTTCATAAGGAGATTCGTTAGAACCTTTAAATAGAACCCTATTAAGCAGGAAACATGCAGTAAGCATTGCTTCCCCCCACCAAACCTCAGGTAAACTTGAGTTGGCAAGCAAAGATCTTACCATATCTTGCAGAGTCCTATTTTTCCTTTCAGCCACTCCATTAGACTGAGGTGAATAGGGAGGTGTAACTTCATGTAGAATTCCATTAACTCTACAGAATTCATTCAAGTCATTAGAGGTGTATTCTCCTCCTCTGTCTGACCTGAGAATCTTTATTCTCTTGTCAAGTTGATTTTCTACTAAAGATTTATAAGTCTTAAACATCTCAAATGCTTCATCTTTAGATTTCATTAAATAAACTTAACAATACTTAGAATAATCATCTATGAAGGTAATGAAATACCTTCTACCCCCTTTAGTCAAAGTTCCATTTAGATCACATACATCTGAATGTATTAATTCTAATAAAGTTGAATTTCTATTTACTATTTTAAATGGTTTTCTAGGTTGTTTAGATTGAACACAAATTTGGCACCTTTCCTTTTCATTTAATGAAACATTAGATAATAAACCAGAGCTAATCATTCTTTTAATAGTATTATTATTCACATGTCCTAATCTAGCATGCCAAAGAGATGAAGAACATATTGAAAGCACAATTTTATTATTGTTATCAGAAGGAAAATCCAAAGATACATTATTTATTACATACAAGCCATCACACTCATAACCTTTGCCTACAAATGTTCCATTCTTTGTTATAATCACTTTCTTAGATTGAAATAACAAAGAATAACCACTCCTATTTAGAAGAGATCTACTGATCAGATTCCTCCTTCCATCGGGCACATGGTACACATTAAATAGTGTAAGCACATTCCCAGACGTAAGCCTTAGAAGTACTTTTCCAGTTCCAAGCACTCGTGCCGAGGTGGAGTTCCCCATAGTTACTGTTAGGCCACTCCGGACCTGATAAGTAGTAAAAAGGGTATGATCAGTACACATATGAACATTCGCACCTGTATCCACTAACCAATCGTTAGAGCAAATTGCCAAATTTAATTCTGGACTTAAAGTTACATACCGATCATCAGTACTAGTAGGACCAATACTGGATAGCACCATGTTGGTTTGTGGATTTGCAGGTTGAGAAGGCGCATGTTCATAGTTCTGATACTTCTTCTTCTTCATCCGGCATACTCGAGCCATATGACCGAGTTTCCCACAATTGTAGCAAATCGGCTTCCGATCATTCTTATTGATATGGTGTTTTGGCTTCATAGGTTTTCTTTTGTTTCTAGGTCCACCCTTTTCAAATTTGGAGTTCTTGAACTTATGGGTCTTATTTTGGCTTTCTACAAAGTTCACCTTGGTTAGAAGCTCAGGATTCATGAGTTGCTCATTATCTTTCTCAAGGTGTTGTTCTTGGATCCTAATGGCAGACAATAGAGTTTTCATTGTCATATTCTCGGTTTTATGTTTCAGGGATAACCCAAAGTCTTTCCAAGAAGGTGGGAGCTTGTCAATGGTACAAGCAACTTGAAGGCTCTCAGTTATTCCCATTCCCCTTAAGCCTAACTCATGATAAATCACTGTTAACTCATGGGCTTGGTCAACTACGGGCTTGGTGTCAACCATCTTATAAGACAGGAATTGACTAGCAGCATACTTGTCCATTCCGGCATCTTGGATACCATATTTCTTATTAAGATCATCCCAAATCTCCTTGGAGGTTTTAAAAGTGCAGTAGACATCAAAAAGGGGATCAGTAAGATAGGACAGAATCCTTCCCCTACACAGGTAGTCTTTCTTCTTAAATTCCTCCAAATTACAAGTTCTAGCTGGTTCATTCTCTTCCTCATTTGGAGGAGAGTCAAAGATTATGGAAAATAACCCAAGTGTGGTTAAGAAGATTTCCATCTTCTGTCTCCAAGGCTTAAAGTTATTTTCATTAAATTTTTCAGGAGGAACCGGGTCACTTGCATTGGCCATTGGGGTAACTCTAAGTACTAGCCTATTATATGTAGGAGGATCTACTTCAAGAATGTTGGGAAAATACTGTCCCAGAAAATTTTAAATCTATAATACTCTACTTCAACAAATAATAGGCAGAAATAGGCTTATAGAAAATAAATAGAGAAAGTGGAAAAATGGAACCCGAGATGCTGAGGCGTGGTATGTTGGTCACTTTCCTTGAAGTAGATTTCGCCGCCTTACAGTGCACTAGGCTTGGATGGCGTTCTACTCCTGAGATACAACAGCCTCTCGCACTGTTCCTTCTGCCTCAATGATTTGCACGGATCAAAGAAGCTTTCGAACCCAGAATCAGTATGCAGCAAGCCCGTTGATTGAAAGAAAAACAGCAAACAGGAAGAATAGAAGTTCTCCGTTTTCAATTTTCTATATTTCTCCTGTCTAATCCGAAGAGGTCTATTTATAGACTTCTTCGGGACAGACGCGACCCAAAACCGATCCAACGGTCAAAACCGGTAAGAAAGTTTAAAAAAAAAAATACTGGGAGTATGGCCAGCGGATGCGAGGTCGGTTGCGAAGAGGTGCTATCGAGGAAGCGACGTGGCTCCTCGTGCTAAGGGTGCGAAGCACGACTCATGCGCCTCTTGGCTCATCGCACCTGTTGTCCGACCTCGGCTCCTCTGGGCTCATCACACCTGTGGTCCGACCTCGGCCTCGGCTCTTCGCGCTTCAGTTGAGGTGGGTCGGACGAGCACAGGCACACAGAACCTCGGACGAGCAGGGGCAGGGCCCAGCGAGCACAAGCACATGCGCAAAGAACCTTCGCTCGGACAAGCACAGGCACAGCTCGGCTGCAGAGAACCTCGGCTCGGACAAGCACATGCCCAGCTCGGCTGCAGAGAACCTCGGCTCAGACAAGCACAGGCCCAACGAGCACAAGAGAACCGAGCTCGGCTCGGACAAGGAGGGAACATCCCAACGAGCACAAGAAAACCAAGCTTTACGTAATAGAAATAAAAAGGAGGGAATGGGAATCGAACCTGTTATCTCATCCCCACCCAAACAACACACCAACCACCAAGCCAAACTCCCTTATTAACATATATATATAATATATATATTTTAAGTATGAAAACTTTTAATCATTATTTAATAAAAATCTAACAAAATATTGGTCCACAAATAATGAAGACAAGAAAGGGGATGTAATGTGGTGGTTTCTCATTGGTGCTGGCAGGTTTGCTGAAATGGACTCCATGATTGCAACCAACGGTTGTGTTTAAAAAAAAAAAGAAAAAAAAGAAAAAGAAAAAGGAAGAAGAAAAAGAAAAGAAAAAAACAAAGAAACAAATCAACTCCACCAGCAGCTTCAACTTTCTATTACCACAGGCCTTGAAAATGTCTCAGGCTCTAATCTCCACTCTGAAAATGATTCTATTGGTTCCTAAACCGCTTGTCACAGGTTCAAAATGCTAGTATGAAGTTGTTGATGAAATAACCAAGTATCATGGTTGTATAACCCACATGTTTAGCCTAATACAACCAAATGGTATGACTAGCGTGAAAAAAAAAGAAAAGAAGAGAAAAAAAAAAGAAAGGTACAAGCGGTTCGTGGAAGTTGTGTTTGATGTTATATCTTGTGAAGACCTCTAGCATGTACTGGAAAGTTCTTTTGAATTCTCTTATCCATCCTTTTATTATTTTTATTTTACTTAACTTTAGCCTCATTACAACCTTTTATTATTGACCTTTTTGATCCTAAATGGGTTTGTGGTAAGAATGATTGAGTTCCCATTGGTTGGTGATCCTATCATAAGATCAATGCTTGTTTGTTGCTTGTTCATGAACACTTGCCTTCTCATATATTTGTATGAACACCCTTTCTCAACTCCATAGAGAGACCCTTTACACTAGTCTACTATCGAATATTATACCTGTGAGATATGGAGTCGAAGCTTTTGTTTGAAATGTTCTCGACATTGTATGTGTCAGGGTTGGTGGTAAGATAGTTACAACTTAGAGTACACACACACACGAATTCTAGGAGTTGCTCTTGATGGACTGATTTTGATAGTATTGTTGATCTCTTGCAAGTACTTTGTTTGTTATACTTGAATATTATTGCTTAGCTCATGCAAAAGCTGTTTACACTGGGTTGGATATAGTCCGTTCTTTTTCTTCGCTTAAATTGTTAGGGACTAGCAATAAGCTGGTTGGGAGGTGTGATAGGTGCATGAAAATGTACCTTTTAACACTACTACTTTAGGCTAAATTGTTAAGACTTAAGCATGATTTGGGTATTTTTATGATATTTTTTTAATCTAAGCTTTACTTCACAAAGTGTCCAAGTCTTAATTGATTTTGGTGATTTTATTGTAGGAATGGAGTTAAGGAGATTGAATATCCCATTGCAGTCCGAATAAAATGAAACTTGGTGGGGATGAAGTAGACATGTGGAGGTTTCATATGCATCAAGAATCAGGTCAATTGGATCTTCAGAGAGAAAGTTATGAGGTTGCAAAGTTAGGTTTCCTTAAACCGCCAGCCTGGGCCCTGATTGATCAGACCTTTGTGTAGTATTTCGATGATTTCGGGAGCTACATAAGTCCAATTGAGATGATTCAAATTTTGTTGGAAACTAGACTTCTAAGGATTTCTAATGACTATAAGAACGTAAAATTTGGAGATTAGATGCGATCTAAAGAGCCTCCCAAACTTCATGCTGACGTTGGTGCTAGAGGGTAAAGTCATGTCTAAGTCATGTTTCCTAGGGTTTTTAGCCCCAAAAACCATATATATACTTGGAGGAGCATGTTGTTCTGGGAGAGAAAAGGCTGCATTATAAAGAAATCATCAAGAGGAGCCAGAAATTCATGGAGAGCTAATTCTTTGGTGAAGCTAGGGAAGAACTCGCTTGGATGATGGTAGTTTCATTCATATTTGATCTTTGTAATAGATTCTCGTGTTGATACAATTCTTATTTATCATCTCTCATCAATAGATCTTTTCTTGTATTGGGATAATCTTGAACTGATTCTTTTCATAGATCCAATCATATCTTTTTCTATAGAATTGTTGAGGTGCTTGATTATATCTAGATTTGATTGTTTATCTAGTTAGTGTGATTTTTTGCTGAAATATTGTCATTGGATATATTTTTGTCTTTAAATTTGAGTCTAATAGGATAACAATTCTTGGTTTTAAAAGAGAAGAATGATTTTCTAGAATTACCACTAAATATTTTGATTGTAATGCTATATCTTTCGATTAGAAAATCTGGTGCTATGATTTCTAATTGAGTTATCTAATGGATCAAATAAGAGTGGAATTACCTGATTCAAGTGAAAAATTTCCGATGCTTTGCTGCCATTAATTCTGGTCATATCTTTTTACTACTACAATCTAATTGTCAATTTACTTTTAAATATTCATATCATATTTTACTGCTTTAATATTTCTCCTTAGTTTTGTAGTTTCTTTTAGTGTTTCTACCTTCTCCCTATGGAATCGACACCCCAATATATACTGCGATAGCCGTGTTATTCTTTGGGCATAATCAGTTAGTTGCCAAGAGTTTTACTCAGAGACCTAGGATAGATTTCTTTGATATCTATGCACATGTAGCTAGGATTACGACTATTACAGTCCTTATAGCATTAGCCTTCATCCATAGATTAGTAATTCATCAGATGGATATCAAAACAACTTTTCTAAATGGAGACTTAAATGAAAAAATCTATATGGACCAGCTAGAGAAATTTATAATCCCAGGCCAAGAAAATAAAGATTGTAGACTAGTCAGATCTTTTTATGGTCTTAAACAAGCACCCAAACAATGACACTTGAAATTTGATAAAACCATACTAACATTTAGATTTGAAATCAATATACAGACGAATGTGTATACCATAAAAGAGTTGGAAATAAATTTGTAATCTTGTGCCTTTATATACATGACATACTGATCTTTGGAACAGATCTTTAGATAGTTGATGAAGCAAAGCAATTCTTAAGTCATAAGTTTGATATGAAAGACTTGGGATAAGCTGACTTAATTTTAAATACCAATATAATTAGAAGTGCAAATAGAATTGAGTTATCCCAAACTCACTATGTAGACAAGATTCTCAATAAATTTAATTATTCCGATTGTTAGCCTATCTCAACTCCCTTTGATCCCTTTACACACCTCAAGAAGAACTTAGGAATTCCTATCCTTCAAAGCCTATATGCTCAAATCATAGGCTCCTTAGGATTTTTAGAAAACTACACCAGGCCAGACATAGCATATGTTGTAAATAGACTTAGTAGATATACTACTAATCCAAATAGAGATCACTAGATAGCATTAGAGAGGATCCTTAGGTATCTTATGGGTACCAAGTCCTATAGTTTGTATTTTAGTAGATTTTCTGTTGTTCTATAAGGCTATAGTGATGCTAACTGGATCAGCGATACCTTAGATGTTAAACCCACCACAGGATATGTCTTTCTCCTAGGAGGTGCGGCTGTGTCTTGAAAATCCACCAAACAAATCTTGATATTTAGAAATACCATGGAGTCTGAACTGATAGCTTTAGACACCACTAGCACAGAGGCTGAGTGGCTCAGAGATCTACTAATAGACCTTGCTGTAGATAAGTCACCTTTACCACCTATTTCCTTACATTGTGACTATAAATCTGCAATAGATAAGTGCAACCAAGAAAATGCCAATGCAAAAATGAACAGGTACTTAAAAGTGCATCATAAATTATTAAGATATAAATTACAAAATAACGTTATTGCTTTGAATTCAACCGAGACCAGTTCGATCCGAGCAAGGAGGATTCAACGGGTTAGAGGTGAAGATCGAAAGTGGTTAAATCTAACTGAGGCTGGAGTAATGGCCGGTCTACTGCCCGGGTACCGGAGCGGCTCGAAATTTCCAAATTGGGTCAACTTGGATCCGAGTTACAAAAAAGACATGGCTTGCATTAGGATCCCTGAGCTTGTCTAAAGGAACAAAAAGGAGGAGAGAGAATGTCAGCTCGGGTCTGGATTTGGTCTGATCCTGATCTTGGGCTTGGTCCGAATGTTTCGGATAGACCATCAAAGGAAAAGTTTAGATCTAGTCAGAACATGGGCTTGCTTAAAGAGAGAAAGAGATACACAATCTAAGACCATTTGAGCTTTTAAGCTTGATCCACTTAGTTAGGTCCAATCAGAGGCTTGGCCTATTCAGTCCGGTTTGACCAAAATTGAAAAAGAGATATTTGGCCTGGGTCGAGCTAGATCAATCAATGTATTTGGTCCATAATGAACAGATGCGGCCTATAATGGATGAATAGGGCCCAACAAGGCCCAAAAGAAATGCGACCAACAATAGATAAATGGGCCCACAAAGGGTGAACGGGTCTACAACGGATGAATGGGCCCATGACGGGTGAACGGGCCCACAGCAAATAAACAGGCCCACAATAGATAAACGAGCCCACAATGGATACAACCCACAATGGGTGAACAGGGCCTAAATTCGGCCCACAATGGACACAGCCCAGTAGGGCCCAAAATGATTGAGCTGAGCCGAAACTTGGCTCACAATGGGAATAGCCCAACAGGGCCCAAAATGACTGAAGTGGGCCCAATTTTGGCCCACAATGGAACGGTCCAATAGGGCACAAAATGACTGAACCGGGCCCAAGTTTGGCTCATAATGGGCACGGCCCAACAGGGCCTAAAATGGCTGAACTTGGCCCAAGTTTAGCCTATAATGGGCACGACCCAACAGGGCCTAAATAGCTAATCTGGGCTCAAGTTTGGCACACATTGGTCATGGCCCAAGTTTGGCCCATAATGGGCACGACCCAACAAGGCCTAAGATGGCTAAACTGGGCCTAAGTTTGGCCCACGGTAGGCACGACCCAACAGGGTCTAAGATGGCTGAACTGGGCCTAAGTTGGGCCCACGGTAGGCACGACCCAACAAGGCCCAAGATAGCTGAAGTGGGCCCAAGTTTGGGCATGGCTTAACAAGTGATCTTCATCCCGAGAGCCAAGCAACATGGAGGAAAGGAGAAGAGGAAGAAGAGAGGAAGAGGTGGCCGATGGCCTGGCGGTGGCTCGACCAACGGCTTGCGGAGGCGCGACCAGCGGCGAGGTGGTTGTGACCGGTGGCACAGTGTCGCGGTGGCTTTGCCATAAAGAGAAAAACCGAGGACTGTTGGATCCCGTTTAATTAAACCTTGATCCCGTTTAATTAGAACCCACATCTTGACAAGTGTCACTTGTAAATCCTGATAATCACAAGGGCATTAAGGTAATTGCACGGCAGTGAAAGGTTGCCTTGATGGGGGGTGACTCTTCACGTGTGTAACTAATCACGGCGTTTGGTCCCTGGAGAGGGCTATAAATAGCCTGTCAGACCCCTTCTCTAATACATGTATTAAGAGCTCTCTCTCCAGAAGGTCTCTCGCTAATCTTTGTTCAGATCATCGGTGATCGAAGCTGCGCACGCATTTCAAAGTTTAATCCAGATGGATTTAGCGAATCAAGGTATGATTTATAATTCATTGAGTTAATCATTCCATCAATGGTATCAGAGCAGATGGATTTCAAAATAAATTATACCTATTTAATCTGCTGACCGAAAGGCCTTGGGAACCCGATGTTATTTAAACATATAAAAGATTTTTGGCTTTCCGATGTGGGACTAAAAGCTTCTTTTGGAATGAAATTTTTTGCCCATATTACTTAAAGAAATGAAATCGTTTCATTTGGGCGATGTGGGACTAAAACCTTCATTTGTTTTCCCCTTCTTCCACCTTTGTTTAAGAAAAATAAGGAAGGGAGAGCGGCGGCCATGGCAGCGGCTCTCCCCGTCCAACTGGTGGCCAACAGGGCCACTGTCCAGCGGCCCGACTCCCCGGCTGCCGCTGCGACCCGCCCCCCGGCGAGCCGGCAGCGGCTGCAACCCGCCGTGGCCGCCATGGCCACCGCGGGCGAAGAAGAAAAAAAAAAAAAATTTTGGCCGCCATGGCCTGCGGCCCGCCGCTAGGCGACCCCGGCCACTGCCAGCCGCGCCACCCACGGCGCCCGCAGCACGGCCTCCGGCCGACGCCCCTGCGGCCCGCGACCGCAGGCTGCGGCCGCACCCTGCGGCCGAACCCCGCGGCCTCCGCGGCCGACCCCGGCCTCCGGCCCCGCCTTGTGGCCGCCCCGCGGCCTGCCACCGCGCCTACGGCCGGCGGCGGCGGTTGCGCCGCCGTCGTTTAGGAGAGAAGGGGCCACTGGTTTTGGCCCCCTTCTCTTTTCGTTTGGGGGAAGATGAATAGTGTTGGGTTTCGGGTTTTAACCCGAAACCCGAATCCGGTTAATTAAAAAAAAAAAAAGGGTGAAGGGATTAACAGGTTTCGGGTTATTGGGTATCGGCCAGCAACCCGAAACCCGAATCCTTTTGACTAAACTATGCTTTTTGCAGTTAAACCCCTGACAATATGTTATTCTGAAAAAGGGGCTTTAGAAATTCATATACGGTCCCCAGAAGAAAATTGAGTTACAGGAAGGTCCTAAAATATATTTATTTGATCCCTGTACTTAGGATTTATTACAGAACAGTACACCAATTATTACATATTGGTCCCTGTAATGAATTTATTACATAAATAATCAATTTAGATGCTTTCTTATGATGATACATGATTGTTTAAATTTATTCATATTTTTCATGATAAAAGGATGATATATGCATGAGACGAGCCAAAGCATCTTATGTAGGAAAAGACATATAAATGATTAAATTTGTGCATATTTGTGGTGACGAGCCAAAGCATCCCATAAATTTTAGAATGCTTTAGTTTAATTTAATCAATAAAGAGTCTTTTTATCATCATTTCATGAAATTGAATAGTTGCATCATATATAATGAACCGGCCCCAAAGGGAAATCATTATACAAAGTTAATGGTGGGATGAAATAATGTTATTAGTATGATATTTATGATGAAATCTTGTTGCCCAAAGGCCTTGAATTCTTCATTAACATTGAACAATATCTAGTAAAATTTTATCCATTGAATAACGGTGTCTAAGAAAAGCTTGTCAAAAAGGCATACGTGCCTAAGAAAGGCTGGTACTTAAGTGAGCCTAGTGCTCCACCACCGATCTGGAGCTGATCTGGCTGTTATTCTTTGGACTTTTTCCAACTAGATATATAAAGTTCATTAAATATCATACTTAATGCATTAGTTTTATCGTAAAGGGGTAAATCATGTAAAGTTAATTTTGATTTACTCACTAAATTGCTAATATGGGTTAGTGATTTAGATAAGGTTTTAGCGTAATTATAGCATGCATATTGATAGTAAGCATATGTTTTGCAGCTTTGTTTCCGACAGTTTTTTCACAATCTACATCATGCATCCCAATACTTAATGGTTCAAATTTCTCGGAATGGAAAGAAAGGCTGACATTTACTTTAGGGTGCATGGATATTGATCTGGCACTTCGTGAGGACATGCCACCTGTCCCCACGGAGGAAACTACGCCAGAGGAGAAAAAGTTGTATGAGAGGTGGGAGCGGTCAAACCGCTTAAGTCTTTTACTCATACAAAATCATATCTCCAGAAAGATAAGGGGCTCAATTCCAGATTGCAAAACTGCAAAAGAATTCTTAACAGCAGTAGAAGAGCAATTTGTGAGTTCAAAGAAAGCCCTAGCCAGCACCTTAATATCAAGATTTGCTTCCTTAAAGTATAATGATAATGGTGGCATACGCGAGCACATTATGGAATTACGTGACATCGCTGCCCAATTAAAATCATTGGAAGTAGACATGTCAGAAACTTTTCTTGTACACTTTGTCCTTAATTCTCTGCCTATGGAGTATGCACCATTTAAGATCTCATACAACACACATACAGAAAAATGGACTATGAATCAACTTCTAGCCATGTGTGTTGATGAGGAGCAGAGAATAAAACAAGAGAGGCAAGAGAGTGTTTATCTCACCTCTCATAAAGGAAAAAGACATAAAGAGGTCGGCGGTACCAGTCATCATATTCCTGTTAAGAAGAAGAAAATGAAAGTGTCAGCCAAAGTGACTGACAAAAGGCAAATAAAGTGCTTCTTCTGTAAGAAACAGGGACATTTGAAAAAGGACTGCATCAAGTACAAGAAATGGCTCGAAAAGAAAGGTACTTTTCTTTCCTTAGTGTGTTATGAATCAAATTTTATTGATGTACCTCATAACACATGGTGGATTGACTCTGGTGCTACTATCCATATATGTAAAACTTTGCAGGGATTGTTGAACAAAAGAATTCCAACGGAAAGTGAGCGAAGCATCATAATGGGAAATAAGATGCGTTCACATGTGGAAGCTGTTGGAACGTTCAAATTGACCTTAAAGACTGGCCATATTTTGTACCTAGAAAATACCTTTTATGTACCTGGATTTTCTAGAAACCTAATATCTATTTCAAAACTTGTTTCCTTTGGATATACCGTTTCATTTGGACGGTCATTTGTAAACCTTTCCTTGAATAATATTATTGTTGGTAATTGCTTGTTAAAGGATGGTTTATTTAAATTAGACCTTGATACATCCTTTGAACTATCCCTTTTATCCCTGCAAAATAAAGATCATTATGGATTAAAACGTAGCCTAATAAATGAAAATTCCTCTATGTTATGGCACCGAAGATTAGGCCATATCTCCATAAAAAGAATCAAGAGATTAGTAAATGATGGAATTTTACCAACTCTTGACTATGGTGATTTTGAAACTTGTTTAGACTGCATCAAGGGAAAGCAGACTAACAAGTTTAAGAAAGGTGCTATAAGAAGCACAAATTTATTGGATGTCATACATACAGATATATGTGGGCCCTTTTCGACCCCATGTTTTACTGGTCATAAATATTTTATCACCTTTATTGATGATTACTCACGCTATGGGTATCTCTACTTGTTATATGACAAGGCTGAGGCATTAAATGCCTTTAAGCTTTTCAAAACAGAGGTAGAGTTACAACTTGATAAAAAGATTAAAGTTGTGAGATCAGATAGAGGTGGTGAATACTACGGTAGGTATACTGAAACAGGACAACATTTAGGTCCATTTGCTCGATTTCTTCAAGAGCAAGGTATAGTTGCACAATACACTATGCCTGGTACTCCTGATCAAAATAGAGTTGCGGAAAGAAGAAACCGAACATTAATGGAGATGGTAAGAAGTATGATTAGTCACTCAACTCTCCCAATTTCTCTATGGGGTGATGCCTTAAAAACCGCTGCGTATATTTTAAACAGGGTTCCTACTAAAGCTGTCCCAAAAACACCCTATGAAGTTTGGACAGGTAGGAAACCTAGTTTAAGACATCTACATATTTGGGGGTGTCAAGCTGAGGCAAGGGTGTACAACCCACAAGAGAAAAAGTTGGACTTTAGAACCATTAGTTGTTATTTTATCGGTTATCCAGAAAAGTCCAAGGGATACAGATTTTATTGTCCTAATCATACTTTGAGGATTGTGGAGACAAGAAATGCTAGATTTCTTGAAAATGACCAAATCAGTGGGAATATAAACCCTCAAGAAATTAATTTTGAGGAAAAGCAAACTCCGTATGGTGTGCAAGATTCAAATAAGCAGCCAATGATTCCTCTACCTATCATTGATAATGATTTGGAGGAGGATGAGTCTACTATTAATGTTCCATTTGAATCTGTGCCAGTTATCACTGAGAATGTTGCTCCTCCACCTATAGAACCAGTGGATCAAGAAGCAACTTTAAGAAGGTCATCAAGGGTAAGGAGATCTCCAATTCCACCAGATTACATAGTATACCTTCAAGAAAATAATTATGACATTGGAAATATAGATGATCCAATAAATTTCTCACAAGCCATAAGTTCAGTAAATTCCTCCAAATGGCTAGATGCTATGAAAGATGAGATAGATTCTATGGCTAAAAATAATGTTTGGAATCTAGTTGAACTACCTCCTGGAGCTACTGCAGTACGCTGCAAATGGGTTTTTAAAACCAAAAGAGACTCCAAAGGCAAGGTAGAGCGACATAAGGCCAGACTTGTTGCCAAAGGATTTACTCAAAAGGAGGATATTGATTATCATGAAACCTTCTCTCCAGTTTCAAAGAAGGATTCTTTAAGGATAATTATGGCTTTGGTGGCTCATTTTGACTTAGAGCTGCACCAAATGGATGTGAGAACTGCATTTCTTAATGGCGATTTAGAGGAAGAAGTTTACATGAAACAACCTGAAGGTTTTGTTTCAGAAGGTCAGAGTCAAAAAGTTTGCAAGCTAAATAAGTCTATATATGGACTCAAGCAATCATCCCGACAGTGGTATCTTAAGTTCAATAACGTCATTTCTACATTTGGCTTTGTAGAAAACGTTGTTGATAGATGTATTTATCTTAAGATCAGTGGGAGTCGATTTATTTTTCTAGTCCTATATGTAGATGACATTTGCTTGCTAGTAGTGATTTGGCATTGCTTAGGGAGACTAAGCAATTTCTCTCCAGTAATTTTGATATGAAGGATATGGGTGAAGCTTCATATGTCATCGGCATTGAGGTTCATAGAGATAGATCTAAGGGAAAAGTTTGTCTATCTCAAAAAGCCTACATTAAGAAAATGTTGGAGAGATTTGGTATGGAAAATTCCAAACCAAGCCCAGTGCCTATTACTAAAGGTGAAAAGTTGAGCCAATCACAATCTCCGAGGAATGAAATTGAAAAGGAGCATATGAAAGCTTTTCCATATGCTTCACTAATTGGGACTTTAATGTATGCTCAAGTCTGTACCAGACCTGATATAGCATATGTTGTGGGATTACTGGGGAGATTTCAAGCTAATCTAGGAATGGAACATTGGAGAGCTGCAAAGAAAGTATTGAGATATCTTCAAGGAACTCAAGATTATATGCTCACATACAACAAATCCGATCTCTTGGAGATAGTTGGATACTCAGACTCAGATTTTGCGGGATGTCCAGATAGTAGAAAATCAACATCAGGTTATATCTTTCTACTAGCTGGTGGTGCAGTCTCGTGGAAGAGTTCGAAGCAAAAGATGACAGCTGCTTCAACAATGGAAGCTGAGTTATTAGCATGCTATGATGCAGTTACACAGGCTATTTGGTTGAGGAACTTTATCACGGGCCTACAGATCGTGGACACTATTTCAAGGCCCATAAAATTATATTGTGATAATTTAGCAGCAGTTTTCTCAATAAAGAATAACAAGATATCCAATGGAAATAAGCACATGGAGGTGAAATATCTTGTTATAAAGGAAAAATGTGAAGACCATAAAGTTTCAGTTCAATACATCAATACTGTGCTTATGTTGGCAGATCCTTTGACTAAAGCAATAGCCCCGGGATTGCATAAGGAGCATGTCAATCAAATGGGTCTTTTCTGTATAAATTAGTTGATGTATTATTGTGCACATTTTAGATGGTTGTAAATCACATATATTGTATTTTCTGCTTTAATAAATTCATATGGTTTATGCATACTATGGTAGCAGAAATTGTGACCAAAGACTGAATTTTATGAGAAGTTCATTCATAAGGGTTTGGTTATGATGGTTTAGTAATATAGTGATCATGGAAGGTTATACGCCGATCAAATAGGTGTTATTTCCGCCATGGTTCGTATTATTATTCTCAAAGTAATCAAACATAAAGTTTGCCCAAATTGATATCAGGATAGAAAGAACACGCGTATAAAAATTATAACATTCAAGTGCTAAGGATATTTCACTTGTCAATATGGTCCAAGTGGGAGAATGTTGGGATCTCGTCAAGTTGTGGCCCACATTGACAAATGACGTCAATATGGTCCAAGTGGGAGAATGTTGGATCCCGTTTAATTAAACCTTGATCCCGTTTAATTAGAACCCACATCTTGACAAGTGTCACTTGTAAATCCTGATAATCACAAGGGCATTAAGGTAATTGCACGGCAGTGAAAGGTTGCCTTGATGGGGGGTGACTCTTCACGTGTGTAACTAATCACGGCGTTTGGTCCCTGGAGAGGGCTATAAATAGCCTGTCAGACCCCTTCTCTAATACATGTATTAAGAGCTCTTTCTCCAGAAGGTCTCTCGCTAATCTTTGTTCAGATCATCGGTGATCGAAGCTGCGCACGCATTTCAAAGTTTAATCCAGATGGATTTAGCGAATCAAGGTATGATTTATAATTCATTAAGTTAATCATTCCATCAAGGACATGTTTGGAAGGAAGCTTGGTCCAATTTAGAATGGAAGAAGAGAGGGACGAGGAGAAGGAGAATTAGCTGGCGAGTGGCAGAGAGGGAGATCTAGTCCGAGGATGGCTCGGTCTGGCAGTCAACCGACGACGGCGACGCTTCCAGCAATAAAGTGGATCTCGGAACAAGAAAAAATAGGGAAGAGAAATGTCGGTGGTGGTTCTTGGCCGGGGTGGCATGCCGGCCAACTGAGAAGGAGGAGAGGGACTAAGGAAGTGGAGAAGAGGGAGGAGAAGCTCAGTGGTGGATCAATCACAAAGGGATGAAGGAGTTTCTATAGAGCTTCCGAAGGAAGTGCGGTCGATGGCCGTTCCTAGTGGCCGCGGCGCTGCTGCTCGTTATGCCCCGAGGAAGATGAAGAGAGGATCACAATTGCGATCCTCTATCCTGGGTTTTTGTTCCTTTGGGCCATGGGCTGAAATCGACTTAGCTTGCCAGCTTCAGCCCATTTAGGGCCTATTCTCACACCGCCAATAGCGAGCAGCCATGGATGGAGATGAAGGAGGGGAGGAAGTGGGTGCTGAGATGGACATTGGCGAGGCTCACCATGGATTCTTGGGCTAGAGGGATTGGGAGAAGGAACGGGGGAAGAGAAAGTTGGAGTTTGTAGTGGATTGTAAGAGGCTTCTTCGTTCCCTTGCTAATTTCACCCCACTGAGTTGGACATTTTGACTACATGGCGATATATTATTAGTCAATGTGGGATACAATTTCTCACTTTTGCTACGAGACTGATTGCTAAGAAAACCTAGCAGCTTGTGAGCCGTGACAACCATTACTTAACCCTGATCCGAAAAACCTAGCAATCATGCTCCCAACCCGAGATCACGAGTTAGAAGTCGTAGCAACTGCTGCATACGCATAAAAAACTCTCTCCCCATAAGCATCCAAGCATTTTAACATTATATCATATACAAGCAGAAAAAATTAAAGAATTAATATTGAATCTTTAATTTAAATAACTAAATCAAAAAAAAAATATCACATGAAGCCAGCAATATTATAAAATCTTGCATCAACTCTAACCAAAATATAGTCTAAATAAAGGTCTCCAAATCTTGTCTTTGATCGCTACGGATCTGCGGATCAAACTAATTCTCCTAATCGGATAATTCTCAAACGAAACCTGTTGAACTGGCTTGACCCTTCGCAGCATGCTGGGATAGTTCCAGATGAGTACCTAAGGGCCTGCCCCCAAGACGGAGACCAGGAGGCTGCAGCAATTGCAAGATTCATGCCTAAGTTGAAGCATCTTGAACTCCGCTTTTCTAAACCATGCATCAGAGGCCTTGTTTCGATTTCAGAGGGATGTGGAGAGTTGGAGGTATTGGATCTTTTTGGATGTGCAAACTTGATAAGCAGGGGGGTAGAGCAAGCTTCCCCCAATCTAAAGAATCCGAAGATGCTGGTCAAGCCCATCTTCTACATTCCGCAATCTGTGTTCCATCCAAAAAGATACGGTCGCTGGAGATTGTATGATGAAAGGTTCCATACAAATGTTTTTCAGATCTGATCAAATGCTTTCCCTGATCCTCGTGCCAGTGTCATATTTCTTAAATTAAATTGCTCTTGGCATCAAAGGTTGCTGAAAACTAATATAGGTACTACCATTCTAGCCTTTATTGTAACTATCAATGTGGAAGTTTGAACTTTAATGTACTTGAATCGTGGGAGTTTTCTTCTAGTCTAATACTGCTTCATCTTATGCTCTGTTGTCATGCAAGCTAGTACCTGTTTTATAGGTTTTCCGTTTCCAATTTTTAGACTTTGATTTCATTTAAAGAGCTTTGAGTGAATATACTGAAGTTTTGTTTCTGTCTATTTCTTTTATTTATACAGATAAAGTGAATTTATCTGTATAAATTCAAGCAGCAATTCATTTTTCTGTGCTCACCGAACTGATGCCTCTGCATGTTCTTCCTACGTCGAATGAAGTGTGAATGCTTGGCCATGACAGCAGTGCTTCCCAAAATCCTGTGGCAAGGTTATGCCTTCTTGCTGTCGAGGTAGCAACCTGCTTGTTTACCGAGTTAGTGTGTTCGACCAGCCAAAATCACTGGGTATTTTGGGATGCTGGTAGCTCAGTGAGCTCATTTTCTCATTATCCATTATTGGTTTTTTGGGTATCCCTTCTGTATGGATTGGTGAAAGTCAATTTCGATGCCTCTCGGAATGATGATTCTGCTGGTTTGGGCTTCATAATCAGGAATCATGAAGGCAATGTTGTACATGCTGCATCCACGAGAGCTCAATCTATTTCGGTGCCTCTGGTTGGACTCCAAAGCTGCCTGGAGAGGTCTCATGACTGCAATATTGCATTATAGATTCAGATCAGTTTGGTTAGACGATGACTTGGTGGTTGTTATCAAGTGAATTTTGGATCTTCATAGAAACACATGAGTGCACTCTGACTTTAGGCATCTTCATCCTTTGCTTGCTGATATCAAGCAATCTTTGTCGTTGCTATTTTCTTTTTATTGCTATCCATGCTTTTAGAGAGACAAATCAGCCTGTTGATGCTTTAACGTCTTGATATTTCTTCTGAATTCACCTCCGCTGTTGCATTAACCTCGGCTGCTGCATTGCCTTAAAGAATAAGAGCTCTGGTCTGAGCTGATAAGCTCGGAGTTCAGTTTTTTCGTCACTAGTTTTTCTATTTTTATTTGGCCCCTTCTTAAGAAGAAAAGGCTCTTTTTGACTAATACTGGTCCTTGTTAGTTTGCTAATTTGATTTTTCGACGTTTTTAGCCACAATGTCGCTCCTTCATGCTGTCACAATCGCCGGCCTTCGTAAGCCAAAGCAGTTTTCTGAGACGACTGCATTTGCAATAGCAACATGCACGATAGTTTGAGAATAATTACTACTATAAACGTGCTTATATTGTCTTCATGACGTTATATGATGATCATCGCGACCATCACTGAAATGATGTCATGATTTTAAAAAAATATAATTTTATTGTAATATGCTTTCATGTTAAAGTGTTTACACATTAGTATAATGCTATAATTGGAACTCGTAGCTCTTATTTAAGTCCTTCACCGGATCTTTTGAAATAAATAATTACTATTATAATGTCAATTATTGGTCATATATAAACGAAATAAGAGGTCATACTAGTAAGATGAATTATATAGTTGGTATCAAGAACTAGTAAGATTTTCTTTTTGCGCAACACAATAATAAGATGAATTATATAGTTGGTCGGTGGGATATTTTTGGAGCTGAGCATTTTTTTTGCAGCTGGTCGAGGAAAAGAATGGGAAAGACAGCTCCACCATATTTCTCATAAAAAATAGGACCTATCATAAGAATACTTTTGTCCTTTCATTTTGAAAACTGTAATCAATGTTTGAAACAAATTGAGTAAGGATGATCACAAGCATTATTGGAGTTCAATGTGCACTCATAACATATCCCATGTATATTTTGTTGTAGTCGACTATAAGCTAAATGAAGAGGCTGCATGAATAGAGATGTCAATGGGATATCTGTATATTTTGCTTGTTTCTGAACCAGACGGGCGGTTTTAAGCAAAATTAAATGAAAATGATTTTGGTGATGGTTTTAAAAATAAAAAATTATTTGGTTTTGATGAATTTTCTGATTCAAATCCGATCTGAAATCGAACTTGAAACCATATCCGACATCGAACCTGAAACCAAATATATCCAACATCTCTCTTCAGTTTTTCATTGCAATAATTATCTTTGTTTAATTTGTTTTCTTGGATGTAGTTGGACTTGTTTTTAACTTTAATCATTATATTTGTTGAATTATTCTATTATTATTTAGAGTTATTAGGTTTTGTTGGATAGTTGTTTTATTATTTTAGAATTATTATGTTTGTTGGATGGTTGTGTTATCATATTTGGACATATTTATTGATTAAGTTGGTATGAGTTATATGAAAATCATTGACAATATTTTTAATTTGGATATTTATATATAAAAATTTAGAAATAAGTAAAAAAGTTAAATAATTTTTACTTTTTAGATTTTATTTTCAGTTTTGCAGTTTTTTGGATATTGATTACGGTTTTTTATTTCAAAAATTCTTCGATTTCAGTTTTGGTTCCAAAAAGCGACGGGGAATTTTGGATCCAATATTGTTTTTTCACTAATTGTACTGAATTTTCACAACTGACATCCTTATGGAATCAGCAAAATTGAGCTTAAACTGATCCACTTAAGGATGTTCTCAAAAGCAAGTAGTATCCCATATACTTCAATTTGAAATCCTAAGTTTCTGGGACTGCATTATGTACCATCATAGCATCAATTTTTCGGCACCAAGACAAAATACATAAAAAATTGCAATTATAATATTATTAAATAAGTGATATGAGTTCTAGCTTAGTGGTCAGACCCTTCTGCCCATAAGCAGAATATCCAAGTTTGGCTTCAACTCCAAGGAAGTTTTTCCTATGATATCATCCTAAGCAATTGGATCTTCATGAATTATATAATGGGTAGGGCCAAGGGTTTCCATCCTATTCTTGATTTTTTTTTTTTTGGTAAAACAGAGATAGCTTATATTGGACCTAGGCTTAGGCTAGTGAAAGTCAACTTGAGGAGCCTAGATCGAAGGGCAGTGAGTAAACCTAACTAATTTAAGCTTAAACTTTGGTACTTGCACAATTCCAACAAATTAGGCTTTAGGGCATTAGAATTCGTTGAACTTTTTCTTTTTCAAGGTCTAGTCTTTGGACTAGTTCTCCTGGTCTGAACCAATTGACATCCATTAGCTAATATACTTTCAAGATTTTAATTATATATCTATAATATTCTTGTTAAATAAATTGTACAACAATTCTTGGTAAGAAGTATATTGGACTGTTTACCGAAAATTTCTGCTTGATGATGCAAATTCCCCGAACAACATGTAATTCCAATTTTATAAATCACACTTTATTGGATGTTAATTCCACATGGCAGATGTTGGTAAGATTGGATTTGCTGTCCAGATTACAAAGTGTCAATTGGATTTGCTGTAGATCCAGATTACAAATTTCCAGAACCTGAAGTTTAAGTTGCTAGAGTTAAAATGGAGGGGGATATATGTAAATCACAAAAAAATCTCGGTCGATCCGATGGCTCGGATCATGGACCCCATCCATCCAACGGCCGAGCTTACATTTTGGAGAGCACGAGCGCAACAGGCGCGGATATTCCCCTCAAAACACTAGGCTAATTACGTCAACCCGTAAAAATATCAAGTCATCAAAAATATCAACTGAAAATCTTTAAGGCTTCTCCTAGGGTGGTTCTATATACACCCCCCCTATTGCTCAGGACACCCCCAAAAATTAAAAAAAAATTAAATACTCTCTACACCCCCCCATTTGCTAAGAACACCCCTAAAAAATTAAAAATTTCTAAATTACCTCCCCACCCTCCCCACCCCCTCACCTAAATTGCTCTCTACACCCCCCAAACCCCCCCCACCCCGCTCTTCCCCTCCAAAACACCTCCCCAACGCCCAAAACCCCCCCGTTCCCCCTTCTCCCTCTCGTCGCCGGCATTCTCCCGATCTCCGACCACCTCGCCGGCTTCTCCCGGAACCACCTCGCCGGCTTCTCCCGAAATTTTTTTTTTTCACGGTTCGTGCTCCGTTCGGCACTGGATCGCCGAACAAAAGGCTTCTGTTCGGCTGAACAGTGCCGGACAGAAGCCTTCTGTTCGGCACTGTGCAGCCGAACAGATCTGTTCGGTTGACGGTTGCCGAACAGAAGGCTTCTGTTCGGCACTGTTCAGCCGAACAGAAGCCTTTTGTTCGGCGATCCAGTGCCGAACGGAGCACGAACCGTGAAAAAAAAAATTTCGGAAGAAGCCGGCGAGGTGGTTCCGGGAGAAGCCGGCGAGGTGGTCGGAGATCGGGAGAATGCCGGCGACGAGAGGGAGAAGGGGGAACGGGGGAGGAGGGGTTTAAGGGGGGTTTGAGGGGTGTTTTTTTTTTTTCTTTTCAAAACGAAACGGAGGAGGAGGAGGGGGGGGGGGGGGGGTGTATAAGAAAATTTCAAGGGCAATATGGTAATTACACTAAAGGTTAGTTTGGGTATTTTTTTTTTTGGTTTTGGGGGGGGGGGGGGGGGGGGGGGGTGTCCTGAGCAATAGGGGGGGTGTATATAGAACTACCCCTTCTCCTACGATTGTATAGGGTGGTTCTATATACACCCCCCCTATTGCTCAGGACACCCCCCAAAAATTAAAAAAAAATTAAATACTCTCTACACCCCCCCCATTTGCTAAGGACACCCCTAAAAAATTAAAAATTCCTAAATTACCCCCCACCCTCCCCACCCCCTCACCTAAATTGCTCTCTACACCCCCCAAACCCCCCCCACCCCGCTCTTCCCCTCCAAAACACCTCGCCAACGCCCAAAACCCCCCGTTCCCCCTTCTCCCTCTCGTCGCCGGCATTCTCCCGATCTCCGACCACCTCGCCGGCTTCTCCCGGAACCACCTCGCCGGCTTCTCCCGAAATTTTTTTTTTCACGGTTCGTGCTCCGTTCGGCACTGGATCGCCGAACAAAAGGCTTCTGTTAGGCTGAACAGTGCCGGACAGAAGCCTTCTGTTCGGCACTGTGCAGCCGAACAGATCTGTTCGGTTGAGGGTTGCCGAACAGAAGGCTTCTGTTCGGCACTATTCAGCCGAACAGAAGCCTTTTGTTCGGCGATCCAGTGCCGAACGGAGCACGAACCGTGAAAAAAAAAAATTTCGGAAGAAGCCGGCGAGGTGGTTCCGGGAGAAGCCGGCGAGGTGGTCGGAGATCGGGAGAATGCCGGCGACGAGAGGGAGAAGGGGGAACGGGGGAGGAGGGGTTTAAGGGGGGTTTGAGGGGTGTTTTTTTTTTTTTCTTTTCAAAACGAAACGGAGGAGGAGGAAGGGGGGTGTATGAGAAAATTTCAAGGGCAATATGGTAATTATACTAAAGGTTAGTTTGGGTATTTTTTTTTTGGTTTTTTGGGGGGGGGGGGGGGGGGGGGTGTCCTGAGCAATAGGGGGGGTGTATATAGAACTACCCGATTGTATATGAATGTAGCATACCTCTTAACCCTTTTGAAGGAATTTAATTACGCAAATACCTACCCCCTCGGACATATATAGGGCTTCTCTCCTTCCCCTCGCCCTATACTCTCTCTCTCTCTCTCTCTCTCGCTCCTTCTTCTCCTTCGCCCTTCTCTTTCGCCGAAGAGAGAGAGGGGGCTTTGCGAAGGTCTCTCCTCCCTCCTCCTCTTGCCGTAGCCTCTGCCCTCCTCTTCGCCCTTGCTCGTCGGCTTCGATCGGCCGGCCGACCGCGCGATCACACCACCGCCCGCAGAGAGGATCTCCGGCGAGGTATGCAGTCGGAGCAGACGGTCCTGAGCTTGAGGCCTGGTGGTGGCGGCAACCGAGGCAGCAGACTCCTTGCCCCACGCTTCGACTTCGGCGGCTCTTCCCTCAGCTCCTCCTCCTCGGATCTCCCCGTCCTCCGCCCCCATGGCGGCGCCAGCACCGCCCTGCCTCTCAAGGTAGGCGTGTCCGTTTCTTCGGTTCTAGGGTTTCATTTGAACCGTGAAAGTTTATATTGTTGGTGTTGTTTTCTGGTTTTTTTCTTCTTTTCTTTGTTTATCTTTTTGGCACTGTGGATTTAGCCTGATATGGTATCGGAGCTAGGGATTCTAATTATATTAAATGGATTTATAGATCGGTTGCTTGAAATTGTTCATGTTTGATCTGGTTAGTTTGACTCACCGAAGCAGGTTTCTTTAGAAAACAAAAAGGTTGTGTTATCTATGGAATCTCGACTTTGGAGAGCTTAGTTACATGCTGAAAAGTTGCTTTAGAATTATTTTGAAAGGATTCCTGATGAAGTGTCTTTGGATTTGTAATTTGTAGTTATCACTGTTTGATTGTTCTGAGCGTTTTTGTAAGTGGTGTTGAACATGGCTTTTTTATTAGTCCGTGAATTGAACTTTCTTGGTTCAGGGATTCTATGTGCAAATGCATGCATAGTCTTTGTTCAAGAGCATCTTTTTCTTTTTAATAATTTTCCTCATGCTTTGTATTATCAATATTGCTTATCCCGACAATTTCTAGTATTGGCCTTTAGCTTTTGGAAGGTGGTATGCGGCTTTTGGCTCTTGTTGCTAGTGCTCATAGCTCATTTCGTTGGGTCATGGCGTCTAACATAAGTAATATATTAAGAAAAGAGAGATCATTAGGCATGGAATCTTTTAATCCAGAAATTGTTGTTTTTTGAATTTCCATGTATCTTGTATCTTATGTGATTAGATGCCAGGTTTTCTTAATTGCAAAGAGTATACGGTTCCGCATCTACTTTCTTTTGTTTCCTCTTATATAATAAATGGATATTGGGATATAAAAACTATTTTAAACTTTTGTCAGATTGGAGATTCACGGTTTGAGGGTCGCGATCACATTCGTTACACAAGAGACGAACTTCTACAACTTCATCAGGTATCGAAGTTTTTATTTAATTTTTATTTTAAAAAGTTCTTTTTTGATCGCCATCATCATCGTCGTTGTCATCGTTGTCATCATCATCACTTTGAATATAATTTATTGTTTTCAAGGTCTACTTGAATTTGTTTGTCCATCAAGGATGTAGCAACTAAAGTAGGAGCAAGTCTTGAAATAAGCAAAAGGTCCAAACTTGTGCAACCCTGTATAAGTACTCAAGATTTACCTAGTACATAGTCAATGTGGGATTAAACACATGCGTGCATGAGTCCTCACAGATCCTCTCTTCCTCTCCTATGATTACTTGAGGTTCTTAGAGAAGGCCTAGCCAGAAGGTAATTATTTAGGTTTCTTTGCCCTGTATAAGTACTCAAGATTTACCTAGTACATAGTCGATGTGGGATTAAACACATGCGTGCATGAGTCCTTACAGATCCTCTCTTCCTCTCCTATGGTTGCTTGAGGTCGTTAGAGAAGATAGACATGTCGAATGTGTAAATGGACTAAAAAGAGTGGTATAGCGCACAAGGCTCCTGCCATTGCAAAGTTTGGGGAGGGCTAGATGTACACAACCTTACTCCATGTTTCTATGTTTTGAACTCGTGACCTCCAATTCACAGCTACCTTACCATTGGTTTAAGGCTAACCCTCTGAATGTGTCGATGGATTATTTCCAAATGAATATATTTTTTAATAATATCATCTCCAACTGATTGGAAAATCTCAATTGGGAAGAGATTTAAAGATGTCTTACCAAATAAATATGGCTACTATATGAAAAAGCATGAGTTAGTTCTTTAAGTTTGTCAAATTTGCCTATATTGGAAAACAATTCTACTTTTCAAGACTTTATATTGTATATGTCCATGGGTTAGATTGGAATAATAGTTATCTCATTGAATAAGAACCATTCTATTTTAAAGATAGGGCAGCATAGGTGTTGTCTTTCCTTTTTATCTCTCTTAATCATTCTAAATAATAACCCATTATCCCAAGTTGGCCCCCCTCCTCACGAAATTGCCCTAATAACCACCATCTCTTCGCCTATTGTACCATCTCCATGCCACCTACATCTTCAACCTCATAACCACAACCTGCTCTTGATGTATGTTCCAACATCTCTCTCCATCTTGCACTTGGCAATATACCTAATAATGCTCATCTTTCATCTTCTTCTTCTTTGGTGGAAGTGTTCACCTCATTCACGTCCTATATATGAATCACTTGAACATCACCTTATTGCTCCATTATTTTCAAGTTTCTTTTTTATCTATTATTTTTATTTCTATATATATATTATAATTGATAAATATTTTTCTTTTTAAACTTAGCATGCACTGTGTATCTTTCCCTACTTATATATGAAACCAAATAATTTCAATATTCCTTCAATTGTGGGGCATATCATGGTTACTAATCTTGTTTCATACATTTATTTGTTATATCAATGCCATCAATATTCTTGGTAGCTACTTAAAAAAATTAAATTTTAGTATGCATGGGTTTAGATATACTCATTGCACTAGTTTAAATGTTTGTGATGAGCTACTTTCCTGGCCTGCAGCTTTTGCTTATTTTTTCTCCTAACAGGTTGTTGAGATCCCTGAAGATATTTTGAAAGTTAAACGGGAGATTGAGGCTGAAATATATAATGAAGATCAGACTTGGGGTCGCAGTGATGTCAATGTGAGTTCTAGTCAAAGGTGTGAATTGTATGCGTCATTTGAATTATAAAAGTAGCGAGGTTAGTTCTCTGTATGTTTCTAAATATGAGGAGCAGTGTCGCCAACTTTCTTAGAGTTGCAGTTTTCTACAATTTTTTTTTTCTTCTCTAGGAAATATATGTGTTTCTGGAGAACTTTGCTTGGGATGTCTGCTTAAAGAATATTTATCGTCATGCTTTTCTATATTCCTTATGTTTATATCAAGGTTTTCTCTATGTGCTTCTAATTTTGTACAGACATCTTCTAACATTTGTTTATACTCTCCAGTTGCAAACTCAATCACAGAGTCGCTATTATGAACCGGAAAATCGTGATTGGCGTGGACGTTCAGGGCAATTGCCCTCAGTTGGAGAGGAGAGGTCGTGGGATACGATACGTGATAATAAAGAGGCACATGCATCCAATTTGAGACCACAAGAAATAAACCAATTTAATAAGCAAGACCAACTGGGTTCCCAATTTTCTTCAAAAACTTCCACCCCAGGGGTAATTATTAAGTATTGCTATGATGCTCTGGAGATGCCTCTTTTCCTTCTTAACTTATTGTTCGTGTATAATTTTAACTCCTTGGTAATGTTTAAAGAATGTCATGCTTCTTGTTTTATGTACGATACTTGTTCCACATGCCCTTTTTATCTAGGTATATACTTGATTTGTTGGTCTGAACATTGTGCCAATGAGAATTTGGTTTACTAAAGTACTTTAGATGTCATGAAATTTTTATCTATTTGAACATTGTTGCTCCATTCAAGTGCATCATTGCTTAATGGCATTCTGCATTTAATGATAATTTAATCATAGATGTTTTCTCTCAGGTCTACTGTTTCTTGATCATGACTTCTTGCCTTTATATCAACCAATCCCTCTTTAAATCCGCTTTTCATATGCTGATAGCATCTTAGTTGGCTGTTTAATGTCCTGCAATCAGTGATTTATTTCTTTCATCTTTAAGCTATTCCAATTGTTTTACATGTTCTCATCTTTGTGATTCTTGATTTATGGCACTAATCCAACTTTTCATTCAACAGTCTGATCTATACAACACTACTGGGCTTATTGCCATCAAAAGTTTTTTGCAAGTTTTAGAGACATGCAACGATCTAATCCTTTGCTACATTGATCAGCGCTTCTATTTTTAAATGTGTGTTTATCTATATCTATTTTATGTGTAAGCAATGCATGATATCAAATGTGCTGACCCCTGATGGAGTTATTTGTGGCCATCTATAATTGTTGATTTTCATTTCGATTCCCACTAAAGTTGCACTTCATGTACTTTTTGTCTCTGATCTTAAACAAATTCTAAATCATTTATTTCAGTTGTATTTGAGGATTCCCTTCTATTTCTGGTCATATCACATTACTATATTCTTTGGGAGAAAAAGGAAATTCCTCCTAGTTATTACCAATTAGTCCATCTTCATAATTTGTGAAACGAAGTTTCTTTTTCGTGCTGACTGACCTCAACTGGAATTTCAGTTTTCACCACATTTCAATTCTTATCATTTATGGCATTCACTGAGTTGTTGAAAAATCGACCATGATAATGACGACTTCTTGCTTAGTCAAATGGTTCTCCGAATTAACAATAGCTATCAATTCAATGTTCTTAAAGTCTGAGTGAACTGCCTGGCTGGATATGATGCCATTGATTGCCACCATAATTCTTTTACTTGTTCTCTATGGCCTTTGTTTTGCTTCTTAAACATGTGACTGTAGTATAATTTTTAATAATACTCTTTTTTTTTACGTGAATCGGTTTGGTCACACAATTGACTTAGTCAAGGTTGAATCTTGTTTTATCACAAAAAGAAAGAGGATAAATTGGTGCCTATGCTGCCAGGTTGTGAAGCACAATTTTGAAAAATTCTATTGGTTGATCACCAAGGCATGATACTAAAAGAGTACTAATTGGAAATAGAAGCTCAGTACTTCTTATCGTCAAAGATACGGATCATGCCATCAAACTGCATTCCACTTCAGTGCTTGGCCCGCTTTGGATAACATGCATAAATTGAATTCTTTACAAAAGGGCATCACTTTCCCTTGCCTTGTTTTTGTTGTCGTATTTTTTCTTGCCATAGCTGAAAATGCAATGTCCTTTTTTGTCATCTTCTTGACCTCCATTTCGACCATTGATTAATCATTACTATGTCATGGAAGCAGGAATTGGAATAATGGTGTTCATGCTATTCTCGTATTGTGCTTTGAATCCTGATGCCAAGATGACTTTAAATTTTGAGCACCATAAAATATAGTGCCCCTTCTGACTTGCAACTTTGGGCTACATGTTTCCAAGTTCTTGAGAACTGAATGAAGTGGCAGCATTGGGTCGGTTGGTTGGCGTTTAACTGGGAATCAGTTCTATACAAGTTCTGCTTTTCATAAACCCAGTTGCACTCGCTTATTTCCAATTCAAGAGGTCAAGTAAACCGATCTAATCAGAACCAAGCCGATACTATATCATACAGATAAATATACATGTGCTTTTATAGTATCATATATGCTAACCGGGTTAAGATATAGTTTGTATAATATTTTTAACCTAGACAGGGATTAGATGATTAAGTTCTTGTCTATTCAAAGATTCAAACCCTTCTCACCTGCTGCCGCTCATGGCCTGAGTCACAACTCCTCCCTTGTGGTCCGTTAGCAGCTCATGGTGGCTGCTCTTTAATCCCCCAGGATTCACGATTCCTGCTTCCCCTTAGCTTCTTGGGTCTCATGAGTTGTCACCTTCAGCCTTTCAGTCCCTCACACTCTAATGGCTTTACTTGTTCTTTTTTATTTTTATTTTTTTTAATTTTTTTTGGAAACATATCATTTTACTGATTTGAATTTATGGTCTCTAGGTAATTCGAAATTGAACCAACCAAATTGTGATTTGCGTTGTTTTGTCTATCGTTCTAATCCTAAAATGCTGATTGATTTTGGTTAGAGTTTCAAGAATTGGGAACTGATCGGGATCAGGTTGGTTATTGGTTTGCCACTAACATAAACCAAACTGTGTCTAAAGCAACTTCAACCCCTGCGACTTTCAGGATTTGGTTCCTTTCTAATTCTTGCACCTCACTTTTAAAGTAGTTTTTTGTTAAATTGTAAACTTTATAGACACCCTTTAAGAATTATGTGAATTATCATAATATGTTTTTGCATTTGGCATGCCATGTTTTAAATTGTAAAATTAATAATAAAGCAGTAATCATCCAATCTTTTATGCATTCACCACTTTATCATGTTTTATTTTTTTGAATCTTAGTGTCACCCCTTTTCTTCTTGTCCCCAGATGCATACTTGTGCTTTGTTGTGGCTATCCTTTGTATAACTACATATTCTCTTATGTCTTCTTGAGAACAAGCTATATATGCCATTTTTTTTCCACTTTTGAATTTTGCTTCAATCTCATCGTTTTTCTCTTATGTCTTTAAATCTGTATATGTGATTGCTCAGACGCAACAATGGGCCCTAGTATTTATTGTCCGATCATATTTGTTTCTTCTCTCCTTTGTCCACCTTATTTCCTCTCATGTCCTCCACTTCTCATGACAGAAGCACATGTTGATGTTCTATTGCTTAAAATTTTTTACTTTATTCTATGAACAGTACCAGAGGGTGCGATGTGACCCAACGATAATGTTTCTCCATCTTGACTTGGGTGTCATGGTTTAAAGCATGGAAATAGCCTCTTTGCATGTCGGGATAAGGCTGCATTTGCCTAACCCTTTCTGGACCTTGCAGTGCTGGCAGCCTCATGCAATGCGATGCTCTTTTTTATGCTATGAACAGTACCATTCAAGCAGTGGACTTGAAATGCTTTTTTTGGCATTGAGAAACATGTGTTATCCAATTCTTTCAGGGTAGTTTGTTGACATTGCATTTCTTTTTTCTTAATGTTAAGTCCACTGTTCACAACCTTTTTAGCATGTTCCTGATTTCCTTGAGCTCCACACCTCTCGTGCTTGTATTTTAATTTGTTCCGCCAGACCTACTAAAGGTGAAATTCTGTAATTGCATCAATTGTCTTTCATATCTTTGCTCGCTGATATTCTTACTTCATTTCTAGCTCCATTCTTTCCTGCATATGTAAGGATTGTAACTATTAATTGTCCTTTGGTTTTAGTTATTTAATATCTGGTCTTTGTGACTTGCAATTTTTTTCTTCCTCACAATGTCCATCTATGTAAATTTAAGTCTCTTCATCATCTTTCCCGACTCTTGTACAATCGAAAACACTCTTTTAATCTTCTTTGCATGTTGATGCCTGCTATAGTTGTGATGAGTTTCGATACACATCCAACTAGCTATTTCAGCAAAAGCTAATTTGAGAATAATATGATTTACTTTTGATGCCACACTCTATGGGGTCAGAGCTGTATATTTGCAATGGTGTGGAATCTATGATTTTTAGAAGGTTTTAATGCAAGGTTTGCTATACCGTACCGGATCGGTATAGGGTGTACTGTACCATACTGGTTCGATACTGGTACATAGTATAGGGAAGGAGTACTGACATTTGGTTCGCCGAACAGGCCTCGTACTATACCGGCACAATGATAGTGTGGCACTAGTATGGAGCCCGGTATCGAGACGGCGTACCTTGGATTTTAATGGCTTGGTTTTTGCTGCAAGGAGGATGATAGATTTGGACAGATCCAAGTTTTATGAGGTAGGAAGGAAGTATCTTTTGGACTTTGGTCATAAGGATCAATAAAGGTTGAAACTAGAATCTAGGTATGGGATGTGAGAGAGTATGCTTGCAAGGTTTTTAAGAGACTTCATGATCAGATTCATGGGTATAAAGGCTCTGGTGTTGCATAAGTTTCTTGAGAGTGCATGGACTTGAGGGGTTTAGGTGTGGATCAAAGTGGATGAATAAAGTGGTTAAGGTTCCATCAAGTATGGAATATAGGCCTTTGGGTGATGTTTAAGACTGCTTGTAAAATAATACATCATTCTGGAGTCAGAAACCAAATCAAAGGTAGGTTGAGAACTAATTTATGGCACAATAACAAGCAAACCGAAGAAGAAAAGAAAGAGAAGATAAATAAGAGAAAAAACTTGAGGAAGGGAGAATGTGAAAGGGGAGGAGAGAGAAAAACTGTACTGCACCTATCCACTTGATCTCTATCTCAACTAAAAAAAAAAATTCTTTGAAATTTGTAACTTTGTGCAAACCCCCAATTAAAGAAACTAAACAGCTCGGGAACAATATTTCCTAGTCTTGAAACAACTGCAAACTTAAATGCTATGGCCATAGGACTTGACAGCCTATGACTTGGAAAAGAATTTCAATTGAGCAAGAAGTTTAAAACTTCATAACTAAAAAATCTTATATACTTTTTTTATGTAGATATGACTATAGACTCATAAATTTGGGTAAAAATAATCATAAGTTGATTCCAAGGACTGCTGGAACATCAATTTAAGTGAAATCCATGAATATCATAGACTGAAACTTATTATTATTTGGTTTTATATCATATTCCCTAAAATGAGGGAAGTCTTAAGAAACATGAAAAACTTGTGAAAGACTGAAAAGATCCTCAGAAGATATGATATAATATATTAGTGGATGTGAGGAACCATCGATGACTAATTCCTTGGTTGTCTACTGTTCTTCCTGTGGGTTTGCATGTGTTCTTCATATTTACCAATGTCAAATTCCTAACTTTCTGCATTTGATGATCATGGGAACACAGGGATAATGTCGATGAGTAAAAGAGGCTGGCCTGGTCCTGAGATGGGTCTGGGCTGCACAAAAAAGCTTAAATGAGAAAGCTAGGCATGGAAAGCAAGAGAAATATGTAATCCCGTTCTGGTTTGCTTTCGTACTTGCAATCCAAAACTGAACTTTCACATCTAATTCAATTTAAACATAGAATTCCTCATTTTCTAAAATAAACCTCATTCAACATAAGCACAATGATATAGGCAGCTTGCTATAGGGATGCAGCAATGGAGGTTTCAACAATGTTATGGTCTGAAATTGTTTCTTGGTGAAGAAAAATGAAAATAACTCTTTGGTAGTCATATGGGTCTGTCTTTGAAGCCCAGTTGCTACTTGGAGTTGGATAGCCTGTTAGATCTCCCAAAATGGTTTCTTTCTTTTCTTTCTCAATTAACTTGGATTATTAAACAGTTTGACCATGGATCCTCTGTCCACTGCAGGAGTCAATATTGTCAAGGAACTTGTGGGGATCTATTGCAGTATATAAATTAACCATGTGGACATGAAATTACACTATGACAATCCTCCATAAAGCTAGACAGTCTGCATATATTTATTTTAAAAATTTAATACTAACTGACATGCATGTTTGTGCTTTTCCTTTTTCTCAAGAAAAAAGAACATCTTTTGACTTCCTTAATCATTTGGTGGATAATTTCATGAAAATAATGCCCAGATATTACTTTTGTATTCAGTAAATGTAGTCACATAAAATAACAAATGCTTCTTATGCCATCAATGAGGGTTAGCTGGTGGATTCTGCTTTATCACAATTTTTATTAGGATTACATCCTCCAAACTGGGAAGTTTCTTCTTGGTTCCTTGTACTCATGCCATCCTTTTTTTCTGTTGACATCCAGATTCCTTTTTCTGACCTAGGTAATACTGCTTATCCTTCTTGTTTATAATATTAACTCCTCAATTGTTTTCTTCTTTTAATACTAGGAAGACATCTTCATTCTGTTCACCCTCTTTAAACTCAACCACTTTCCTATATAACCATCTTTCTTAAGCAGAAGTAATAATTTGTTTGGGAAATTCTTTGTGCCTTCAATTGAACTGCATCCTTGGCTCCACCTGTAGACTTATTAGAGGTGCAGAATATGATCTACTTTCGTTATACTCAGTTTCACCATTTTGTTTTAGCAAGATTGGATGTAATAGTTCTAACTTTGACCTGTATTCTTATTCTTGAGCCCTGATAGGAATTCGCTGAAGAGGAATTCACAGCTTAATTCATGTATAAATGCATGTCCTATGGATTGTGTCATTAGTGTTAATCTTTCTATTGATTGCTTGACATGTTGCACCAACTTTCACCACCTTCAAAGTGATCGCTCTGGTTTAATGTGTAGCATGCTCCTTTATAGTCTTTATATACTCGATGCAGTCTCCTCTGTTTGTTAATGTCTTTATGGATCCCCTTTTTTGTTTTGACATTTGTAACATTATCTGCAATTTATCAGGCGGGGCCTACACCTGCTCTGGTCAAGGCTGAAGTGCCATGGTCTACTCGAAGAGGCAATCTTACAGATAAAGAACGGGTTCTAAAAACAGTAAAGGGGTAATTAACGTGATTGTTTAGTTTAGCCTGCTGGCAAATTTTAATCATATGATTTTTTTTAATCTTTTAGTTTTGAAGGTGGATTTATATATGACCCTAAGTCTAACTGCTGTCAGTTGTTACTTTTGGTTTTGCACAACTTATTCTTCCCTGAATCTGTTGTTATACATGTTTCTTTCCTCCTTTTTGTGTATGATTTTGTCTCTCTCTGTTTTATCTGATTAGTGGAAGCAAGATAATATGATTTGGACTTCTTTTTTAATTTTCTGTTATTTATTTTAATGCAGTATATTGAACAAGCTGACTCCAGAGAAATTTGATGTTCTCAAGGACCAACTGATTGATGCTGGAATCACAACACCCCATATTCTACAGGTTTTCATGCTTCCCAAAATTTTTGCTCGGTTGCTTTTTAGTTTTCATGTTTCCCAGAATTTATGCACAATTGCTTTTGTAACAGTTGCTGTCCCTCCCAAAAATTTAGTTGTTAAAACACACTAATGATGCAGGATGTCATTACACTCATATTCGAAAAAGCTGTTTTTGAGCCTACCTTCTGTCCCATGTATGCGCAATTGTGTTCTGATCTAAATGAGAGGCTCCCTCCATTGCCCCCTGAAGAACCGGATGGGAAAGAAATCACTTTCAAGCGTATGCTCTTGAATAATTGTCAGGAGGCATTTGAAGGTGCTGATAATCTGAGGGCTGAGATTAGAAAGTTGACAGGCCCAGACCAAGAAATGGAACGTAGGGATAAAGAAAGAATGGTGAAGCTCCGCACTCTTGGTAACATCCGCCTTATTGGCGAGCTTCTAAAGCAGAAGATGGTGCCAGAGAAAATAGTGCATCACATCGTCCAAGTATGTAGATCACACTATTCATCTTAACCCTGATTCTTCTACATTTTTTGAGTGGTCCACTATTTTAAATAATTGTCTGACACAGTTACTGTTAACAGGAGTTATTGGGGCCTGATAGCAAAGCTTGCCCTGCCGAGGAGAATGTTGAGGCAATCTGTCAGGTCTTCAACACCATTGGCAAGCAGTTGGATGAAAGCCCCAAATCTCGTCGTTTTAATGATGCTTATTTCAACCGGTTGAAGGAGCTAACAATGAACCCCCAGCTTGAGCCACGAGTTAGGTTTATGGTCCGTGATGTGCTTGACCTCCGTACCAATAACTGGGTCCCTCGACGTGAAGAGGTAAACTTTCGGTGCCATCTTGCTGATCTCAGCTTACAGCATTCTGTTTGTATTATAAAATATTTTATTTTTTGGACATGTGAGGCATCACGTGTTTTTGAATTTGTTGGAGAAAGAAATATGTAGTGACAAAAATCAGGATATATGCATGTTTTGAATTTTCAATTTCTTTTTCATATTTAGAGCATTTTTTCTGTCTTGGTTTTGCAGGTGAAGGCCAAGACCATCACTGAAATTCATAGTGAGGCGGAAAAGAACCTTGGTTTGCGCCCTGGAACAACTGCAAACATGAGAAATGGTCGTAGTGTTGGTGCTTTGGGGACCCTCAGCCCTGGTGGTTCACCTATAAGCCGACCTGGAACTGGAGGTATGATGCCTGGAATGCCTGGAACAAGGAAGATGCGTGGAATGCCCGGGCTGGATAGGGACAACTGGGAAGTTCCAAGGAGCAGATCGATGCCCAGGGGAGAAACTAACCGTGTCCAGAGTCCTTTAGTTGGCAAGCCATTGCCCATCAACTCTAAGCTATTACCTCAAGGTAGTGGTGGCCTGATGGCTTGTAAAACTAGTGCATTGTTGCAGGGCAGTGGTCCCCCAGCTCGTCCTTCTGGCCTTGTTTCAGGTCGAGTAGATTCTTCATCTCAGAATGTTCAGTCCCTGAAACCTCTTTCGCAAATGCCACCATCTGTGATCCCAGACAAGCCAATGGCTGCACCAAGGTTAAATCCTAACGAGCTACATAAGAAGACTGTTGGTCTTTTGGAGGAGTATTTCCACATCTGCATGCTAGATGAAGCACTTCAATGCGTGAAGGAACTGAAGAGCCCTGAATACCATCCGGAAGTTGTCAAGGAAGCCATCAATCTAGCTTTGGACAAGGGCCAGTCTTGTGTGGATCTTGTTGTCAAGCTTTTGGAGTATTTGTTGGCTCAGAAAGTTCTCACACCAAGGGACCTGGGGACTGGCTGTTTGCTTTATGGGGCAATGCTGGATGATGTTGGTATTGATTTGCCAAAGGCACCAAATTATTTTGGTGAAGTGGTGGGTAAACTGATTCTTGTTGGTGGTCTTGGTTTCAAGGTGGTGGAAGATATTCTGAAGAAAGTTGAAGATTCCGGGTTCCGGTCAGCAATGTTTGATGCTGTGATGAAAACCATCAAAAGGGGTCCCGATAGTCAGGCAGTATTGGGAGGACTGGCAGCTGATATCAAGACCTGTGAAAGCCTGCTCGCTTAAATTCAACCGTATTGGCTGGTACTCCTAGTTGATTCTCTCAACCATCTGTAACTTTGATAAAACAAATATTCCTTGGCTTGTTCTCTCTTCCGTTTCTCATTCCTTCATCTTTCCTCTGTTTTCCTTTTGAGGTAAGCAACTCATAATACAATGACCCTAAGCGGTCTGCGAGGAATGGTTACTTTTGAGTTGTATATTTCTGCGAGGTCACATAAATGTTTATTATAGCAAAAAAAAATGCCATGGATTTTGGTCTCATGCTCATGGCTAATTTTGCTTGATGTTTGTTAAGAAAAAAATCTTAGATGATACATGCTTGTGTCTATCTGATGACATTATCTGTTGTCTGTTATTTTCTATTGAATGAAGGATTATTGCGTATTACCAGTCAATCTGCTTTGAATCAATGTAGATTTTGGAAATCTGAGTGGAGGAGCTGCCTCTATACATTCTCAATGCGGAAAAGATTACAGGGCTTAAGAGATCCATTCCTCCTTTTTGCTCCTATCACTTGTGGGAGGCTCAGTGAAATGATGATGGTACCATTTAGAGTGGCTAGCTATTCAGAAAATATCCTGTGGTTAAAGGAGGGGGAGTTGTCTCTAGCACTTCATGAGCTTGTATTTTCTGATTGTATTGAGTATTGTATTGGGTGTGTTTGTACATGCATTATATGACTAACCTGTTAAAGTATAAAAAAAAAAAAAATTAAAATGAGAAATGCTGCCATGTAAATGTAGATGTTATTGAGAGGGGAAATTTAATCGCTTTTTTCTTCTCTTCTTTTTATATGTAATAACAATGCGGATAAATATTAATAGGATGGCGGTTAACAAATGGGTCCTCTCCCTCGCTAAAGTCACTTCAAGCCTCTCCTCCGAGTGGGCTCCAACTCATTGATGGCCACTGTGTTCTCTCGCACTCGTCCTCCATGGTCTCAACCATGGCTTCCAACCCGAGCTCTCACTGTGACTCTCTGTCCCTCAAGATCGCCCTCGCCTTCGCCCTCGTCCGCTCAAGAATCTCCACCGAACCCCTTCGATTTCGATGCCTAATGCTGGAAGTGAAAGTACTCTTCCCTTCCCCTCCTCGTCTCCCCAAAGAAAGTGATCCTAAACCTTAATCCTTGATTCTTGCAGTCCAAGGACCGTAAGTGATAGATCCTGAGGATTAGAGAGGAGCTCAAGCAACTCAAAGGCCCCCTTCTTGTTTCCCTCCTCATCTCTCCTAGAGAGATCTATTGGAAATTGTTTTTCTCATGTACCAAACGCCATGCAATGTGAACCTCCGGGAGCTTCGTGCTAATCCCATTTCTTTGATGGGTGTGGTGAGGTGGGAGGAGGCCCTAGGAGTGATTCCTGTTAGCATTGGATTGATGGCCTTGAGGAAAAGATTCCTGATACTAGGTATGGGTGTTCCTTACAAATTTCTTTTCAAATTATATCTTTCCTACTCTCCTACTCAATTTTGTTTGTGGAACTTGGATAAAAAATGTTGTCCATGAACCTAGAATTCATCTATTAAGCATATTTACTATCTTGTTACTGTAATAGTCCAAATATGATTGATATTTCCATATTAGTCGTGATATACTTTTCTTACTAGCCATATTATTAGGCTATATATTGACGTATATATTGGTGTAATTTGAATACAAAATACAGAAAATAAATATAAATCTTTTATATATATTCTTTTTTTATATATTTTAATATGGTATCAGAGCCTGACCTTTATTCCTACTCAACTATTTTGCTCCATCGGAACCGTCCATCCTGCCCTCTTGGCTTGCTGCTGTTGTCTAGAGCTATCCATGGCCTCCTTCCAATGTCCCTCCTTTCAATGTCACCGTCTAGCACCATCATCGGACCCTTCAGCTTCTCCATCACCGCTGTCTAGTGTCATCCGTGGCCTCCTTCTGATGTTGCTGCCTAGCACCATCACTGGGCCCTTAGTTTCTCCAGCTCAATCTTCTTTGCTTTCTCTCCCACCATCTTCGGCTCGTTCCACCCTCTTACTCTCCTCCTTCGCCGCCTTTGGAAGGTCGGTTCCTCCATCACCGCCACTACCATCTTGATTAAGGCAAGAACTCCATCCCTTATGAGAAAGACCCAGTGGATCCGAGAGAAGGATCCAATCCATTTAATCTAAGAAGGATTCAATTAACTTATAAACTAATTCTAAAAGGATCCAACTCGTTTTAGCTAAAGTCATTGCGGATTCAGATTCAAATTGTGATCCAATCAGACTTGTGGGCTCGAATCCAATCTATTTGGGTTTAGTTAGTCATCTGCCGATACATCAGTCTATCACGTCAATCAACCACTCTAGCAGACACATCAGCCTGCCATATTAGTCCTCCACGTCAATTGGCTACATCAGCAGATACATTGGTTTGCCACTCTAATCAACCATATCAACCTACCACATTAGCATTGACCAGATACATTAGCTGCCACATTAGCTCTCTAACATCCACATCAACTATTGCATTAGTTTGCCACATCAGCTTCTGATCTGCCATATTGCTTTTAGCCATGTTAGTTTCTGAGATGCCACCTCAACTTCGGATTTGCCATATTGCTTTTAGCCACGTCAGCGTCTGAAATGCTATATCAGCTTTTGATCTACCGTGATAGCATCTAGCAACCATATTCTTCTGACATGTCAGAGGGGTAGCCATGTCATCATCTCCTGCTGACCGGTTCTGTTGGCATTGACTAAACTGGTCCAATTTCTTTGACCAACAGGTTCACCCCTTTTTGACATGATCCTAGACTAGTTCCTTATATTTTTTTGTGTGCTCTTTTTGTTTTTGGCATCTGTTTGCCCAAATTCTACCTATACAATTGATTTTTTGTATCTACATTTATTTTTCATCAGTTCATCATCACATGCTTGTAGTCATGGACAAGTTTGATGTCTTTTTGCCTATTTCTAATGTTTTAGATGGATCCAACTATATTTCTTGGGTACTAGGGATGTCTAGTTTCTTGAAATGGTGCAAACTTTAGCGGTTTGTTACTAGAGACTTCCGTCAGCCTATTCAAAAACTGGATGAGGATGAAGAAGAGGTCAGAGACCCACACCAGGTGTTTTAGGGGGGGGGGGGGGGCTTCCTTTCCTTCGTCCCAAAACCCTCCGAGAGGCTAAGGAGGGGGGATCGTTACGACCTGGGGCGGGGAAGACTGGTGGATAGGGAGTACGGGATCCTGGAGGTGTGGCGAAGGGACGAACCTGGGCGGAGATAGCGAAAGGAGTTCCCCGGCAGCCAGTGTGGACGAGCCACCAGATGCCGTCGCGGATTTTGGAGATGTTGAGGTACAAGGCGACCGAGGTGGTGGTCTTCCCAGAGGACGAGCTGGAGGGGACCCGTGCGGAATGGCGGAGCACCGCCATCATCGTGAGGAGCTTGGGGAGGCCTGTTCCGGCGGAATGGGTGGCCAAAGAGATCAAACTGGTGGGACGTCTGGACTACAATGTGGATTGTTTCTTGCTTATGGACGGCTTCATTGTCGTCCGTTTCGCCAAGGAGGAAGATCGTGACGCCGCTCTGATGAATGGTCCATGGACTGTGGCCGGCCAGTTGCTTGCAATGGATCGTTGGCGACCTAATTTTGTGCCCGGAGAAGGAGGCATTGGCCGGGTGGTTGTATGGCTGCGTCTGCCACGGCTGCCCCTGGACTATTGGAAGAAAGAGACCATCCTCAAGATTGCGGCTTGTGCTGGTAATCCTCTGGCCGTGGACGAATATATGGATCAGGGGAGGCGGTATGGTTTCGCCCGGGTGAAGCTTGAGCTGGACTGTTCGGGACCTCTCAAGCCGGGCACGTTGATCAGGGGGAGCTCGGCGGGGGTTGAGGAGACTTTTTGGCAAGGGTTCATCTATGAAAACCTGCCCCCCCTTGCTCCAAGTGTGGAAGGATAGGGCATCGGGAGCAGGAGTGCGATGGCTTTCCAACGGCGGAGGGTACGGCGAAGCCAGCACCGGGCAAGGGGAAAGAGAAGGTAAATGATGGGGCAGAGTCTTCGGGGGCTGGTAGGCAGACGGATGGGGTTGGAGTAGCCTCGGAGGAACTCTCGGCTTTCGGTCCGTGGATGGTCACCAACCGCATATGGCACCAAGGGGTGATGAAGAAGAAACCGTGGAGGAAGACGAACGAGTCCGGGTCTGGACCGAGTTCGACGCCCACTGTTTCCCGTCCTGGCAAGGATGCAATGGGGGATGGGTCGGGTTCCACGGTTTCTCCAATCGACCTTGAGGCTTGGCAGAAGCCGTTGAAGGTTGCCCGGCGCAGGACGCCGGAGAAGGATGTCTCGGCGGCGGGGGCGGGCAAGGAAATGGCCGGACCGAGTCAACACGGCCGAGTAGCTGGAGGTGGAACTGACTCAAGCTCGGGGTCGGACTCGGCTCAACTCAAACCGAGTCAGGACCGGGATGTGGGCCGGGGTGCGAGTGGGCTGGATGGCGGACTGGGCCAGGTCGGTGACAGGCCAGAGAACACTGTGTTGCAGCGGCCTGGTGGATCGGACCCGAGCCCGAGGAAGCGGTCCAGGAGCCCATGTAGGGCATTTGGCACGGGGGGCAAGCCGGAGAAGGGGACGACTCACATCGCGGGGGGAATTCGGTTTCCGGCAGCGATGAAGGGACGTCCGGTGTTTGTTCCCCATCGAAGGAGCAGGAGCTCTCCTCCCCCTCTATCGGCGGCTCGTCACCGGCCCCCGCGGGTGGTACGTGAGGCCAGGGGCGGCGGTGATCATGTCGGAGGCGGAGTGGCGGAGGTTCCGGGGATAACAAGAGCCAGTTCGGCGGCGTCGAACCTCTCGGCGATGGGGATGAAGGCCCCACTCAGGGTGTCCGGCAAGGGGGGAAGGCAGGAAGTGGGAGCTGGGGAAGTCGGTGCCAATGGTGAGATGCCGATCCCAGACGGAAATTCCATGGTTGGGTCACTGTGCCAACTGGCACGGGAGAACAAGGCTTCAGCCTCTGAGCTGGGAATCGGGAAGTTGGCATCGGTGGATTCAGGGGTCATCAAGAGTTCTTGTGGCTTCAGCACAGAGCCCAGCCGGGTGGTGACAGAGGGCCCTGCGGCAATGGTTGAAGGCAATGCAGTTTCAGCGTGCCATTTGGCACGATCTAGTGACGGAGGGGATCACGATCGAATTGTCTGTCAGATGAAGGCTGCAGCAAAGGGTGTGAGCCATGATGGTTTGGGGGGTGGAATAGCTATAGAAGAGACGGTGTTCCATGATTGCAACCCCGGGGCAGGGGGTTGTGATGTAGCCTTGGGTGACCAATGAAGGTTATACTATGGAATTGCCGCGGCGCGGGGAAGCCTTCCTTCGCCCCAGCTTTCCGTAGGATTGTGCAGCAGCATAGTCCGGATGTATGTGTGTTGTTTGAGACCCGATTATCGGGAAGGAGCCTACAGAAGGCTAGGAGAGCAGTACCCCGGATGTGGGGATTTTATGCAGTAGAATCTCAGGGATTGTCGGGCGGCATCATTGTCACTTGGTTGCAGGGCTCTTGCAGGTTGGATGTCTTCCATGTATGTACCCAGGAGGTGGTAGTGGTGATCTCGGAGGGTAGCGGAGTGTCATGGGTTCTTGCTGCGGTGTATGCTAGCACTGATTTCAGGGAGAGACGGATATTGTGGGAGGAAGCGTCTCAGTTGATTAATCAGGGGTTACCTATGTTGGTGGCTGGTGACTTCAACTGTATTGTTGATCCTCAGGAGAAGAGGGAGGGAGGCCCTTCTTATATGAGAGGAAGGTCAAGGAGTTCCAAGATTTTTTGACATCGAGTGGGTTGATAGACTTGGGATTCTCTGGCTCTAGGTTTACATGGTGCAACAATCAGCAGGGCCAGGCTAGAGTATGGGAGCGACTTGATAGAGCCTGTGCTACCGCTGGGTGGGTTCAGTGCTTTCCTGATCACCATGTGAGCCACTTGCCCAGGATTGCGTCGGATCATTGCCCGCTACTGGTGAGTACAGAGACTTACATTCCAGTTCGTCATCCTTTTAGATTTGAGAAAATATGGCTCTGTTATCCGAGATCATGGGAGATGGTGAGGGAGGCTTGGAGTGCACCAGTTAGAGGAGATGCTATGTATCGGGTGTCTCGTAGATTGGAGCTGACGAGGAGGCGACTAAGGAGGTGGAATCGAGAGGAGGTGGGAGATATTTTCAGGAGGATTGAGGAGTCGGAGGAGGCCATCGCTGGGTTACAGGCTCGGGAGGATCAAAGGGGTGGGCTAGAGGATGTGGAGATGGGGGAGCTCAGATCATTATTGGCATTGCATGATGGGCTCCTTAGACAGCAGGAGACATTTTGGAGACAGAAATCGAGAGTACAGTGGATTATGGAGGGGGACAGAAACACTAGATTTTTTCACCAGGCGACAGTTATCAGAAGGCACCAGAACAGAATTAGAGTTATCCGGGATGAGGAGGGGCAGCTGTCGGAGGATCCGGAGGTGATTTAGAGGATCTTGGAGAGCTTCTTCAGGGCTAGGTGGACAGAGCTGCCTATGGGTGGGAGCTTAGCGGATATGGCCCCGCCCTTATCTAGGGTGTTAGAGGAGGAGACAACAGCGCTGATTAGTCCAGTCTCGGATAGGGAGATTAGTGAGGCAGTGAGGTCCCTTGCGGGGGACAAGGCTCCAGGGCCGGACGGCTTTCCATCCTTGTTTTTCCAGAGATATTGGATGATAGTTGGGCGAGATGTGACGGCGGCTATACAGCAGTTCTTTCGCACAGCTGTGATGGCAGGAGATTGGCAGAGGACTTTCATTACCTTGATACCGAAGCGGCAGGATGCTTCGGAGCCGGGTCATTTTCGTCCGATTAGCCTTTGAACGACCTTGTACAAGGCAACGGCGAGGATCCTTGCTGGCAGATTGAGAGATGTTCTCCCTAGGCTTATTAGCCCAGAGCAGGGGGCTTTTTTGGAGGGGCGAAGTATATCTGACAATGTGCTTATTGCCCAGGAATTTATGTTTGATCTCGGTCGGGCTCCGATGAGGAGGAGTCTGATGGGGGTCAAGCTTGACATGGAGAGGGCCTATGATAGAGTGAGATGGGATTTCTTGCAGCAGTCCTTACAGGAGTTCGGGTTTCATGAGATATGGATCAGTTGGGTGATGGGTTGTGTTCGTGCTCCCTCCTTTGCTATCTTGGTGAACGGTACGCCGTCACGCTTCTTTATGTCCTCAGGGGGCTGCGCCAGGGATGTCCCCTCTCTCCCCTATTATTTATTATGTGTGCAGATGCACTGTCTAGATCCCTACGGCGGGCAGTGGCCACTCAGGAGTTGGAGGTCTACAGGCCGGCGGTGGGGGCTTCTCCGATTTCCCATTTGCTTTTTGCTGATGACTGTCTGCTTCTTGCCAGGTCGTCACGACAGGTGGCTCAGGCTATTGGTCAGATTCTTCAGGATTACTGTGCGGCATCGGGACAGAGGGTCAACCTGACTAAGTCAGCTATTATCTTTAGCCCAAAAACCAAAGTGGAGGTGAGGCGGTCTATACTGGAGAGCCTAGGGGTGGGAGAGCAGGAGGGCACGATGACTTATCTGGGGGTTCCACTCTCGGGCCACAGGTTGCGGAGTAGGGACTGTACATCCATAGAGCTTAGCATCAGACGCCGATTGGAGGGGTGGCAGATGCTTACACTTTCTATGATGGGTAGGATTACTCTGGTGCGGTTAGTTCTTACTTCGATCCCTATCTTTCTACTTTCCAATGCTATCATTCCAGTTAGAGTCTTGAGGTCCTTTGAGCAGCTATTCAGGAAATTTATTTGGGGGAGGAGTAGTGGCAGAGGTGGAGTCCATTTGCTGGCATGGGATGTGGTATGCCAGCCGACTAGCCATGGAGGTTTGGGGGTGCAGTCCCTGGTGGCGAGGAGGGAGGCTTTAGTGGCTAGACATGCGGCTAGATTCGTGCTTGAGCCCGAGAGCATGTGGTCTTCGCTGATGAGGGCCAAGTATGGTACCTTGGTGCCCGGGGCCCGGGCCGGTCGTCACCACTCTCCGATCTGGAGGGAGATGTGTGCTAGTGCTGGGGTGGTGCTTCCGGAGATCAGATGGACCATAGGTGACGGTCGGTCTATTGATGTGTTATAGGATAGTTGGGTGACCGAGCTACCGATTTGCTGTATGCCGACCATGGTGGATTCGACGCGATTATCAGGGTGCAGGGTGAGTGAGCTGTTGACCTTGGAGGGGGGCCGATGGAGGGAGGAGCTGATCCGTGAGGTTTTTGGGGAGCAGCTGGCGGAGTCGGTTTTATCCCTTCCTGTTCCCTCCGGGGGTGGAGCCGACAGGTTAGTTTGGATGCCGACCGGACGGTCGCGGGTTCGGGTTAGAGATCTTCATGCCCTGATCGGTAGGGAGCCAGCCCGTCAGATTGAGGGTGGGTGGATATGGAGGATGAGGATTCACCCTCGTGTGGCGTTATTCATCTGGAAGGTGGCTTGGGGCTGCCTTCCTACGAGGAGCATATTGGTTCGGCGTGGTATGGCGGTCTCTCAGTGCTGTGAGGAGTGTGCAGATATCGAGGAGACGATCGAGCATGTCCTTCTGCGGTGTCCTAGAGCCCGAGAGATTTGGCGGAGGTCACCAGTCCTACTACCCGACTCGGTGGTGTTTGCGCAGGACTTGATTCATATGGTGAGAGCTTCCGTGCGGAGCCCCAGATTTGCTGAGGCTGGGACTGTAGTGGCATACCTGTCCTATTACATATGGCTGGACAGGAATGCCGGTCTTTTCGAGGGGAGGAGGTCGTCTCCGAGGATGGTGGTACACAGAGCGATGCTATCTGCGAGGGAGGTTCTTGCGGCTACCGTCGGATTTTCTTCTGGGTTAGCCAGGGACATCTGGGGTACTTGTCACGCTGTTTCAGCGCCCCGGTTTGCCCTTGTTTCTTGGGTACCCCCACCCCCTGGCTTTCTCAAGGTAAATTTCGACGGTAGTCGGTCAGCAGACGGTGTGACTGGAGGGGTCGGATTTGTGATCAGGGACCATCTGGGGAGGATGATAGCAGCAGGAGGGCGGCGTACGCCGGGTCTCGCAGTAGTTGGGGCTGAGTTGCAGGCGGCATGGGAGGGTATATCCTATGCATGGCATGTTCTTGGTGTGGAGAGGGTATGCCTCGAGGGTGACTCTTCTGTGGTTATTGACTGGATTCGAGGAGCGGATCGTTTTGGAGATGGCCACCCCCTGGTTCGGGAGACCCGTGGGTTGGTGCGGTTGATGGGTGAGGTTCAGATTGGACATGTGTTTAGGGAGGCGAACAGAGCTGCAGACTGGGTCGCCTCCTTTGTAGCCCGGCACTCCGGGGATTTTCAGTGGACGTCTGTGTCGGACGTCCATCCCTCCTTGTATCTCTTACTGTCCCGTGATATGGCTGGGTGTACTCACGTCAGAGTTATATGAAATGAGTAGCCGCTTTTAACCAAAAAAAAAAAAAGAGATTTTTTAGCCAAGTGGTATTCCACCACAGATATTGCCCATCAGTATCAACTGCCGTTTAACCTACATTGCAGGAAGTAAGAGCCTGGGTTGTCTATCCATAAGTTTCTTTCTTAGATGCATGCTATATGGGATCAGTTTACTCAGTCTGAGCCTCAGTGGGACCATGACAGTGATTCTGAAAAATTTGCTTCCTATAAAGATCATATATGCTTGATGCAGTTTTTCATGGCTTTTGGAGATGATCATGAACCAGTAAGAGCTTCACTTCTTCATCGTGGTATCTTGCCATTTCTAAACTTATCTTTGAATAAACAAAACTTGGCTTACTCAAATCCCAGCACACTGAGGCCATTCTTGCTACACTTCTCAGGCTATTGTAGATCAGATAGACTGCAAGTATTGTCATAGGCTTAGTCACTACATGTTCAACTATCCGAAAAGAAAATGTAAAATCTGTTAGAAGACTGGCCACTATCTTGATAATTGTCCCCAAAATCTAAATAAGCAATCTAACCTCAGTTGGTCCAGAGGTTCTCGATCTAAATCTGGCAATCAGTCACAACCTACTTCTTGTTCTACTGCTGCTGATGATAAAGTTTTCCATATCGATGACTCTTCTTCCACACCTTCCACTTCAATCAGTAACCTATTAGTCAATAATCTTAAAGGTCTAATCAAATAGGCTCTATCTAAATCTGGTACTTTCAGTGACCTCAGTTGATTAGATCACTGATATTTTTCACCAAAGCACATCCACCTGGATGCTTTCGTGATGCGGTTTCCAAACTCAAGTTGGGTTTTACTTTACTACTTTGAGTTTGAGGAGGGATGTAAAGCATATTATTATTTTGTTTCTGTACTAGTCCAAATATGATTGATAGTTCCTTATTAGTCTCAATACACTTTCCTTACTAGCTATATTGTTAGACTATATATTGATGTAACTTGAATACAAGATACACAGAATAAACATAAATCTTTCACATATTCTCTCTCTTCTCATATTGTAATGGCATGAATGATTTTTAGCAACATTTTTTGAGTTTAGAACTCTGCATTTGTTAATTTAATCCCTGAGGTTTCCACTTGGTTACCATATACCATAGGTCAGAAATAGAAGGTGAATAATTTGATTTAGGTGATGAGATTGAGAGGAGATGGGAAGAAGTAGGATGATTTTGTGAGATTATCAACAATACAGTACTAAGATTTTTGGGAAATGCTGTAAATCTCTAGTAAATTGTATTTGCAGTACCTTGTACCTTGTATTTGCATCCAACCCAAATATTATGTTGATATCCACCCCAGTATACCATCTGAGTTGCCTCACTAGACCACATACAGGATATCCTGTCAATAGCATAGCCAGGCATCCATGCAGATCCATAGCATGAACTGTCATAGATTCTTCTTCTGACTTCCATAGGGTTTCCTCAGGTCAAACCCCCCCGTGTAGAACCATTTTACAAAGTTGAGTTGTTGTCACAGCCGGGGCTTCTTTGGGCTTTGGTTTCACATTATCATGGAATCTTAATTGGAACTCTTTAGTTTCAATCTTTCTTGATGATGACTCCTATTCAAGTATTTCAGCTCAACAATCTTGCTTCCTCTACAACCATCTTATGTGCATGGCTGCATGCCCCTCCTTATATTGTTGTGGCATTTTAATCCAGAAAATATAACCAGAACTATTTGTTCATGTTCAGACATGCAAAGATCAAATAACTACTGTGTCATTGCTAATTCATCACAATCGATATTAAATATGCTGGACATGTCATTTCATTATAGTTATGCATGGTAGAGACAAATTGCAAAGAATAGCTTCTGCTGGTGGTCTGTTTGCTATCAATTTTTCCCGAAGTATATTCTCATTATTAATCCTACGAAATTGCATTCCAGATGTTATGTTTTGGCCTAATTGGTCTTCCTTATCTGACAGACACATGCACATTCCAAAGAAAAAAAAATTCCTTGATGCGGTCTGATCAATCCCCAATAGATAGTGTGTTGCACATTAACCTTCCTCCTGCTGATTATGAAGAACCTTGTTCACTGCCTTCTTTTTAATCCCAGATGATATTTCATCCTAATATAACCACAAGCTGTCAAAGAAGATTATGGATTATATCATAGTTATTTTTTTACATAAGTAGGCATATATGGTGTGAAAACTATTACGACAAAATTACAGTTGGAAGTCATGAATATGTGATACGGTAATATTCTTTTGCTATGCCATTATTTTTTAACTAAATACTATCTAAACTGAAGAAATGAATTTGGTAACCTTACTTGAAGAACTTTGTTGTCCTCATTTGCATGTACATAATGGATAGATGCATATGTTTATGGACATATATATATATATATATATATATATATATATATATATATATATGTGTATATATATATATATATATATGTGTATATATATATATATATATATGTGTATACATATATATATCTATACATATATATGTGTGTGTGTGTGTATATGTGTATACATACACTACAAAAGAAGGAATAACTCCCGGCGGTTTTTTTTGTCTATACCGACGCTTATAAGCGTCGGCGAATTCCCAGCCCACGCTTCACAAAGCGTGGGTCAGACGTCGGACAGGTGGGCGTGGGTCGGGTTTAACCCGACGCGTCAAAAAAGCGTCGTCGGTCTATCCTGACGCTTTTAAGCGTCGTTCCTTTTATAAGACTCCGACGCTTATAAGCGTCGGCGAGAACGTTGGTTACTATGGTGTTAGGCCGACGCTTAAAAGCGTCGTTAAAGGCGTGCCAGTTTACGTTCCGGTTGCTTTTTCCGACGCTTATAAGCGTCGGCATTAAATTTTTTTTTTAAAAAAAAAAATTGTAAAAGTAATTTTTAAATACTCTGTGTACATTAAATTCTAACAAAACAAATACACTGAATCACATATATAACAAAATACGAGTCACAAACAAGAACTTTGATTACATTCATATTATCATATTTGATTACATTGTACTTCAAAAACATTCTAAAAACATACAAGTCAAATTCCTAAGTACACAATCTACAATATGTATCAAGGGTCGGCATCATCATCTCTACGAGTAGATGAAGTATCATCAACCTACAAGAAAAAAAATATTTTAGAAACTAAAAATACGAAAGTCATCACGCTCATACAAGAATACATTATAATTACATAAAATATTCAAATAGATTTAGTTATGTACCGGAGGAGCAAATCTCTGCAAAAAGGATGAAATATGGTCAAGCTGGTCCTGCAAAGATTGTATCTTCAACTCTTGGCTTTGCTTCAACTCCGCCATATCAGTCATATGACTCTGCCTCATCTCCTCTATCCTTGTCTCATATGACTGCTTTATCTGTGCCATCTCTGTCTTCAAACTACAAACCTCTGCAGTGCTAGTACCTTGTCTGGCATCTTGGGTATATCGGCTCACTGCAGATAGCTGAGTGGGGGTAACTTCGACACCGTAACCCCTCACGCGACCATAACGTTCTGGGCCCATCAATTCAGCATACACCTGAGCCTCGACGCGACTGGCCGCGTCGGATGATGATGACTCCCCGACACGCTCTGAAATAAGATTTGTAGCTCTTTCCTATATCTCTCTAAAAAAAAACAGTCACATTAATAATTTAAAAGAAGTAAAATTAATAAAAAAATTATGATCAAATAAAAAATGAATACATACAACTATATCTCTCGACTCGTCCCGGACAAAGCTGCCATCTCGGTGAGTGTGGGTCATCTTATAAAACTCTACCTCACCAGGCTCCCTTCCATGCTCTACTATCTACACATACGGAAAGTATATGGGCAAACTATATATCATGATACGTGCTATATGTTAGTAGAGTTTCAAATAGTTTCAAAAGAACTTACGAATTCATTTCTACGTCTCGCATAACTCTTCGAGCCTGAAGTATGAGGAACTGCTTGAGATGCTCGTGCAGCTCTACCAATATTAGAATATGTCTGCCAAAATAAAAGCACATAGTATAATATGATTCAATGTATATATTTGCAATCTATATTAATAATAAAGATAATATAAGATATTGAAACAATATACGTGACCTGTCCTCTTTCAGAAAACCAGTAATGAACAAGCTCCCTCCACTGCTGAGGGTATACATCAGGAGGAGTCACACGAGCAACCTCCTCCTCTGTCATACCCTCGCGCTTGAAGTCCGTCTTCAATTTTGCTTTATATTCTTTCCATTTGCGATTGAGGGACTTTAGCACCCAATCATGGCTCTCTGGAGGGAGTACAAACTTACCCTACAACAAGATTCAGAATGTTATAATAATATTAAACATCTAAAATAAAATTATGATACTAAGCAAATTAATATACAGGAGGTGTCGAATTAAAAAGAATAAATTCAATTCATTACCTGTATAAGTCTAAGAAGCTCAACCTTATACGAAGGAAGCATGTCATTCCACTTCGTATAGTTGAGTGGACACAGCTGACCCTTGCGTGCAACCGATCCTAAAAAGCTTGATAGTAGACTTCCAGCTCTATTGATGGGCTGCCCCAATTCGTTGCATCGGATGATGATCTTCTCACCCGGAGGAAGCTTCCACACATCCTTTACTTGAGTGGGTCCCCGTCTCGTCCTCACTGTCCCTTGTCCATCTATTCAAATTAAATAAAAAGTCTTAAAAAGTTGAAGACAAATATGAACATAAAATATGAACTTTAAATCGAATTACCCTGGATCCGGAGCTCATCCTCCGGACAATCAGCATGAGGCTCGCGCTGAGATCCTGACTCGTGCTGCTGGTGATCACATGGCTGCTGGAACTGCAGGGACTGCTCAGAAGTAGATCCCACCTGAGAATGCTGGAACTCCACATCTCTAAATCGTCTCCCTCGGGGCATATTGTTACCTGGTATGCACAAAAAAGAATCAATATTTGGTTAAATGATAAATTTATACTAAAACTCCTCCTTCGTGGGGCAGAATACAGGGCACTCTGGGATCTTCTCAATCCATTCTAAGTTAGACAAGTCAAACTTTTCCACTCTATGCTTTGAAAAAGCATCCTTAACAGGAAAACTACCACCAGAAAATGTATTTGAATTTCCATAAAAGGCGATAGACCATTCAATATTAAAAGGTTTTAACCTGTCGACTTTAGAAAGTTAAATAACCTTAACAGTAAAAGAGTTGAATTCTAAGCTCTCCATGTTTTTTCAAATCAAGACGCGCTTTCAAGTTATCTTTGGTCTTCCCTTCAAGATTTAACAATGTTCCAATCAGGTTATCACAAACGTTCTTCTCTATATGCATCACATCAAGGTTATGTCGAAGAAGATTATACTCCCAATAAGGTAAATCAAAGAAAATGCTCTTTTTTTTCCATAGTTGTTTTTGTGTAGATGCTGCCATTGAGTCATCATCATTTTTCTGACCATATATGTTGTCTTCATTCTCAAAAAAGTTGTCAGCATCCTCAGCAACCTCTGCTATTAATCCTTCATTCATTGTGCTGCCAACATGCTCCCTCCCCCTCTTCTTTGAACATTTGGCGACCTTACCCGGTATATAATTGGTGTCATGCATTTGTCTAAAGACTTCAGTTCCAGTTGGTGGAACAGGGGCAGATCGCAACTCTATGGTACAATCAAACAAGTCTTTCTGAAATCGAAATGGATGGTTTGCTTCTAACCACCGACGATGGCCCATATAACAGAACTTTCCTCTATGTTTTAACCAATACGAATGGATTGAATCTCCACAAGAAGGACATGCAGTACGCCCCTTAGTGCTCCAACCAGATAAATTAGCATATGCAGGAAAATCATTGATAGTCCAAATAAGAGCTGCACGCAATTTGAAATTTTGGCCAGCAAAAGCATCAAATGCATCAATACCCTCCCATATTTGTTTCAATTCCTCTATTAGAGGCTGTAGAAAAACATCAATATCATTACCTGGGCCCTTGTCACCTGGAATAACCATTGATAGAATTACTGAAGACTGTTTCATACACATCCATGGTGGCAAATTATATAGAATCAAAACAACCGGCCAAGTGCTGTATGTTGAGCTCATCGTTCGGAATGGATTAAACCCATCAGTAGCTAAACCTAGCCTAACACTGCGAACATCAGAAGCAAATTCGGGATGCCTATCATCAAATGCTTTCCATGCGGGACTATCCGCTGGGTGTCGTAACATTCCATCCTTTGTACGGCCTTCGTCATGCCATCTCATCGAGGAAGCCGTCTTCGGTGATGCAAACATCCTTTTCAATCTTGGTATAAGAGGAAAATACCTCAAAATTTTAGCCGGTTTTTTCTTAGTCGGTGCAGCATCCACTTCAGTCAACGAATCATTCTCGTCATCTTTATGTTTTCCCCATCGTGAAGTTCCACATATTCGGCACGACTCTTGGTTCCTATTTTCACCACGATATAAAATGCAGTCATTCGGACAACTGTGTATCTTCTCATATCCAAGGTCCAACTCTTTTATCAGTTTTTTGGCTTCATATGAAGATGATGGCAGAGTAACACCTTCCGGAAATGCATCCTTTAATAATTGAAGAAGCATGGTAAAAGACTTGCTGGACCACCCATTCAAATATTTCAAATGTAACAAATGCAGAAGAAAAGAAATCTTTGTAAAATTCTTAAAACCCGGATACAGTTCTTGATCACAATCTTTCACCAAGTTATCATAATGAGCTGTGTCAACATGCATGGACTGATCAATAACTGCACGCTCATCTTCTCCTACAGTTCTGATAGTATGTCCAAGAGCATCTCTAAGTAGGCCCCTTATATCATCTTCTTCTACAGAATTTTGTTCCGTGTCACTACATCCAAAATTGAAGGTGTCTTCTAGATCGGAGGGTTGGTTACATGAAGGTATGAACTCTCCATGGAGTACCCATTCAGTATAACCCTTTAGAAAACCATTCCATACCAAATGTTCTTCAACAATTTTTGGATCAAGAGCAGAACCGTTTACACATTTTTGACATGGACATAAAATCTTCCCGTTCATATTAGATTTCTCAAAGGCAAACTTAATGAAATTCCGAACTCCATCCAAATATTCAGCACTAGATCTTAACTTATTTATCCAACTTTTGTCCATTCTATTAGAATACCGATTGAACTGTAGTTTTTTAAAAAAAGACAAACAAAATTAAGTAAAATGCAAAGTAATTAATGTAATTAATGTTCATGTGCTGCACCCTACCCATCATGCGGATTTATTTCCCACAATGGGGTCCACTTGTAATTAAAGGTCCACATGTAATTAAGGCCCGAAACCAAATGCAACAGAAGAAGTATATTATGCAGCTGAATGGAATGAGAATGAGAAAGAGAAAGGTTACCACTCAGCAAGCTTAAAGTTTGCAGATAACAGTGTCAGTGAAAGGGGTGAAAGAGAGGGCTCTTCACCTACAATCCCTGTGGATGTACCAACACAAGCATGAACACATGAAATTTATTTAAGAATTAACACTATTTTCATCTCCAACTATAGTTAAACATGAAGTTATAGGCTATCACGAAGGATAATCTAATGCATTAGTGCAATGTTACCTTGATTATTTATGTAAACATGATCAACTAATGCATGTGAATGCCTCTAGAAATATCACAACTGACAAATAAAATTGTCACAGACCCTTCCTAGAGAGCTTTCCATTATTAAGCATTGAAAATAGGGATCGCTCTATATACAAGTAACAAGATCAAGCACTATCAGAATGCATGAAAAGTTTTTGGACACAACATGGAAATTGGGAGTAATATTGGGGTAAAAATCATACCGCAGCAGCTTTGCTTGCACGAGATTTAATTTGATCAAAATACTCCTCATTTAAGATCAAGTCATCATAGAATGCATCATAGTAGAAACCCTGCAAATGGACTAGATCAAATCATATGTTCACATAAACATGCCAAAGTCAGCTAAACATGAATGTGAGGTAGATTTCAATATTAATTTTTACCATCTTGAGATCGAAAGTTTATAAGCAAAAAGTACGCATGCAGATACATCAATATGGTGCTCATAACTAAAGGCAAATTGAAGCATCCACCAGTAATACCATATAATAAAGTCAGTATCATTTGAAAAAAAATGTGCAACCATCATATAAGCTATAAATGTTTAGGACGGAATCAAACACCATCCATATTGGATCCATTTAATATAGTAGTCAAGATTTTGGCCCCATAATATACAAATAGAGTAGACAAGGTCATGTTGGATACAATTCCATTCTCTTTTTTGAACTATTTTAGCAGTAATTTCTTACTTGGATCCATAATTTCTGACCTAGACACTAAAACATGGATCGCGACCATATCTACTATATCAGATCTTTTTCAATCATGTTTGAGTTGAAGTCACTTTGATCCATACGCAACTAAGCATTAACCAGCAACGGCCAGAATCTAGATCCGTACAACTGCAAGACAAGGTTTTGTTCATAAAAGATCAAGGAATGATTAGAATGTTCAAAATGTTCATGTGGAATGAAATAGCATTACAACAAATGTAGCAGAATAGAGCCTGAACAGATTTTTCGGTTAATGCAAACTTCATGATTTTTTTTACCATGTAATCCTAATATTAAGTAAATTACCCTCTGACTCTTGTTTTATTTCTCGTTCGAGACCAGTCTTTTATTGCTCGTGTAACAGCCCTGGCTCAATACAAACACTCAATGTCCCTTGAACTCTGGAAAAACCATGGGGCAAAGAAGATAAATCTCTTATTTGCCATCCACCAAATAAGTTGGATGTTAAGTATTTCTCACATCCTCTATAGGTTCTGTCGTAAAATGAGTAGTTCCCATCTAAAACAGTGTCATTTCCTTTTTTTTCTTTCATAACTTATGCAGGGCTGATGCACTTATAATGAAAATTTGGAGGAAAACACATAAGGATGTTAAATGAGATGCAAAATGGTATAATTACCAGTTTAGGCATGAATTTAAAATTTAAAATAAAATTATAAAATATGTAATTCATGCTAGAAGAAAACATGAACAACTGTACTCCAGCTTACAAAATCTGTATATTTTAGTTGATGGTATTTAAGTTAATAAAGGTTGGCATGTCACCTTTTACAGAATTTAGTAGTGTAAAACCAGCTTGACTAAAAAAGAGGTGGTTTAAAACATTAAAAAAAGTCGGGAAGATCTCAGAATTCAGTAAAACGGACTAGTTGGGGCAATTGCCATCAAGGGAAAGATTCTAGAGACACACGGACGAGGCATCAAAGTCATTACTAGCAGTCTGTATTAGTCTCGACCATCCCCCTAATATATGTGTATGTATATATACATATATATATTGATGGAAAGGGAAGCTTTTAGCCCCCCACACCCCCCTAATATATTATCTTACTATAGTTACATAATGATGATATCCCGGAATAGCATCACTGGGAGTCCCTAAACGAATTCTGGTGGAAGTTTTATTCATGCATCTTACTTGGTTAACAAAATGAACACAAAAATGATAGAAGGCTGATTTGCCCATTTAAATGGTTGGTAGCTAAAAATTTAAAACAGACAACAGGATGAATAAAATGCCAAATAAACCTCATCATGATGGCAATCATAAACTAGCCTCACAACTTCACTCCCTCCAGTGGACAGAAACAAATGATGAAAAAAAAAGAAAAAAGAACAGAGATATAAGTATGGATGGCTAAATCATTGCCTGCGAGAGAGCTCCAGCACTCGAACCCTCTTCGCCTGCGAATCATCAGAGAGGTTTATTTGTGATATAAGTATGGATGCAGGGAGACATTCTTGTTGCATTACAAAAATAAATAGAAAGATCCAAGATGTAATCAGAGAGAAGGGACACATGAAGTGCTATAGAACCTTAAATTGCAATAGAAACATGACAGACTAGTTTTAGAAAATACCTCGGGCAGAGGCGGGGCGGAGGCGGGCTTGGATCGATCGGGACTACCTCGAACAAATTAAAGAAGGAGAAAAACCCACGAACACCCGAACAACAGGAGGAGGAGAAGGAGGAGAACAAGCGAGACGAAATGAGAGGAGGGAGGAGGAGAAAACTACCTTGGGGTCGGTCAGTCGACACCGGAGAGGAGGGAGGTAGAAGTCGGACGGTCCGCGCCGGAGAGGAGGAAGATGGGGGCTAAGGCAGCGCCGGAGAGGAGGAAGATGGGGGCTAAGGCAGCGCCGGAGACGAGGAAGACGAAGGCTATAGGGCAGCGCCGGAGAGGAGAATGGGGGGCTCGGGAGAAGCTAGGGCAAGTATGGGGGCTCGGGTTCGGCCGCTGGGTTTTAAGGGGGCGTCGGCGACGCTTATAAGCATCGTATTAGGCCGGAAAATACGACGACGCTAATAAGCGTCTTCTATTCCTAAGAATTGCCGACACTAAATGAAAGCGTCGGTAAATGTATGAGCGGTGAAATTTTTTCCGACGCTCCATCCTAGCGTCGGTAAAAAAGCGTCGGAAAAGGCCCAATTTTCTGTAGTGATATATATATGTATATGTATCATATATGTAACAAAGACTAGTCCATGGTTTTCTAAATCTCATGCTATGACACCTATAGACAGGGCCGGCCCGAGCCTTAGGCGACTGAGGCGGTCGCCTAAGGCCCCGGGCCAACAGAAGGCCCCCGGAAGGTGAAGAGAGAGAGAGAGAGAGAGGGAGGGAGGGAGGGACCGTGACCAAAAGGAAGCAAAGGCCCCATATAAAATGGGATGAGCTGGCTACGAGTCTTCCCCCTTGATGGAAGGGAGGTGGAGAGTTTCTTGGCCTGCAGAGGGGAAATTTAGGAAGTTGGGGACGGTAGTTTTATTTTGGATGGAGAGAGAGAGAGAGAGGAGGGATTTGGTTGGCTTGATACACGCCTGAAGCCACTCTTACCTTTCATCCCTTCTCTTGTTTGGTTTTGGTCTTGGTTTTCCTTCCCTCACATTACTCCTGATCCAGCTGGGCCATCAGGAAGAAAGGGGGATTGGAAATGGACTTCTTGGAGGGTGGAGATTCTTTTAATTTTCTCCTCTCGGTTTCTTCTCCCCTCTTGGGTGGTAGAGAGAGAAGGAGGGAGGGGGTTGAATGGCTGCTGTGCTGTGATGTTGCGGTTGCTGCTTGGGTACTCACTTGAAGGGGAGATGGAGGGATGGGACTTTTATTAATTAGATGGAGTCAATTTCCCATAATGCCCCTACTTTCTCTTATAGAGAAGCTCCTGGAGAAATTCTTTTCTTTACCTTGACCATGAAGTGCCATGGGATGACCTTTTCCTATTCCGCTCTTGACATGATAAACAAAATTGCCAAGCATTATCTCAGTTATTTAATCAGTTTTATGGCCCTTCTTTTAGGATAATTACTTTTCTGCATTTCCATTCAAAAATAATATTAAATTAAAAAGATTTCTGGCCTATCTTTGTTAGATTCATGTACCTTTGTTGAAATAGTGTACTTGATAGCTATCCATTTTCATATCATTTTTTTAATATTTTATATTTATTAAAAAAATTTATTATTAAAAAAAAAGGCCTCATTCATTGGATTCGCCTTAGGCCCCCAAATGTATTGGGCCGCCCCTGCCTATAGACATAATATGTGTTCACCTTGATGGATCAATGGAAGTTTGTTTTATTGAATTAAAATTGATCAAGGTTTATGGTGCAATGGTTGTCAATGGATTCAGGTATGATTGTTTTTGTTTACTTTTTTAGAACTAGGTCTATTGGACCAACTTAATTGCTACCTCTTATTTTTTCCTGTTGTTTGTTTTACCATTCTATGGAGCATTGCAAGTCTAAATTTTTGAATTTTGGAGTCTAGGTTTTAGCAACTTGTTGCTTCCAAAATTATCTTTCTCTTGATTCATTGGACCAAAAACATCACCTGTTAACTAGTTAAATGGTTGAGTTTAGCAATGAAGATGAGTTTAGCAATGAAGATGAGATAGAAGCTTTAGGGAGGCTTTTACACAAAGGGTGATGGTTATGGGTTTAGGACCAGTTGGGATCCAAGTAAAGTATGAAACATGGGGGAGGACTCTTGGTTCTTTTGATCAATAGCCTTTCTAATAAGAACTGAAAGTCTAGACGAGTTCCTCGTGAATGGAGAACTGCTATAGTATCTCTTTTTAAGATCAGATAAGGCATAATAAAGTCATGCTAGTGTTATGTATATTAATCTCAGTCGCACTATGGATCTCTAGGTGATAATATTGATTCATCTACTGTTACTTAGTACAATATATAGATTTGGGACTGTTTGCATGATATAGCCCTACCCTCTATCGAGTGGTCAGGTATTACCTTGCATGGACTCTATCGCCATTTCCTGGTGTAAAATCTGATGCACTACAATCTTCAATACGTTTTAATCAAGTAAATACTTTGTTCCTGCCTTGAAATTCACGTAGTTTTGTTTTTTCCATGTAAAATGAGTTAAACAAAGTATAGGATCATAATCCTTCAATAAGTAGGATATGAAATTATTGATTGGATAAACATATTTCAATTGGAAAATATGAGTCTGTACAATTATTTAGCAGAAAAAATAGCCACAATAAATTGATAAACCTTCTTCATACTATTAAGAATTATACATATATTATATTTATGGGTGATATATCTACCAACTATGTTAACAGTACTAGTTTTCACTTACATATACCTTTCTGTATCTTTTGCATCATTTACTAAGTTAAAACTAAGAAAACTAATAGTCTAGAATATCTTCAAAGCAAACTTTGGTTTATTCATGTCTAGAGGGCCTAAGTTTTTAATCTAAAGGTATTGTTCTGTCAAGTAAACGTAATTATTAATCAATTTATCATGTGCAAATGCTGTTCTTAAGTCTGAAATAACATCGTATAGAACATTCATAGTGACATTTTCTGAAATTCTCCATCCAGTTTTCTGTTTATTGTAAGTTAAATCTTATGCTTGTTGTAAGTATCTAATATCACCTCCACAGTGAGGTGCTGCAGTGTTCTCAGCTTTCCATATTCTTCAAGTGTGCTTGTTCTTGTCAGCTACTGAAAATTCTGGGCTGAGAACACTACAGCGAGGTCAAGAAAGAATCTTATGCTCTGATCACTCACGTTATTACTGCCAAGTTGCTTACTGCTTCACCTTAAATCACGAGGTCGCCCACTGCCAGATTCTAGGATAGCATCTGCTTTCTTTCTGGCATAATGTGATCTTATACATGGATCAATAAATATGCTACATATACTCTGGCACAGCATCTATTCATGATTATCTTTTTTAATTTGTTCAATAGTTGTGTTCAACTCCTTTGGAAGTTTTGCGGTAATCGAGGCTACAAGAATTTAATACATCTGAGAAAGCATCATTATATGATTTGTAATTCTCTCTTAGTTCCTGCAGTATCTACTTGTTTGCTGGTTACATTTAAGAATATATTTTGTAAAATGACTTATTTTGGATTAACTTACCATCAGTTCTACCAGGTCTTGCGTTAAATAATTAATGTACTTCGCATCGCATCGCTGTGAAATTTTGCTTGACATGCTGTCATGCAGGGCTTTTTGAAGAATGGGTGAGATCAGTTCTACAAGCAAGCAAGAATTTGGAGTTCTTGGAATGCAGGACTCAGCTATTCGTGCTATATGCAGAACAGGTTATTGGGGAATTGGGGAAGCAGGTGGGCCCACTTGCACATCGAGGGAAGCTTGATTTAGGCATTCTTTCTAACCTTTTCTGCTGACAGCCTTTTATTGTTGGCTGCTCATTCCTTCAAGTTCACTCACTATCTTTTTGGCTCCCTCCTTTTTAATCTTAGCATTCGTCGGTGCAATGGAATCAGATGATCTTATCTGGGTGTAATAGATTAGTGCATTCTGTAATGGAACACTTTTTTCATAAACATATTCTTCAGTATAGGATGCTTTTGATAAAGTATAACATTATAAAACCCTAATGCATATTCTCCGACTAATCTATTGATGACATCTGAATCTGTTTTTTGACTGTTCTTTTTTTATGTAAAACCTAGGCAACCCTTGCCGGTCAAGAGCTTTTTTTACCGTTACTGGTGATAATCCCTTGCCTGTATTCATTCATTCAACTCCTACTGCCAGTATCCTATGGAGTTCTCTTAAGGCTGTCCTTCCTTGTCCATGTCATTTTTTGACGATGGATTTAGTCAATTCTGTGCATTCCATCCTTGAGTGAAAGGTTGAAATGGCCGTTGGTGATCATGTGGCTTGTTAAGCTGACTAGCAGTTGCAAACTCTTTGATACATGACATTGCTGAATCAAGCTGTTGGGAGAAATATTGAATACAGCAGCCGACCAACTGAAGTGATCTACCTCGTCTCGACCGAGAAGCCGATCAGCCAAGAAACCATCACCCGAGAGAACAATCAGTACGCGCGACAAGGACTAATAGTCCCAATATTCGTCAGCTCTAGCAGCTCGTAGTCGTAGCAGCACTACGGCCTATGCCCCACCTGCACTGCCAGCCGCCCTCGCGGATTGGCATCCATGCCTCGGTCATACTACCGGCCGTTACCTAGCCATTATTGCACGTCACGTCAGACTAGGTAACGACAAAATGAGCTCCCCTATATAAAGGGACAGCCTGATGGGCTTCAGGTACGTATGTAATAGTACTCATAGAAACCACATTTTGCTAAAATTCGCTTCCTTTCACGCTATTGCCTCGCTATTTTGACTTAGGTATCGGAGGGTTTCTGACCGAATACTCTCCGGTAAGCAGACTTCTTGCAGGCCATCTCGGAGAAACCCAACACCCAATGTGTCAACTAGCCTGCTCAACTTGCCCCCAGCCATTCTCAAGGTTATTCGAGCTGCACTCCCATCTCGGTCCATATTCAGCGACAACAGATTAACGCTAGAGGAAGGGCATTGCCCTAGCAACATCGACATCCATCGAAGGGAGAGATAACCAGTATGAAGTTATGAGGAACCTGCGGTGCATTACGTACTTCACAATGCCGCTCTTGGACCTCTGAAAGGTCATTGCAGAGCCCGGAACCTACTCTACCAAAGCATCCCACCGCACCTGTGGATAATGAACAGTTCAACCTGCTCACTCAACAAGTGCAGGTGCTAACTGCAGTGGTCTAGCGCCTATGTCAGACAGTGGCGCAACCAGTGTCGGTCCAACCGAAATCTGGCTATCCTAGCACCACTCTTAGTCGCCACTGCTCTCGAGGTTGGGACTCAGAGTGGTCCCCCCCATAATTAGTGCACCCATAGAACAATCCTAATTGGGAGGAAAAACAGCATGCACCAAGCCTCTTTTCTAGCGAGGACTCCACTCTGATCCTATTGCCTTCTCATCGAATGGAGCCTCTGTCTCGACGGGATGCCAACCTTGATCAGAGAATCAAGAAAATGGGCCGATAGATTTAGACCCTTAAGGGACAAGCTCCGAGGGTAAACAACGACCTCAACTTCACTTTGGAATCCCTCTTTCGCAGGCTCATGGAGGAACCGATTCCACCTTGGTTTAAAATGCCCTGGGTAGAGCTAGAGTTGTATGACGGCACCTTGGATCCCCTAGATCACCGTGAGAGCTTCAAGACTCTCATAATGCTGCACGGAGAAACCGACGCCGTGCTTTGCAAGGCATTCCCCACTACCTTTCGCAAGGCGGTTCGGTTCTGATTCTCAAGGCGTTCGTCCTGATTCTATCCACTCTTTCGAGCAGCTTGCTAGCTTCTTCACGACATACTTCGTCTCCAGTTAAAGACGACACCGCGACTTGGATGCGCTGCTTGACATCAAGCAAAAGAAGAAAGAGTCCCTTAAGGACTATGTTAACCGCTTTAATACTGCGATGCTGGAGGTCCGTGACCTAGATCAATTGGTCGCTATGTCAGCAATGAAGAGCGTCCTACGGTCGTCATGCTTCCTATTCTCCTTGGAGAAGCATTTCTCGATGTACTTCGCCAAAATACTGGCATGGGTGGACAAGTACGCCGATGCGGAGGAGGCCATGGTCTTCCACCATGAATTTGCTAGCGGAAGACCCCCCGAGGAGCCAACAGGGGGAGCAAGGAGCGGAGGGACCCTAGGAGTGCTTCACCTCGACACGAGAGGAGCTTGCGACGACCTAGGAGTCCTCCTCGAAGGTTCGAGAGGTACACCGCTCTCACCATCTCGAGGACCTAGATCTTTATGGAGATTGAGGGCTGAGGTTACCTGCACTCTCCGCCTCATATGAAGTATCCCGCGACCCAAAAGGACCGAAAGAAGTACTACCGCTTCCACTAGGACCACAGCCACGACACCGAAGAGTACGTCTAGTTCAAGGACAAAATCGAGGCATTTATTCGGCTGGGGGGCTGGACCGGTACGTGTGCCCTCGACAGGATCGAGGTGCACCCGCCTCAACCTCCAATCCGGGGTATTGGTTCATATGGTTACAACCGTAGAGATATTTCCTTCCTAAGAGAGAGGAATGCCAGTTACAACAGTAGTTACAATTGTAGAAGAGTCAATAGCTATTTTGTTCCAATCCAGTAGACTGGTCCTATCCAATTCAAACACTTGAAGCATAGGAGCCTAGTAAGCAAGATGATGAAGGGCTGGATGATGGTCAAGACGAAGCACTTCACAGCTCTACTTGTTTCCAAGATAAGGTTCACAAGTTCTCATTAAATTCTCTACTTGAGACGCATAGAGAAGAGGACTTCTGATCTTTCTAGAGGCATATTTGGCACTGCTTCTTTGATTACAGCAACAATAACATCACCAATATGAGCATATCGGTGATTACCAGCTCCTATGATTCGAATACACATAGCTGCAGCAGCTTGCCCTTCCCTGGCTACTAGTCCCAAGGCATCGCTCTTAGTAGGAGGACATCTTATTCAAGAACAAATTGAGTAATAGACTAGCGCCTCTAGTCTTATTTCCCTCGGGGAGGGAGCCTTTAGCTGCGTTGAATCTAGAAATGCCATACCTATACCTACGGACGATGAATGAAGGAAATGGAATTACATCTTTGGAATAAAATCCAGTTGGAAAAGGAAATCCAATTAGAGATAAGCTGCCCATGAAGGCTTCATTGCTATTTCCGAATTTGGAAAAAATCATATCTACTTTGTATGAGCAGAAACAAAAGGATGAATAAAAAGATGGTATTAAACACGCACATGTTAGGAAATTGGTCATGAATATTGATGATATTATCTATCGCCACCCTTATTTTAACCTGATAAGCATATAAATCCACAAATTATCAGAATTGTACTTGAAACTTTCTAAGCTTTCGTGAATACCCTACTCTGGAATCCACATGATAAACACTGGCCGACTTGTCGCCGGAGCCGAACTCCATAAACCGTGCCCTTCGCCAGCTCAGGAAACAGTTGTTTCATGGCAAAATTAAGCTGCGTTGAAGGGGCATGGATGCCAAGAAGCAAGTATATCATCATGCTCGGTCCAAGATGCCCAAGATGTACCACAGATTCCACCTAACAATGGCGGAACTTGGGTAAATGAAAAATGACTTTGATGCATGATCACTGAATAAAAACAAGACAACATTAGGTCAAAAATGTTAAGCATATTACCAAACAGATGTCTAATGATTTAACAATCTACTCCAGAGAAATTGTAGCTCAAGATAAATAGGACACAGTGAATTTGCTTACGCACGATGCCATCAGTAGGTAGATATCCCCAGCTCAATTTGTCGATGTATTAGATATTTATCCAGCCTATAAATCAGTCTCCCTTTGCTTTTCTATGGACCTGTGAATTTTTGATAATTGGTGGTCGCTGAGGAAAACAAATGTACAAGAATTCATGGAATAATTAGTAGCCTTATGGGCAAGCACACTCCAAGAATGCTATTTATGACCCCAACTTCATCGAAGCAAACTTTGAGGCCACGTCCATAGCCTCCGCCACACGAGATGCATCGCTTCCCTGGACATTTCCATCATGACGTAGATTTAGCATCTCTCTCTCTCTGAATACTTTTATATGCATTACAGTCGGGAAAAAAAAAGCTCACCTGGCCCTGAGCAGTACCATTCTTCCCACAACCACCCTTTCCTTTGAGAGGCCCCATAGCAGTAGTCAGCCACTCTAACACTACCAGACCATCCCTTGATTTAGGCACTCCAGCATACACCACTGCCTTGTTCAATGTTTCGTCTGTGCTGAACACCATTGTAGCTAATCCCTGCAATTATTTAAAAGTAGAAAGAGGGCGTATACACAAATAAGATAGAGTTGTATAGCTCCGACTGGACTTAAGTTTATAATTTGGCCCGGCCAAGAAATGACAATTTACCCCCTCACATATTGCACTAGTTAGCATTACTTGCAATTTTTTTGTTCATTTAATCAATGCCGTTAATGCACCTTATGTACACATATGTATCTGTTGGTAGTTCAAGCTTGAGGAATGGCATGATTATTACTTACAGTTCAAAAAAATAAGGCTAAAGTGGACATGTATCTGCTCAGGAACACGAAAATGAATACACAAATTATGAATGAAAAGTCTAGTCACATCTAGTTTGCTCGCTTGGCTGTATGAATGCATTTCTCAAGATAACCAACCTGGACTTACAAGGTCTGCAACTAACTGGGTTTAAAATAACTGTCATAATTTTCTATCTGCAACAATATTTGTTAGAGAATGTAACTCAGGGAAAGGTGGAAGATAGTGACCTTTTGATCCATGACCTTCAGAACTGCTTCTCTAATAGCGGTGGTGTCAAGACCTACATCCACTCGGCTTATGCAGAAAGCTTTTCCTTCAGAAGCAGCACTTTCTGCAATCTCTGTTGCAGCCTTGATTGCTTTCTGGATATTTTCCTCGCCCATCTTCTTTTTTGCCTTTCTAACTTGATCCTGTCACAATACAATACATGTGATCAAGTTAAGCAGTTGTGTAAAAAAAGACAAATAATAAGAATACACCCTCCTCCCTCCCTCTCCCCCTCCCTCCCTCCATGCCCCTCTCTCCCACCGAATTTTTTCAAGGTAAGTAACTTCTTCCAGCAAAATACGTAACATACCTCCAGCTGGGAGACCTTGACTCTCAGATCTGCTTTCATGGCTGCTGGAATAGCTGCTGCATCTATCTTATTTTTCAGAGAAGCAACTTTCTGACAGACATAAAGATAATATTTAAAACCTATCCTTAGGTTACCAAATAAGCAATTTATGCATTTTTTAAGTTCTGTACCATGGATTTCTACACAAAAATGGTGCCAGCAATTGATACAAACAGCACTGTCTTAAACATATATCTAATTTATGATAACGAGAAATACAAAAGTTGAGATTAGGGTCATGGCTACCCAATCGGCAAGGATATTTGAAACTTTACTTTTGGGAAGAAAATCATCTTAAAGGATAGAAGAGATAATACAGATAATCTAAAGATACCAATGAATTCTCAACAGCATATAGCCCATCTTTTCACTGTATTTTCTGTATTTCTACATGTCTACAGGAAAACAAATGCAATACCTTGGTATCATAGAATAATATCAGAAAGCTCCTTGAGCAGTCACAACTCGAAGATCTTAGGGCTTGTACGATGTTCCACCGTGACCGAGGTAAGAAGCTTTATCATGAAATTTGTATCCCAAAAGATGATGCACAAGCATATTCATTATTGCTACAAGTTGTATTGGTGGTATCCTGTCCTTTTTAGCAAATAGGTTTGGGTGAAGCCATCAGCTTGTAACAAAACAAGGCACAACAGCTTGCAACAAAACAAGGCAGAAAGGCAGCATTTTTGCAACTATAAAATCTATCAAGGTTAAAAGGAATTCTGTATTGCGTCTTTGGAAGTTCCCCCCGAAAAAAAACAAATTCAAAAGGTAATTTTTCGATTGGTGGTCTGTTATAGTCTTAAAAAAACTTAGATTGCAGCAATTGCACTTAACCACATGCACAAAAAAAAAATGAAAACTATGAAGTTTAGAAGAGTGAAAATAGGGATAATTTGAATAATATCACTAGAAATCAGAGGTAATGGGATATATTGCATGACCGCTGTGCAATGCAGGGAAACATTGCTATTACTTCCTAATTTGAGTCAAGAAATAGAATTTATATATAGGGTATCTAAAGTCCCCTTATTAGACCAAGGTGCTTCAGCAATGTTGCAGCATGATTAATAGCACAACAATAACATTAAAAGTAGATACCATTATTTTCACAATCTTATGATCCATGACCCAGATCATACAATCTGAATGAGAATGGTTCAAGTGATCCAGATCAGATCCCTTAACTAGAATTGTTTTGAATCATAGGGTCCAGATTGTAGATCTTAGATCCTTTGGATTGTAAGATTCAGATCTAGGTCCCGTATTTACATACCAAGGGCCTGTTTGGATACTAGAAGATCTCACTGGTGCCATAAAATTTTCTATAGAGGGGCTAGTTGAAAAATTATGACGGAAGAATGTAATTTAAAGAGATTGATGGAGGGGTTGACAGCTAAACCCTAATTTGTAGAGATGAGATAAATCACATCGACAACTGATTAGCTATCACTGAAAGTTAGGATTAGCTATCACACCGATAAGTTTTGCATTATCCAAAGAGGCCCTAAAGCTAGTAGAATATCCATTGCCAATGTAAAATTATTCCTTTTGACTTTCTTTCTGACCAATTTATCATTAATAGATTTTCAAAACACAAAACTAGCAATCCCTTTTGAGTTTTCAACTTTTAACAGTAAAGATAACGCAATTTAGTAACTATGGAGATAAGACCTAGAATTACCTTTTTTTTCCATGTCTCTTCTACCATTTTTAAATATTCAATTCCTTCTCCAATCTCTTAACTAGGAGAATTTGGTTCAATAAGCCTGTCCATGTTTTTTCAGGTCAAATAACTCAAATTAAGATGTCTCATGGACCTATATGATGCAATAAAACTATATTGATTATTGGACATAATATTTATTTTACGCCATGGGTTTCTTACTCATTTTCATTCAAATCACAATTTAATTGTGCTCTTTATTTTTCATGTTGTTTCTACCCTTTATGATTAAAAGAAATCATAAAAAGCTTATGATTTGTGATCCAATCCATCAATCCCTTCCAAGATTTATGATAATATATCAATCTTAACGAAACTTTGATAACTACATACTGACCGAAAGAAAATAGTATAAGACCTACAGTTAACCTCTTTGACCGAAGTACAAAAACTTTGTAGATGTTGCTCATGCTTTGACAAGCTTGAAAACTTCCCAAGTCTTCAGACAAAACGCACAGAGCACAAATGGCAGCAACTTGCTCCTTGAATGCTATTAACTCATCATAGGCTTGCATTTTCATGAAAATTGATTATTGTGCGATGCAGGTCGATCACTGCATCACTGCAGAAGGATGGGGAAGAGAAGGCTTACCCAGAGAAATAAGTATTCATTGTAAATGTCTATCCTTCTTGACAAGATATTCCATTTATACCATAAGTGGTGGTAGTGACTTCTTTTTCCATTTTCAGATTTCAACAACGGGTGACTAATCTCAAATTAATGAAGAAGAACGGATCTTGAAGATTGGGGTTTATTTTCACATTTTCTGGCAAATAGGACAACAATATTCCCCAATTAATTAACTTTTTTTATATACTGGATCTCTCGTATCGGCATCGACTAAGAGCACTTATATAATGCCCAAATCATGTGAATATCGATTAATCTCATGACATGTAAATGTTGTAACTAGCAACAATAGACAGTTGTGTCACCTTCTCAAGCAGACTTCCTCCAAATTTGGGTGCACCGCTAATTTCAGAAGCAAGAGATGATGCCAACTCCAATGCCTTGAAAGCACAGTCAGTTGTGACAGCTGTTATTCTCCGAATACCCTTCGCAATTCCCTCCTCAGATAGAAGGGCGAATGCTTTAGCTTCTCGAGTATTTGATATATGGGTCCCTGGCATAAAAAATCATCAATTAAATCAAACAGCAAAAAATCCCTGAAGAAAGCAAAATAGAAGTTTAAAAAGAGACCTCCACATAGTTCTGTAGAATAGGATAACCACTGTTTATTATCAGGATCTGCAACTAGATCTTCCACCTTACGACCAATTGACACAACCCTAACAGGGTCAGGATAGATCTACAGAGATGCGGGCAGCCATGGTAATGAAAGCACATTTATAGTGATAAGGAACCAAAACGATATTTCAAGAAGTCAAAGCTTGAACTAAACTATCATATGAAAAATCATTAGGAACTTACTTCTCCAAAGACTGCTCTTAATCCAGTTATCTGCTTTGCAGCAGAAAGGCTTACTTCACTTGCATATACATCTAATTCATCTTTAATCTGCTGATTTACAATTGACTCAATTTTCCTAAGGTCCTCAGGATGAACAGGTTTTCCTGTTAAAATTAGGTGCAAATTAAAAAAATAATCTAAATGCCCTTAAATGAAATGGTTTTAAGTGTAAATATTACCATGGGAGAAATCAAAACGCAACTTTTCAGGGAGAACAATGGAGCCCTTTTGATCAACATGATCACCAAGTATTTCCTGTATTCTCGTGGCAATAAGATTGACAGGGAAAAAATAAAGTTAATGCCTAACTTTATGATGCATAAGCATTTCATACCCTGAGAGCAAAATTGAGCATGTGAGTACATGTGTGGTTAGGAGCAATAAGCGTACGCCTCTCATAGTCAACCTATTAATATTCACCAAGTTAGGAAGCCACTCGCACAATGATCAATATTCACAGATCTTTCTAAAGAATAAAGCAAATAATAAACTGATGTTCTTTTTTATTTACTTCACCTTGCATATCACTTTGTCATTAACTGACAAAGCCTTGGCCTCTCCAGAAATTGATCCTATGTGAAGTACAAAACCTCCATAAACTTGAACATTACTAACTTGAAATGATCCAAACGATCCTTCAATTGACCCGGCATCGTATATCTGAAGACAAATGGTTAAAGTGAAATCCAAAATAGTACAATCTTGTTTGTTGAGGAATCAATGAAACCTCCCAAGTATATACATACGATTACTCAATTAGCCGTATTTTGCTAATTGAAATTCCACTTCATCAGCACCTACATGCTCTCTCTTTTTAGAAAATTTGACATACACATACATATCACAAAACAGAAGAAATGATATATTATTATTTCATATATAATACTACATTATTTTGTGTGTCATCTGTAATAATTTGAAAAAGAATGTCAAATAAATTCAAGGAACCTGCTGGGTTGACTCCACTAAGAGAAAATCCCTTGAAAGGCATAACATATTGCATCAATGTTATGAGCAAAATTCAGAGTAAGAAAGTTGTTTCCAACTAAAACTTTAAATTTTACATAGTTTTGATAGTATTTTAGTTCTATTGTTTAGCTTAATAAAAGATATCCTTAACCTGACCCTTCATTTATACATGTGAATACACTAGTTGGGTCACATGCAGCAATGTTGCCATCACCAAAAAGGCAGCACTCTGATGAAGCGACACTAAACAGCAAGGTTGTGGAGAGAAAGGAGCTTGCGGAAAGGTCATGAGTGGGTGCACAGTAGTCACCTTTTAATGAGACGAAGTCCTCAATTGGGAAGGGAAGTAACTCAAGTTTACTTTCACAATCCCAGATTTCGTGGAATTATCTATGCTATACTACCTTCTCTTCCCATGACATTATTTCGAAGCATTTTTAACAGGAGAATCACATGGCTAATCCTCTGCATGTTCAAATAAAATCAATCTAATTAATCAAGGACTTTGAATATCATCTATGCTAATTGTAAATATCTGGAATTCTAGATCAAGCTGTTTTGCTAACATGGTTTCTAGCAGGGAAAGAGATGGGCAAGAATAATTGCCCATAGTAGTCCAACAGGAAATTCTAGAAGCTTCCGTCAACACAATACATTTTCAGAGAGAACATATTACATGTTGGAAGATGGGTTAGAAACCTCGCATAGTTTCAGGTATCTGGTTTTTGAAAAATATTCATCTGATATTCAGACCATATGTAAGCTAGACATAAATGATCAAATCAAATTGGAGTTGGCCAGAAAGCAGGTGCAGTACCTGACCACCTTGTTCAGCATAGAAGCTTGTACTTTCCAAAACAAGACCAACATCAGCTCCAGCAGAGGCAGTCTCAACGAACTCAGCACCAGTGTATATAGCTTTGATCACACTCTCATGGTTCTAACATAAGGCAATAATTTTTGTTGACAAAGATAAAGCCATGAGAACATTAAAATAAGGCATTTGGCATCAGACAATAGGACATCACAAGCTGGCAGTGTAATGAAAAACTGAGAATAATAATTTTTGGATAAGAGAATTTTGGTCCCTTATTTCTCTGTTTTACTCTCTGGTTTTCTCTTCAATAAAAAACCATAGAATCTCTCTAACTTGCTTCTTTTCTTTCACTTTATAAGCAATGAAATAGAGCCTAAAAGCTTTGACTGAAAAATAAGATCCGAGAACAACCAATTTATGTGAGATAATAATATATACTTCACAAATAATTTAGTGCAAATCTTTAATATCTTGAAATTAAGTGAACTCATTTGTGGGCCCACACCAACAAATAAGCCGAAACACTAGCAATGAAATCAAGTGGTCCTAACCTGGTACCAGATAAACTTGTAACTGTCATCTGTTGTAGCCACACCCTTCTTATGCAACTCTGACGTGGCATCAGCATCCATTATCATAGAGTCACCAACTGCCTGCCAAGCATTCACATAAGCATGAAAATGATAGAGCAATAATTAATAGCATAAAATAATTAATGAAAATCAATAAAATCCCCTCGTCTATAAAAGGATAAAACCAGAAAAAAAATAAGTTTTTTCTAGCATTGAAAATGCATCTGTTCACCAAGGGCATTAAAATATAGCGAAAAGGCTGTTGTGCAGGCTGCAGCAGAGTATAGCTGATAACATTCAAAATGACAATGAAGTTCTTCTGTTATATTGATCGCCACGTCAATTGAAATGCATCATTAACACAATGGTGACAGAAATAAATAATCTAGAGCATAAAGAACATGTGCTCAAAAATGGACAAAACAATTGAGACTGATGCAACAGTGCATTAAAGGCTTGTAACAGTAGATCATAGATGCAATTGTTCTAATTGACTGGACATCCCCCCAAAATTGGGGGAGAATCAAATAGTCTGGACCATAAAGTGGTCATTAACTGTGAGAAAACACAATATTTAGCAAGGAGATATTAAGTTTATTATCTCCAGTTTGGTCAAACGCAGCAACTTCTTTTGTATCAAAAAAAAAGGCAGCAACTACTTCAATCAACGTACTAATGGGTGCTATCTCCGCTATAATCATCTCACCTTTCTTTTCTCGTCTACATAGTTTTCCCCCTGAAACTTTATATGCTAAAACCTACTGATAACCATAATCAAACCCTAAATTCACAAGCCCTTCAAACTTCCAAATCAAGTATGTTTTCTTCAGTTCTTATAAGTGTTCTACTTTAAACCTAGGACAACATGAAGTTCTACAGACAAATCTCCAGCAAATCCTGGAATCTTACGAGCTTACATTATAGGCCTCTTTGGTTGTGCAAATGGGGACATCATATGCTCATGTGGAACAGAAGAATAAAAGAAAGTGAAAAAACAAAGAAGTTCATGTATTGATGGACGCTGTCTACAATCCCATTATTCCTATATTTTGGGGACAAGGAAAATCACCATTTCATTTCATTATCCCTTTTTTGAAGAATCACTTGTGTCTAAAGCTTCCCACTTCCCTTCAAATTCTCCTGCATATCTACTACTTGTTCACTACCTCCATGCAAGGAGGTTATGAACAGTAACCTGATGTGGCAACCAAACAGGTCCTAAAAAGTCTCACATTAACTTAAGCAAAACATATAGATATTCTACTGCAAAGAATAGCTCCTATCCCTTATAATCCACAGAAACTTCAGTATTCAGTTCAAAATAATCTTAATTTCAGGTCCAACAAGGAATCCCAGCAAACTAGAAACGAAGAGCTTGTTTGGATGGTAGATTAGGTTGTATTAGGATAACCTGTGTGCTGACGAGAAAGCCTTAAGAGAGGAAGCAAGTAGTCGGAATTTAAGGATTGTAGATTAGGTGGTGTGGATCCCATTATCCTAGTTTTTCGAGGACACGATATATCACCTTTTCAGTCGAGTGACTTCTTCGATTTTCAGGATTGTAGATTCCATCAGTCTTTTGTGATCCCTGAATTTTCTCTCTGCGCATTCTTATCTCCTCCATGCCTCCCAATTGAGTGGGAAGTAAGGTTTACCGCCTCGGTACCGGACCACATACCGATGCCACACTTGCATAGTGTCAGTATAGTACAGTACGGTATGAAAATTGTTTTTGGCATACCGAGTATCATTACGCCAATACCGAACCGGTACCAATACCGAACTGGTACCAATACCGAATCGGTATGGTATGACACATCTGGTACCGTCTGGTTCAGTACAGTATGACATACCATAGTGGAATGTTATCTGAGGATTATTTTCGAACTTCCAGACAGCCCCTAAGTTCACCTCATAAACATTCCAATTTTCCTAGCAGCCCAAAGTATTTCCATAAGCACATCACTTGTTAACCCTTAAACCCTAGATCATCTCTTCCTCTGCCTATCACATAATAATTTGGTAACAGAGCAGTCCAAATACCTTTCCTGAATTAGCATGATAAAATATAGCAGACAGGTAATCAAGCAAAGTTTCTATTCCCTAAAGGGTGCTGTTGAAGTAAAAAAGTAAGATGCATATGGACATGGATGTGTTCCACAGATAATGCCACAGTCTCAATGCACAAGGTTACTTGGTTAGGTACAGTTGAAAGGGAAAAAAAACCCGTAAGAATAGTGACTTCAATATAAAATCCAGAATAATAAATGACAAGTTTTTAAGAAAAATATAGGAAAGGGACATACCTTATTGCGAGCACTCCTAGCCTTTTGTCTGGCTTCTCCCATTGCAACATTAAAACCTTCCACATCAACTGTTAGTCCACTTTCTTCTGCCATTAGCTGAGAAAGAAGATAGTGGGAAAGGGAGAAAAAAAGATTAATCAATGTAAGTTAAAAAAAAAAGCACAGAGATTAAATCCATATAATGAATGCATACGAACCTGAGTTAAATCCATTGGAAAACCATACGTGTCCCACAAAATAAATGCATCCTGCAACCAAGGCAATCACACCATATAACAAGACATGACCTAAAGCTAAATATATTCCAGGAAAATGCTTTATCAAAACGCAGAAAAAGCTAAAATAGAGGCCAATAAAAGCAAATAGCCAAATACACTTGCACATTAAAGTAAACACTAGAAGTGTAAAAAGAGGAAAATGGCAACTTTTCTTGTTAGTACCAAGGTCTTCAATACTGGTGTACCAATATCCGTACTAGTACCTAACTAGTACAGTGTCAATACGATCCAGTTCTTGGTAACGACACTAAGCACAAGGGCTGTACCGAGCATTGGTTCCCCACCAGTATGAGTCAGTAGAGTCCACTGCTAAAAATCATGTTGATGACCCCAATCAAAAAGTAGAGAAGATCGGGTCATAGTCAACTGGTACACAAGAAATAACAAAACAAGAATCCAAGCTTGTTTATCATTCTCCTAGGACAGCAATTCGCATGCATATCAACACATAACATTCAACAACCAAAAGAAGGCAATAAAATTCCACATAAGAAAGAATTTAACATAGAAGGAGCAACCAACAAGCATAAAATGTGAAGCGAATGGCAGCACATTCACTGTATCAACTAAAACAACATATATAAAGAAAACAAATCAGTTAAGATCTATTACATTGCAATATCATGAAAGAAAAATTGAAGCGAGAAATAAACTCATAACCATTGGGGGTTCATGAGAAGTTGACAACAAAGATACAAAGGCAAAATAAGTGACTTTCACGCATAAAGCTATTCTCTCTCCAAGAAGGCAATAAACAAACTCATTGGCACTCCTAGGTACATGGGCAAGCTTTGACAGCAGCATTCTTTAAGTTTCTTTCTACAACAAAGGCTTCCCAAAAACCTCCATAGATATTCTAAGACATGAAGACAAGACTTTTGAAAATTGTGGGAAACTGTGGATAAACAAAAACTAAGTAGCATCCATACCCCACCAACAACCCCCCCCCCCCCCCCCAAAACCCTTCTCCCAACCCCAAAAAAAAGCTGCACACAAATTAAACAAATAAAAAAGGCAGAAATCGTCCAAGCTACATCAGATGATAACAGATCCACTGAATGTTTAAGATGAAGACTGCAGCAAGTGGTGCAGCAAAGTATACCATACATGACAAGGGAAAGAATACAATGTAATGACAATTAGATAAGAGAGGACTTGCCTGCCCACTCAGTTTGTTTCCCTGGACATCCTGAGCAGCCTTCCTAAACTTCTCAATTCCCTGAAATAGCATATTTTAAAAGTTTGATTATAAGAATAACTGAATCAGTGTGCCATAGATAATTAAAATAAACTGGCACCATGTATGCTGGTTTCCATGCATTTGCATGCAAATGTGCAATAACGTTATGGCTGTTTTCTTTCTCCTTCATTTTCATAAAAAAAAATTTGACTTTTTTGACATTTGCTTAACTAAAGATTTTCACCTTGCCAATGATGCTGCCAAAATTGTGCATGCTCTAACAAGGATAAAACTGATTCAAGTGAAAAATGATAAAGGCATTTAACAGGCACAGCACTCTCCTCACTTGCCACGGCCTCCGCCAGCCTCCTGACCTCTCCCTCTCCCTCCCTCCCCCGCTCGCTCTCTCTTTCTTTTTCCTTCTCCGACTCTGGCAACGGGTCTCGTTTCCATTGCTGGAACTGTACCGGTGAGCCATCGGTACGGCTCAGATCGGTTAGAACCGTTCGGTTCAGGATGGTTCCGCCGACTTTGCCTAAAAAACTATGATAAGAGTATGGAAGCGATTTAGAAGGATCAAAGACAATAAATTTGAATAAGTTGTATAATTCCAATAATTTAGGTAGCAATGTAATATCCATGTTGGTCACCTTCTAGCATGAGATGTCCATTCTATGCTGATGAAAAAAACTTCAAAGGCTTTTTAATTAAAAAATTAATAATTTAATAAGTTTTCTGCTAATCAGCGCCATGTACTAGTCCTGGCATGGATTGGTACAGCTGACACTTGAAACCATGTTTTTCTATCTATTGGGTGAGCAAACCATGTACTTTTCACAGGCTTTGATTCATCAAACTAAAATAAGAAGACTAAGTTAGTGTGTTAAAAAAAAATTCTTATGCTGAAAAAGAAACAATGGCTCATGACATCTATGTAGCTACAAATATGTCTGACATTTTATCAGGCTGATCATGCGACACATGGAATTTACAAATTGATGTGCACTTTGCTTTTTGTAGCTTTCTAAAGTTCAAATAGATGAAATCTTTTAAGGAACAAATTAGCAAAATCAAATATTTTGCGAACTGACACAAGCAATCAATGTGGAATATTAAAACTGTGTCGATTATTTAGCCTTGATAAGCAACATTACCTTTGCTAATGTTCTTCCAAAACTTGCTTCTTCTTCTGCAATAATTTCTTTAATCTTGGTCTCATATTGCTTAAGCTCTGGAAATACATCTCCCATGACTTTCACAACAACACCTACAAGACTAGATATCAACAATCATAAACATGAGAATAGTCATAAGGAAAAATCTCCACCAACAATATAACCGCGCACACACAAGGTTGAATTTCCCTAGCTCAAAAAAAAAGCCTTAATTCAGGTGTAGAGACAAGGGGAATGAAAAATCAAGAACCTATATCACATATTTCAGGACTCCATCATTAATAAGCATGTGCTTAGCGATTTTGGCAGCTAGCTCATCTCCTGACCTATACACATCCTTTATAGCATGGTTTATCATATTTAAACATTTATACACCATAAACAATGCCAAGAATATTTTGCAAGTCAGATACCTGGACATAACCACCTTCCACTGGATCTTGGAGGCAAATAACATGCTTAAGCATCACTTGAAAACTCATGGCACTCAACATAATCTTTTCATTGCAATGATCATGAATTACTCTAGCAATCACGAACCTCAATTTACTGGGCAAACTACCAATCAAATTCAAATAAGACATGATATTTTGATAACAAACATTTTTGCTATTCTTTTACCACACATACCACGAAAAGGCAAAAAACCATTTTCTAGCAAGATCTATATGACAAATTTCAAGCACCAGATCTCAAAAGTAGCATGCTCTGTCAATTACCAGCCTTGCCCCAGTTCTTCAGTCCGCCTCCAACATTTCGTGTTACAATAAACAAATCACTGGTACACCTGGCAGCACCCACTTCACTTAGAAACCTTCTGAACCGTCTCCAATGACCATGTTTAACAACATCATCAGTCTCTCCAGTTTCATACAGGCATTCCATAAATTTCATCTTATGCCAAATTAGAATCATATTGACCTAACATCGCCAGTAGCCAACCCTGATCTTATGAATCTATTCAATTAAATCAACAAAAGTTCCTTAAGTACTCCCAAAAGAAACACCCATTTAGCACCCTGCAATGGTTCATGAAATCTATCACAGACTAAAAAACAACATCCCAGGTAGGAAATGCTTGCCCGAACTTAAAGTTAAGTGTTTTGTTCTATATATGAAATTTCCAAAAGGTTATGAAAAAGATTCTAAACATCCTTAGGATGCACTTAGGGCACGTCTGGGAACTTGAGTCCAAAATTTGGGCCAAGCTCTAGGGGAACAAACAGTTGCCCATCAAACAAATGCATCCTTATGCGAAGTACATCCCAACACCCTACAACAGTTCCAATACTCAGTTTAGCGGTAGTTTAAACAAAAGCAATTGCATCCTAGATGCACTCTCCACTAAGTCCTTGAAATTAAACATCAGCTTTTTGTAAAATTAAATCAAACAAAAATGCCAGGAGAAAAGAAAAAAAGGACATACTGTATAATGCTTGAGAACCCAAGGATATGACTTTCATTCTTACCCACTAAAAAATCCTTCTTGCGCTTTTAGAACTTCTCTGCCATAACGAACAGCACGTCGAAGAATACGTCTAAGAACATACTCCCGTCCCTCATTGCCTGAACACAAAGCAGCTTTGCATATCAGCCATGCGACAGTATTCACAAAACAAACAAGAATAATTCGAATTCAGTTATAATGGGATAAAGCAGATTGATCACCAAAAAACTCAAGGTACACATTAATTATACAAGCAGTAATCAGTAGCAATGGTTTCCAAGTGTGACAGTTAACATTTAAGTTACCTAAAAGCTAATTATTTCCATGTATGTAAATGCCTAGGAATGAATTTTTTAAAGATTAATCAGCATGTAGCATCAGCATCTCTTTTAAGCAGCATGCAACATTAGCTTCCTAACCTAAAGGTAATTTCATGTGATGATTCAGAGCACTTGTTACAGTATAATAGCAATTAAGCATAATAATAGCTATGGGCACTGAGCCTTGTCCCACCATTTCTAGTTAGGTTCATGAATCCTCATTTATGAAGCAATTTTTTTAGTGGTTACCTCTGGCATTATTTCAAGCAAATGCAAAGATGATGATAATAGAAGCATTATATTATTAATTCCCCTTCTTTATTTTTTTTAATATTTATCACGTGCTCACACAAGAATGTCAATATTAGGAACATGACAGAAATTGAAAATTCTGTCATGAAATTTGTTATTTAATTCAACAGTTAGAACTGCACTAGTTTCGTTCCCTCCCACCTACATATTTCATCCAACCTTGCTCATTGCTCTTTTAACATTCTGTAAGCATTTAACAGCTTCCTCCCTGAGTACGGCCAAACTATTTCTAAATATTAAAAATATAATTTGGGGTGAACAAAATTATCAAAAACAATAACCAAGATAATGTAAGGTTCACCACTACCAAAGGCTAATAAACTTCAATGTATTATAAGTCCTAGAAATTTGGCTCACTTTGAGACATAAACCAAGTATTTGCAATCCATTCAGGTTGAGAAATTCGGGGAGAAGAAGAACAAGGGATGATAGGAAGTCAAGATACCTTGTTGAGATGGTAAAACAAGGAGAGAATGAAAGAGAAGAAGAAATGGAAATGAATAAAAGGGGCACCATATATGTAATTCTTACTTTCCTATTTTGCCGAGTCCAGTTTCTTCTTTTTTATCCCCTATACATCAAAACAATCAGAGTGAGCTTCACCTTCTTTTCTCTTCTTTTTCTCTCTTTCTTCCTCTTATCGGGTTTCCTGTCCTTTTTCATTGCATACCCACACAGGATGCTGGACAAGACAAGCACTATGCAAAATGTCAAAAAACATCATCGCCAGTGCCTAAGAGACTGGACCACTTTGGATGATTGAACAAGACTGGTAGAAACTACAGAATAGACCTATCCACAAATGCTTCCGACATAAGTGTGTTAGTCCATATCTTCTTGTGTTGACATAGTGAAAAAATTACATGAATATGGGGGGGAAATTGAGAACCCACTGCAAGCTTAGAAAGGATTCAGGGTAAACAGTTATATATAAAAAAAAAAAATTAACTGTAGAGACTTTTTGCAAACATGCAATACTTCTATATTCATTTTTTGAAGTTTTTGCCTTGTGTCTTGGTTAAGCTAAGCAAGGAATTTTCAATTTAACAACTAGGATGCCTTCTATAACAAAAATTGAAACTAGAATGAATGATTTATGATGAGGAAAAATATATATATATATATATAAACTATATTAAACGTGCTAAACATTACCAGGACAAGAACCATCTGCAATAGCAAAAGAAAGAGTCCTTATGTGATCGGCAACCACTCTGTAAGCCATATCAACTTTGTCAACATCATCTAGCCCAAGTCTCCCAGAGTATGGGCGAGCCCCTGACACCTGATTATAAGCAAAAACAATACATAAAAGAATACTTGGGAAAGAGGCCCCATGCTTATTTTGAATTGGGTTCTCATAAGAACACTAACTAGTACAAGTTTTGAATCAACGAAGTCTGATTGTGTTATAAAAATACCTGCTGGATAACCTCAAATATGGGCAAGAATACATCGGTATCATAATTGCTCATTTTGTTCTGAAGGATTGAAGTTAAGCGTTCAAAACCCATTCCAGTGTCAACATGTTTCGCAGGTAAAGACCTTAGGCTACCATCAGCTTCCCTATTGAACTGCAGAAAAATCACAGTAGTATATTATCATCAAATGGAAAAGTACAAAAAAAGAACAATATTATGCAATGCATAATCAATAACTGAAAAATGGAGTATCAGGTGATAAACCTGAATAAACACAAGGTTCCAGATTTCAATGCATGTAGGATCATCATTGTTGACCAGTGAAGCAGCATCTCTGTTACCAATGCGATCAAAATGAATTTCAGTACAAGGCCCACACGGGCCAGTATCACCCATCTCCCAGAAGTTGTCCTGTTTAAAGTTCAAAACAACACATGAAAATAAAGATCAATACATATAGAGTCATTAAGGTATGCATCTAACATTCTACCAAATCAGCATGCAAATTCAACAATAAAAAATAGAACACAGCCAAATAAAAGGGCATCAAGCTACATAATATACTTAATTGGCAGTCATTAATAGAACAAAGTAAAGATGAATATCATTCTTAAAGAAGAAAGTAGCGAGAGAAGACAATGACCACCACCAATCACAACGAGAAGAATCACGAGCAAATCAAAAAAGAAACACAACCAAATAATGTGTAGCTGTTGATATAGAAATTGCCTTGGCTCGAACACCACAACTAGAAAGTTTTCACTGTCAGCCATAACCTATACAAGACCAAAATCAGTTTCAAACTTTCAGCCAGACACAATTAGAGGTTGTTTTAAAGTGTATATAGTCAGAAGTCCATGAAGAGTATGAATATGTATGCCTTACAGAATATTTTAAGGAAATTAATTCATTTATGTGAGGTTTTTCCTCAAAATTGTTGCTTCTCGTCTTCTATCTCAACTTCTCTACCTTAATGCCTAGTTTTTCACAACTTCTCTTCCTTAATTCTCATTCTTCTCCTTCTTTCGAACCCACTCCTCTTGAATGAATCCTTTTAGCTGTAAGTTTCTACATTCCATAGAAAAAATGGTAACAAATTTCTCCATAAAAAGACTTCAGCAGCACATTTTTGTATCTGGGGCTGCATCACTCCTCTCTCCATACTTCATGTCTTCATCTAGTAGTCCTCCAAACAGCCATAATGCAATGAGCTTTCACAACCTTCTCAAGACTTCCTTTACATCTATTATCCACCAGTTTCAAGGGAATATTTTCAACATGCACCATTTCCTAAATAAGTATCTTGGAACCTACAGCACCTTTTGCACTCAAAACTAATCAAAGCCTAGATACATAGGTTAGCATAAATATTTGTTCATCTGTTAATGTGATATTGATGCTAATAATATAAGCATACAGTTTAAGTCCATACCAAAGTAATTAGGTGATTTCTCTCCAAGACAATTATACAATCAGCTGGCGACTGAGAATGGTAAATCAAAAGGTATAATGCAGATGTAAAATAACTATAAAATGTCAGATTTATGGCTTATGCCGAACATAGTATGGCAACGTGCATTGCTAGATAAATGTCTACCTTACCTTGCAGCCAAAAGGCAAAACTCGTCCAGGTGGCAAAAAATTTAGCCATATGTCTCTTGCTTCAGCATCAGCTGCAAGGCCAGCCTTCTCATCGCCACCAAAATAGGTGGCATAGATCCTGTCTGTGGGTAACTTATACACCTGTGGACAAATCAAACAATCGTAACTGTCAGCTGATTACATAGACGAGCCCAGACCACACAGAATACACTCACATATAATTCTCTCAAACTTGTGGAGGGGGAACTTAGATCTTTCTAAACTTCTATATAAAACAAATTTTCCAATATCATTGTCGCTGCATGAAATAAAAGGTATTCTTTGTTTATTTTCTCTGCAGAAAACTAACTGTAAACTGTAATTATGTAAACAATGAAGCGGGCAAATTCTTAGAACTAATTCCACTCAACCATACAGAGGCACCACTTAAGATTTTAAAAGGATAGATTTGCAGGAACATTGAAGGAATTTGTCAACGATATAAGAAATGTATGGAAACTACGAATTCATATTGACTGAGATCCAGATGTGAAAACTTCTTGAAGAATATATCACAATGGCCCAAAAGAGAACCTCAAGCTCACCTATACACGAAGTCTTTAAGCAATAGCTATAAAGAAATTAAAAAACAAAATAATGAGAAAAGAAAAAGGCAAGATCTTCTGTAAGAAAAATTATCACGAGATTGCGACGGAGTGGAACCTTGGTGAGGAGCTCCCAGGCCCAGGAGATGGCCTCCCGCTTGAAGTAGTCTCCGAAGGACCAGTTGCCAAGCATCTCGAAGAAGGTGTGGTGGTAGGTGTCCTTGCCGACGTCGTCGAGGTCGTTGTGCTTCCCGCCGGCGCGGATGCACTTCTGGGTGTTGCAGGCCCGGGTGAGCTTGCCGAGGGGGTTCGCCGGGTTCACGGTCCCGAGGAAGATGGGCTTGAACTGGTTCATCCCGGCGTTGGCGAAGAGGAGGGTGGGGTCGTCCAAAGGCACCACCGGGCTCGAGCGCCAGTTCACGTGCCCCTTCCCCTCGAAGAACCGGATGAAGGTCTCTCTCACCTTGCTCGCCGGCCACTCCATCGCCGCCGGTGCCTCCTTCGTCATCGCCGCCGACGGAGGGGGAGCGGAGGCGGTGGAGAAAAAGCTAGCCCGGATGCTAACCCTAACCCTAGGAAAGATTAGGAAGCGGAGCGGCGGAAGAAAGGCGGAGAAGACCATATCCGAGACGGGCCATTGGAAGGATATTTATACGTGGAGAGAAAGGCTTGTTAGTCCACACTGGATGTCGGGGGGGGGGGGTGGCAAATTTCCTCCGCCCCACTGGGTTCACACCCCGACCTAACCCTAATATAGCGGATTTTATGTGGCTCGCATCGAATCAAAGCGGATATAGAAAACAGTACAATCCATCCCCAATTTGATCAAGATATATATAATTATCTATAAATTTTGTTCCTGTTTTCACTGCACAGATATCCTGCATATTTTAAAGGCCTTTTAGGAGAGAGTGAGCTATCAAATGTGCTCTAAAAGTATGCTATATTTGATTTTTTTTTGGATGTATCTATATTAGAATTATATAAATCATTCGTTAATAAAATATATATATACATATATGCAACGCTCTTTTGACATCATTTACTTTTTTATTTTCTCCCATTAGCACCAACTCTCTTATCCAAGTTTTGCATGCGGAAAAAGTGGGGCATGCACTAGTTTAAGAATTGTCAAGCAGCAGCTCCTCATCTTTCTGTGGTATTCCGAAAGAATCAGAACACTAGCAACATAGAAACGAATCATGAAGTTTCCTCCAGAAAGATCTCTTGTGGCATTGAGCATGGAGAAATCCTTGCAACTGAGTTGAACGAGTGATTGCTCAGCAAGTCGAATAGCAGCTAGCATTGTTGGGCTCTTTTTCTCCTTGTGCTGATGCTTCTTCTGTATCGGCTCATATATATGCTTGTATAGGAGGTGCCTTAATGGAGCATACCATGGATATATTTGTTGATCAGGTTATATAGCTCATGATCCTTTAAAATTTGAAGCATTGGTTTGTCTCCAAGGAATTGATTTTGTTAACGCACATATCGCAAATCCATGCTCATCCCATCTGATTCTCAAGGAATCGATTTTGTTAATGCACATATGGCAAATCCATGCTCATCCCATCTGATTCTCAAGTTTGTGAAGTTGTCGAGCAATGTCGAAACCCCATAGCAATATCCTGACGATGTTCTCGGAAAATTAAAGGATATCTTGCCCAAGTAGAAGCATGTTTAGCATACATACAGAGAAGCAAAGTCTCCAGCTGATTGGCTACTTATATATTGCAAGTTGAGGAAAGGTCCATTTTGGTTCTTGGCCCATTCACATGTATACTTGTCCAGGATTCGCATCCTAGATGATCATTCAGCTACAATATCTCTGATCAATAGATGAAATTTACCTCCAAGCTTTCTTGTGCTGAAGCAGCAACTCCACCAAACTCAAGCTTTTGCATTTACTGGCAGCAAGAAATTTCAAGCTTTCAACAGAATTCTGTGAGAGTTCATCCAGTGGTTTCCAACTTAAATCATAAAAGAAAAATTTAGCAGGCAAGGAAAATTAAGGTACTATGATCAACAATTGACACAAGACTTACGCACTTTACTAGAATTGTAGCCTATAAGAAGTGGAGTATTTTAAGAATCTGATTCCTGGCCGAGGCTTCTAAACTTGAGATGAGGCTTGAGGATTTTTTTTTCAGCTCTCTCCGAGTTTTGGTGCTTTTGCCTATGATATTTCTGAAGTTATGGAGATTGCATAGCTAAAGCATCTTAATCTGAGAGTTTTCAATTTCCACAGCTATAGAATGCCAGAAACAACCACCACCAGTACCACTAACAGCAAAGGATGTGCGCTCCTTAAGTGCATCAATTTGACAAATGATCATCACTAGTTTATGATTGTTAGGGGAAAAATGGATTGCCCCGAAGCACGTGGATGCATCGCCGACACGTGATGACGGGCACTACGACAGCAACTCTCAAGGCGCTCGACCTCGAGGCGCCCGACCTCAAAGGCGCTCGACATCAAAGACGTCCGACCTCGGAGGCGCCGGACCTCAAAAGCGTCCGACCCAGCGCGCCCGACCTCAGAGCGCGCGGCCTAGCTGCTCTGATCTCAGCCGAACTGAGCCCGATTGATCTCCAGTCCAAAGAAGGCCCGACCGAAGGGTGAAGCAGACCTCTCCACTCCTCCAGGAATCAAGCTCCTCCCCTCCTCATCCGGGATCTAATCCCGCGATCTCCGCCTAAGCGACTGTCAGCAATTAAATGCGCACGATCTCCACGGACCTCCAGCTTGCTCAAAATCTCAGGCCATCCACGGCAACTAGTTGACTCACTCAACTCTGTCCAGTCATCCACGGCAATTCATTAATTCACACGATCGCGCCCAATCATGACGGTAACTCATTAATTCACCTAGTCATATCACAGGTAACCCCGTATCCCTCCTATAAAAGGAAAACTCCTTCCACTTAAACACAACATCTGACTTTCGCATACATATTATCTCCTTCTCCACCAAAGGCCCATTTGGCTTAAGCATCGGAGGGCTGACGCTGGGAACCCCGGCCACCGGCTTCTTGCAGGCACCCTGAAGGACGCAGCACGCCGACACGTCACCTACCGGAGCTCCTCCTTCCCAGCCAGTGATCACCCCTGGATCCAATTTCTAGCAACAGTTGGCGCTAGAGGAAGGGTCCGAGTCGTGACCATGAAGCTAAGGACCAAAGGAGCTTCTAACACCTCCTGCCACTACGCACCAAGTCCTGGATGCTCAATCCAGAACTCACCGCAAAGACCTTCAGCGGATCCAGCCCCTCAAGTCCAACCGGAGCAATTCAATATCCTGGTGCAGCAAGTTCAAGCCTTGGCTGCCGCAGTCCAAAGCCTGCAACGCGTGGAGGCCCCTCTTATGCCGCCTCCACAGGTTCAGATCCAATCGATGCTCCCTCCGGATGAACCGGTTCTCCAAGGCCAAAATCCTCATGACTCCTCGAAGGTCAACAACGAAGAACGACGTGGCTACTAGGAGTCAACCCGGGTGTCTCTCCGGAGAGAACCGCTAAGGAGGAACCTGGATAGACGGCCACAGTCCTCAAAGGCCGAGTCAGCCCCAGGTGAACCAGCACTGGAGTAGACCAACGTGGCAGTTCCCCAGGGTGGAGAACTTGATAGAAAGGTCGAGAAACTCGAGCGCCAGATTAAGGTGCTCCACCGACAGAAAGCAAGGCACGAGGGTGACTTTGAGTTCTCCACTAAGTCACCCTTCTCCTGCCAGATTGAGGATGAACCGATCTCACCAAGATTCAAAATGCCTTAGGTAGAGCTCTACAACGGAACTACCGACCCCCTTGACCACCTGAAAAGCTACCAGGCCCTTATGGCACTGCAAAGGTCCTCGGAGGCTGTGCTCTCCTTTCCTTATGGCTGCAGGTCTTATTGGCTTTTTAAAGCCAACATCCATTGGGATGTTGAGGAATTGAGGGACATACCTCCCGAGATGCACTGGGATACATATCAATTTCTCCACGTACGGCTCCGTGAGAAGGTGGACGGAAATGGCCTTGTTGTACCTCACTCCCGTCTTCAATGAGGTCTGCTCTCTTTTTTTTTGGGAGAGTATGCCAATATGATCTTAATGAGGTGCGGGGCTTTGCATCTGGCAAGGCCTTCCTCGCAACTCTCCGAGGAACGGCCCGACTTTAGTTCTCCAGACTGAAGCCGAGCACTGTTTTCTCCTTCGAGCAGCTCGGCAGGCAGTTCGCTACCAACTTTGCTGCCAGCCGACGCCAGTGGCGAACGTCGGACTCCCTCCTTGACATCAAACAAAAGAAGGGAGAGTTCCTTAAGGACTACATCGACCATTTTACCGCTGCCACCTAAAAAGTTTGTGAGCTTGATCAGTCGATCGCCATGTCCACACTGAAGACAGGAGCTCGATCCTACAGGTTTCTCTTCTCCCTTGAGAAGAACTTTCCCGCCGACTTCACCGAGATGCTGGCCCGAGCTCGAAAATATGCGAAGGCCGAGGAGGCCATCACCTTCAGGCAGGGCGCGACCGAGCAGGCTTCGAGAAAGCAGAAAAGCTGCCGCGAGGAGTGCGGCCGCCCGAGAAGTCGGTCCCCCCCCCGCCGAGAGAAGAATCTACCGCGCCTGAGGAGTCCACCTCGACAGTGGGCCCAGCCTTGATTGAGATCCCCACCTCGACAGTAGATGCCTCCGGGAAGGTATGAGAACTACACTCCACTCAACACACCCCGGGCAGAGATCCTCATGGAGATAGAAGGCCGAGACTACCTCCAACCTCCACCCCCGATGTAGGAGTCAGAATTCCAATGCCACTCCAGAAAGTACTGCCGCTTCTACCGAGACCACAGCCACGACACAAAGGAGTGCTTTCGACTCCGAGATGAGATCGAGGCGGTCATTCACCGTGGAGTACTCAACTGGTTCGTGCAGAACCGACGTGACGAAAGGAGGCTGGTAGAAAATGCTGCGCCGCCCGAAAATCCAAATGACAACAGGCCCATTGCTGGCACCATCAATACCATAGGAAGAGGCCCGGCCGAAGGGAGCTTGGCTGGAGAATTGACCAGGAGAAGGATCCCTCCGAAGCGTCAACGCACTTCTGAAGCCATCTCGTTCTCGGACGAGACTTAAAAGGAGTTGAGACTCCTCATGATGACGCCGTGGTCATCTCCATGGTCATGAATAAGTTTGATGTAAAGCATGTTTTAGTTGATAATGGAAGCTCAACAAACATTTTATATGATGATGCCTTCCAAAAAATAGGAATGACAGAAGGCCAGCTCTGGAGAATGAATGCTCCACTGGTCAGATTCACCAGAGACTCAGTTTTTGTTGAAGGTGAGATCAACCTACTTGTCACGATCAGGCTCGCCCCTCGAGAGATCACCATGAGGATGAATTTTCTTGTGGTTCGCCTGCCCTCGGTCTACAACGCCATCCTTGGACGACCAGGACTCAATGCTTTTCGAGCCGTGGTCTCGACGTACCATCTGCTCGTGCGGTTCCCTACCAAGTAAGGAGTGAGCGATGTTCGCGGGGACCAGATGACAGCCAAACAATGCTACATGGCGACTCTCAAAGCAAAGCAACCGGCCCAAGCACCGAGCCAAACGGAGCAATCAATTGAGACGCCAGCCCAAGCATCGGACCAGGTGCTGCTCATCGAAACCCTAAAAGTGCGGGACGAGCCTTATAGAGAACGGGTAGAACTTGGTGAGCTCCTTATCCAAATCCCCTTAAAAAGAGACTGCCCAGAGCTAATGTACATATTGACTCCGGTCTGAGCTCTCGCGAGCGAGATCACCTGATCGAGTTTCTCCAGTCCAACAGGGATGTCTTTGCCTGATTGCCTACGGATACGCCGGGAATAGATCCCAAGGTCATGGTTCACCGACTCGAGGTGAAACCGACCTGCAAGCCTGTAAGGCAGAAGAAACAAAGCTCTGTGCCGGAGCAATAGCGAGCGGCGACCGAGGAGGTGGACAAACTCCTCGAGGCCGGCTCCATCCGAGAAGTCTCCTACCCCGACTAGCTCGTCAACGTAGTTCTCGTGAAGAATGCTAATGGAAGATGGCGCATGTGCATGGACTACATCGATCTGAACAAAGTCTGTCCAAAAGATAGCTTTCCCCTCCTCAAGATCGACCAGCTTGTCGACTCCACCTCGGGACACCAGCTGCTGATCTTCATGGACACCTTTTCGGAGTACAATCAGATCCGAATGGCGCCTGAGGATGAGGAGAAGACAGCCTTCATCACCAACAAGGGCCTTTACTGCTACAAAGTGATGCCGTTCGGGTTGAAGAATGCCGTAGCAACATACCAAAGGCTGGTCAGCCAGGTCTTTAAATACTAAATAGGCTGAAACATGAAGGTCTATATAGATGACATGCTGGTGAATAGCCAGATGGCGAAGTACCACATTGCCGATCTCAATGAAGCATTCTCCACCCTCAGAAAGTACCAAATGAAGCCCAACCCCACCAAGTGCGCCTTCGGAGTTACCTCGGACAAGTTTCTCGATTTTGTGGTAACCCAGCGTGGAATCGAAGCAAACCTCAAGAAAATTCGAGCACTGCAGAAGATGGTGCCATCAAAAACAGTCAAAGAGGTACAACGACTCACCAGACGCGTTGCGGCCTTAGGAAGGTTCGTCTCCAAGTCAGCCGAACGGTGCCTCCTATTTTTCAAGATCCTTTATCCGCCGGAGGACTTTTTATAGTTGGAGGAATGTCACCAAGCCTTTGAAGAGCTCAGACGCTATCTCGCCTTCCCTCCATTGCTCACGAAGCCTCAACAGAGCCAGCTCTTTTATCTATACCTGGCCGTCTCTCCGGTGGCGACGAGCTCGATCCTGGTCCGAGAAGAGGACAAGTCCCAAAAGCCAGTGTATTACACCAGCCGGGTCTTGAGGGATGTCGAGACCCGATACTCCAAGCTAGAGAAGACGACCTATGCACTAGTCATCTCAGCCCAAAGGCTCCAACCCTACTTCCAGGCCCACACCATGGCCATATTGACCGACCAGCCTATAAAGCAAGTTTTGCAACGATCAGATCGTGCGGGGAGGATCGCAAAGTGGGCGGTTGAGCCTGGAGAGGTCGACCTGGAATACCGCCCGAGGTCGGCGGTCAAGGCCAAGTGCTTGCCGACTTTATTGTAGAATGCACTCTGCCAGATGATCTCGAGCCCAAGCTCACACCAACAGAAGAGGCCCCAGGGCAGCCATGGGTTTTACATGTAGACGGCTCTTTGACCTCGGAGGATAGCGGAGCGGGCCTCATCCTCACCAGCCTGGATGAGGTAATTGTAGAGTAGGCTCTATGCTTTGAATTTTCCACCTCGAACAATAAGGCAGAGTATGAGGCGCTTATCGCCGGGCTGAAGCTGGCAAAGGAGCTGAAGGTCGGGAACTTGAAGGCCTTCAGTGACTCCCAGCTGGTCGTGAGCTAGATTTTGGGGGACTTCGAAGCAAGAGAGCCATCAATGCAGAGGTATCTCCAAAAGGTGCGAGACATCACCTCCTCACTAGGCTCCTTCGACATTCAGCATATCCCTAGAGTGGAGAACGCGAGGGCGGACCAACTATCAAAGATGGCGACTTTCCACATGAGCGAGCTCCCGAAGACCACGGTGCTCGAGTACCTCCAAGTACCTAGCACCGAGGAGCCTGAACCAGCTCTCTACATCGAGACCGAGCCGAGCTGGATGGACGCATTCGTCACCTACCTGCAGAGTGAAGTCCTCCCCATTGATGAGCTCGAAGCCCGCCCGGTTAAGCGCCAGGCTTCCCGATACCTCCTATACGAAGGCAAGCTCTACCGCTGGTCATTCATCTCTCCTCTTCTTAGATGTCTCTGCCCCTTAGAGGCAGATTATGCCATGCGAGAAGTTCACAAAGGAATCTGCGGAAACCATCTAGGAGGTCGGGCCCTAGCCCACAAAATTCTGCGCCAAGGATATTACTGCCCCACACTCCAGAAAGATGCATTAGACTTTATCGAAAAGTACGATCGGTGTTAGCGGAACGCCAACATTCAGTGTCGACCCTCGATTCCACTGACCTCGATCAGCGCCCCCTGGCTATTTGCCCAATGAAGGATCAACATCTTGGGACTATTTTCTCAGACCACCGGATAGAGGAAGTTCCTCATTGTCTCCATCGACTACTTTACCAAGTGGGTTGAAGCTGAACCGGTGGCCCGGATTTCTGAGCCGAAGATTCGAGACTTTATCTGGAAGTCAATAATCTGCAGATTTGGACTTTTCCGCATCCTCATATCCGACAACGGCCGTCAGTTTGACAACATCCGCTTCAGGGAGTTTTGCTTCGAGCTCGGCATTGACCATCGTTTCACTTCGGTCGCTCATCCACGGACGAATGGAGAAACCGAAGTGACGAACCGCACCATCCTCCAAGGACTCAAAGCCAGACTCGACCGAGCCAAACGGCAATGGGTCGAAGATCTCTGCAATGTCCTCTGGGCCTACAGGACTACATCCCGACTCCCTACCAGCGAGACCCCCTTCAACCTGGCTTACGAAATGGAAGCTGTCATCCTCTTGGAAATCAGACTTCCATTGCTAAGGGTGGAGAACTATGATAAAGCCTCCAACTCATCTCGGCTCGGAAGCAATTTGGACCTCGTCGAAGAGACAAAGGAGGCCGCCCGAGTCCGCATGGCAAGATATCAACAGAAAGTGGCGCAGTACTACAACTTTAAGGTGAAGTCCAAGCTCTTCAAGGTGGGAGATCTCGTCCTGAGAAAAGCTAAAGCTTCTCAACCTACCGAGCAAGGGAAGCTTGCCCCAAACTGGGAGGGGCCATATCGAGTTGCTCGAGTGCAGCGGCCCAGAGCATACAAGTTGGAGTCCCTTGAGGGGACCCCCATTTTCCAAAGCTGGAACTCCGAAAATCTCCGAATGTATTATCAGTAGAGCCCCCAGGGGCCTTCGATGTTTGAGAACATAGCTAACACTTCTTCTCATGTTAATCTACCTACGGCTCTTCTTTAATATTTCTCCTGATATTAATCTACTTGTGAAACTTCAGGATGCCCGGCCGAGTCTGGATGCCCGGCTAAGTTCGGATGCCCGACCAAGTTCGGATGCCCCAACTAAACTCGGGATGCTCCGTCGCGACAACTCCAAGTTCGGTCTCCATCTCCAAGAAGACCCCGACCAAGCTCGGGATGCCCTGCTGAGTCGACCGCCAGCCAAGTCTCCCTCGATCTCGGAAAGCCCCGCTGAGTCGATCGCGGGTCCAAGCCCCCTCGACCTCGGTATGATCTCCCGACTAAGGTCGGGATGCTCCGCTGAGTCGACTGTGAGCCAAGTCTCCCTCGACCTCGGGAAGCCCCGCTAAGTCGACTGCGGGCCCAAGCCCCCTCGACCTCGGGATGATCTTCCGACTAAGGTCGGGATGCCCCACTGAGTCGACCACGAGCCAAGTCTCCCTCGACCTCGAAAAGCTCCGCTGAGTCGACCGCGGGCCCAAGCCCCCTCGACCTCGGGATGATCCCCCGACTAAGGTCGAGATGCCCCACTGAGTCAACCGCGAGCCAAGTCTCCCTCAACCTCGGGAAGCCCCGCTGAGTCGACCGTGGGCCCAAGCCCCCTCGACCTTGGGATGATCCCCCGACTAAGGTCGGGATGCCCCGTTGAGTCGACCGCGAGCCAAGCCTCCCTTGATCTCGGGATGCCCTGCTGAGTCAACCGCGAGCTAAGTCTCCCTCGACCTCGGGAAGCACTGCTGAGCACCGCTGAGTCAACCATGAGCCAAGCCTCTCTCGACCTCGGAAAGCATTGCTGAGCGCTGCCAAGTCGACCGCGGGCCAAGTCTCCCTCGATCTCGTGGCGACATCTCCACAACTTTTCGACGACATTCAACGCCCCCCGACACCTCCTACGACAACACACCCCGATCTGAATGGAGGCACCTTACCGAGTCGACCACAGGCCGCTGAAGTCGACCTCGAAGCAGAGTCGCTTAGCTCAGCCGGACAGCTCGACCTGAGATACTTAGTTTCAGTTGCACGAGAGGTATACCCTACTTGGCACATACATTTCTCTATATTTACCTGGTTATATTACAGAATGATCAACGGACGAGGCCCGCCTCCTATGTGTATCTCCGACAAAGCCCTGACCAAGCTCGGGATCCCCCGACTAAGGTCGGGATGCCCCGCTGAGTCGATCGCGAGCCTAAGCTCCCTCGACCTCACGCACGATTCTCCGACCAAGTTCGGGATCCTCCGATCTGGACGCTCCGCACCGCCAATCTCCAATTCGACCTCCATCTACTTCATGTTTCTCCAAGCGAAGGCCCGACCAAGTTCGAACGCCAACCTAGTTCGAGACGGCTTGCCGTAACGACTTCGAGTTTTTTCAAAGGACATCTCGACCGAGTTCAGGGACACCCAGCTGCATTGACCGCGAATTCAACTTAGATTCCGCCTAACAGTGCCCCGACTAAGTTCGAGGTCAAGAGGCATGCAAGCTCCAATGGCAGCCCAGCCTTGACCTACACCAACACTGAGCCCAAGCTCAAAGACTTGGCAGATTTCTCCGGAGTCTGAACCTAAAGCCTTAACAAGTTTTTCCGGAAGCTGAGCCTAAGAACTTGGTGGGTTCTACCGGAATCTGAGCCCAAGGGTCAAACAAGTTTTTCAGGAAGCTGAGCCTGGAGACTTAGTAAAAGTTCGCCGAACAAGAGTTCAACTCAAGCAACCAAGATAAAAGTTTATCAATTATGCAAATGGAAACAAACACAAATACACAGCAAAATTTGGAAAGAAGATACTTCATTGATTAAAAGCCCAAAGGTTGAGTACAAAATTTGACCTCGAGACCGACCTATCTGGTTGTACAGTGGCCGCAGAGGCCGACCTCATTTACAAAAAAAAGAAGGGAAAAAACTAGGCCCTAAGGAGCAGCAGAGGGAGCAGCGTCGACCTCGAGGTCGTCTACAACAATCATGTCGGGATTCCCAGCAGGAGCCACGTCAGGATCATCTGCAGTAACCTTGGTCAGGGCTCCGCCAATGGCCTCGGGAGCAGCTTTAGGCACCCTTTCAGCAGCGCCTTCGGCAGCCTCTCCAGGGAGAGCCTCCCGAGCCGTCTACTAGGCCGCCTCGATCTCGGCCCCCAGCTCGGCCTCAGGGCTCACGGGCGCACTGTCGGACCCGCCATCAGAGCTTCCGAGCTCGCCCTCGTCCTTGGCAAACCCCATTCTAGGCCAAATACCTTTGAGGTCGAGCTGAGGGCAATACCACTGCATCTGCCTCTGGAAATCCTCGAACCTGCGGATGAACCCATCCACGACCTCCTCCTCCAGCAGATCGTGGAGCTCTTCCGATTCCCGAAAGATCTGCACCGCATTCTGGGCTTAATCCAAAGCCCTCCTCTCTCGAGCCTCAAGTCGCTCGATCTTCAGGTGGAGGATCCCCACCTCATACCGCTTGCCGGCGATCTCGGAGCGGGCCTCGACCAGGCGCGCTTCAGAGGCGCGGAGCTCCAACCTGGCCAGTGTGTGTGAGGCCCTCTCTTCGTCAAGACGTTCGACCGCAGACCGCAGCTAGGCCTCGGCGGCCTCCATCCTCGCAATAGTCTCCCTCTGCAAGGCCTCAACTTCACCGAGCCTTTTCTCGGCCTCCTCCTGTGCTCTTTGGCTCCTTCGAGCCTTATTCTGCCACTTAGATGCTATGAACACTAGCGCGTCGACTTCATGAAGATGCTGTAGAAAAAGTAAGTGAAAGTGAGTAAAGGTCAAGAGGATACGGAAATTGAAGCAAGGAGACAAAAGCGAAGAGATGACTTACTCGGATGGCAGAGCAGTAAGTTTGATCAACAAGGCTGGTAAGGTCGGCAGCCCCAAACTCGGCCCGGACGCGACGTTGCTATCATGGAGGGCCGAGTCGTCCTCAAAGATCGACCACTCCAGGCTGAATGGCCTCCTTTCAGGGGGGCCCTCAGCCCCAGACGACCTTGGGACGTCGGCCCTCGACGAGCTCGGGGCAGAAGGATGGGAAGAGCTCGGGACCCGAGCGCCGCAGGTGGACGACCTGGCGACCCAGCCACTGAGAGATGGGGGTCGGGCAGGCTGGAGCCGCAGAATCTACTGCGCCCTTGGAAGAGCCCAAGCTCGCACGCTCGGCAGGAGGAACTTCCTTCCAGATGAACCCGAAAGTCCCAGCCCCAGGATTCGCCACCTCAATGGGGGCAGAAGTCGGGGTCGACCTGGCCTTCTTCCTGGGCTCGAGTTGAGCCCCACCGGCATCAGCCATCCTCTTCTTGTACCTGGTGAAGAGGGCTGCATTGCTGGTCACCATCTCGGCAATGTCTGAAAAGAAGAAAAAATTTCAAGTGTCAGATCGGTGCCAAAAAATGATGATAAAAAAGAAGAAGGAACAAATAAGATAAAGAATAACAAGACAGAGGAGGAGCAGTGCAACTGCTCTTACCCTCGGGGCGCGCCGAGCTCAGGCCAACATTCACCAGGGCCTCCTCACTCAGGAGGTCGTTCAGAAGAATGTCTCCCCCGAGGTCATGAAGAGCATCGAAGATCCTCTGCTCGTCCGCCAAAAGCTTGGGGAACTTATTGATGACCTTGAGCCAGGGCTGCCCCCACATCGGGTCAAATCCCCACGTGCGCTCGGAGGAAAGAAAGAAAAATTTCTCCTTCTACCGATGAATAGAGGAAGGGGCACATCGGAAAAACGGCTTACCGCCCCGAAGGGCGAGGTAGAGCCATTCCCCATCCGCCGGATTAGACTTCAACATGAAGCACCGGCGGAAGACATTTACCGAGGTCGGTATCCCGTGCGCAAGGCAAAGGGACAAGAACCCGATGATGGTCTTCCACAAGTTCGGAGCAAGCTGCGCTGGGACGAGCTGATATGCCACCAGGAGCTCCTTCACAAACTTGTGTAGGGGGAACCGCAGGCCGGCCCAGAGTATCTCTATGTACACCCCAATCCGATCTGGAGGAGGTCTCGTCATCCGGTCTTCCGACCCCGCGGGCTCGAGGTGGAACCCGCGTTGAGGGAAAAATCGGGCGCAGATCAATTCCAACTCCTCCTCGGTCAAGCTGGACCCAACTTCGTCCGGGCCATGACCCATCTTCGAGAGAAAGATAAAAAAAAAGAGAAGAAGAAAAAAAGAAGAAGAAGAAAGAGCAGAAAAACAAAAACCCTCCGAGCAAACGTGGGTTGAAGACCTACTGTGGGTTCCGACGGAAATGCCGCCAACCAAAAGTAAGAGATCAAGACGACTACCGGAAATCGCCTTGGAGCACCGCCGGGAAAGACTAAGCGATGACTAGAAGGAAAGAGAGGGAGAAAAATCTAAGAGAAGAAAGCAACAGCTGCGGCGGCCAAATGAGAGCTTTTAAGGCCAGGCTAGGGTTTACATAGAACCCCCCGATGGTCCAGATCGACAGAACCAAATCCGCTCTCCGTCCAAATCGCGCCATGTGTTGGCCTTGGACACCGAAGGGGCGTATCAACCTGGATCGACGTTTTAAATGCAGAATCGAAGCAGCGTCTCGTCGGATCCGGGATCCACATCATGAGCCCATGGCTCGGAGCAGCCTCGAAAAGCAAAAAGGCTTCGCCTCGTACCCTCATTAAAGATGCCCCGAAGCGCATGGAACGGCAGAGCAATTTAAAGCTATATGATCCCACCAGCATGATAAAGACAATTATTCCCTTTGCCCGAGCTCGTAAGCGGCTCGGACTCGGAAGTCGAAAGGTAGTGTTGGAAAAAAAATGGATTGCCCCGAAGCACGTGGATGCATCGCCGGCACGTGATGACGGGCGCTATGGCAGCAACTCTCAAGGTGCCCGACCTCAAGGCGGCCGACCTCGGAGGCACCCGACCTCAAAGGCATCCGACCCAGCGCGCCCAACCTCAAAACGCGCGGCCTAGCTGCTCTGATCTCGGCCGAACTAAGCCTGATCGATCTCCAGTCCGAAGAAGGCCTGACCGAAGGGTGAAGCAGACCTCTCCACTCCTGCAGGAATCAAGCTCCTCCCCTCTTCATCCGGGATCTAATCCCGCGATCTCCGCCTGAGCGACTGTCAACAATTAAATGCGCACGATCTCCACGGACCTCCAGCTTACTCAAAATCTCAGGCCATCTACGGTAACTAGTTGACTCACTCAACTCTGTTCAGTCACCCATGACAGTTCATTAATTCACACGATCGCGCCCAATCATGGCAGTAACTCATTAATTCGCCCAGTCCCATCACAGGTAACCCTGTATCCCTCCTATAAAAGGGGAACTCTTTCCGCTTAAACACAACATCTGACTTCCGCATACATATTATCTCCTTCTCCACCAAAGCCCCCTCTGACTTAAGCATCGGAGGGCCGACGCCGGGAACCCCAGCCACTGGTTTCTTGTAGGTACCCCGGAGGACGCAGCACGCCGACACGTCACTCGCCGGAGCTCCTCCTCCCCAGCCAATGGTCACCCCCTAGGTCCAATTTCCAGCAACAATGATAATTAAACATTTCAAGCAATTTGCAAAGATCATCAACAATATTCCTAACTTGTTCACATACTAAAACAAATCAAAGTTACAAAGTACAAATCTGGCACTTGTAGCAGAACCATTACGGCCCCTTCCATCATTTTCTCATCGTGCACCCGACCAAAATCTCCATGACTGATAGAATAATGGGAACATTGGTTATTCCTACATAATCCATATTGCTTAGTCAAATAGGTGGATTATCACAAAAAGGCAGTGGCGATTAGAGCTAATCATGGGCCAGGTTTGGGCATGAAAAATGTTAAATTTTAAATAGTTCTAGCCCGACTACAAATGAATAGAGTTTAGGCCGAGGCCCGGCTCATGATCAGCTCCAGTGGCAATATGATTACCCAGTAACAAATTGATATATTTTTGCGGAAAAACATGGATTCTGAGGTAAACTTTGTCAAGCTTCATTTTGTAGCAAACACTATCGTGATTGGAAGTACATCATAACAGCTCCACAGAAGAGCAAAATGAAACTACATATAGGTGAAATGGAATCACCATCTTGAGTGCATTGAATATATAAAACACATTAAGAGACCACAGAATATGAGAAGTTTTAAGCAGATAGCAGTCTGTCACTCTATGCATCAAGAGCATGACTTCACGATTTCTGGTTGTGCAATGTACACTTCCTCAAACTCATTGTCATCTGAGAAAAGAAAATAGATCATTAGATAACTAGCTGATAAAAAATCATTGCGATGGTATAGTACAAAATAAGAACTTGCAGATTTAAATGACATAATAAACGAGGTGAGACAGCCCCTTGACATATGTTGAGCTATCAAAGAATCATAAAACAACTCTTGTTTTAAAAGACTGCATCTCAAATGTGCTAAAGCTTCATTTATTAAACAGTTCAATAAATAGTTTTATCCAACTAGTACCGATCCAGTTTTGTTATACCGGACATTCTTCCTTTTTCTGACTGTAGTGAACATAGAGCATGATTTATATCAAAGTGTTCTCACTACAAAAAAAAATAATATTTCCCGACCCTAGGAGAAAGCGTCGGAAAATTTTGGTTCCGCGCCAAATTGTGCCGACGCTTTTAAAAAGTGTCGGTAGAGATTTGGAATCGACAACGCTTTTTAAGCGTTGTGGAAAACCGGACCTACGACCACGCTTATAGGCGTCGTCGGAGGCCAAAACCATCTCAAAACCGATCCCCATCTCAAACCCCACTCGATGCCCTAGCTCTCCTCTCCTCTCCGGCGCCGACATCAATCCACCGCCTCCCCCGTCTCTTGGATCTGAGCCAAGCCACTCTCCTCTCCTCCTCCCTCCGGCGTCGACATCATCCACCGCCTCCCCTGTCTCCTGGATTTGAGCCACGAATCCAAGCCACTCTCCTCTCCTCCTCCTTCTGGTGCCGACATCAATCCACCGCCTCCCCCATCTCTTGTCCTCTCCGGCGCTGAGCGACGTCTGACACCAAGCTCCTCTTCTGCTTCCTCCTCTCCAGCGCCGGGCGACCGTCCGCATCCTCCTCTCATCCTCCCTCCTCTGCGGCGCCGACCGGCCGATCCCATCTCCCTCCGCCTGAGAAAGAGGTAAATTCTTCTTTCATGCAAAAGATACAAACCCTATCCTAGGTCGAGATGTGATAGATTTTAAGCCATTTCTTTGATAAAACAGCATGATTAAACTTGAAGCTAATATACAGCATGATTAAACTGTCGGTGGAGTGCTGCAATCAATCAATGCAATTTAGGAAGCCATTTCTTTTTGGAAGGGCACTAGCATGTAGAAAAATATGAACTAATTAATGTTTCATATAGAACACGGCCCATACAGAAGAGAACCAGTAACAGAAGGTCATTTTCGTGCTAAATGGCGAAATGCAGGAGGAAGAGAGAGAGTGGGAGTTAAGGATATCGGTTTATCTTTTAATATGTGCAGACTGCTTTACAAAGCTCTATACTATATAGTATCTAAAAAACGATTGTAGTATTTGTGATGAAAATGAGTTATATCTTTAGTTACTTTATTATCTACTGAAATTGAGGGTTCATGCTGATGCTGCTTCATGAATCAAGTTGAACTAATGAGCCAATTTTGATCCCACCCGATTTGTTCCCAAGGGCATTGAATTGTGAATCAAATTTATGCTGCAATCTATGATGACAGGCCTAATAGAAGCACTATTGAATCTATTTTGAGGAATTAATATAATATATCTGGCATGTGTCTTGTGGTCGGATTATCTGCAGTGTCCTGAATATTTCTAGGAAGCTTGGAAAATAGCTTATTACATAAAAACATTCATATGGCATCTGCCTGATTGGGAAGGAACATTATGTTGCTAAATTTTTAGACCATTGTTTTGTTTCAACTGCAATATTTTTAACTTTTTAGATTAGATTGTCCCATTGAATTGCATACTCTTCAATTCTAACATGGAGACACTAGAGGTGTCATATAATTATTATTGATTTTGTCTTTTGAGGATATGTTTCAAGAAAATTGAGCCACCAAATATAGAGTATAATTTTCATTGTAAGAGCTGAAGAGTAGTGAGAAAATAAATGACATTCATGCCTGTCGGTGGTGTAACTTTAGAGGAGGTTGCTGTCTCTTGATGTACCTTCAGAGTTGTCTGGAGCGGCACAAGAAAAAACTGTATTCACTAACTGCAAGAAAAGTTGGCAATGGTATCCAAAAGTCAAGAGGCATTCACTGAGTGTGAAAAAGGTTTTGCTTTCAAGGAATGTAAATCTAGTGGCTTTTAGCAGTATCATACAAATTGAGAATGGATATGCTATGAAGATAGTGGATGAGCTTGATACATGGCTCTCATGATGATATTTTCAATAAAATTGCTGAAAATATATTTATTTGGACTTTAGCTAGATTCAGCTTGAGGAGCAGGAATTCAGATCGCTTGAGATAAATGAAGGATGACTTGTTGAGGTTGGTGGAGTATTTCTGAGATATAGATTGAGATAGCTATCAATTAAATAAATGGAGTCAAGGAGAGATCTTAGATACTATATCTTTCATGTTGAAGTGGTGGTGGAGATTGCCACTGGAAGAAAGTTTATCTTGGAAATGTTTTGTCGAACTTAGATACTATATAGAAAAAGAGTTGGATGGTCAAGCTCTTCCCCGAGCAACATTACTTCACCTGCATGAAAGAGTGTTCTGAAGGCAAAAGAGAATTTTTTTTTACAAGCATAAATGTAAAGGTTGGGTATGGGGCTGACACTAAATTTTGGACAGATTCTTGTGGCTAGGGAATCAACTCCTCCTACTATTAAGCTCCATCAGTTAATAGAGAATTATGCAAGGGATGAGAACAGTCAGCTTTCTATTTGGCCCAAGTTGAGGAGGAGCAAGATGAGGCTGCTGATTTGGTTAGCATCCAACAGCATGTGCTTCTGAATGAGGGCATAGACAGGGTGACTTGGATATGGGATCTTCCATGTGAAAGGTTTCTATGATTTTTTTTTTTTCCTACTGCGGAGAGATCCGTTCCTCCTATTTTTTATGCTACTTGGAGGAGTGCAATTCTGAAGAAGCTTAGGGATATTGGGAGGCTGTTGTTGATTAAAAAGCTATTAACAGTGGAGAATCAAACAAAGAGGAACTGGAACTTGCCTTTGAGATGTGTTCTGTGCTGAGCATTAGGAAATCGTGGGCTATTTGTTCATCAGTTGGAGAATGGTGGCAGGTTCTAAGCATTTCTGGCATTTCTATACATTTGCTTAATGTATAGAAATTACTTCTATACATTGAACTAATTAGCAATTCATTTAGATTTTATTTATTATTTAACTAATATTACTTTTTTTTATGCATACTAGGTAACAACATGCCGCGAGGAAAACGATTCAGAGATGTGGAGTTTCAGCACACATCCGTGGGATCTTCTTCCGATCAGTCCCTACGGTCCCAGCAGCCCGACGAGCCCCATCAGCACGAATCTCAGTCTGAGTACGTGCCACCTGCTGATTGTCCAGACATGAATGACGTGCACATCCAGGGTAATTTGATTTACATTTTTTATATTAATTTTTCTTACAATCCATGGATATTTTATTTTATTTTTATAGATGGACTGGAAAGAGTGAGGAGGACACGAGGACCCACTCGAGCATGGGACGTGTGGAGTCTACGTGAGGATGAGAAGATCGTCGTCCAATGCAATGAACTGGGGCAGCCTATTAAGAGGACTGCAAGCATTTTATCGACTTTTCTAGGATCGGTTGCACGGATGGGTCAGTTGTGTCCGCTCAACTATACGAAATGGAATGAAATGCTTCCTTCGTATAAGGTTGAGCTTCTTAAAGTTATTGAGGTAAAGAATTGAATTTGTTTACTATCACAATTTTATTTTTTGATTTATCATTGTTATAACATTCTTGACTTTGGTGTAGAAAAAGTTTGTCCTTCCTGCAAATAGCCATGATTGGGTGCTGAAGTCCGTCAACCGCAAATGGAAAGAATATAAGGCGAAACTAAAGGCAGACTGGAAGCACGTGGGCATGACTGAAGAGAGGGTGGCTCGTGTTTGTCCTCCTGATGTAATCCCTCATCAATGGAGGGAGCTTGTCCACTACTGGTTTTCAGAGAAATCTCAAGTTGTGTATATTTTTTCAATACCTTAGATTGTATTTACTAATAATATAGATTACAAATTTATACATTAAATATATTATATTGTTTATTCTTTTTTTGGAAAGACGTATTTCAACATTGGTAGAGCTGCACGAGCCTCTCAGACTGTTCCTCATACTTCAGGCTCGATGAGTTGTGCTAGGCGTAGAGCTGAATTCGTAAGTTTTTTTTAAACTCTTTACAACTATTTTAAACTGTTCTATCATATAGCATGTATCATGATAACTAGCTTGTCAATATACTTTTTGTTGTAGATGGATGATAATGGAAGGGAGCCTGGTAAGGTGGAGTTTTATAAGATGACTCACACCCACCGAGATGGCAGTTTTGTTCGGAAGGAGGCAAGAGATATAGTTGTATGTATTCATTTTTGAATCTTTCAACGATATTATTATTAGTTCTATTATTGCCATATATTAATATGACTTTTTCTTTTGTGCATTATAGGACAAGGCAACAACTCTTATTTCAGAGCGTGTCGGAGAATCATCATCATCCGACGCGACCAGTCATGTCGAAGCTCAGGTGCTCGCCGAATTATTGGGCCCAGAGCGTTATGGTCGAGTGAAGGGTTATGGCGTTGGAGTTACCCCCACTCAGTTGTCTGCAGTGGGAATGTATACAAGAAATGCTGGAGAAGGTAGTAGCAATGCAGAAGTTAGTAGACTTCGGGCAACAATTGAAGATATGAAGGATCGCCATCGGCAGAGTTGGCGAAGCTGAAGCAGAACCAACAAACTTTGCAGTCTCAGCTTGAGCATACTTCATCTATGTTGCAGCGATTTCTCCCTCCTCAGGTAAATAACTATATATATTTGATGACTTTACATAATTATCACTTATTTTCATTAGTTAATGATTTTCATATTCCTAACTTCTAAAGTTTCTCTTTTTTTTTATATAGATTTCTGATACTTCAACAGCTCGTAGAGATGATGATGGTGCTGAATCCGGTCCCTGATATTTTTGAGACAGTTATCTAAGAAGTTTTATATGTATCTTTCTTATATTTTTCAAAATACATTGTAATTCTAAACTTATTATGTAAATTTCATCATATATGACAATATGCATTTTTTGAATGATCTGAATGTTTGTTTTGATGTAATGTAATGCAGGTTCATATTGCTATAATATGTTTCTTAATATGCATATTTCTAATTTTTTTCTTTAAAAAAAACCACTCCCGACGCTTTAAAGCGTCGTTAAAAAACGACTCTGGCACGGGCTGAAACGCTTTCGCCGACGCTAGAAAGCGTCGGTAAAAATATACAACCGACGCTAATAAGCGTCGGTAAAAACCTGCGTTAAGCGTCGGACAAAACCCCGCCACTATCCACCATGCCCAAGTTCTAGTTTATGCCGACGCTTTTTGGCGTCGGAAAAACAGCATACACTGACGCTTTACTAAGTGTCGATAAATCTTGGCTTTTGCCGACGCTTTTTCTTAGCGTCGGCAAAATATTTTCCCACTCAGGTATCGCTGACGCTTTTGCGACGCTTCCTGTTGCGTCGGCCGGGTTTTCACCGACGCTTATAAGCGTCGGTGAATGCTGAAAAAAATGCCGGGAAAGGCCCATTTTCCTATAGTGTCTAGATACCATGGTATACCATTTTCCCTCCATTTCAAACCAACAATGAATAAAAATAATGTAACAAATGACACCGACTTTCAGATATCTAATAAAAGAATCAAAATAAAATAATGAAACCAGAATTAAGATTAAAAAAGTTTATGAACTCCTGAATGCAAGGGTAACTCGTATGATTTGTGCTTCAACTAATTTTTTCAGATGGAGCCTTCCAACCTCATATAATCTTCAGTTATTCTCCCAGAACATTAAAACAATATAGAAGGGAGTATATAGTAGCCATTTGTCATCTAATGTCAGCTTCCTTCAATTTTCGTAGCATGTGCAAACTAGCGTATCTTAAAACTGAACAGAATCAAATAAGAAAATTTTAGTTATTTCTTGTCCTTATTGCCAATATGTCTAGAGAAAAGAAAAAAAGACACGTGGAAGAGAATTGTTCTCTTCTCTTCTTAGGCATCAAAACTAAAATGAAGGCAACAGAGAGCAAAATGCATGCATAAAAAGCATCGAGATGTAACCTGTGCACGAATGCAGGCAGTTCATCTTCTGAATCCAGTAATGAGTCATCACTACTATGAGACACTAGACTGGTTGAGATGTCACTATGCCCAACAATGTTGCTTTGACTAAATTATTGATAGATGTAACTTGTCTCTCCTTAGGTTCTTTTATTCTATTAGCATCTTTCATGGGACTTACATGGGCTCCCAAAAAGGGAAATGGGGTCTATGCGGGAAGAAGTTGGAGCACTGGTCATCTCTAGGGTGGGGCCAATGGTTTCAGATTACCATCAGGGAATTATTTTGTCGGTAAATTATATTCCCTGATCACATGAGGAATGGTAGCTACACATATACAAAGGGAATTATAGACAGCAGTTTCTTCCATATAACTTAAGAATGCATACAAGTCATTTCTCTGGATGGTATTCCACACTGTATTCCAGCCAATGTAGCACTAGATCTATTTCTTGGGCATCTTTGTTATTCAGGAGCTCTTCAAGAGGAAACATTTGACAAACCCTTTTTTTGAAAAACAAATTCATTATCAATGAAAATAATCCAATAAAAGCAAATAAAATACCAATAACATATTCTTATGTCTTACAATTTGGAAATCTAAATTGTATCTGCTAAACAAAAAAAATGCTTACCATGTTCTCGTTTTTGCTTAAGTGTTGTCCTTCCATCCAATATGCTACATGTGCGGACACAATAAAGACTTCATGATAACAAGTAGCACTTTGCGATGACTTATTGAATCAAAGAATGGTTTGCAGGAGGGAATAAAAAAAGAAGATAAACATCTAGCAAGATATTAGGCTTTAACATAAATTATCTTAAGCAAACTCTTCAGTAATGCAATTATATTTACATGTTCGCATGAAGTTAATATGTTGATGGTCGACAAGAAAACACTTATACATGAGGCAAATGCTGAGATAACCATATAAGTTAGTAGCAAAGCCTAGCCCAAATAGTTTCTATTAGAGCCTCCTAAAAATTGTATTCTTTCTGCAGCAACATTGCCTCTCTATCTCCTAACAAGCTATATTCATCTTTCACCTGCATTCGAGTTCTTTGCTTACAAGTTTAAAAAAATGCACACTAGTCTAACCTGTCCAGCAATCTGAAACCATCCAGAAAATTGTTGCGCCTATCTCAAATTCTTGCTTCGCTGATGTGGTTATAAAGCTTTCATCCTACTTTGACTTTCTCAATATAATCCAAAATCCATTTCAGATAAACCATGCATCACTAACTTTTAAGAAAAAGCCTGTGTACAAGCAATAGCTACTGTAAACTCACAACCAAAGTTGCAAAGCCTTCCTAAAGTACTAATTTCTTCGCAATATTACCTTCTCTGTTTTCTTTTCTTTTCTTTCTCTTTCAATCTTTCTTTCCTTTTTTTTTTTTCTTTTTTGCTGAAGGCTACTACTAGAGACCCATCCTTCAGAACTCTGGTAAATCCAAACTAAGCTGACCTGTCCAACAATCTGAAGCAATCTGGAAAACAGCCTAGAGATTAAAAGAAAACCAGAAAGTCAAGAAATGCAACTATTTTTTTCATGATAAATAAATCACCTAATTTTGTTGCATCAGCAATCTCAGACCACTGATCAACTGATCAAAATTGCTAGTGTAAACTTATTTCTTTGTGACTAAACAACAGCCATGATAGGCCTTTGTTTGTACCCTTAGCGAAGCAAATTTACTGCAAAGGAAAAGCCTAAATAGTCCAGATGAACAGAAGACCTATATATCCTTGAGATTCTGCTTTTGACCATTTTGTTGCACCAAAAAGGAGGGGAATTGCACTTTTGTACGATTGCCTCGACACAAAGCTCAAATGGTAAACAATGGAAGCAGGGATTTTGTCGTGGTCACCAAGTTTGGCAATAGAGATGGTGCTTGAGCACAAGACAGGTGCAAGCGCTGGTTAAATGCAATGCAGCAAATGAAGATGCCAAATATTTTTCTTTTGGAGATGCTCGACTGACAGATCTTACCCCAGCAGGGGAAAGTCAAGTGATAGAGAACACAGTAATTAATAGAGATGATCTCAAAATAATAGGCTTGAAACTAAGAAAAAGGAGTCGTAGAAAATTTTGGTGAGGATCACAGACCTAGAAGAAACTAAATATGGGAACAGAAACTTGGAAATGCTGGCTATACTAAGGTGAAATAGCTAGAAAATAGCCGCAAGATAGCTAATAAGCTATACATAAATAGCATCTTGTACATATAAAGTGACAAGCAATTACATATAGGAAATACAGAATTCACACAATAAGATGATCAACGAGGTCATAGAGGTCAGTCATGCAATATTGTACATGTAAATGTTGGTCATCAATAGAGTCAAGCAATTAATAGATATAAATAGATAAGAAGAACAACGAAACCTTTTCTGAGAGCCAATGCCACAACAGCATCATTCTCCACCTACACATAGGTCAATAAAAAGAAATTAACAAACTTTACTGGTCCAAATTTTTGTCTACAAAACAATGATCAATTTAGGAAAAGCACCAATTAAAAAAAAAAGCTTGTAAAGCAAACAAATTTAGAGTATGGTCAGAGCATCTTGTTTGAATATGATTACCTTCTGTTCAGCTAATGTCTTTGAATCATCTAATATATCATTAGTTGCTACCAAGCTTAAACGCTGATTATTGCTTGGTTGATCAATCAAATTTTGCAATTTCTGCTTAATGTTTAGAGTTGTCTCGGTTGGATCACACTGCACAAAGTAGGTTGTCTTGTTGCGCTTTACACGAATATACATAGCCTGCATCATAAAAAGGGTAGCATTACAACAAATTGCTAAAGGGAAGATATCGGATCGAGAATACCAATGTTGATAGTAAACTACATTGACAGAGTCATTGAATAAGTAGCCCAAACTCTCTTTTTTTTTTGCTATCAAAGTAGTGCAGACCTGTTGAAAGTCAGAAAACTAGTTCTGCTCATGGTAGGGAGCTGAACAGCAAAATATTTATCAAAAATTTATCTGCTACACCTAATGTTTTTCTTTTTCAACAAAAACAGATTAAAAATTTATTTTAACCCCTCCTGCAGCACTATAACTCAATGCCTCAATTACCAAATCTTCCTCCTATATCCCTTGTGTTATCTTCTCATAGAAGTCTTTTATACTTGGACAATTAACTCCACATGTCGGTTCTAGCACTTAATATGTGGTTTTGCTAATAGCTAGCATGTTCTTCTTTAAGCTTAAGCATGGTTTGCCGCACAGCCCTGTACCGCCCGGTACGGGGCGTACCATACCGTACTGGAAGAAAATCAATATAAAACTTACCTTCAAGTCGGTACAAGCTCCGTACCGCCTGTACTGGGTGTACCAAGATATACCGAGATGTATATCAATTTGTACTGAGGCGTGCCGCGATAAGGTACGAAGGCGTACCATACTGTACCAAAATCGATAAGATACCGATACGGTACCCAGTACCGAGGTTGCGGACCTTGTTCATAATTACTACATAATTGAAGAATTAGTGCTTATTTGCCTACTAGTTTTCCATACTATTATGCATGAGATTAAGTGGATTCCTCCTTTCTCCCAAATTATGCCTTGGGAGAGAAAGATGAGGAAGAGAAATAAAAAGAAGAGAGATAAACCATATTGGTTTTAGAAAGAAACAGGCACTAAATATTTGAGTTTTGAAACACCCAGCAGAAAAGTGACATGTCGCTTAACATAAAAAGAAGTATGGAGAATGAAAATCTGTTGTTCGCAAAAATGCAGACATGGAATACATAGATGTGGAACATTATTGAGGATATCCTGCATCAATCATTCATCATGGTTTATGAGGATTCATGCCAACATACAAAAGTTAAATACAAGAATGTATAGTTTAGTAATACCATTTTCAAAAGACGGTTGCAAAGAAGATGAACTTTTAACTTCTGACACACAACTCAAACAGATACGCTGCTTGACCTGGTCAGGCTACTGTTGGACAGATGTAATGATAAAATCTGCATCATAGATTTTAGAGAACACATGAGAGACCTTCATAATATAGTATACCTTTTTCAATGATGCAAGATGACATAAAAATCAACTATAGGAATATGAGCAATTAATTATTTTTAAATTCTTTTAGGGCATGTTTAGATTTTTCTACAAAATTGGGCTAAAAATCCTATAAGATTTATAAATTAGGCCAGTACAATCAGCAGGATCACAGACTATAGGCTGGATAGGTTTATATTCATAAAATATTCAGAAATAGTTTGGGAGTAGGCCGGCCCGAATACCATAGGAAGAAAAAAGATCAGCAGGTCATTTTTTTTATCCCAGCAGAAATGGGCTGAGATGGGTCTAGTTAATATGAGGTGGGCTAGGCCTTATATTCTGCAATCCTAAAAATCCCATTTCCAATCATGAGGATCCAATAGGATTATCCAAACAGGCCCTTAATTGTTTCACAGATATGGGAAGTCAAAAGAACATCAATTCTTTGCCCAATATATCATTTCCTTAAAAAATGAGAGGAAAAATTGATCTCTATTTGTACACAATGTCAAATTCTTTGACAAACTAAGCAAATAATTGCCTATACAGAAAAGACTCCAAGTTCTCATATGTACGCACCCAAAAAATATAAATTTTTGATTTTTTAACAAATCCATGGAAATTTTGGGTCATCTTGCTGTAAAATATAAATTCTTGCTAGAATGTACCTCCAGCAAACACTTAACAAGGAACATAGGCCATTCAAGATATACTTGGCAGAAACACTACCATCACCTTCCACTGCTAGGTAAATTGAAAATCCTTACCCTGAAGTTGACCTTTTTTAAACACATCACATCCATCTATCTCACCACAGTTTGGCCTGAAACCAACCTTAAGCATCAGCAATGCAGCCGAACGCCCAGCTTAGCTTACATAAACAACTACATAACAGGTTGATGTGACCTCGTATTGATTAGAATCATGTTACAGGTGATAGTAAGGCTCATAGATTGCATTGCTAGATTTCTTGAAAGTTTTATATGGTTTCTATCCAGAAATCTGCAAAGATATATAGACAGACATACAGCTTTTGTTTAAGAAGGATCATGGAAGGTTCTTGGGTTTTCATTAGGAGATACGATCGGTAAGGGATGGAACTAGCATTTACGGTTAGCTTTTATAAGTGTTGACAAGGGCTTATTTCAGGACTATTACCTGGTTTGATGACAGGTTCATTACCTGGTTTGGTGACAGGATCATGAAGAACAGCTGGCAATCTATGGAGGAAAGGCTTGAAGAAGAAGTTGGGCTTGAAGAAGAAGTTGACTTTTCTAAGCGTCGACGAGGAGGAGGAGGAGGAGGAGGAGGAGGCGGAGGAGGACAAAAGGCTTGAAGAAGAAGTAGGCTTTTATGAGTGTTGGTAAGGGGGAGGAGGAGGTAGAGGAGGAGGAGAAAAGTAGAGTAAAGGAGACAAAAGACAAAAGTAACCCTCAAATCACACATAAAAATACTTCATTACAACTGCCAATCTGTTTAGATGGTGGCGGCCCTATCCTCTTTGTAACTTAGAGTGGCAAACCACTTGTTAGAACAAGAAGAAGAAAAAGGAGTTAGCATTATAAGTGTTAACAAGAATTTATTTCAGGACTAGTATGAGTACTGACAAGAAGAAGAAGATTAGAAGAAAAGTAGAGAGAAAAGAAGACAAGAGAGAAAAGTAACACCTAAACCACAAAGATTAGAAAACTTTATTACAACTGCCAATCTATTTACAGGGTACCCACCCTATTAAGGCCTTCTGTATTGATTATGGACTTCCTCTGATATTTACTGAAACACATGAAGGCAAAAGATCTCCCTGCATATGACTGTTTCAACCACTTCTGCTGCATGTAGCTCAGCCGAGATTATCATATTTGAAAGTGGCTCTTTAACTCTCTGGGATAAGGTCCAAGAATCCTTTTGCTAGTGATACACTGGAATTTCTAAGTCAAACTAAAAGTTTCTAGTTCATGTTCATGATTGGTTAGCTTGCTCATAAAAAATGTAAATTCTCTGCCTTGATATCATATGGAATATACATTAGCTTAACCATTATATTCCAGACTACAATCAAATAACCATGACCTTCCTGACAAAAGGTGTGTTGCCATCATTAGAATGACATCACAGAGTACCCGATCCTTAATGACCCAAAAAGAAGGACATTAGGAACTGATAAATCACGAATGGATGCCTTCAGACCATATTTAAGTTCATGACTATGTATGTGGAAACACACAACAAATATGACTTTCCTCCATTTCACTTGTAATCTAACTCTTATGTTCCAACTTGATATTGGGTGCAACCAAGATGAAGGGGTTGGATCCTAATGACCAAATGATTTCAAATCGCTCTTGATGTTTGCAATAACAGCTTCAAGTTTTGCACTTCTCCTCATGGCAAGATCTCTCAATTCAACATCAATGATCTTGTACAAAGAGCTATCATACTAGTTATGATGTAGCGTCCTACAATGAGGATCGTGCACAAATAACTCAAAGATGATAGATCAACTTATTATTTTTTCCTTAGTGTTAATATATCAGCCGATATCCCTAAAAATCTTGATCCAACTCAAATTCCCCCACTATCCATCTCAGCTGAGATAAACCAAGATCTTGGCATCTTGGTTCCCGTCTCACCAAGATGACTGATACCTCAGCTTTTAGAGACCTTGTCTATGATAAGCTTTTTAAGAGATGTGTGCACTATGAAAGACAGACATTCAAAGCAATCAAAGTTTTCCCTGATAGAAAGATGACGTTTGCTGTTCAACAGAAACTGTCTTCCATATTCTCAAATAGTAATAAACACCACCACCACTACTACTATTAGCATTATTAAACATTCGGTACAATGCTTTCTACCAACCTCCACTGATTTGTTAGTATACATTCTTCGAAGGAAGTCAATTTACTAGGAGAAGTATTGACATCAATCCTCTTTCACACAGTAAGAAAGAAAGTTTGGACAAATAAAACCAATTCACTCAGCAAACTGGTGGAAAGGATAACCATTCTGTCAACCACTTAGAAAGAATAACCACCACTGCATCTCCTCGTGTTAAAAAATCACAGCCAAATTTTGGAACAAGGATTGATGGTAACCACAAATTGTTAGCGACCACTACAGGTGCAATGATAGCAGCAGAACACATCAGTGAACTAAAACAATCAGCACAATGGAATAGATCTAATTACCGCGAAATTCTAATGTTTGAATTAACAAAAAAAAATTGTAATCCACGACAAGTACAAGTAGATGGAAGCCTTTCAGTCACCAAAACAACATAATTTCCCAACATTCATTAGACAAAATTAAAGGGAAAGAATACAGGAAACCGGAACGAGAGAGAGACCACAGAGCTATCGGAGAACCCGTGGGCTTGGAGGAGATGTAACCCTAGGTCTTTGATTCGTGATTTTATGGGGTGGATGGTATAGAGACCAGAGAGAGAGAACGGCAGCGGTCTCGGGTTCTCGGTACCAAGATAAGCCACAGCATTTTTTTATATATATATATATATATATATATATAAAGCTAAAGCATTTGGCGTCAAACTAATCATTAGACTCTCGTGGGGATGGGGCCAATTTATTGACCGGAAAATCAGGCGATACTTAACCCGTGATTCGATACATAAGTTTAGCAAAACAGGTAAGTTGAGATAAATTTTTAACTCATTTAATAAATAGATTTTTGATCTATCCTCTATCTTAATTATTGATGTTAAAATCTTGCCTAACCATGCTCTGATGATCTGGAGGCATGGATGGTGCAGATCGACCTGCTTGGTCCACGATTAGGGATGTGAATGGGCCAAGTTGCACTACAGGAATTATAAGTTTTACCGACGTTTTTGAGGGCCTTTGCCGACGCTAATAAGCGTCGGCAAAAACCCAGCCGACGCAAAGGAAAGCGTCGTAAACGCGTCGACCATATCGGAGTGGGAAAGGTTTTCGCCGACGCTAAACAAAAGCGTCGGTAAAACCTGGGATTTCCCGACGCTAAGGAAAGCGTCGGTGTAGGCGCCATTTCCAACGTAAAAATGCGTCGGCATAAACTAAAGGGGGCCTGGCGGCGTGTTTTGGCCGACGCTTATAAGCGTAGGCGAAAGCTTGCCAGGCACCGCGTTTTGACGACGCTTTAAAGCGTCGGAAGAGGAATTTTTTTTTAAAAAAAAATTAGAAAACAAATGCATATCATAAATCAACATTTACATCAATATAAACCTGCATTACATTTATATCAACACAAATATTCAGGTCATTCAAAACATTTATATTGTCATACATGATTAATAAGTTTTAGAATTACATTGTACTTTGAAAAATATAAGAAAGATACATATAAAACTCCTTAAATAACAGTCTAAAAAGTATCAGGGACCGGATTCAGCACCATCACCATCTCTACGAACTGTTGAAGTATCAGGAATCTACCAAAAAAAAAAAAAGAGAAACTTTAGAAGTTAGAAATATGAAAATCATTAACTCATGCAAAATAAGTGATAATTATGTAAAGTCATCAAATACATATAGTTATTTACCTGAGGAGAGAGATATCGCTGTAACATAGATGAAATATGCTCAAGCTGAGACTGCAAAGTTTGTTGGTTCTGCTTCAGCTCTGCCAACTCTGCCTGATGGCGATCCTTCATATCTTCAATTGTTGCCCGAAGTCTACTAACTTCTGCATTGCTACTGTCTTCTCCAGCATTTCTTGTATACATGCCCACTGCAGACAACTGAGTGGGGGTAACCCCAACGCCATAACCCCTCACTCTACCATAACGCTCTGGGCCCAATAATTCAGCTAGCACCTGAGCTTCGATATGACTGGTCGCGTAGGATGATAATGACTCCCCGACGCGCTCTGAAATAAGAGTTGTTGCCCTGTCCTATATCTCTCAAAAGAAAAGTCATATTAATGTATGCCAATAATAGAACTAATAAAAATATCGTTGAAAGATTTAAAGATGAATACATACAACTATATCTCTTGACTCCTCCCGAACAAAACTGCCATCTCGGTGGGTGTGAGTCATCTTATAAAACTCCACCTTACCTGGCTCCCTCCCATTATCATCCATCTACAACAGAAAGTATATTGACAAGCTAGTTATCATGCTACATGCTATATGATAGAACAATTTAAAATTGTTTCAAAGAGTTTCAAAAAAACTTACGAATTCAGCTCTACGTCGAGCATAACTCATCGAGCCTGAAGTATGAGGAACAGTTTGAGAGGCTCGTGCAGCTCTACCAATGTTGGAATATGTCTTCCCAAAAAAAGAATAAACAATATAAATTTGTAATTTAAATTGTTAGTAAATACAATCTAAGGTATTGAAAAAATATATACAACCTGAGTTTTCTCGGAAAATCAATAGTGGACAAGCTCCCCCCACTGATGAGGGATTACATCAGGAGGACAAACACGGGCAACCTCCTCTTCTGTCATACCATCGTGCTTCCAGTCTGCCTTTAACTTGGCCCTATATTCTTTCCACTTGCGGTTGACGGACTTTAGCACCCAATCATGGCTCTCTTTAGGGAGCAAAAACCTTTTCTACACCAAAGTAATTAAAGAATGTTATAACAATGTTAAATCAAAAAATAAAATTGTGATAGTAAGCAAATTCAATTCTTTACCTCAATAACTTTAAGAAGCTCAACCTTATACGAAGGAAGCATTTCATTCCATTTCGTATAGTTGAGCGGATACAACTGACCCTTCCGTGCAACCGATCCTAGAAAAGTCGATAAAATGCTTGCAGCCCTCTTGATAGGCTGCCCCAGTTCATTGCAATGTACCACAATCTTCTCATCCTCGTGTAGGCTCCACACGTCCCGTGCTCGAGTGGGTCCTCGTGTCCTCCTCACTCTCCCTAGTCCATCTATAAAAATAAAATAAAATATCCATCCACTAATTAAAACATTAAAGGCAAATGATTTAATATAATTAGATTATAAAAAAATAAATATATAAAATGTAAATCAAATTACCCTGGATGTTCACGTCATCCATGTCTGGACAATCAGCAGGTGGCACGTGCTCAGACTGAGACTCGTGCTAAGAGTGAGACTCATGCTGAAATGGGACTCGTGCTGCTAGGGCTCGTCAGACTGCTGGGACTGCAGGGACTGATCGGAAGAAGATCCCACGGACGTGTATTGAAACTCAACATCTTTGAATCGTTTTCTTCGCGGCATGTTGTTACCTAGTATGCACAAAAAGAAGCAATACTAGTTAAATAATAAATAAAATCTAAATGAATTGCTAATTAATTCAATGTGATCAGCTGAGCAATTGAAATTGACCTTGTCAACAATTATCTTGCAAAGAGATCATAGCAATCCTATAATCACAAAGAACCTTTCTATTGCCAATATGGCATACGGCAAATGGCACAAAGAGAGAAGCATATGATTTGGGTGTGGATAGCACCATTGCTCCCTTGTTGGCCAAAGGAGATAGCATGTTATATTTCAGACAGGCCACGTCTCAATCAGTTCCTTGGGCTATTCTATGATTACTTGAGGCTTGAAGGTCCGGCAATCTCTGAACATTCTCAGTGGTCCTGAGACTGGAGTTCTGTAATGGACTTTTTCCCACCTTCTTGTTCTCAATCATCAAAATAAACTCTCTTGATAGTGACAGCAACAGAGTAATGCATATGTTTATTTAGAGGGGAAAAAAGCTAGAGTAATCTATAGGTCATTGGTGTTCCGCAAATATCTATTAATGTTGTAATTGTTTCAACCAGTGCATTATCATACTTGGAGAATTTCGAATAACATTGTTAAATTTGACTGCACAGCTTATCATCAGTTATCGCTCATTCCCTTTTTCCTACAGAGTAAAATTTCTATCAACATTCCTTCTTACTGATTTCTTCTTCCGAGAACAACCAAATGTAATACCCTATTGGAGGTCTGAATAAATTAGCATGCTCTCAGATTATGACAGCAGTTACTTCTGACAACCATGAACCATCTAACTCTGCAAGCATGATGAGATTTGCTTAGCAGGATCCCACCAAATACTAATCACTAAAATTACTGTACTCATGTATTACAGTGAAATAGCTGTTGGTCCTTAGTTGCAGAATTAATGCTGTTCACTGTATCAAATGTTTGGATTGAAAAAATCAGCCTGCCAACTTTTCAGCAGATGGTTGAACAAGGTTTCATGCTTTTCTCCATGCAGGTTGCTGTGCTATTTTTTTTCTTCTTCAAAGTGATGATAGAGACAGTACAACCTTCATATTCATTGGAAACAGATTCAATTCCATTTCCTCAAAATGAGGCAACTGGCAAGAAACAAACAAGCACATGCACATGAACACACTTCAAACTAGTTTCTGAGTGATTTCCTGTCTGGCTTCCTATTCTTTTCCCACAAAAACTAAATGAAAGGTAAAAATAAATACAAAAAAATAAAAAAAATATTAAAAGAGTAAATAATATTACAAAAATGAATAATGAGGAAGAGGTATAAAAAATCATGAGCTTTTACCAAATTGATGAAAAGAATGAACACAGTTGGACTCTTCTGGAAAATTTGTCAGACTCCTATTCTTCTTTGTTGCTGTCATCATGTAACCACCACCATCATGCTCGTGATCATGGAAAGAATCTGCTGGTCTGAACAATGATAGTGTTGAGCTTGACATTCAAATAACCCAGCCTGTGGGAGGCATAAGTGGATTGGAAATCATTGCTCCTGTTATATTAGGATTTTATTCCCAGTTATCATTTTAGGGCTGTCCTACTTGTTTATCCCAATATTATCTCTAGTAGAACAGGGATTTTGTCTCTAGGGAAATAAGCACCACGAATCACCGCAAATAAGATAAGAAGTAACAGACAATACATCATGCATATAAATAAGAACTTCTATGGACCAATCCACGAGCTACTAATATTTGGTTAATTCTAAAATTTGAAATGCCGGAGAGGGTTGGGGAAAAAACTCATCTGCTATTAAATGCCGGAGAGGAGAAAGGAGGAGAGGAGCTTGCCGTCGAATGTCGCTCGGCGCTGGAGAGGACAAGGGTCGGCCGCTCGTCGTCGGAGAGGAGGGAGGAGGAGAGGAGCTCGCCGTTGGACGTCGCTCGGCGCCGGAGTGGACAAGGATCGGCCGCTCATCGTCGGAGAGAAGGGAGGAGGAGAGGAGCTTGCCGTCGGACGTCGCTCGGCGCCGGAGAAGACAAGGGTCGGCTGCTCGTCGTCGGAGAGGAGAGAGGAGGGGAGGAGCTAGGGCAAGCCTTGATCGGGATGCAGAATGAGGAGGAGGGGAATGGCCACTAGGTTTTGCGTATAAGCCTTGTCAATTTTACTTCTGACGACGCGTATAAGCGTCGTCTTAGGCCATAGTCTACGACGACGCTAATTAGCGTCGTCTATGGCCGACGCCTTTTGAAAGCGTCGGGAGATTTGGGCGCGAGTCGGAAAATCGCCGACGCTTGGAGAAAGCATCGGCAAAAAAGAGTCGTTAAAGCACGATTTTGTTGTAGTGTCGGACCAGGTCATAAGTGACATCTATCCAACCTGGTTTTCTGTTCAGATCCTATTGTTGGACCAGACCCAACCCAATAGAAGATCGGGTCAGGTCTACGATTAAAATTTCTGACCAAACATGTCATTTTAGGTTGGATTGTGTCCATATATTACCCAGCCCTAACCCAGAAAATTTGGGTCTGGATCAAGTTTGGATTGAGTCGAGTCGGCTCTGAATCAAAATTGGGTTGGATCCATGTAGTTGTCATTCCATGCAATTGGTTTCATTTGCAATGAGTAAAAACGAGGGTTGTCCCGTGTATCAAGGGAGACGACTCACTAAGTATAAGAGTCGGTTCTTTCCTTCAATCCATACAAAGTTCCTGCATTTGCCTCTAGGGTCGACTCATCAATGTCGGGAGTCGACTCATGTAGATATTGGGTCGGTTCTTCAAACACAAGAGTCGCCTTATTCCTTTAATGCTCATAGGTTACTTGTGCTCCCCCAAGGGTTGATTCAATAATGTCGGGGGTCGGCTCATGTATAAATTGAGTCGCCTCCTCAAACACGAGAGTCGGCTCATGTAGTTGGTCTCAGGCGGTGATTCTTCTATGTTTTTCTTGAACTACACAAGGGTCGACTCAGTTCTATATGGGTCGACTCATAAGTTTTTCACAAATTTTTTGGAGAGCTTTGATTTTATTCTTCTTGATTCTTGGAAGTTGTAAGTGCAACTTTTATCTTGAGGTCTAACCCTTTATATTTAAGCCAACATTATTAGAGTACACATTTAACTCAATTGTTTTTGTGATCATCAAAATTCATCCTTTAGGATTAACAATTTTTTTCCTTTTGATGATGACAAAAACTATTGAGTCTAAAAGAATTTTGCAATAAATTTCAGAGTATTTTTGCAATATAGTTTAGAGCAACAAGGATATTCAGAAAGTTCAGAATATTCAATGAGAGCATTTTTTGCAATATTATTCAGAGCAGAAAAATATTCAGAATACGTGCATTATTGAGTTCTAAGACATTCATTATGTGAAATCTGTATGTTTATGAGAAAATCTTCTCCTTTATATTATGATTAAACAATTTATGCTTCTCCCCCTATCTTTGTCATTTATCGATTTTCTTCAATAAGATTTTTGATATAAAACAGTATCTGCTTTCTTCTCTCCTTTTTGAAGTTCTGGTACTTCTCCCCCTTTCTTGAAATTCTTTTACTTCTCCACAATATATGAAATTCTTTTACTTCTCCCCCCTGTAAGGGGTTAGAAAATTTTCTATTTATAGATTATGATTTGAGCATCAAGAGTTAAAGAGAATAATTGAATAGGAGGTACATATTGATAATAATTTATTACATAAATAGAGTTTTAGTGGGAGTTTCAGTGCCAAGATTTTAGGGCATTTCGACTTAAAAAGATCAGAGCTTTTTGAGTTATATGTATAACAGTATTTTTAAATGTATCATACATGCTCGATCCAACATAGCTTATCATCACACCAAAAGCAGTTTGTGAATGTATCAAAGCTAATGCATCAGAGATTTTTACCTTATTAATGTATGAGAGCTTATTATAATGTTAGAGTTTCAGATAATTTTAACTTAAAAATCAGAGTATGTTAATTTCAGAATATATCAGAGCCTTTTGACTTAAGAATATATTTGAGCAGATAGAGACATCAAGATATAACAATTGCACTAAAGTCACAGCTCATTGAAAAGGAAACATGTATTTCATTGATAACACTACAATTTACAACCAAGGTTTACATATAACAAGTAGATGATTATCCAAAATGAGATACAAAAGATGTGAAACATTTGGTCATAAAGTGTCAGGCTCAAATAGATCTAGGCTAAGGGATCTAGGCCTTCTTGTCTCCTAGAAGTTGACTGACTTTAGAATCAAGAGTTGAGAGGGAAGCAGTCAGCTGAGAGCCTTTTTTCTTAGTTTGCTGCAGTGATGCTTAGAGTTCATTTTCTTGTTGCCTTGTATATTCTTTAATAACTCCAAGTTTTCTTTGTTGGGCAGCAGCAAGTGTTTTCAAACTTTTCAACTCAGTCTTCACTTCTTTCACCATCACAGTCATATCATTGACTTTATCCCAACAGACTCCAGAATGAAAAAGACCTTGTAGTATATGATCTCCAATAAATCTTAGCTGGTCTCTTTCTAGGCTAAGGGACTGAGCAGGTGGCCTTTCTCTATGTACACTAGTGCTGGGTGCTCTCTGTGAAGGTCCTACACTAGTTTGTCTTAAATCAGCTGGCCTTTGTGCCTCTGTTCTTGTTCTTTTTTCCTTATCTTCTCCTTTATGTGCCCACTTGTTATTGGTTTTGACAAACCCCATTCTCATCAGTGACTTTTCACTATAGATGTCAGTGTGCTTGAGCTCCATTTTAGCTTCCCCCAGAGTACTGACATCATATCTAATGAAAATGAGCGACAGAACCATACCGTAAGGGAGTGATGCTTCCTTTCTTTGTCCAAGATCTGCCATATGCTTCATCATCATGGTAGGAAGGTTCAGTGGTTGGCCTTTAAGTAGATGATGCATTACCAATATATCTCTCTCACACACATGATCAAATTGGCCTGTTTTGGGAAGCAAAATCCTACTGATAATGTGATGGAGTAGCCTCATCTCAGCATGCAGTTTATTGGCCTAGACTTCTTCTTCTTCACTAGCTTCATCCTTAGATTGAATCAACCTTATCCCTTTAGTTCTATCTTGTAGTTCTTCTAGATTTTCTCCATTAGTTGGTGCCCTAATCACATTCCCTAAAATTTCTTCTGTGATTAAGATAGGAACGTCCCTCACCTTTGACGAAATCTGACCAAGGCCATACCTAGCATTGCCGTAGAACTTTTTTACAAGGTCGGGGTAGGTTGGAAGGTCTAGTGAGTATATATACTCCCATCCTATCTCCTTCAAATTTGTTCCTATATGAAACCCTTCCCTTTCTAAGAATAGGAATCAACCTTTCTTCTAGTAGACACCATTCGGATGGACAACGTAGTGAACAGTATAAGCCTAGGAATGGAAGAAGATGGTGTCAGGATGGGTGAGGATGGAACAGATTCTTGTTGAGAATGGGTGACGAATTTGTGGGTTCCACCGTTCTGTCCGATCGTATTTTAGATCTTCTTTCTTGTTGCACGATTGGTTGTTTTCTTTTGGGACCAAATGTGATTTGCTTCCTAGGAGCCAAAAGGGACCGGTCGGGACCATACTAAGGTTTAAGGGTTTTTGGTTTTGGAAAGGAAGACGACGGAAAGAAAAATTTTGGAATGACTGAAGCATTCTGTGGAACGGGGGTTGACTCTCGACTAAATAAATAACGTTTCGGAAGAAAATTATTTCGGAACAGCGAGGGTTGACTCATTTGTTTCATGAGTCGACTCAAGTAAAGCGGGGGTCGACTCCTGACTTAGGTGAGTCGTCCTTTCTACTTGAAACGGAGTTGTTTCAGACCTCTATATGATGCAAACTCTCCCCCTCACTTCATGAGTCAACTCCTCATTACTATGAGTCGTCTCCTCATAAGTCAAGACTCAAATTTTCAAATTAAGATTCTTCGAATATGATTTAATCAATGAGAATAATAGGAATTAATCATGTAAGCATTCAATCAAATGAAATTTGTACTACGATTTTAATCAAAATGGGTCACAAATACATAGTTCTCCTCTTATTTCATTAAATCTCTCTTCATTTAGAGGTTTGGTGAAAATGTCAGCAATTTATTTTTCAGTGTTAACAAATTCAATTATGATATTTTTGTTTTGAACATGATCTCTTATGAAATGATGTTTTATTTTTATGTGTTTAGATCTTGAGTGCTGAATTAAATTCTTGGTTAAGTTTATGGCATTTGTGTTGGTATCCCTCGCACGCCGCAGAAATTTCCAGAAAAATTCTGCGCGTAGCGGAAGACATGCGCGAGATCCCGTTCATTATGCATGAACGAATTTTAAAACCATCGTTCGTAGATATATTAGGATTAAATACTTTTACATAATATTAGGAAGATCAGATCTTCACCTTGTGCGGGTAGATATTCACTGCAATCTGATGATCGTGGTATTTGTTGGATGGTTCGCTTGAAGCCGCACACGCGTCCGGCCTCTACGGGTATCCACACGAGATAGAGGACCAATCCAAACTCTCTAATCTTCCCGGAGTGTTAGCTCCCTTACAGAGATACGTTTTGATGGCTGAAATCCTCTCTTTTGAATCAACTCTTGATTGCCTTAGAGAGGAGGAAGAAGGATGGATCAAAAGGAAGAAGGCAAAAACCCCTTTGCAGCCTTTTTCTTTTCCTTTACTTTTGGAACCAAAGAAGAGAGGGAGGAAGGGCTGCATGCCTCCTTCTTTTTCTTTGCTTGCTGGTGGCTGAAACCCAAGAGGGAGAGAGGGGTTCACGGCACAAAAGGGAGGAGAAAAAATCCCACGTACTTCCAAGGAGGGAGGTTCAAGGGGGGCCCGCATGCCCTCCTTTATGAATCAACTTCAACGTGAGACCCTTATTTTTTTTGTTGGCGGCTGAAAAACCAGAGGAGAAGGGGGCTGCTTCACGGCTCAAAGGAGAGGAAAATCCTCATGTACGGCAGCCCCTTTTCTCCTTTTAAGATAAGGGTATTTTAGGAGCTCCATCCTTATCTATTAGCCAAGAGGAGGGGCGTCCGCCCCTCCTCCTTTTCTTCACGTAAAGTGCCAAGAGAGGGGCGTACGCCCCTCCCTCCTCATCCTCCATCACGCACGCCCCCCCACTTGATCTAATCAAGTGGGGTTTGGGGCTTAATCCTAGGTGGTTTAGTCCTTTTCCAAAAAGGACTAGGTGCACACCTATTTGCATCCCTTCAAATCCTAATCCAATTAGGATTCAATTGAACCATAACTCAATTGACCTCTTCAATCCTAATCCAATTAGGAGTCTTTTAACTTATTAGATTAAAATTAATTAGGACTTAAGAAATCCTAATCTAATTAGGACATATTAAATTTCAGTCCTAATCCAATTAGGACTCTAGAAATCCTACTCCAAGTAGGACTCGTATTTAATATGATCAAGTTCAATTAATTAAATTCAATTAATTTAATTAAATTGCAATCCAATTGCAATTATTCCTTCTTCAACTCACTAACTCTTAGTGGGTTTACCAATTATCAATCAAATTGATAATTATAAATTATTTGTGATTTTAAATCACAATTCAACCATCGGATCAGTCAATACCTCTAATGTGTGTGACCCCATAGGTTCTATTCTGTCTGGTAGTGAGATATATTATGATCTCTATCATAATATCATTGAAAACTCCTTTCAATGGGTTGGAACAATTCTAACTCAACTCACCAGGGATCATCGATCATCAAGATAGTCCTTTTAAGTCTTACCATCCATCAGTGACACCTAGCAGCATGTAGTGGCTACCCAGCAGAATGGAATGATGAACCTCTAGGTGCAGTTATCGTATGATACAGTCCTTCTATCGTGGATCCCTGCAGGATGGAGGTCATGGATAACTTGTCAAACTCCATCGTCTGTCATATGTCAAATTTATTCGATTTGAGTTCGCGAGTGAAAAACTTCTTTTCCACTGTACATACTACCCCGGCCGAGGATTTACGAACTCAATCTCATAAATCACATAGGATCTCTCCTAATCTATCAAGGTCAATAGATTCCATCTAGATGCACCCCACTCCTACAGTGAACCTAGTGTAGCCAATCTGCACCACAAGAATCCAAATGGCTAGGGCCCATATTTATGTGCTTGTTAAACTATAGCAACCTCATCGTGAATAGCTGAGGCATCGCAGGTCAAAGGACCAGTCATACAACTGCAGCATCAAGTAAGTCACTGACGAGTGGATAGACATCCAAGTGACTACTTGCTTTGGTCACGCTCAGTACCCTTATTCTCTAACACGTACTTGCACAATTGCTCCAGTGTTCCTGCACTGTGGACTCAAGACTCGTCCATCAAAGAAAGCAATATGTGAGCGGATCAATCACCATCCTCGTGATGATCCATCGATCAGGAGCAATTCAGAAATTAATCACCAATGACACATGCCTCAAATTCTCAACTCTTGAGAATATGCGTCATCATCTTATTAATTCCTTGGACGATTCATGGACACATAAAAACATGAATGAAAAGAATGCCCAACTTAATAAATTCATAATTAGGTCAAGTACAAATTTATATCCCAGAATAAAATAATGCGTCAGCCAAATTGGCTTTTAGGGCATACTTCTAACAATCTTCCACTTGCACAAAAGCCAATCAGCCATAAACCTAAGCTCCATCTTCTCAAGATGCGCTTCAGTTTTCACATATTCTGAACTACCATTGCACATATTCTGATGTAGACTTTCTATCATCAATATGTGTGCATCCTTCTACCTTCAACTCTGATCTTCTTCCAAAGACCAAGAACATGTTCTTAGTTCTTCTCAAGTACTTAAGACTATGCTTCACAGCTATCTAGTGCTTCTTGCCTGAATTTGACTGATATATACTCGTGACACTCACAGCATGTACTATATCAAGTCACGTACATAGCATGGTATATATAAGGCTCCCTATAGCCGAAGCATAAGGGATCTTGCTCATCCGCTGAATCTCTTCAGATGTGTTGGGGCACATCTTCTTGGAGAGATTTATCCCATGCCTAAGGGATAATAATCCCCTTTTATAGGTTTCCATGCCGAACCTCTTTAGCACTCCCTCTATGTACATATTCTGTGACAGGACAAGCATCCTCTTAGATCTATCTCTATATATCTTAATTCAAAATATAGGATGCTTTCCCAAGGTCTATCATGGAGAATTCCTTACACAACCAAACCTTGACCTAAGTTAGCATGGAAATATCATTTTCAATTTGAAGGATATCATCCACGTACAATACGAAGAATGCAATAACCCTCCCACTAACTTTCTTATAAGCACATGGTTTCTCTTTGTTCTTGATGAAATCAAACGATTTGATTATATCATTGAAACGAGTGTTCCAACTCCGAGATACTTGCTTTTATCCATAGATGGACCTTTGCAGCTTACAGACCTTGTGATCACCATCACAGTATCATGATATGCTGCAACAACAAGTAATATTCGAATGGACTTCAGCAATGCTACAGGTGGAAAAGTTTCCTTATAATTAGTACCTTCGTACTGACTATAACCTTTCGCCACTAGCCTTGCCTTATAGGTCTCGACCTAGTCATCCGAACTTAAATTTCTCTTGTAGATCCATTTACACTCAATAGGTACTATACCTTCTGGTGGATCTACTAAGATCCAGACTTGGTTGGAATGCATGGAGTCCATCTCTGACTTCATGGCTTCCAGCCATCTCTCGAAATCGATGTCTAACATCGCCTCATTGTAGGTATTGAGATCCTTACCTTGATCCCTATCTTCCATGAGGAACACTTCCTTAACATCCTCTAGTAGCATACCTAAGTACCTTTCAGATGGACGGGAGATCCTACTAGATTTACGAGGTGGAGGAGGTACTACGTGTACTGGCTTAATATGAATAGGTTCTATAGGCAAAATGGCTCGTTGCTCTTCAGAGACTTTTTTTAGAGCTCATTTTTCCTCCCACTGCCTCTATCAAGGATAAACTACTTCCATGAAGATAGCATGTCTGCTCACAAACACTTTGTGATCCTTTGGAACGTAAAAATCGTATTCTAATAACTCCTTTAGGATATCCAATAAAACGAGCATTAATTATCCTATCTTCTAACTTGTCCACCTGTTGTCGCTTGACGTGGACCGGATATCTCCAAATCTTGAGATGACCAAGACTCGGCTTCTTACCATGCCATATCTCATACGGTGTGGTAGGAATAGACTTAGAGGAAACACCATTCAATAAGTAAATTGCTGAAAGTAGGGCATCTCTCTAAAGAAACAAGGGTAAATCAGTGAAGCTCATCATGGACCTAACCATATCCAATAGGGTTTGATTCCTCCTCTCTGACACCCCGTTGAGCTGAGGTGTACCAGGAGGGGTCCATTGTAAAACTATACTATTCTCCTTGAGATAAACATGGAACTCTCTATTAAGGTGTTCACCTCCTTGATCCGATCGAAGAATTTTAATGAGCTTTTCTGTTTGTTTTTCTACTTCATATCTGAACTATTTGAACTTTTCAAAAGATTCAGATTTATGTCTCACACATATATCCATACCGTGAGTAATCATCGGTAAATGAAGTAAAAATTACAATCCCTAACCTGCACATCGAATGGGCCACACACATAAATGTGTACTAGGATAAGTATCGCAGTGGACCTCTCCCATGTCCTACAAAGGGTAATTTGGCCATCTTACCTTGAAGGCAGGATTTACAAATCGGATATGACTCGGAAGTCAATGAGCTCAGAAGCCCATGTTTCTTCAATTTTTTATTTTGTCTTCTCCTATATGACCAAGCCTGAGGTGCCACAAATACTTTAGATTTATCTCATCTCTAGATCCTTTTGGATCCTATGGTACTCACTATTTGCTCAGATACATTCACAGGTACATCCAATATAAGTGATAGAGATGGTCAATCATAAAACCATATGCATCCAATTTATTTCTCAAACAAATTGAACAATAGTCTTATAAAAATCTTTCTGTGCTAAACAAGATACAAAAATCAACTTTCTGCTAGCAACAGGTAACAGTTCCTAAGTATCCTTTTAATAATGAGCATATCTGACATACCTTCTAAAGGTCTGTCACCCTTCTTGCTCTTTATGCTTTCTATATATGTAGGACAGTTCCTCTTTCAATGGCCGTCTTACGATGCAATGGAAATACTTTCCCTTGCAATCGGTCTTTTTCTTGAAACTTCCTTACTTGGCCTTTTCTCGATCTTCTACTTCTTCGCAGGCTTCTTCTTCGTCCAGGTAGACACTCTCTTGGAAGTAGAAGCCAACTCGACAGCAAAAACTATGCCCCTTGAATTCTTCAAGGTCCCTAAGGTTGTTACCAATTTATTTAACAATTCTGTTTTGGTGCATACAATCTTGTTCATATGGTAATTTACTATAAACTGTTCATATGAAGCTAGAAGGAATTACGGGATCAAATCCGTTTGCAATTTCTTGTGCATGGTCATGCTGAGCTTCTAAAGCTTCTCTAAGTCCTTTATCATGGTCAAACCATGATCATGGACAGACTGCCCATCGCGTATCTTGGCTTTGAAGAGTCTCTTGGATACTTCAAACCGAGCTGCGTGACTCTGATCACCATACAACTCTTGTAGGTGATTTAATATGTCCTTAGCAGTCTTCATGTTCTCATGCTGGCATTAATTTATTGGACATGGATGCCATTGTGCAGCACCTAACTTTATTGTCATTGTTCGTCCACTTAGCATGCGTCTTACGCTGATCAGTGATCGGACGGATTGGTAACACGGGGATTCCATGGTCTAGCACATACCCTAATTTTTCACAATTCAAAACTATTTTGAAATTTGCTGAGCCAATCTTTATAATTGGGTTTGGTCAAACGGTTGTTCTATAGGATATAAGTTAAGAGTCTAGAAGCTGACTTTATAATCATCAGAGAGTAAAGATTCTAGTTAGAATTTTGTACTTCAACTCTATTGTACACATGATTGACTCTCCACTTATCATAGGGGGTCCCTCCCATATCTTTTCTCTCTCTTCCTCCTATCTCTTTCCCAAGTACGGTCAAACCCCTCCTCTCTTCGCACACTTTTTCTCTTTCTATCTCCCTCTATCCTCTATCTCTTTTACTCTCTCCTCCTCAAGTGCTTGTGAATCTCGGGGTGGCTCCTCCACCTACTTTGCAATCGAACCATAGGCTACAAGGGAGGGGCGTCGACCCCACCTTTTTTTCTACTTCTATATTTTCTCTCTAATATGAGTTACCAACATCACAAACCAAGAGAAGACTGTAACTCCTGATCGTAAAGGTGCTTCCGACTCAGGGTACGTATCTTAGAGGTGCTTTGAAAAAAATGTGCTCGTTATATGACTAAGTAAACCAATTTTGAAATACATTTATTGATTATTCTCAAGTTTGACAATGATCTGGGTTGAGCCAATGGGACTGATCTTTCGGACTTATAAGTTTGCTAAAAATGCCAGTCGTGGCTTAGCACAAGCATGAAAAGGTCTGGCCATAAAAAGGCTTCTATTATCCTCTGAGAGGTCCACACCAAGCTCCCCCGGTGCCAAGCTCCAATCAAATGCCTGAAGAAGCCTACCTAGTAGCATATAAGTCATGACGCTTCCTAAAGAACCCCCCATGCACCCACGACGGCCCGTACCGAATGAGATGAATAGTAGGTCTGGTTCAGCAAGCCCAACATCAGTTGACCCATTCTTCAAGTGCCGGTCTGGGTTGAATCGGGGTGCGTCATCCCAGACCTTTTCGTTTCGGCCCAGCCCAACTCGATTCAGCAGAACTTGGCTCCCCTTTGGGATAAAGTAATTGGCAACAGTGGCATCAGCCAAGGCGACATGCGGCAGATTGAAGGGGGCCACGGGGTGGAGACGAAGGCCTTCACGAGCACATGCCCTGAGGTAAGGAAGTTGGGGGAGGTCAGACTCTTGGAGCAGCCTGTCCTTTCCAACCACTCGGTCCAACTCTTCCATGGCTTTCTGAAGGATCTCAGGTCGATTCAGTAGCTCGGCCAATGACCATTCGGCTATATTGGATGGGTTGTCTACAGTTGCAAAGACTAGTTCCTGCAAGGTGAGATTGTTTTTCCATTCATCAGCCACAACAAATTAAAATTCTTCATCTACACGGTTATATAAAAAACCGACAAGGTTATGGAAGATCGGTGACTCTAAAATCGAAATGTGTAACAAGTAGGCAGTAAAACTATTGGTGGTCTATCTTCAATTTTACTCAAAAATAATCCAAATAAATATTGTGAAAAAGAATCTTACCTGACATTGAGCCTTGACCTCCTCCATTGTCAGCAAAGGTCTCCCTTTGTTATCTTTCAATGAAATGAAAACATCAAGGAGGTCCTCCACTTCCCTCTTAGCCCCTTTAACCTCTTTCTCCTTCTCACCTCTCCACTTTTGCATCCTTTCCTCAATAATAGGATCGTGATATTTGTTTATCACCCTTATGGCCTCCTTCATGTTCCTTTCATGCCCATCAATGTCCAACCACCTCAACCATGGCATAAAATCTGATGCACAAAAGGCATAGATAAAAGATAGCACCTTGAATGCCGCATCCACATGCTCCAGCTCCTCCTTGCCCGGTCCTCCATACTCTCCACCCTCGCCAAAATGCCTTACTCCAAATATCATCCTCCTTATAGTGTTGCCAGTGTAGTATCGTGTTGCAAGCCTAACATTGATAACGGGTTCCTCCAATTTCTCGCATTGGTTATGTATATACTTGACAATATGGTCGATCTCCTCAGTGCGTAGCTTTGATTGCCAATGGAGCCTTGAAGTGTTGAGGATCTCTGATGCCACCACCCTTCTCATTTTTTTCCATTGCTCGCCCCAAGGAGCGATGACAACCGAGAGAAAATTCCGACCAGAGTACTCAGTGGCCATGGTTAGCGGCCTTGATGCAAAATTTGCATCTTGTTTTTTAAGAAACTCACGGCTAAGCTCTGGAGAGTTCACAACAATGACATGAGTACTGCCAAGGCGGATGCATGTGATGTCCTTTCCCTCAGCAATTTTTAAGATCCAACGGAAGTGAGGCTTATGGCGGAGCATTGTGAGGAGGCTACCAAATATTGTCCAAGATGTCGAACCTGGAGGAAGACGACAATCCTTGAAACTCGTAAGTATGGTTTGGACGGAGGGGTGGAGAAGAAAAAAGAAGAATAGAAAGGTGAGGAAGAGGAGGGTGGGGCTGAGGAGGGTCTCGACAGTGAATTGGCTCATTGAAGGCATGCCCATGGTAAAGAAAGTGGATGGCAAGAGTTTGGTGGTGATCATATTGTTCATTGTAGTTGTACCTATGGTACTAGAAATGGAGGTTGTCTTCAACCAAAATCGAGGAAAAGAAGAAATGGAGGTTGTTTGGGTGCTTCTGGATGGAGGGGAAGAGAGGGATGGTGGTCTATTTATCTCCAATAAAATGGGGTTTGAGATAAGTACAAATATAAAGAAAAGATTTACTCAGATTCTGTATGGTTATATTTTACAAATCTAAAGAACATTTCACTGAGATTCTATTATGGTATTCTCAAATATGTCATGGTATTTCATATTTTGATAATTAATTACTCTCAAAAAATTAAATCCTCTTCTTTTTTAAAAAAAGAAAAAAAAGAATAACTTTCTTTATAATATTTAAAGTTTTTAGAAAATATTTAAAAATATCGATAATTTAATATATTCCTACAAATCTACTTTTTCTAAAAACTTCTTTAAAAAAGATAATTCATGATTCTTTTCATTCATACTATAGTTAGAAAGTAATAATGGTACTTACCGAAAAACATTGAACACTTTGTACTATATATGTTATGTTTTAATTTTTAATATATTTTTGATAGAAATCAGATTAGATAAATATTCAAATTCTTGGTTTAATCCATTTTTATGTAAGTCTTATAATTATATCGTAGATAATTTTTACCTAAGGTGCATCAGATGCAATGTGGATTTTGTATGTATCTTTTATGGCCATGTCATCTATTTAGCTTTGATTATTGTATTTCACTTGAGATCTGAAATATATCCAAAAAGTATCAGACTTATATCCATATTTAGATAGAGAAAATATAGATATAATTAATATTCAATCTCTATCGATTTTTTCTTAAAATAAATATGTATAAGCTCCGTGTATGATTCATCATCTTATCTATTTAATATATTTATGTCGATCATAATACAAACAGAGCAGTGGAGGCAGCAAATCAAAAAATAGGTAAGATCCTGCGGAAGATGACAGACACATATCGAGATTGTCTTCTTTGAAGCAAGAGATGGAAAGTGTTGTTTTTCATTCTTCCTTCTTCCATGAGATCTAGAAGCACTTTAGATCGGAAGTAGTTTAACATTTTGCCAAGAAGTCAAAAATTTGATTAGCTGTGTCAAATCGACCAAACTGTTGGTGAATGGATGGTGTAGAAGTCTTTCGTGAACCAGGTGAGCCGTCTAATGCTACCAGACCGATTGAATTGAGGACACTCGACCGAAACGACCCTTTGGACGATCGATGGCAGGAGAGAAGGATTCGACAGATTGAGATCGATCTCCCTTCCCCTCTTTCAAGATCAGATCGAGAGGTTTTTATTCCAACAGAACGAGCATTCGCTCTACTTCTTCTTCCCTCTTCAAGCTCGTCTTTCTATTCTCGATTGGTTCCTCTTTCTCGTTCGAGGGCAGGAGGACTTGTTTTTCACTATTCTAAGAAAAAAAAGCGAAGCGACGTCACCTTACTGAGCTATTCATCAAATTTCCACATTTCATCACTTCATCAATAGTCAGTGGATGGTCAAGCTTCGCTCTTTCTCTTCCCTCTTTCACGACACTAATCAATCCTACTGTGAATGTGGTTCAGCTTTTAGGATTGATCTCTCCTCTCTCGGATCAAGATTTGGGTTCTTTAGGCCCGTTAATGGCTTTCTCAAGTGATTATTCCGCAAATGAGGTGGTTAAGAAAAAAAGGTTCCGCGTCCTTGCACGGCTCGTTTTCTTCGAGCCCTGCTTCTCCCTTCCCCCTCTCCCCTAGATCTTATCAATGGTTAGAAAAGATTGAAAGAAAACTCGAGAGGGATGTTAACCCTGAAATGAATCTGAGTATTTGAGCCCCTCTCTTCCAATAGTGTCTGCAAAGCTTATGTCCGACGTTCCGAAGGAGAAGAGGACCGGATGACAAAGGTAAGTAAGAAAATGACCTTAAGGAGTATATTTACACATTTGTTCATGATCGTGGTTTAAATGGTTCGTTTTTTTACGAATCCACGGAAATTTTTGGTTATGACAATAAATCGAGTTCAGTACTTGTGAAACATTCAATTATTCGAATGTATCAAAAGAATTATTTTCTTTATTCGGTTAATGATTCTAACCAAAATAGATTCGTTGTGGTATCCCCTATCTCTAAGACAGCGGATAGTATTCTGGGCTCTCCTAGCATGAATGGAGGCATCGAAAAACCGTTTGTTGCTGTCACCAAGATGGAGCCATTGGACTCGAGACGGGCAGGGAAAATGGGATTCGAACCCACGATTGATCTTATCTGTTCACAATGGCATTCAGGAGCTTACTGCTTACTAAGGCATTTAAGGAACTAGCGGTTATTCCGTAGACAACTTATCATACTCTGATTTGACAGCTTTGGAATCTAGGATAGGTGAGGGAACTCACCCTTAAGTTTTAGGTCTTTGACAGCTACCCAATGACTGGGCGCCTAAACAAAATAAGAAAAAAAAAAGGGCTATAAGTAGGCCGTTTGCTATTGCTATAAGGGCTGCTCGCCTTTTGACGGCTTGGCTTCGCTATCGCTCCTATGTAGTGGTCAGCCTTAAAAGGAGTCTTCCTACCTGTCCCTGAGGTTGAGTCCGTCAAAGCCTATTGTGAAGTTGGAGCGCACTGTCCTTCAGAGCAAAAACGAGCGCACGATGGATCATTCATTCATCTTCGCTTTCTCTCCCTCCCAATAATGAACCTTTTTCTTCCCTTTCACTTTTCATCTTGAGGTGAAGAAACCTTTTGCTCTCCAATCACAATCCATAAATCTTCATTGGATTCGCCCAGATCACCTGGATCATTTTCCACCCACCAGCACCGACTCACTCAGGGGCTATTTCACTCTGCCACAGGTCGAAAAAGGGCTTTTGACTCCATGAAGGAAGACACGGGATATGACACTCCGAAACTCTGCCTTCTTAAAATGGCAACCAAATTCAGGTAGAACACCAGCTCTGACCCGTGACTACTTGAAGAACTTGCAAAAGAGTCCCTGAACTAGACCTGCAACACTGACTTTCTCTCTCTATCACCTGATGGAACATGGTAAGCCCATCTTTCTCCATATGGAAGTGCTGCGGGCACATAGAGATGTGGGTGGAGGAAGTCTCAAAAAGCGAAGACCGAGCTGTAGGTCACGTGACTCATTTCTATATTGATGGATTGACAGATTCCGCCAAAGACGATTCACTTCCTGACAAAAAGTTCGACCGTGAAATTTATTTGTTTCGGTATTTCCGGAATATGAGTGTGTGACTTGTTATAATTGATCCTATTGATAATACAGAAAATGGGCCTGTCATCTCTATCAAGATGATTCTAACTTGTCGGAATCTACCTTTCTTTTTAGGGGCATATTATGTGGACCATGTATTATATATTTTTACTTGGGTTTTATGCATGTGTTTTGTTTATATAGTCTTTGACACAATGGGTCCTTCATACCTGCATGTGGCAATACGCATTTATTCCACGTACATGTTCCTCAAGCTTCATGTTGCATTGTATGTTGGCCACACTGCCATAGAATGACCATTTAGTAGTGTTTCTAGCTACACCACGAACTTGGACTATTTACAAGTGTTGGGAATTGTATTCTAAAATGTCAATCATCAGCATATTGATGATTGAATTTTGTAAATAAATTGACAAATTAATAAAGTATTTTTTGACATTATTCATCATTTTACATCTTCAAATGAACTCTTATATGATGAAGTCCTTAGGACTTATTAATGATAAAGAAGGATTTATCTTCGAGTCCTTAAACTAGTTCGCGACCAAATGATATGTTGTTATAAGGACAACAACATTATCGAGATTAGGTCGTTGTGTAACATATACGTTGGTTGTCCTCTCAACCAAGAAGTGTGGAGACACTGGTATGCCAGACAGGTGAAGTGTAGGAGTACATTCACTGAACGTGACCAATTCCGGAACGCTCTACTATCAAGAGATGTTTCGAGTGGATATGGGTATAAGTTTGGCCCTCTAACTTGAGACTGCAACCTGTGACTAGCAAGCAACTCATTGTACCTTGGTACCGAACTACCTGGATTTCTAATTCAGTGATGGAAGGTCACTGGGTGCAGTCAAGTACTTGCGTAGTCAGTTGTAAGTCGAGATGGAATTGACCCCTCCTAGAAATAGGAGATAATGTGTTATAATTAATTTAGCAAAATCTTGACCAAGGTAATCCCAGTGAGGAGTCACGGGATATCTAAAGTTAATCACATAATGGATGTATTAATTATAGGATTGACAGTGAGCTCTAAGTCATCCTGGCATTAGGAGTCAAAGGGATTGAATTATATAGTAACCATAGTCGAGGATTCCAGAATATTTGCTTCGCATATATTTGGTCTATCCAGACATCGAGTACCATTGCTAGATGGTCACATCGATTAGTATAGGAAGACATTCCTATACTACCGGCTTAGGTTCGAACCTATAAGGTCATAATCATAGAAGTTTTTAGGTTGATCAAATGGCTGATAGATGATTAAGAATCATTCAGGGATAATTTAGTCAATTCGATTGACAAATTATCCAAAACAAAAGTTGCATTAAAATGATTATTAAATTATTCGAGGATTAATTAGCAATTAGATTGCTAATGAACTCAATTTGATTGAGTAATTGGGCTTAGGTTGAGCCAAATTGAATAGAATTCAATTTGGGCTACATCAGGGTTTGACCTAATTGGATTGGGTTCAACCCAAGTAGATTGAGCTTAACCCAATTGATGGGACTTGATCCAATTGGATTGGGCTTGATCGAAATCAATTAGAAGACCTTATTTGATGAGGATTATGAGTCCAAATAATCAGAATTGGATAAGGAGAAGAATTCTTAAATTTTAGGAATCCATCCTTATCTTCTTGGAGAAGAATGATACCTTGATTTATCCCCAATATTTTCCATGCCTATCCTCTTTATTTTTGGCCAAAAATTGGCATGAGAAGAGAGAAGGCATGGGGCTATATTTTCTATAAAAATGGCACCTCAAATCTTCCTAGAAAAATTGAGATGAATTTCCTAATTTGTAGGGTTTGCATGAAGCATGAAATAGGGTGGTCTGCGGCTGAACTTTGGATGCATGAATTCCTATCTTTTAGGGATCTAAAATGCACAAAATTTGGATATGTTTATCTACTCTTAGCTTCCAAACCACAAAATTTTTTTAGGGATTTTATCAGCCAAATTAGTTGGCTAAATTAGATGTGAGGCGTGGGGGGTCTTTTGGCTATAAAAGACCCCCATGCCTTGGGTTCAAAATATACAATATTTAGAGTTTTCAAAAAATTCTAAAAAAATTTCCTGAGGGCCTTCATCTCTTACTCTCCTTCATCCTCACATCCATCCTCCATCTTCTTGAAGAACAATCAAAGATTGAGTGCTTAGAAGGAGAAACCTTTAGCTATTGCAACGTTCCTGCGCGAGCTAGCACTCCTGCGGAAGACGATCTACCTAGGGCTTCGCGTGTACTTCTCATAGAGGCCATTTGTGTGCGTGGCTGTGAAGTCAAGGATCAGATCCACAAGTTTCATCCATCATAAAAGGTATTAATCTAGCATTAATCATTTATTATGGTGTCAAGATTTAGGTCCGATTTCGTGAGGTTTTACCTTTTTTTGGAGCTCCTCACGGAGATATCTCCAGAATTCATTCGATGGATATTCAGAGATTAATTAGAATAGAGTTATTAAGTTTCAGATCTGATAGTTAATCATACATGAAAATTTTAGCATAATTGTTTAAACGATTCCAGCATAATCCTATGTGTTCTTAAGATGCTAATTTCTAGATTTGATCTTGTAAACATGCATGAATTAAATTATTTGATTCAGTTTTTTCGCTGCATTTTTGAAACTTAAAAAGAACTACATATGGCTTGATCCCTCTTGTGAAGGGGTACGTAGGCAACCCGATCAGGTTCAGCCATGGTTTAAAAAAAAAAATCAGCATGCTTAACATCGAAGAACCTAGGATTCACTTTCAGTGGTATCAGAGCCAGGTTCATATTTAAACTTTTATGATTAATTCTTGAAATTAAATCTGAAATTATTAACATGTTTAGATTAGATCTAAAGTACTTTTTATGATTGATTTAATTACTGATTATGCATGATTAAGTATATCTGAAATTTTGGATGCATATGATGCATGTTTGTGTTAGGATTAATAACATAAATAAATCCAAAATTATAATATTATTTAGATTAGATCTAAATAAAGTTTATGATTCATATGATCTATGATTTTAATGAACAAATCAGATCTGAAAATAAAAGTGAAAAAACAAATACATAAGATGTATGTTGTTTGTATTAATTCATGTTGTTATGTATATGTGATGCATGAACATAAAACATAATGACTTAAACATGAATTAAATCTGACTACATATGATTAATTACAAAAACTCAGATATGAAAATATGTTTTAAGAACTAAAAGATTGTAATTAATATGAAATTATAAAAAAAATGCAATGATCAAAACTTTCATAAGTCTAAACTTAATTGAGAATTAAGTGTTATAAAATAAAATTGTAACTCAATTAATTGACATTGCATAATTCTTTGGGCATATGGGTTAGCTTGAATCAAGTTTCTAGGATTGGGTTAGACCTAAGGTTAGAATCATACATGGACAAATAGAATTAATGATCAAATCTAATTAAGTAGTAACTAGATTAGGTCAAGAAAATTCTAGGTCAATTTACAATAGTTGTAGATGGATCAAGTCCATGTCTTTGATTAGACCAAGATGGAACTTGATTTAGGCTCAGAGGTGTAGCCCGAGTCATTTGAGTAATCAAATCGAAATTGATTAACCAGTCGGTGTCTAAGGTAAGTTTGACAGTTTTGACCGGTGATTTTTAATTGGAAGCTACTCGCACTGATTCGTCTTTGTCGAGTTAATGGCATATTCCTTCCACCGATCTCACTTGCCTGGCCGACATGGTCAATCACATTTTGATTGGATTACTTAATGATTTGAGTTAGCCCATGCCTATAAGAAAATCAATTTGACTGATTTAGGTGCCTCCTTAATCGGTTTGAGTCTAATCTGATTTGGTGAAGTCAGTAGGAGAAATTAGACTAACAGGATCTTCTCATCTATCCTAATTATGAAATTTTCTAAAATTATTAGGTCCTTAAAATGAAATGGTTATGGAGATAACTAGGTCATAGCCTCCCATTAAGTTGGGTGATAATGGGTCCAATATTTTGATAATTATTGGAGGCGCGACACGCCTGGTACTTATCAAGCATTAGAATTGTCATTCAATAAATGATGAGTTAAGTGTACCTTTAATAGGCAGTCAGGTGAGCCGAGCCACACTCGGACTTGGTCGTCTATTAGTTGATTAGACTTAATCCTATCAATTAATGGTTGGACCTGACTAGGGTATTCGGTAGAGGCGCCACACGCCTACCGAAGAACCTGAGATAAAATTATCACTAGAAGTTGCTTAGTGAAGCAATTGGTTTAGAACCTACCAATAGGTGCATATGGGTTAGCCGAGCTACACTCGGGCCTATATGCGATCTATTGGGTTCTACTGCCTACTAAAGAATTAAGAGTAATTTTTTGAATTAGAGATAGAGGCTACCAATTTGTATAAAACAGTGGAAGTACCTTTAGACTAAAGTCCAAGTCTATTGAGTTTAGTCAATTCATATACTAATAGCCAAATTTTCTTTTTATGCAGAAATGGCCACTAATTTGTCACTTCGCTCATTGTTGGACAGTAACAAGTTGACTGGTCCAAATTTCAATAATTGGCATAGAAAACTGAAAATAGTGCTAGAGCATGAGAGGATCCTTTATGTGATAACGGATCAAGCACCTGAGCAGCCCGCTGCTAATGCATCAAGATCGGCCAGAGATACTTATCAGAAGTGGCACAGTGACCGAATCACTGTTCGATGCATCATGTTGGCAGCAATGAGTGATGAGTTTAGTAGGCATTTTGCGAATACGCAGCCGAAAGATATCATTCAAGTATTGAATGAATCATTCGGCGTTCCTGACGACATTAAGAGGCATAAAACTAGTTGTGCCATCTTCAGCGCCCGAATGAAAGATGGGACCTCGGTAACTGATCATGTACTGTACATAATTGAGTTGATCGAGCGTCTAAGCTCTCTTGGCTTTTTCCTTCGTGATCAATTGGGGAAGGATGCCGTACTAAACTCATTGCCTGGATCATACCGTCCTTTTTTACTCATTTTCGTATGACAAAATCTGTAGTGAATTATCGCCAATTGTTGGGGTTACTATAGACGTTTGAGAATGATCACTAACTTCTTAAGAAGACGGTGAACTTAGTGGGAGGTTCATCCAAGGGTCGACCTTTTAAGAAAAGAAAAAATAAAAATAAAATCCAAAAAACAATAGGTGCACCATGCTCAGCCTAGTCAGAAAAAGAATAAAAAGACTGATCAGAGCAAGGCAGAGTGCTTCTTCTGCAAGAAGCAAGGACATTGGAAGAAAAACTGTCCTCTTTATATTGCATCCCTCGATCCGAACCAGCCTAAGAAAAGTGGGCAATCAGTTGTCAATCAAGGTACTTATATGATAACACCTTGCAATTTTTCTATTTGTGATAATTCGACTTGGGTATTGGATACCGGTAGTCCTTTTAATATTTGCAATTCGTTGCAGGGGCTACAAGTCAGTAAGAGGTTTGAAGAAGGAGAAAGGTTCCTGAATGTTGGAGATAGAAGACCAGTTCTAGTTCTAGCTTTAGGAATTCTTAAACTTGAATTCAGCTCTCATATAAATGTCCTTAGTGATTGTTACTATTGTCCAAGTTTTCTATTGAATATCATTTCTGTAGGCCTTTTGGCCAAAAATAGTTATGAAATATCAATAAAAAAGAATTATTGCAATGCCATTTGGAATGGTGTTGTTGTAATGAATGAAATTCTGAGTAATGACATTTACATTTTGTCACAGCCTATTCATATAATGTATAAATTCAATAAGCGCTCTAGAATAGATAATGTCACGGATGTCTACCTTTAGCATCATAGACTAGGTTATATTAACAAGAACAGGATGAACAGGTTAAGTAAAGAGGGAATCCTTGATGTTAATGATTGTGAATCATTGACAACCTGTGAATCATGTCTTCTTAGTAAAATGACCAAATCACCTTTTACTGAAAAAGGTAAACGAGCCAGTGAGTTATTGATCCTTGTACATTCTGATGTATGTGGGCCAATGAGCACAGATGCTAGAGGTGGGTATTCATATTTCATTATGTTCACAGACGACCTTTCTAAGTATGGTTATGTCTATTTAATGAGACATAAATCTGAATCATTTGAAATGTTCAAATTATATCATAATGAAGTAGAAAAATAAACTATAAAGAGTATTAAAACTCTTCGATCAGATCGAGAAGGTGAATACATCTCTAATGAGTTTTTGACATATCTAGAAGAGAATGGAATTCTCTTCCAATGGACTCCTCCTGATACACCATAGTATAACGGTGTATCAAAAAGGAGAAATCGAACTCTGTTAGACATGGTTCGATCCATGATGGGGTTTGCGAGTCTACCCATATCCTTTTGGGGATATGCACTTGAGTCATCCTGTTACATTTTAAATAAGGTTCCAAGTAAGTCGATAAATAAAATACCACATGAGATGTGGACTGGACGTAAGTCGATGCTCTCTCACCTTAGGATTTGGGGGTGTCCGGCGTGTAGGGATATGTAGAGACCATTGGTGATGAAGAGAATTGAAGGAGAATCAATTCTGCATAGTTCTGTCTGGCGGACTGTCAGAGTCGACTCGAGCTACAGTCGAGTCGACTCGGAAACAGCCGAGTCGACTCGAGGCCCGTCGAGTCGACCCGGAAGGAGAAAAGCCAGAAGATTGAGAAAATCATGTTTCTGTCTGGACTGTAAGAGTTGACTCGAAGGCTGGTCGAGTCGACTCGAAGCATCGTCGAGTCGACTCGAAGCATCGTCGAGTCGACTCGAAGCATCGTCGAGTCGACTCGAAGCATCGTCGAGTCGACTCGAAGCATCGTCGAGTCCACTCGACTGATGAAGAGAATTGAAGGAGAATCAATTCTGCATAGTTCTGTCTGGCGGACTGTCAGAGTCGACTCGAGCTACAGTCGAGTCGACTCGGGAACAGTCGAGTCGACTCGGGAACAGTCGAGTCGACTCGAGGCCCGTCGAGTCGACCCGAAAGGAGAAAAGCCAGAAGATTGAGAAAATCATATTTCTATCTGGACTGTAAAAGTTGACTCGAAGGCTGGTCGAGTCGACTCGAAGCATCGTCGAGTCGACTCGAGCTACAGTCGAGTCGACCTGAGATCGTGCCAGTTATACTAGGATTTGTCCAGACGTGCTCGAGTCGACTCGAACTACAATCGAGTCGACTCGAGCTCATGGAAAATCATACGGACGAGTTTCCTTTGGTGTTTTTTGGTGGCGTTTCGACGGCTATGATCATCTGAAGGTCTTGAGACTATATATAGGACTCATGAGAGCCCTAGGAAGATGATTCCAATATATTTTGAGAGAGACTCTTGTTTGTTTTGTGAGGCTAGGGTTCTAGAGAAGAAGAGGATTGGGATCCTACTTCTTGTGCAAAGGGAATTCTGTGTGAATCTCTTGTAGAGCGATCGCTTGTGATCGTTCGGGTGTGTGCTATCTCTGTAATCAGTTCATCCTAATTGAGATTTGGAGCGGTGGAGGACGTAGGCTACTTGTAGCCGAACCTCGTTACATCTTTGTATTTGCTTTGCTATTTTCTTCCTTCTTCTTCCTTTGGTTTTGATAATCCGCTGCGGTGCTCAAGTGTTTTATCCTATTGATACCAGGGGTAATCTTTTGCCCTTCGTAGCGGAGCGAAGAGGTGATCCTTGAGTCCGGTGTCGAGGAAGCGAGAGAGTGCTTATCCGTTTACTCTCTCTTTGCTTGTCCGACGTTGGTGGTGGTGCCGGTGTGAGTGGGTTCCGGCATTGTCATTGCCAACAAGTGGTATCAGAGCTATTGGTATTCTGCGATGGCGGATGAAGAGAAGTTGCGAATTGAGAAGTTCAATGGCACGAACTTCGGATTTTGGAAGATGCAAATAGAGGATTACCTTTACCAGAAGGATCTCTATTTACCTCTTGGAGGTAGAGCGAAGAAACCAGAGAAGATGCCTGATGAAGACTGGGAGGTCCTCGATCGGAAGACGCTCGGCACCATTAGATTGTCACTTGCATCCCAAGTGGCATTCAACATCAAAAACGAGAAGACGACGATGGAGTTGATGGCAACATTGTCGCGGATGTACGAGAAACCCTCAGCATCAAACAAGGTATTTCTCATGAAGAGGTTGTTTAATCTTCGTATGAAAAATGGCGGCAGCGTAGCAGAATACCTCAATGAGTTCAATGGACTCACGGCCTAGTTGGAGTCAGTGGAGATTAGTTTTAACGATGAGATTCGAGTATTGCTAATCCTCTTCGGATTGCCTGATAGCTGGGAGGGCCTGGTAATGGCGGTGAGCAACTCTTCGGCGACGGAAAAGTTGATCTTTGATGACGTTGTGGGAGTGCTTCTGTGTGAAGAAGCAAGAAGGAAATCTTCTGGAGCTACGGAGTCGTCTGGAAGTGCACTAAACACCTCTGACCGGGGAAGACAAAACAAGGATGGTCGATTTTGAAGCGACTCGAAGTCGAGATCCAGCAGGTCTCGAGCACCTCAGAACAAGGGAGCGAAGTGCTGGAACTGCGGAAAGACGGGGCACTTTAGGAGGGACTGCAAATCTCCTAAAGGGAAGCAAGGCGACCACACCGAAGGAGTCAACAAGGATCTGGCAAATCTTGCTGAAGACGGTGACATGGATGCCCTCGTTCTATCTTTATCTACCTGTGACGAGTCTTGGGTGATAGACTCGGGCGCGTCTTTCCATGCTACATCCCAACGGAAGCTTCTTGGAGGATATGAGAAGGGAGACTTCGGCAAAGTCTACCTAGGGGATGGAGAGCCTTGCACCATACAAGGAAGGGGAAGTGCGGAAGTGAAGTTGATTTCTGGATCTTCACTTGAGCTTGAGGACGTACGACACGTGCCTCAACTGCAGCGGAATCTGATTTCTGTTGGACAGTTGGCGAGCCAGGGGTACAAGACTACTTTCACAGCTGATCAGTGGAAGATATCCAGGGGTTCGTTGACGGTGGCTAGTGGCAAGAAGGTTGGGACACTTTATGTCGCCAACGGCACGGAGAACTCTATTGGAGTTGTTGTAGCAGATGTGGACGCCAAGTTATGGCATTGCAGACTTGGCACATGAGTTATCAGGGACTGGAGGTGATGCAGCAGTTGAGAAAGCTGCAGGGTCTCAGGAGTGTTGAGATGGACTTCTGTGAGGATTGTGTTCTCGGAAAGCAGAAGCGTGTTTCATTCAACAAAGAAGGTAAACCTCGGAAGCAAGAAAAGCTAGATCTCGTGCACACGGACGTGTGGGGGCCTGCACCGGTTTCTTCCATTGGTGGATCTCAGTACTTTGTTACTTTTATTGATGATGCTACCAGGAAGCTTTGGGTGTTCTTCTTGAAGCACAAGTCAGAGGTATTTGGGGTCTTCAGGAGATGGCAGGCGATGGTAGAACTCGAGACAGGAAGGAGGTTGAAATGCCTGAGATCGGACAACGGTGGTGAGTATTGTAGCAGGGAGTTTGAGGACTACTGTGCAGAGGCTGGGATTGTCAGGCAGAGGACAGTTTCAAGAACACCACAACAAAATGGAGTTGCTGAAAGGATGAACAGAACAATTAATGAGCGTGCCAGGAGTATGAGGATACTTGCTGGATTGCCACAGCAGTTTTAGGCGGAAGAAGTTAACACTGCTGCCTACTTGATCAACAGAGGGCCATCAAAGAAACTTGAATTTGGGATTCTTGAGGAAGCATGGACAGCGAAGAAGATTGATTTGGCGCACTTACGAGTATTTGGTTGTACCAGTTATGTCCATGTTGATTCCAGTCAAAGAAGCAAACTAGACGCCAAATCAAAGAAGTGCATTTTCGTTGGATACGGAGGTCAACAGTTTGGGTATCGGCTTTGGGATCCCGAACACAGGAAGATCATTCGTAGTAATGATGTGGTATTTAATGAGAAAATACAGCAGAGCACTGAATCAGAAACAAAACCTGCTGAGCCGTGTTTTGTGGATCCTAAAGAGGAGTCTACAAATTCTGGTCAGAAGACTCAGTCAGAGCAAGAACCTGAAGTATTGGCACCCTCTCCACAACTAAGAAGGTCCACTCATAGTACTCATGGAAAGCCTCCTCAAAGGTATGATGGGACTCTTAGTTATTTGCTGCTCACAGATAATGGCGAACCTGAATGCTTCATGAGGCATTGGAGGTTGATACCAGGGAGGAGTGGGAGTTGGCCATGGATGATGAGATGGAGTCATTGGAGCAGAATCAAACGTGGAATTTGGTGGATCTGCCCAAGGGGAAGAAAGCACTGTCAAACAAATGGGTATACAAGCTGAAGGAAGAGCAAAATGGGAAGAAGCGGTACAAGGCCAGGCTGGTTGTAAAAGGATTTCAGCAGAGAGCAGGTATCGACTTCACGGAGATCTTTTCTCCTGTAGTCAAGATGAGTTCTATTTGGGTGGTGCTGAGCATGGTGGCAGTAGAGGATCTTCACTTAGAGCAGCTTGATGTGAAGACGACCTTTCTCCATGGAGATCTCGACAAGGAGATATATATGCAGCAGTCGGAGGGATACCTTGCAGCTGGCACGGGTGACTTGGTTTGCAAATTGAAGAAAAACCTCTATGGTTTGAAACAGGCGCCCAGGCAATGGTATCTCAAGTTCGATAGTTACATGCTTGAGATAGGATACAGGAGATGTCAGGAGGATCACTGTTGCTACTTTCGGGACTTCGGCACATCTTACATTATCTTGCTATTATATGTTGATGACATGTTAGTTGTAGGAGCTAGCATGCATGAGATTGCAAAATTGAAGCTAAAGCTGTCAAGAAAATTTGCAATGAAGGATCTAGGAGCAGCGAAACAGATCCTTGGGATGCGGATCAGCAGAGATAGGTCTAAACATATCCTCAGACTATCTCAGGCGGAGTACATCAGCCGAGTACTCGGAAGATTCTGCATGGAGGGTGCCAAACCTGTTGGCATACCGCTGGGTGCCCACTTAAAGCTTTCAAAAGGGCAAAGTCCGAAGACGCGGGTGGAGGAGCTCAATATGTCAAAAATCTCGTATGCATCGGCAGTGGGAAGCTTGATGTACGCTATGGTGTGTACGAGACCAGACATTGCTCAAGTAGTGGGAGTTGTGAGTCGCTTCATGAGCTGCCCAGGCATTGGAGCGCGGTCAAATGGATACTGAGGTATCTGAGAGGCACGGAGCATATGTCATTGTGCTATGGAGGTTCCGAGATCCGGTTACAGGGCTTTGTGGACTCAGACATGGCAGGAGAATTGGACGGCAGGAGGAGCACGACAGGGTACTTGTTCACCTTGGGCAGTGGAGCCGTCAGTTGGAGTTTCAGGTTGCAACCAGTTGTTGCATTGTCGACTACGGAGGCGGAGTATGTGGCAGCCACAGAGGCATGCAAGGAACTAATATAGCTTCAGGGCTTGATGAAGGAACTTGGGAAGGAGCAGAAGGATTGCATGTTATATTCAGATAGTCAAAGTGCAATTCATCTAGCGAAGAATTCAGCTTTCCATTCAAGGACGAAGCATATTGACATACGGTACCACTTTGTGAGGTCATTGCTCGAGCAGGGACTCGTCAAGTTGGAGAAGATTCATACAAGTCAGAATCCTGCAGATATGTTGACGAAGGTCGTCATGGTGGAGAAGCTGAGTTGTTCAGCTTCTGTTGGTCTTCATGCTTGAAGACGTTGAGGAGGCATCGTACCTATCTCACTAGGATGATTCAGTTTCAGTGGGAGCACAGAGGAGAGCCAAACAACAAGAGGATATACCCAAGGTCTCCAAGTGGGACATTGTTGGGGTATGTGGAGACCATTGGTGATGAAGAGAATTGAAGGAGAATCAATTCTGCATAGTTCTGTCTGGTGGACTGTCAGAGTCGACTCGAGCTACAGTCGAGTCGACTCGGGAATAGTCGAGTCGACTAGAGGCCCGTCGAGTCGACCCGAAAGGAGAAAAGCCAGAAGATTGAGAAAACCATATTTCTGTCTGGATTGTAAGAGTCGACTCGAAGGCTGGTTGAGTCGACTCAAAGCATCGTCGAGTCGACTCGAGCTACAGTCGAGTCGACCCGAGATCGTGCCAGTTATACTAGGATTTGTCCAGACGTGCCCGAGTCGACTTGAACTACAATTAAGTCAACTCGAGCTCACGGGAAATCATACGGACGAGTTTCCTTTGGTGTTTTTTGGTGGTGTTTCGATGGCTTTGATCATCTGAAGGTCTTGAGACTATATATAGGACTCATGAGAGCCCTAGAAAGATGATTCCAATATATTTTGAGAGAAACTCTTGTTTATTTTGTGAGGCTAGGGTTCTAGAGAAGAAGAGGATTGGGATCCTACTTCTTGTGCAAAGAAAATTCTGTGTGAATCTCTTGTAGAGCGATCGCTTGTGATCGTTCGGGTGTATGCTATCTCTGTAATCAGTTCATCCTAATTGAGATTTGGAGCAGTGGAGGACGTAGGCTACTTGTAGCCGAACCTCGTTACATTTTTGTGTTTTGCTTTGCTATTTTCTTCCTTCTTCTTCCTTTGGTTTTGATAATCCGCTGTGGTGCTTAAGTGTTTTACCCTATTGATACCAGGGATAATCTTTTGCCCTTCGTAGTGGAGCGAAGAGGTGATCCTTGAGTCCGATGTCGAGGAAGCGAGAGAGTGCTTATCCATTTATTCTCTCTTTGCTTGTCCAATGTTGGTGGTGGTGCCGGTGTGAGTGGGTTCCGGCATTGTCGTTGCCAACACGGCGTACGTCAAACGTTTGAAAACAGACAAACTTGAACCCAAGTTTGACAAATGTTTCTTTGTTGGTTATCCTAAAGAAACTAAAGGATATTACTTCTACTTTGCTAAAGAACAAAAGTTGTTCGTAAGCAATAGAGGTATTTTCTTAGAGAAAGAATTTCTTAGTGAAGGAACTAAAAGCTCTAATGTTGAGCTTAGGAAAGTTCAACATGTAGAAAATCCGACACTATCCACTGAACCAATTGAGTCGAATTTGATTAGATCATATCCAGAACCCATCTTAGATGCACCATTAAGGCAATCAGGTAGAGTACCACGTCAGCCGAACAGATGCTACAGTTTCTTGGTCCGAAACGGGGATCCTGTCGAACTTGATGAAAACGATGAGGATCCGATCACCTACATGGATGCGATGCAGAGGTATGACTATGATGCAAGGCTTGGAGCCATGCAATCCGAAATGGAATCCATGAAGGTCAATGATGTATGGACGTTAGTTGACCCACCCGAAGGGATTAAATCCATAGGGTGTAAGTGAATTTTCAAAAGAAAACGAGACGCAGACGGAAAGGTAGAAACCTATAAAGCCCGTCTAGTTGCAAAAGGATATCGTCAGCATTATGGTATTGACTATGATGAGACGTTTTCTCCTATGGCAATGCTCAAATCCATTCGGATTATGCTTGCGATAGCAGCACACTTAGATTATGAGATCTGGCAGATGGATGTTAAAACCGCTTTTCTAAATGGGGATTTAGAAGAGGAGGTGTATATGATGCAACCTGAAGGTTTTATATTTGCAGATGAGTCTAAGGTGTGCAAGCTTCAAAAATCTATTTATGGATTAAAGCAAGCTTCATGGAGTTGGAACATATGATTTGATAAGGTGATCAAATCGTATAGCTTCATTAAGAATGAAGAGGAACCTTGTATTTATAAATGGACAAATGGTTCCGTTATCATATTTCTTGTTTTGTATGTGGATGACATTCTTTCAATCAGAAATGACATTTCTGCATTACAAGGAATAAAAGTTTGGCTATCATCTCAAATTGCCATGAAGGATTTGCAAGAAGCATCTTACATCCTAGGGATGAAGATCTATGGAGATAGATCTAGAAGATTGCTTGGATTATCCCAATCCACATACATTGATACTATACTGAAGAGGTTCAGTATGATTAATTCTACGAAAGGCTATCTTTCGATGGGCCATGAAATTAACCTCTCTAAAAGGGATTGTGCAACAACACCTCAAGAAAGAGAGATTATGGATAGAATTTCATATGCTTCGGCAGTGGGATCTATAATGTATACCATGACATGTACTAGACCAGACGTGGCATACTCACTAGGAGTAGTGAGCAGATACCAGTCTAATCCAGGTAGCAACCACTGGAAGGTTGTAAAAATCATCCTTAAGTATTTGAGAAATACTAAAGATCAGTGGCTTGTCTATGGTGATTCTGACTTAAAACTTATGGGATATACCGATTCAAGTTTTTAGTCAGATCAAGATGATAGCAAGAGCGTGTCGGGTTATATCTTTACTCTTAAGGATGGTGCTATCTGCTGGAAGAGTTTCAAGCAGCACACAGTGGCAGATTCTACAGAAAATTGATACAAAAGAAAATCTGGCTAACCCATTTACCAAAGTACTCGACATCAAAGAGTTCAACGAACACAAGTCGAAGATGGGTATTAGATACTGTGCCGATTGGCTTTAGGCTAAGTAGAAGTTGTTGGAAATTATATCCTAAATGTCAATCGTCAGCATGTTGATGATTGAATTTTGTAAATGAATTGGCAAATCAATAAAGTATTTTTTTGCATTATTCATCATTTTACATCTTCAAATGAACTCTTATATGATGAAGTCTTGACTTATTAATGATAAAGGAGAATTTATCTTCGAGTCCTTAAACTAGTTTGCGACCAAATGATATGTTGTTACAAGGACGACAGCATTATCAAGATTAGGTCGTTGTGTGACATATACGTTGGTTGTCCTCTCAACCAAAAAGTGTGGAGACATTGGTACGCTATTAGATGTATGCCCTAGAAGCCAAGCTGGCTAACACATTGTTAATTCTAGGACATAACTTTGTACTTGACTATTTATTATTGAATAAATAAAAGGCATCTTTTTCATTCATATTGTTTGTGTCTATGAATCATCCAAGAATTAATAAGATGATGATGCATATTCTTAAGAGTTAAGAATTTGAGCCATGCATCATTGGTGATTAATTTCTGAATGCTTTCGATCAATGGATCATCATGAGGATAGTGATCGATCCGATCAGTGCATACATTGCTTTCCTTATGGATGGACGAGACTCGAGTCCACAGTGTGGCGACACTGAAGTAATAGTGCAGGTGCTTGTTAAGAATAAGGGTACTGAGCGCGACCAAGACAAGAAGTCACTTGGATGTCTATCCACTCGTCAGTGACTTGCTTGATGATGAGTTGAGTTGGAATTGTTCCAACCCATTGAAAGGAGTTTTCAATGATATTGTGATAGAGATCGCAATATATCTCAGTACCAGTCAGAATAGAACCTATGGGGTCATACACACTAGAGGTATTGACCGATCCGATGGTTGAAATGTGATTATGAATCACGAGTAATCAATTCGATTGATGATCAGTTGAAGAAGGAACAATGAGAATTAATTGGACTTAAACACGAATCCTACTTGGAGTAGGATTTCGGGAGTCCTAATTGGATTAGGACTGAAAATCCTACTTGGAGTAGAACTGGGAGTCCTACTTAGAATAGGATTCCTACAATCCTAATTGAATTAGGATTTTATATTCAATTTGGATTCCTACTTAGAATAGGATTCCTAGAAGTCCTAATTGGATTAGGACTTCGGATTCAAATTAGAGTCCTAATTGGATTAGGACTAAAATTGAATAAACCTAATTGGATTAGGATTTCTTAAGTCCTAATTAATTATTAATCTAATGAATTAACAAGACTCCTAATTGGATTAGGATTGAAGAGTTCAATTGAGTCATAATTGATTTGAGTTCTAATTGGATTAGGACTTACCTAGATTAAACCCAAATGGTTCATGATTTGGTTAAAACCTAATGTGATTATGATTAAACCAAATAGGAGCCTCCTAATCCTCCTTAGAGGAGGACTAGGGCAACACAAGAGGGAGGGGCTCACGCCCCTCCTCCTTTTCTTCTTTAGTGCGGCACAACAAGAGGGGCCGGCGCCCCTCTTGGAAGTTAATCAAGGAGCTCCTACAAAGTAGGAGCTCCACATGCTATTTAAGAGGAGGCGTGGGGGCTGACCTAGATGATTGAAGCCTTCTTCTCCTCAGCCGTACGCCCCCTCTCTTCCTCCTCTTGGTTCAGCCGCAAGCAAGGGAAGCAAAAGAAAAGGTGTTGGTGGCCTCTTCATCCTCCCTTCCTTCTTCCAACGCAGGGAAAAGAAAGAAGGCTGCAGGGGCTTTGTTCCTTTACTTTTCTTCATCCTTCTTCTTCCTCCTCCTAAGCACAATCAAGGGTTGATTCAAAGGGAGGAAGCTTTGATCGGATCTCTACTTCGTGTGGATACCCGTAGAGGCCAGACACGTGAACGGCTTCAAGCGAACCTTCATCCTAAACCATGAACTTCAGTTTGCGGTGATCATCTACCCGCACAAGGTGAAGATCTGATCTTCATAATTAGTTTAAAAGTTTTTAATTCTAATCTATCTACGAACGATTTTTGAACAACGTTCATGTGATGAACGTCGATCCCGCTTATGCCTCTTCCGTTGCCATCTGAATTTATTTAATTTTCTGCGGCATGGGCGGTTTCCCAACATACGCTACACAGGTAAAGTGTAGGAGTACATTTCACGGAATGTGACCAATTTCGGAACGCTCTATTATCAAGAGATGTTTCGAGTGGATATGGGTATATGTTTGGCCCTCTGATCTGAGACCGTAACCTGTGACTAGCAAGTAACTCATTGTACTTTAGTACCGGACTACCTGAATTTCTAATTCAGTGACGGAAGGTCACTGGGTGTAGTCAAATACTTGCGTAGTCAGTTGTGAGTCGAGATGAAATTGACCCCTCCTAAAAACAGGAGATAATGTCTTGTGATTAATTTAGCAAAACCTTGGCTAGGGTAATCCTAGTGAGGAGTCATGGGATATTCAAAGTTAATCACATAATGGATGTATTAATTATAGGGTTGACAGTGAGTTCTAAGTCATCCTGGCATTACGAGTCAAAGGGATTGAATTATACAGTAACCATAGTCAGGGTTCCAGAATATTTGCTTCGCATATATTCGGCCTATCCGGACGTCGGGTATTATTGCTAGATGGTCACATCGATTAGTATAGGAAGATATTCCTATACTAACGGCTTAGGTTCGAACCTATGAGGTCACACGCATAGAAATTTCTAGGTTGATCAAATGGCTGATTGATGATTAAGAATCATTCAGGGGTAATTTGGTCAATTTGATTGACAAATTATCCAAAGCAAAAGTTGCATTAAAATAATTATTAAATTATTGAAGGATTAATTAGCAATTAGATTGCTAATGAACTCAATTTGATTGAGTAATTGGGCTTAGGTTGAGCCAAATTGAATAAGATTCAATTTGGGCTGCGTCAGGGTTTGACCTAATTGGATTGGGTTCAACCCAAGTAGATTGAGCTTGACCAATTGATGGAACTTGATTCAATTGGATTGGGCTTGATCCAAATCAATTAGAAGACCTTATTTGATGAGGATTATGAGTCCAAATAATCAGAATTGGATAAAGAGAAGAATCTCTAAATTTTAGGAACCCATCCTTATCTTCTTGGAGAAGAATGACATCTTGATTTATCCCCAATATTTTTCATGCCTATCCTCTTTATTTTTGGCCAAAAATTAGCGTGAGAAGAGAGGAGGCATGGGGCTATATTTTCTATAAAAATGGCGACTCAAATCTTTCTAGAAAGATTTAGATGAATTTCCTAATTTGTAGGGATTGCATGGCGCATGAAATAGGGTGGTCTGCGGCTGAACTTTGGATGCATGAATTCCTATCTTTTAGGATCCAAAATGCACAAAATTTTGATATGTTTATCTCCTCTTAGCTGCCAAACCACCAGAATTTTTTGGAGATTTTATCAGCCAAATTAGTTGGCTAAATTAGATGTGAGGCGTGGGGGGTCTTTTGGCTATAAAAGATCCCCATGCCTTGGGTTCAAAATATACAATATTTAGAGTTTTCAAAAAATTCTGAAAAAATTTCCTGAGGGCCTTCATCCCTTATTCTCCTTTATTCTCACATCCATCCTCCATCTCCTTGAAGAACAATGAAAAGTTGTGTGTTTAGAAGGAGAATGCTTCAGCCAGCGAGCTAGCACTCCCGTGGAAGACGATCTACCTAGGGCTTCGCGTGTATTTCTCATAGAGGCCATTCATGTGCATGGCTATGAAGTCAAGGATCAGATCCACAAGTTTCATCCATCATAAAAGATATTAATCTAGCATTAATCATTTATTATGGTGTCAAGATCTAGGTCCGATTCTCCGAAGTTTTACCCTTTTTTGGAGCTCCTCACGGAGATATCTCCAGAATCCATTCGATGGATATTCGGAGATTAATTAGAATAGAGTTTTTAAGTTTCAGATCTGATAGTTAATCATGCACGAAAGTTTTAGCATAATTGCTTAAACGATTCCGACATAATCCTATGTGTTCTTAAGGTGTTGATTTCTAGATTTGATCTTGTAAGCATGCATGAATTAAATTATTTGATTCGGTTTTTCCGCTATATTTTTTAAACTTAAAAAGAACTACGTATGGCTTGATCTCCCTTGTAAAGAGGTACGTAGGCAACCCGATCAGATTCAGCCATGGTTAAAAAAAAAAATCAGCATGCTTAACACTGAAGAACCTAGGATTCACTTTCAACAAGTGCCAACGTGCATGGGCAAATATATCATTTACAGATCTAGTTATGCATTAATAATTGTACATTTTTCTAATTTCTTGATCAATTCAATTGTTTATTGTTTTTCTATATTTCTACCATGCTAACTTTTTGAAACAATTGAAGCATGCACATTTGGAGAATTACCTCCATGAAGCAAGCGAGGAAGCTCATACTAATCAATGTGCTGCAGATAGAGGGGACTCATAATGTAATACTTTGCGTACCATTGCAGTAAAAATGCATAGTTTATTTGAAAGATTTTGCAGACTCATGGTGTTCTATAGCTCTTTCTTTGGCTAGGTATTCATGCACAATGTTTATTCACCTGAACTATTTTTGGTGTTAATGCCACCATCTTTATAATATTTGTTTCCACTCCATTGGATCACACCTGCTGAAATAAATGCAAAGTGGTCTAGCCTAGGGCTGGGTAGAGAGAGAATGTAGCGTCACATCCTATCTTATTAAAAATGAGTATTATACTTGAATGAGAAGGAAAGAGGCATGAGCGTTGCTCCATCCTAGTAATAATTCTGTCTCTTTTTTTTTCTGGATATTAAAGATGGAGAGGTTGTTGTTGATGGTTGATTTCTGGATATCAAGATCCATACCGATCCAACGATGATAGAGGCAACTGGATTTAGGCTTAAAATATGGAGAGCTTGGCTACACTCCGAGTTTGACTCTCTCTTTGTAGTATAGACGTATAAAATATGAGTGATTATGGTTGTTTGGAAAATAATTTTAGTTGCTTGGAATAGATGCTGGTTATTTTGAATTTGCCAAGAAATATAATAAAAATTATATTTTCTTGTGTATGGATGATATTGAACAATTTGATTTCTGAATGAGACGATTTTGACAAGACATGTTATAGATTGCCAATCACAGGTTGAATTGTGACACATTGGTTTGCCATCTTGGGTAGAAATATAGATATTTTTGTTTGCCACCATGGCCGAAACACGGATATTATGGTTTGCCACCACGGGCCAAAGCACGGATATTTTGGTTTGCTACCATAGACTGAAGCATAGAATTGTGGTTTGATAGTCACAGGCCAAAGTGTGACCATCGATAGTCCAAATCAAAAAGATAATTATTGATTAAAAATCTGATTAATAATGAAAGATAAGTTATATGAAATCATCGTTGAATAAAAAGTTTTAGTTTGATGATATGTCTGATATATTTTCTTGAAATGAGTTCTATGTTTAATGATTTACATTTATGTGTGCATATTTATATGGATTTATTTGAGCTATGTTGAATAATCAGCAAGATGGTTTGTGGAAGGTGGTATGCGACACTGACAATGGCATTGGTTGGTGGGCTGAAAAGCTGGCAATGGTGGGCCACTAAGTTTTTTCTTGGGGTGGGCCGATGTGTAAGAACAGGCCCTGAATAGCCTGCATTGGGCTAAAGTCAGTTGGCACAACGGGCTTCAGCTTATGGCCTGAGGAGAAGCCAGAATAAAGGATCATGATCGCGATCCCCTACTCCATCTTTCTTCGCATGACAAGTGCAGAATCCATCGCAGCTCTGCGGCAACTCCATGTCCGCTTTGAACGGCCACCGATCACGCTCAACTGCCACGAGAATCACCGTGGTGAATGAGCCACGACCCTCTCTATAAATCCCTCTACCCTCGACAATCGATCCACCTTCGAGCCCCGTCGTGCCTCCTCCTCCCTCTACTCCCTCTCTTCCCTACTTCTCCTCCTTCTCCGGTGGCCGGCGTGCCACCCTGGCTGAGCATCGCCCCTGGAAAGACCCTCTTGTCCTACTGCTCTATTTTTCTAGGCCGAGCAATGTTGTTCATGTTTTGCCGAAATTCACTGTCGTCGCCGCGAGATCCATTGCATCCACCATGCCTCGGTGAGTCCTCCTACTCCTCCCTTGGCCAAAGAAGCTCCACCTAAGGCAGGTTGAGGATCTGCCCCTTTTCTTTTTTTCCCTTCCTTTGTTGTCTGATGAATGGCCGAACCACTGCGACACTCGCCTCTGGCTGTGCCACAGTTCGCGCCACTGTGCTAACATGAGTTACTCATGAGTTACTGGCTGAGCCATCGTGAGGCCATCAGCCACCTCTTTCAGCCTCTCCTCCCTCTCATCTTCCTCTTCACCCTTCCTCCTTGTTGCTTAGTTCAACATGATGAAAAACTTCATTTTGGGCCTTATTTATCTATTTGGGCCGTGTTCATTTATTTAGTCTGAATTCATCCATTTTGGACAGTGTTCATACATTTTGGTCTGTGTTATCCATTTTGGGCCGCTCATGTAGATTATTCGTTGGCCTTGTCGACTTATAATCTATTTGAAACTGGTTTCGATACTGCACCACTGGTGATTAAAATATTTATATTTGGACACGGTTGCCACCGGTGGTTAATAATAGTGGCTTCTGGCATTTTGTGCGATCCATGCCACTGGGTTAGATGGCCATAACCTGATATTGGTTTCTAGCATCAGTTTATAGAAATAATAAAAAAATTGAAAGAAAAATATGTATTATGGATGATTTATTTTTCAATCATTATTTTGTGTTTTAATTAAATATCTGACATGCTTTGTCCCCACTTTGGGGTGTTATATTGCTTACTGGGTGAGTGTTGCTAATTACTATATTTTTCTATTTTCTAGATCCAGATGCATAGACGCATGATCGCTTGTGATTTGGGGAGCGCGCTAAATTTTCTGAAAATACTTTTAGTTATTAGCATTTTAGTTAGACTAGCAAGAATAGTTAATTTATGTCAGCACATGTTACATTGAAACAATTGTCAGAATGATTTGAATAAATTATTGATTAAAAAAAAATTAAAATTTGTTATTGCTTTAATATTATTTGTAGCCTTGCATCCCTGTATTTTTTGCCGTACAAGTGTACGACGTTTGTTGCGCTCCGAGTTCGGAGCGTGGTAGATTTAGTGGTATCAGAGCTTAGGTTTAAGATTACTAGAGATCGTGATTAAAATAATCGTATGGAGCGTAGCATTTAGGATTCTTAGGTTCATCAAAAAGTTTGGAAGATGGGTAGAAATTAGGCAAACCAATATCTTTGTTTGCTTATGTTGTTGGTAATTTCATGTTATCTTATCTAAAATTTGTTTGAGATGCTTATTAAAACTAGAATCCTACTAACTGTGCTTGCAACCAAAGTATGAATAAACTATTTTGAAAGTTTTCTCGATGGAGCAATTTGTATTTTAGGTTATGTTTAAATTAGATTTTGACAAAAATTAAGTTGAGTACTAGCCATGGAATATTATTGTATATTGTAATTATTTGTTTAGTAGTATATAAGTGATTTTGGAAGTTCAACTTGATATAGGGTATTGTGATGTTACTTATAGCTTGAAGTTTATTATTTTGGTGTCAAGTTCAGGTTCATTTATAAAATATCGTTTAAGGTTTGGGCTGGAAAATATTTGATGATATTCATTGAAATATTCTTTGAGGATTCAAATATATATGTGGATTACGCATGAAACTCTAGAAAAGCCCCCTAGCCCCATATTCCATCACAAAAGACCACATTTAGTCGACGAGGCATAGGGGGCCGTTACCCTCTCTTATGTACACATGATTGACTCTCCACTCATCATAGGGGGTCCCTCCCATATCTTTTCTCTCTCTTCCTCCTATCTCTTCCCCAAGTACGGTCAAACCCCTCCTCTCTTCGCACACTTTTTCTTTTTCTATCTCCCTCTATCCTCTATCTCTTTTACTTTCTCCTCCTCAAGTGCTTGTGAATCTCGGGGTGGCTCCTCCACCTACTTTGCAATCGAACCATAGGCTACAAGGGAGGGGCGTCGACCCCACCTTTTTTTCTACTTCTATATTTTCTCTCTAATATGAGTTACCAACATCACAAACCAAGAGAAGACTGTAACTCCTGATCGTAAAGGTGCTTCCGACTCAGGGTACGTATCTTAGAGGTGCTTTGAAAAAAATGTGCTCGTTATATGACTAAGTAAACCAATTTTGAAATACATTTATTGATTATTCTCAAGTTTGACAATGATCTGGGTTGAGCCAATGGGACTGATCTTTCGGACTTATAAGTTTGCTAAAAATGCCAGTCGTGGCTTAGCACAAGCATGAAAAGGTCTGGCCATAAAAAGGCTTCTATTATCCTCTGAGAGGTCCACACCAAGCTCCCCCGGTGCCAAGCTCCAATCAAATGCCTGAAGAAGCCTACCTAGTAGCATATAAGTCATGACGCTTCCTAAAGAACCCCCCATGCACCCACGACGGCCCGTACCGAATGAGATGAATAGTAGGTCTGGTTCAGCAAGCCCAACATCAGTTGACCCATTCTTCAAGTGCCGGTCTGGGTTGAATCGGGGTGCGTCATCCCAGACCTTTTCGTTTCGGCCCAGCCCAACTCGATTCAGCAGAACTTGGCTCCCCTTTGGGATAAAGTAATTGGCAACAGTGGCATCAGCCAAGGCGACATGCGGCAGATTGAAGGGGGCCACGGGGTGGAGACGAAGGCCTTCACGAGCACATGCCCTGAGGTAAGGAAGTTGGGGGAGGTCAGACTCTTGGAGCAGCCTGTCCTTTCCAACCACTCGGTCCAACTCTTCCATGGCTTTCTGAAGGATCTCAGGTCGATTCAGTAGCTCGGCCAATGACCATTCGGCTATATTGGATGGGTTGTCTACAGTTGCAAAGACTAGTTCCTGCAAGGTGAGATTGTTTTTCCATTCATCAGCCACAACAAATTAAAATTCTTCATCTACACGGTTATATAAAAAACCGACAAGGTTATGGAAGATCGGTGACTCTAAAATCGAAATGTGTAACAAGTAGGCAGTAAAACTATTGGTGGTCTATCTTCAATTTTACTCAAAAATAATCCAAATAAATATTGTGAAAAAGAATCTTACCTGACATTGAGCCTTGACCTCCTCCATTGTCAGCAAAGGTCTCCCTTTGTTATCTTTCAATGAAATGAAAACATCAAGGAGGTCCTCCACTTCCCTCTTAGCCCCTTTAACCTCTTTCTCCTTCTCACCTCTCCACTTTTGCATCCTTTCCTCAATAATAGGATCGTGATATTTGTTTATCACCCTTATGGCCTCCTTCATGTTCCTTTCATGCCCATCAATGTCCAACCACCTCAACCATGGCATAAAATCTGATGCACAAAAGGCATAGATAAAAGATAGCACCTTGAATGCCGCATCCACATGCTCCAGCTCCTCCTTGCCCGGTCCTCCATACTCTCCACCCTCGCCAAAATGCCTTACTCCAAATATCATCCTCCTTATAGTGTTGCCAGTGTAGTATCGTGTTGCAAGCCTAACATTGATAACGGGTTCCTCCAATTTCTCGCATTGGTTATGTATATACTTGACAATATGGTCGATCTCCTCAGTGCGTAGCTTTGATTGCCAATGGAGCCTTGAAGTGTTGAGGATCTCTGATGCCACCACCCTTCTCATTTTTTTCCATTGCTCGCCCCAAGGAGCGATGACAACCGAGAGAAAATTCCGACCAGAGTACTCAGTGGCCATGGTTAGCGGCCTTGATGCAAAATTTGCATCTTGTTTTTTAAGAAACTCACGGCTAAGCTCTGGAGAGTTCACAACAATGACATGAGTACTGCCAAGGCGGATGCATGTGATGTCCTTTCCCTCAGCAATTTTTAAGATCCAACGGAAGTGAGGCTTATGGCGGAGCATTGTGAGGAGGCTACCAAATATTGTCCAAGATGTCGAACCTGGAGGAAGACGACAATCCTTGAAACTCGTAAGTATGGTTTGGACGGAGGGGTGGAGAAGAAAAAAGAAGAATAGAAAGGTGAGGAAGAGGAGGGTGGGGCTGAGGAGGGTCTCGACAGTGAATTGGCTCATTGAAGGCATGCCCATGGTAAAGAAAGTGGATGGCAAGAGTTTGGTGGTGATCATATTGTTCATTGTAGTTGTACCTATGGTACTAGAAATGGAGGTTGTCTTCAACCAAAATCGAGGAAAAGAAGAAATGGAGGTTGTTTGGGTGCTTCTGGATGGAGGGGAAGAGAGGGATGGTGGTCTATTTATCTCCAATAAAATGGGGTTTGAGATAAGTACAAATATAAAGAAAAGATTTACTCAGATTCTGTATGGTTATATTTTACAAATCTAAAGAACATTTCACTGAGATTCTATTATGGTATTCTCAAATATGTCATGGTATTTCATATTTTAATAATTAATTACTCTCAAAAAATTAAATCCTCTTCTTTTTAAAAAAAAGAAAAAGAGAATAACTTTCTTTATAATATTTAAAGTTTTTAGAAAATATTTAAAAATATCGATAATTTATTATATTCCTACAAATCTACTTTTTTTGAAAACTTCTTTAGAAAAGATAATTCATGATTCTTTTCATTCATACTATAGTTAGAAAGTAATAATGGTATTTACCGGAAAACATTGAACACTTTGTATTATATATGTTATGTTTTAATTTTTAATATATTTTAAATAGAAATCAGATTAGATAAATATTCAAATTCTTGGTTTAATCCATTTTTATGTAAGTTTTATAATTATATCGTAGGTAATAATTACCTAAGGTGCATCAGATGCAATGTGGATTTTGTATCTATCTTTTATGGCCATGTCATCTATTTAGCTTTTATTATTGTATTTCACTCGAGATCTGAAATATATCCAAAAAGTATCAGACTTATATCCATATTTAGATAGAAAAAATATAGATATAATTAATATTCAATCTCTATCAATTTTTTCTTAAAATAAATATGTATAAGCTTTGTGTACGATTAATTATCCTATCTATTTAATATATTTATGTGGATCATAATACAAACATGTTTGATATGTCATCTACCTTTCTTTTTAGGGGCATATTATGTGGATCAAGTATTATATATTTTTACATGGGTTTTATGCATGTGTTTTGTTTATATAGTCTTTGATACAATGGGTCCTTCATAGCTGCATGTGGCAATGCACATTTATTCCACGTACATGTTCCTCAAGCTTCATGTTGCATAGTATGTTGGCCACACGGCCATAGAATGACCATTTAGTAGTGTTTCTGGCTACACCACAAACTAGGACTATTTACAAGTGTCAATGTGCATGGGCAAATGTATCATTTACAGATCTAGTTATGCATTAATAATTATACATTTTTTTAATTTCTTGATCAATTCAATTGTTTATTGTTTTTCTATATTTCTCACCATGCTAACTTTTTGAAACAATTGAAGTATGCACATTTGGAGAATTACCTCCATGAAGCAAGCGAGGAAGCTCATAGTAATCAATGTGCTGCAGATAGAGGGGACTCATAATGTAATACTTTGCATACCACTGTAGGAAAAATGTATAGTTTATTTGAAAGATTTTACAGACTCATGGTGTTCTATAGCTCGTTCTTTGGCTAGGTATTCTTGCACAATGTTTATTCACGTGAACTATTTTTGGTGTTAATGCCACCATCTTTATAATATTTGTTTCCACTCCATTGGATCACACCGGCTGAAATAAATACATAGTGGTCTAGCCTAGGGCTGCGGAGAGAAAGAAGGTAGCGTCACATCCTATCTTATGAAAAATGAGTATTATACTTGAATGAGAACGAAAAAGGTATGAGCATTGTTCCGTCCTAGTAATAACTCTGTCTTTTTTTTTTGGATATAAAGATGGAGAGGCTATTGTTGATGGCGGATTTCTGGATATCAAGATCCATACCGATCCAACGATGATAGAGGCAACTGGATTTAGGCTTGGCTACACTCCAAATTTGACTCCCTCTTTGTAGTATAGACGTATAAAATATGAGTGATTATGGTTGTTTGGAATATAATTTTGGTTGTTTGGAACAGATGCTGGTTATTTTGAATTTGCCAAGAAATATAATATAAAATTATATTTTCTTTTGTATGGATGATGTTGAACAATTTGATTTCTGAATGAGAGGATTTTGACAAGACACGTTATAGATTGCCAGTCACAGAATGAATTGTGACACATTGGTTTGCCATCTTGGGCTGATATATAGATATTTTTGTTTGCCACCATAGCCGAAACACGATATTATGGTTTGCCACTACGGGCCAAAGCACGGATATTCTGGTTTGCTACAATAGACTGAAGTGCAGAATTGTGCTTTCATAGTCACACGCCGAAGTGTGACCATCGATAGTCCAAATCAAAAAGATAATTATTAATTAAAAATCTGATTAATAATGAAAAATAAGTTATATGAAATCACCGTTGAATAAAAAGTTTTAGTTTGATGATATGTCTGATATATTTTCTTGAAATGAGTTCTATGTTTGATGATTTACATTTATGTGTGCATATTTATATGGATATATTTGAGCTATGTTGAATAATCAGCAAAATGTTTTGTGATTTTTCTGCATTTTGATATGGTTTACAGCTAATCTCTATTTTAAATTTAGTTTATCAATATTGGTATGAGTGTAGAGAATTCTGATTGGGATATAAAGCTTGCACCATCTCTTTTGTTTTTTCTTTTAGAGCTACAGGGTGCTTAGCCTCTGATAAGTCAAACATAGAGTTCGAGTCTCAGAGTTATTTGTTAGATTATTATAATTAAATTTATAATTAATTTAATTATTCTAGTTCTATTTAAAATTTTGATATTCCTAAAGATTACTTTAGGGGTTATATGGTAAAAATCACAATGTTATTTTGATGTTTACAAAACCATGAAGGCCATAGAAAAGTACCAATATAATTAACAAAGTTAATCAAGTAAATAGATACTCAATGAAGAGAGAAGTGATACACTCTCGATACATCCAACGAACTTAATACATTCATCTACAATGTTTAATATGACCTTCGAGAACTCATCCAATGATAATTCTACTAGAGGAACTTGAGAGAAAATATAATTTTCAGTTTGATCAAACTAAGAGTGAAGTTTCTCTTGATAAGGTATTTCCGTATTTCTGTTAATTAAAGAAATGAAACTTGAATGTGCCATACTTCATCACTTTAATTGGAGTATCTTTTTATTACTTCAATGTGCTAAACTAATCTTCAAGTGCAAAAAACAGGGTTAGAGTCGACCCCAAGGAGTTTGGAGTCGACCCTGATGAAAGGTTTTATCATGTTATAATGGGCAGCGGAAGCTAGAAATTTTAAATTTTTTTTAATAAAGTCCCTTAATATGAAACCCTTATAAGCCTAGATCATCTTTATGATAATAATCAAATAATATATAAATATAAATATAGGAATAAAAGAATACCTCTAATGCTAATCCAATATGAATGATCTCCACGAGGCATCCAAGTGTCCGCCCTTCAATGATGATCCACACGAAAACTTGATTTAAGACTTTAGCTCCAAAGACTTTGATCCTTAATGCAGAATTCTTCTAAAGAACTCTAATAGCTTGCTTTCCTTCCTTTCTAATTTTCTTCTTCTTTCTAAATTTGCTTCTAATCCTCTTGTCCTAAAGAAGACCACCTTGTCTTGGCTTAGGACACTAGCTTTAGCAGTATTTTGAATCAGTGATTAGGTCTTATCCAATCAATTCTTGGAAACTACTAGTTTTAGCAGTATTTTGGAGATCTAAAGCCTTAGCTTGTATGTGGTCCAGATATCATCGAGCACCCAAGTATAAATAAGCCTTACAACTCTCTAATAGAAACTTAATGACTTCAACTTAAATTTCATACTGACCTAGAATTTGGGCTAACTTAGTAATTAAAATTTTGTGTGCTTTTGAAATTCTTGGCAATTAATGCATTTGAAATTAGATTTTATAAAATAATAAAATAAATTCTTTCGACAGCAGTTTGTGGGTAGCTGCGCCGGAAACCCTCACGAGACAAAACTTATCCACTAGGGCCACCTAGGAGTTTAAAGCCTTATTGCATATGGTAAATGCAATCGCGATTCCTGCAAAAATGAGTTAGTTTTTTATTTTGCTCGAGGACTAGCAAAATGTAGGTTGGGGGTGTGATAAGTGCTAAATAATGAATAAAGTTATCTATTTTACATAGCACTTATTATTATTTTTAGGTACATATTTTAAATTTAAACATGAGAAAATGTGTTCTCCTTTATCATTTCATTTTAAATAAATTATTCAAGTTTGATTGATTTTCTTTATTTTTATTGGTCGAGTCTAATATGTGCAGGTCAAGTCATCCCATTCACCAATTAGTCCCAACCTGTTCCATGTGTGGATTGCTTTCCTCCACGTGTGCATGAAGTTACCCTTTCACGTGCAAGCCATCCACATGTGAAGTCTCACACATTATCTCCCATGTTCCACGTCACTCTTCCCTCCGATGTCCAAAGAACATAACAAACTTCTCTCATCCATGTTGGAACCCAACCGACCACACCCATTCGCATCTCAGTCATGTGCACGTCCTTCCCTTCCGCATCCAAAGCTTCCACGTCATCCTACCCTGTTTTAGCTTCAACCAATCTGAGTCTCTCTCTTCAGCCCGTTTGCATGTCACTCGGAACCAAGATAGAGCCAAGATCCCATCTTCTCCGGATTGTTCTCATTCGCGACAGCCTCTTTCCTCTTCTTCGGATCAAGCCAGTGAACCTTCCCAGATTTCCCTCGCGCCCATCCTCTCACGAAACCGAATCCAGACTTTCTCCCGTTCAGATTACAATCTTATCCCCTGCTTCGGATAAGTCCCAAACTCCCTCCCATTCTTAATTCTCCAGCAAATCTAAGATTTCCAGCTTCTTCCGAGTGGCATCAAACCATCTTCCAGATTTGATCTCCTTCCAGATCTTCTTCCGGATTCCTCCCATCCAAGATCGGCTTCCACATCATCTCGCCCCTATTCACGGATGAGCTCACAACCTTCTCTTACTTCGGAAGAGAGTCCCAACATCCGGATTAACTTCAGCACCTTCACTCCCTGATTTTTATCCAACGCCCAAGCTGCCGAATCCCATGAATCATCTCCTGTTTTCCAGCCATTCCGAGCATCACGGAAGAGTTTTTCTGTTCCCAGCCGAACGAATCTTCCCACTCGAAGCGTTCGAGATCAAATCCCAGCTCACGGCTCTTCACTTCTTCCGAACCAAATCCAAACCAGCAGCATCCATCCACTGTCCGCATGGATCCGACTCCATCCTCCCAGCTGCTCACCCATGGATCTAACTCAAAAAGCCATCCGGATATCCCACTCCCAGCAACCAGATGAGCATCCCGAATAGCTCTTTCAGCCGTGTGCATCGTCCCCGTTATCCACGCCCCAGCAATCTTCCGGATTGATCCTAGCCAGCTGCAAGTAATCGCCCGAGCTAGCCAGCCATCCGCAGCTATAGCGATGAACTTCTGAAGCCGAATCCCATGATCTTCGCTCACGCGTCTTGCCCGCGTGCATCCCAACATCCGCGGATATGATCAAGCCTCCACTGGGAACAACCACAAAGGAAACAGGGGAGGAGAGAGGAGGAGTTGGTAGCTTATAAAATGGGGAGTCGACGTTGAACAGGGGCAGCAGTTTTGAGAGGATAGAATATTCCATCAATTGTTAGTTCTGGAGAAGAGAAAAGCCAGTGGGGATGAGGTAGGGTGGAACCCGATCGTGATGGCCTTCTGCGTCGCTGCTGCTACCCCCCATACCATGGAAGGCTAAGCTCTGCACTAGGGCTGGATGCAGCCCTAACAAAGGCGACAACGGTTCTTATATTTTTTTTATTTTATTTTTGAAATTGTATGAACCTAATTGATCTTATTGAATATCCTTTTACCTCATACTTAGGGTCTGTGATTTTAAGTATGATGTTTATGCAAGTATTCTTCATGATCACTAAGTAAGAATGAGATAATCCATGCTTAGGAAAGATGCGGTATCCTACCACTTTAGTTTAGGGTTGACATCTCATGCCAACTGAAGATGGATTTTTCTTAAATTGCTTTTGTGAATTTCTATTTGAATGCTTATTAGGCTTGTAGCCAATTTGCATGTTAATCCAAGAATAAATTAAAAATATCATTAATCTTTATTCCTATGATAGTGGTGAATTCCTTACCCTAGGTTTCCTCAAACTGATATCTTTTTAATTGTATTTCTTATTAAATTGCTTAGTATAGTATTCTTCACAAACTCTCCTTTTCAAATATTTTTAAGAAAACAACTGACTCCAATTTCTGTGGATCGATACCCGTAATCACTATTCTACCAGATACGTGCTATTGCGTGGTCTTTAAAGTTGACTATCAATTTTTGGCGCCGTTGCCGGGGATTGCTAGCATAGTTGTTTTTCTCTTCATAAAAAAAAATTACTTTCAAAAATAATATATATCTAAAATAAAATAAAAATATTTTCTATTTTTGTTGCTTTTCTTATCTCTTTTTTTTTCTTACTAATTTTTGATTTTTCTCTTGGTATTATTTGATCAGGAATTGAAGAAGAAATCTAGGACGATCAAAAAGGGAACTGCTGGAAAAAGAATGCTGTAGAGGGTTTGCCTATATAAAAAAAAAATTGCTGGAAAAATTCTCTTTGGTAATTTCTAAATCTTTCTTATTTAAATTGATTCCCAATTAGCTTGAAATTTTGTGGTGATTGTTTGATTTTAATTTCAGCAAAAGTGTGAATGCATGCTTGATACACATACACCAATAAATCCGCACATAGTAAGGGCAATCACCCCAACAAGATAAGAACTGAATTTCATCACCAGATTCTTGCCTAAATTAGATGAACCAATTCGCACATAGCTATCACTTTAATTAAAAACAATTAGACGTTGGCCCCTAGGGACATTCGAGCTCAATAGGACGAAGATCACCGAAAGTTGTACCAATTTTGCTTTGTGGCTCAGTTGATGTCTAGGCAAGGTTTATCCCTATAAGGGAGACAGTTCATCTGTTCGAGGCAAGTGGTTTTTAAGTGGGACCTTTGCAACGCATCGTAACCCCCCCAATCCAATTAGATTGCTAATGAACTCAATTTGATTGAGTAATTGGGCTTAGGTTGAGCCAAATTGAATAGAATTCAATTTGGGCTACATCAGGGTTTGACCTAATTGGATTGGGTTCAACCCAAGTAGATTGAGCTTAACCCAATTGATGGGACTTGATCCAATTGGATTGGGCTTGATCGAAATCAATTAGAAGACCTTATTTGATGAGGATTATGAGTCCAAATAATCAGAATTGGATAAGGAGAAGAATTCTTAAATTTTAGGAATCCATCCTTATCTTCTTGGAGAAGAATGATACCTTGATTTATCCCCAATATTTTCCATGCCTATCCTCTTTATTTTTGGCCAAAAATTGGCATGAGAAGAGAGAAGGCATGGGGCTATATTTTCTATAAAAATGGCACCTCAAATCTTCCTAGAAAAATTGAGATGAATTTCCTAATTTGTAGGGTTTGCATGAAGCATGAAATAGGGTGGTCTGCGGCTGAACTTTGGATGCATGAATTCCTATCTTTTAGGGATCTAAAATGCACAAAATTTGGATATGTTTATCTACTCTTAGCTTCCAAACCACAAAATTTTTTTAGGGATTTTATCAGCCAAATTAGTTGGCTAAATTAGATGTGAGGCGTGGGGGGTCTTTTGGCTATAAAAGACCCCCATGCCTTGGGTTCAAAATATACAATATTTAGAGTTTTCAAAAAATTCTAAAAAAATTTCCTGAGGGCCTTCATCTCTTACTCTCCTTCATCCTCACATCCATCCTCCATCTTCTTGAAGAACAATCAAAGATTGAGTGCTTAGAAGGAGAAACCTTCAGCTATTGCAACGTTCCTGCGCGAGCTAGCACTCCTGCGGAAGACGATCTACCTAGGGCTTCGCGTGTACTTCTCATAGAGGCCATTTGTGTGCGTGGCTGTGAAGTCAAGGATCAGATCCACAAGTTTCATCCATCATAAAAGGTATTAATCTAGCATTAATCATTTATTATGGTGTCAAGATTTAGGTCCGATTTCGTGAGGTTTTACCTTTTTTTGGAGCTCCTCACGGAGATATCTCCAGAATTCATTCGATGGATATTCAGAGATTAATTAGAATAGAGTTATTAAGTTTCAGATCTGATAGTTAATCATGCATGAAAATTTTAGCATAATTGTTTAAACGATTCCAGCATAATCCTATGTGTTCTTAAGATGCTAATTTCTAGATTTGATCTTGTAAACATGCATGAATTAAATTATTTGATTCAGTTTTTTCGCTGCATTTTTGAAACTTAAAAAGAACTACATATGGCTTGATCCCTCTTGTGAAGGGGTACGTAGGCAACCCGATCAGGTTCAGCCATGGTTTAAAAAAAAAAATCAGCATGCTTAACATCGAAGAACCTAGGATTCACTTTCAGTGGTATCAGAGCCAGGTTCATATTTAAACTTTTATGATTAATTCTTGAAATTAAATCTGAAATTATTAACATGTTTAGATTAGATCTAAAGTACTTTTTATGATTGATTTAATTACTGATTATGCATGATTAAGTATATCTGAAATTTTGGATGCATATGATGCATGTTTGTGTTAGGATTAATAACATAAATAAATCCGAAATTATAATATTATTTAGATTAGATCTAAATAAAGTTTATGATTCATATGATCTATGATTTTAATGAACAAATCAGATCTGAAAATAAAAGTGAAAAAACAAATACATAAGATGTATGTTGTTTGTATTAATTCATGTTGTTATGTATATGTGATGCATGAACATAAAACATAATGACTTAAACATGAATTAAATCTGACTACATATGATTAATTACAAAAACTCAGATATGAAAATATGTTTTAAGAACTAAAAGATTGTAATTAATATGAAATTATTAAAAAAATGCAATGATCAAAACTTTCATAAGTCTAAACTTAATTGAGAATTAAGTGTTATAAAATAAAATTGTAACTCAATTAATTGACATTGCATAATTCTTTGGGCATATGGGTTAGCTTGAATCAAGTTTCTAGGATTGGGTTAGACCTAAGGTTAGAATCATACATGGACAAATAGAATTAATGATCAAATCTAATTAAGTAGTAACTAGATTAGGTCAAGAAAATTCTAGGTCAATTTACAATAGTTGTAGATGGATCAAGTCCATGTCTTTGATTAGACCAAGATGGAACTTGATTTAGGCTCAGAGGTGTAGCCCGAGTCATTTGAGTAATCAAATCGAAATTGATTAACCAGTCGGTGTCTAAGGTAAGTTTGACAGTTTTGACCGGTGATTTTTAATTGGAAGCTACTCGCACTGATTCGTCTTTGTCGAGTTAATGGCATATTCCTTCCACCGATCTCACTTGCCTGGCCGACATGGTCAATCACATTTTGATTGGATTACTTAATGATTTGAGTTAGCCCATGCCTATAAGAAAATCAATTTGACTGATTTAGGTGCCTCCTTAATCGGTTTGAGTCTAATCTGATTTGGTGAAGTCAGTAGGAGAAATTAGACTAACAGGATCTTCTCATCTATCCTAATTATGAAATTTTCTAAAATTATTAGGTCCTTAAAATGAAATGGTTATGGAGATAACTAGGTCATAGCCTCCCATTAAGTTGGGTGATAATGGGTCCAATATTTTGATAATTATTGGAGGCGCGACACGCCTGGTACTTATCAAGCATTAGAATTGTCATTCAATAAATGATGAGTTAAGTGTACCTTTAATAGGCAGTCAGGTGAGCCGAGCCACACTCGGACTTGGTCGTCTATTAGTTGATTAGACTTAATCCTATCAATTAATGGTTGGACCTGACTAGGGTATTCGGTAGAGGCGCCACACGCCTACCGAAGAACCTGAGATAAAATTATCACTAGAAGTTGCTTAGTGAAGCAATTGGTTTAGAACCTACCAATAGGTGCATATGGGTTAGCCGAGCTACACTCGGGCCTATATGCGATCTATTGGGTTCTACTGCCTACTAAAGAATTAAGAGTAATTTTTTGAATTAGAGATAGAGGCTACCAATTTGTATAAAACAGTGGAAGTACCTTTAGACTAAAGTCCAAGTCTATTGAGTTTAGTCAATTCATATACTAATAGCCAAATTTTCTTTTTATGCAGAAATGGCCACTAATTTGTCACTTCGCTCATTGTTGGACAGTAACAAGTTGACTGGTCCAAATTTCAATAATTGGCATAGAAAACTGAAAATAGTGCTAGAGCATGAGAGGATCCTTTATGTGATAACGGATCAAGCACCTGAGCAGCCCGCTGCTAATGCATCAAGATCGGCCAGAGATACTTATCAGAAGTGGCACAGTGACCGAATCACTGTTCGATGCATCATGTTGGCAGCAATGAGTGATGAGTTTAGTAGGCATTTTGCGAATACGCAGCCGAAAGATATCATTCAAGTATTGAATGAATCATTCGGCGTTCCTGACGACATTAAGAGGCATAAAACTAGTTGTGCCATCTTCAGCGCCCGAATGAAAGATGGGACCTCGGTAACTGATCATGTACTGTACATAATTGAGTTGATCGAGCGTCTAAGCTCTCTTGGCTTTTTCCTTCGTGATCAATTGGGGAAGGATGCCGTACTAAACTCATTGCCTGGATCATACCGTCCTTTTTTACTCATTTTCGTATGACAAAATCTGTAGTGAATTATCGCCAATTGTTGGGGTTACTATAGACGTTTGAGAATGATCACTAACTTCTTAAGAAGACGGTGAACTTAGTGGGAGGTTCATCCAAGGGTCGACCTTTTAAGAAAAGAAAAAATAAAAATAAAATCCAAAAAACAATAGGTGCACCATGCTCAGCCTAGTCAGAAAAAGAATAAAAAGACTGATCAGAGCAAGGCAGAGTGCTTCTTCTGCAAGAAGCAAGGACATTGGAAGAAAAACTGTCCTCTTTATATTGCATCCCTCGATCCGAACCAGCCTAAGAAAAGTGGGCAATCAGTTGTCAATCAAGGTACTTATATGATAACACCTTGCAATTTTTCTATTTGTGATAATTCGACTTGGGTATTGGATACCGGTAGTCCTTTTAATATTTGCAATTCGTTGCAGGGGCTACAAGTCAGTAAGAGGTTTGAAGAAGGAGAAAGGTTCCTGAATGTTGGAGATAGAAGACCAGTTCTAGTTCTAGCTTTAGGAATTCTTAAACTTGAATTCAGCTCTCATATAAATGTCCTTAGTGATTGTTACTATTGTCCAAGTTTTCTATTGAATATCATTTCTGTAGGCCTTTTGGCCAAAAATAGTTATGAAATATCAATAAAAAAGAATTATTGCAATGCCATTTGGAATGGTGTTGTTGTAATGAATGAAATTCTGAGTAATGACATTTACATTTTGTCACAGCCTATTCATATAATGTATAAATTCAATAAGCGCTCTAGAATAGATAATGTCACGGATGTCTACCTTTAGCATCATAGACTAGGTTATATTAACAAGAACAGGATGAACAGGTTAAGTAAAGAGGGAATCCTTGATGTTAATGATTGTGAATCATTGACAACCTGTGAATCATGTCTTCTTAGTAAAATGACCAAATCACCTTTTACTGAAAAAGGTAAACGAGCCAGTGAGTTATTGATCCTTGTACATTCTGATGTATGTGGGCCAATGAGCACAGATGCTAGAGGTGGGTATTCATATTTCATTATGTTCACAGACGACCTTTCTAAGTATGGTTATGTCTATTTAATGAGACATAAATCTGAATCATTTGAAATGTTCAAATTATATCATAATGAAGTAGAAAAATAAACTATAAAGAGTATTAAAACTCTTCGATCAGATCGAGAAGGTGAATACATCTCTAATGAGTTTTTGACATATCTAGAAGAGAATGGAATTCTCTTCCAATGGACTCCTCCTGATACACCATAGTATAACGGTGTATCAAAAAGGAGAAATCGAACTCTGTTAGACATGGTTCGATCCATGATGGGGTTTGCGAGTCTACCCATATCCTTTTGGGGATATGCACTTGAGTCATCCTGTTACATTTTAAATAAGGTTCCAAGTAAGTCGATAAATAAAATACCACATGAGATGTGGACTGGACGTAAGTCGATGCTCTCTCACCTTAGGATTTGGGGGTGTCCGGCGTGTAGGGATATGTAGAGACCATTGGTGATGAAGAGAATTGAAGGAGAATCAATTCTGCATAGTTCTGTCTGGCGGACTGTCAGAGTCGACTCGAGCTACAGTCGAGTCGACTCGGAAACAGTCGAGTCGACTCGAGGCCCGTCGAGTCGACCCGGAAGGAGAAAAGCCAGAAGATTGAGAAAATCATGTTTCTGTCTGGACTGTAAGAGTTGACTCGAAGGCTGGTCGAGTCGACTCGAAGCATCGTCGAGTCGACTCGAAGCATCGTCGAGTCGACTCGACGACTCGAAGCATCGTCGAGTCGACTCGAAGCATCGTCGAGTCGACTCGAAGCATCGTCGAGTCGACTCGAAGCATCGTCGAGTCGACTCGACTGATGAAGAGAATTGAAGGAGAATCATTCTGCATAGTTCTGTCTGGCGGACTGTCAGAGTCGACTCGAGCTACAGTCGAGTCGACTCGGGAACAGTCGAGTCGACTCGGGAACAGTCGAGTCGACTCGAGGCCCGTCGAGTCGACCCGAAAGGAGAAAAGCCAGAAGATTGAGAAAATCATATTTCTATCTGGACTGTAAAAGTCGACTCGAAGGCTGGTCGAGTCGACTCGAAGCATCGTCGAGTCGACTCGAGCTACAGTCGAGTCGACCTGAGATCGTGCCAGTTATACTAGGATTTGTCCAGACGTGCCCGAGTCGACTCGAACTACAATCGAGTCGACTCGAGCTCATGGAAAATCATACGGACGAGTTTCCTTTGGTGTTTTTTGGTGGCGTTTCGACGGCTATGATCATCTGAAGGTCTTGAGACTATATATAGGACTCATGAGAGCCCTAGGGAGATGATTCCAATATATTTTGAGAGAGACTCTTGTTTGTTTTGTGAGGCTAGGGTTCTAGAGAAGAAGAGGATTGGGATCCTACTTCTTGTGCAAAGGAAATTCTGTGTGAATCTCTTGTAGAGCGATCGCTTGTGATCGTTCGGGTGTGTGCTATCTCTGTAATCAGTTCATCCTAATTGAGATTTGGAGCGGTGGAGGACGTAGGCTACTGGTAGCCGAACCTCGTTACATCTTTGTATTTGTTTTGCTATTTTCTTCCTTCTTCTTCCTTTGGTTTTGATAATCCGCTGCGGTGCTCAAGTGTTTTATCCTATTGATACCAGGGGTAATCTTTTGCCCTTCGTAGCAGAGCGAAGAGGTGATCCTTGAGTCCGGTGTCGAGGAAGCGAGAGAGTGCTTATCCGTTTACTCTCTCTTTGCTTGTCCGACGTTGGTGGTGGTGCCGGTGTGAGTGGGTTCCGGCATTGTCATTGCCAACAAGTGGTATCAGAGCTATTGGTATTCTGCGATGGCGGATGAAGGGAAGTTGCGAATTGAGAAGTTCAATGGCACGAACTTCGGATTTTGGAAGATGCAAATAGAGGATTACCTTTACCAGAAGGATCTCTATTTACCTCTTGGAGGTAGAGCGAAGAAACCAGAGAAGATGCCTGATGAAGACTGGGAGGTCCTCGATCGGAAGACGCTCGGCACCATTAGATTGTCACTTGCATCCCAAGTGGCATTCAACATCAAAAACGAGAAGACGACGATGGAGTTGATGGCAACATTGTCGCGGATGTACGAGAAACTCTCAGCATCAAACAAGGTATTTCTCATGAAGAGGTTGTTTAATCTTCGTATGAAAAATGGCGGCAGCGTAGCAGAATACCTCAATGAGTTCAATGGACTCACGGCCTAGTTGGAGTCAGTGGAGATTAGTTTTAACAATGAGATTCGAGTATTGCTAATCCTCTTCGGATTGCCTGATAGCTGGGAGGGCCTGGTAATGGCGGTGAGCAACTCTTCGGCGACGGGAAAGTTGATCTTTGATGACGTTGTGGGAGTGCTTCTGAGTGAAGAAGCAAGAAGGAAATCTTCTGGAGCTACGGAGTCGTCTGGAAGTGCACTAAACACCTCTGACCGGGGAAGACAAAACAAGGATGGTCGATTTTGAAGCGACTCGAAGTCGAGATCCAGCAGGTCTCGAGCACCTCAGAACAAGGGAGCGAAGTGCTGGAACTGCGGAAAGACGGGGCACTTTAGGAGGGACTGCAAATCTCCTAAAGGGAAGCAAGGCGACCACACCGAAGGAGTCAACAAGGATCTGGCAAATCTTGCTGAAGACGGTGACATGGATGCCCTCGTTCTATCTTTATCTACCTGTGACGAGTCTTGGGTGATAGACTCGGGCGCGTCTTTCCATGCTACATCCCAACGGAAGCTTCTTGGAGGATATGAGAAGGGAGACTTCGGCAAAGTCTACCTAGGGGATGGAGAGCCTTGCACCATACAAGGAAGGGGAAGTGCGGAAGTGAAGTTGATTTCTGGATCTTCACTTGAGCTTGAGGACGTACGACACGTGCCTCAACTGCAGCGGAATCTGATTTCTGTTGGACAGTTGGCGAGCCAGGGGTACAAGACTACTTTCACAGCTGATCAGTGGAAGATATCCAGGGGTTCGTTGACGGTGGCTAGTGGCAAGAAGGTTGGGACACTTTATGTCGCCAACGGCACGGAGAACTCTATTGGAGTTGTTGTAGCAGATGTGGACGCCAAGTTATGGCATTGCAGACTTGGCACATGAGTTATCAGGGACTGGAGGTGATGCAGCAGTTGAGAAAGCTGCAGGGTCTCAGGAGTGTTGAGATGGACTTCTGTGAGGATTGTGTTCTCGGAAAGCAGAAGCGTGTTTCATTCAACAAAGAAGGTAAACCTCGGAAGCAAGAAAAGCTAGATCTCGTGCACACGGACGTGTGGGGGCCTGCACCGGTTTCTTCCATTGGTGGATCTCAGTACTTTGTTACTTTTATTGATGATGCTACCAGGAAGCTTTGGGTGTTCTTCTTGAAGCACAAGTCAGAGGTATTTGGGGTCTTCAGGAGATGGCAGGCGATGGTAGAACTCGAGACAGGAAGGAGGTTGAAATGCCTGAGATCGGACAACGGTGGTGAGTATTGTAGCAAGGAGTTTGAGGACTACTGTGCAGAGGCTGGGATTGTCAGGCAGAGGACAGTTTCAAGAACACCACAACAAAATGGAGTTGCTGAAAGGATGAACAAAACAATTAATGAGCGTGCCAGGAGTATGAGGATACATGCTGGATTGCCACAGCAGTTTTAGGCGGAAGCAGTTAACACTGCTGCCTACTTGATCAACAGAGGGCCATCAAAGAAACTTGAATTTGGGATTCTTGAGGAAGCATGGACAGCGAAGAAGATTGATTTGGCGCACTTACGAGTATTCGGTTGTACCAGTTATGTCCATGTTGATTCCAGTCAAAGAAGCAAACTAGACGCCAAATCAAAGAAGTGCATTTTCGTTGGATACGGAGGTCAACAGTTTGGGTATCGGCTTTGGGATCCCGAACACAGGAAGATCATTCGTAGTAATGATGTGGTATTTAATGAGAAAATACAGCAGAGCACTGAATCAGAAACAAAACCTGCTGAGCCGTGTTTTGTGGATCCTAAAGAGGAGTCTACAAATTCTGGTCAGAAGACTCAGTCAGAGCAAGAACCTGAAGTATTGGCACCCTCTCCACAACTAAGAAGGTCCACTCGTAGTACTCATGGAAAGCCTCCTCAAAGGTATGATGGGACTCTTAGTTATTTGCTGCTCACAGATAATGGCGAACCTGAATGCTTTATGAGGCATTGGAGGTTGATACCAGGGAGGAGTGGGAGTTGGCCATGGATGATGAGATGGAGTCATTGGAGCAGAATCAAACGTGGAATTTGGTGGATCTGCCCAAGGGGAAGAAAGCACTGTCAAACAAATGGGTATACAAGCTGAAGGAAGAGCAAAATGGGAAGAAGCGGTACAAGGCCAGGCTGGTTGTAAAAGGATTTCAGCAGAGAGCAGGTATCGACTTCACGGAGATCTTTTCTCCTGTAGTCAAGATGAGTTCTATTTGGGTGGTGCTGAGCATGGTGGCAGTAGAGGATCTTCACTTAGAGCAGCTTGATGTGAAGACGACCTTTCTCCATGGAGATCTCGACAAGGAGATATATATGCAGCAGTCGGAGGGATACCTTGCAGCTGGCACGGGTGACTTGGTTTGCAAATTGAAGAAAAACCTCTATGGTTTGAAACAGGCGCCCAGGCAATGGTATCTCAAGTTCGATAGTTACATGCTTGAGATAGGATACAGGAGATGTCAGGAGGATCACTGTTGCTACTTTCGGGACTTCGGCACATCTTACATTATCTTGCTATTATATGTTGATGACATGTTAGTTGTAGGAGCTAGCATGCATGAGATTGCAAAATTGAAGCTGAAGCTGTCAAGAAAATTTGCAATGAAGGATCTAGGAGCAGCGAAACAGATCCTTGGGATGCGGATCAGCAGAGATAGGTCTAAACATATCCTCAGACTATCTCAGGCGGAGTACATCAGCCGAGTACTCGGAAGATTCTGCATGGAGGGTGCCAAACCTGTTGGCATACCGCTGGGTGCCCACTTAAAGCTTTCAAAAGGGCAAAGTCCGAAGACGCGGGTGGAGGAGCTCAATATGTCAAAAATCTCGTATGCATCGGCGGTGGGAAGCTTGATGTACGCTATGGTGTGTACGAGACCAGACATTGCTCAAGTAGTGGGAGTTGTGAGTCGCTTCATGAGCTGCCCAGGCATTGGAGCGCGGTCAAATGGATACTGAGGTATCTGAGAGGCACGGAGCATATGTCATTGTGCTATGGAGGTTCCGAGATCCGGTTACAGGGCTTTGTGGACTCAGACATGGCAGGGGAATTGGACGGCAGGAGGAGCACGACAGGGTACTTGTTCACCTTGGGCAGTGGAGCCGTCAGTTGGAGTTTCAGGTTGCAACCAGTTGTTGCATTGTCGACTACGGAGGCGGAGTATGTGGCAGCCACAGAGGCATGCAAGGAACTAATATAGCTTCAGAGCTTGATGAAGGAACTTGGGAAGGAGCAGAAGGATTGCATGTTATATTCAGATAGTCAAAGTGCAATTCATCTAGCGAAGAATTCAGCTTTCCATTCAAGGACGAAGCATATTGACATACGGTACCACTTTGTGAGGTCATTGCTCGAGCAGGGACTCGTCAAGTTGGAGAAGATTCATACAAGTCAGAATCCTGCAGATATGTTGACGAAGGTCGTCATGGTGGAGAAGCTGAGTTGTTCAGCTTCTGTTGGTCTTCATGCTTGAAGACGTTGAGGAGGCATCGTACCTATCTCACTAGGATGATTCAGTTTCAGTGGGAGCACAGAGGAGAGCCAAACAACAAGAGGATATACCCAAGGTCTCCAAGTGGGACATTGTTGGGGTATGTGGAGACCATTGGTGATGAAGAGAATTGAAGGAGAATCAATTCTGCATAGTTCTGTCTGGTGGACTGTCAGAGTCGACTCGAGCTACAGTCGAGTCGACTCGGAAACAGTCGAGTCGACTAGAGGCCCGTCGAGTCGACCCGAAAGGAGAAAAGCCAGAAGATTGAGAAAACCATATTTCTGTCTGGATTGTAAGAGTCGACTCGAAGGCTGGTTGAGTCGACTCAAAGCATCGTCGAGTCGACTCGAGCTACAGTCGAGTCGACCCGAGATCGTGCCAGTTATACTAGGATTTGTCCAGACGTGCCCGAGTCGACTTGAACTACAATTGAGTCAACTCGAGCTCACGGGAAATCATACGGACGAGTTTCCTTTGGTGTTTTTTGGTGGTGTTTCGATGGCTTTGATCATCTGAAGGTCTTGAGACTATATATAGGACTCATGAGAGCCCTAGAAAGATGATTCCAATATATTTTGAGAGAAACTCTTGTTTATTTTGTGAGGCTAGGGTTCTAGAGAAGAAGAGGATTGGGATCCTACTTCTTGTGCAAAGAAAATTCTGTATGAATCTCTTGTAGAGCGATCGCTTGTGATCGTTCGGGTGTATGCTATCTCTGTAATCAGTTCATCCTAATTGAGATTTGGAGCAGTGGAGGACGTAGGCTACTTGTAGCCGAACCTCGTTACATCTTTGTGTTTTGCTTTGCTATTTTCTTCCTTCTTCTTCCTTTGGTTTTGATAATCCGCTGTGGTGCTTAAGTGTTTTACCCTATTGATACCAGGGGTAATCTTTTGCCCTTCGTAGTGGAGCGAAGAGGTGATCCTTGAGTCCGATGTCGAGGAAGCGAGAGAGTGCTTATCCATTTATTTTCTCTTTGCTTGTCCAATGTTGGTGGTGGTGCCGGTGTGAGTGGGTTCCGGCATTGTCGTTGCCAACACGGCGTACGTCAAACGTTTGAAAACAGACAAACTTGAACCCAAGTTTGACAAATGTTTCTTTGTTGGTTATCCTAAAGAAACTAAAGGATATTACTTCTACTTTGCTAAAGAACAAAAGTTGTTCGTAAGCAATAGAGGTGTTTTCTTAGAGAAAGAATTTCTTAGTGAAGGAACTAAAAGCTCTAATGTTGAGCTTAGGAAAGTTCAACATGTAGAAAATCCGACACTATCCACTGAACCAATTGAGTCGAATTTGATTAGATCATATCCAGAACCCATCTTAGATGCACCATTAAGGCAATCAGGTAGAGTACCACGTCAGCCGAACAGATGCTACAGTTTTTTGGTCCGAAACGGGGATCCTGTCGAACTTGATGAAAACGATGAGGATCCGATCACCTACATGGATGCGATGCAGAGGTATGACTATGATGCAAGGCTTGGAGCCATGCAATCCGAAATGGAATCCATGAAGGTCAATGATGTATGGACGTTAGTTGACCCACCCGAAGGGATTAAATCCATAGGGTGTAAGTGAATTTTCAAAAGAAAACGAGACGCAGACGGAAAGGTAGAAACCTATAAAGCCCGTCTAGTTGCAAAAGGATATCGTCAGCATTATGGTATTGACTATGATGAGACGTTTTCTCCTATGGCAATGCTCAAATCCATTCGGATTATGCTTGCGATAGCAGCACACTTAGATTATGAGATCTGGCAGATGGATGTTAAAACCGCTTTTCTAAATGGGGATTTAGAAGAGGAGGTGTATATGATGCAACCTGAAGGTTTTATATTTGCAGATGAGTCTAAGGTGTGCAAGCTTCAAAAATCTATTTATGGATTAAAGCAAGCTTCATGGAGTTGGAACATACGATTTGATAAGGTGATCAAATCGTATAGCTTCATTAAGAATGAAGAGGAACCTTGTATTTATAAATGGACAAATGGTTCCGTTATTATATTTCTTGTTTTGTATGTGGATGACATTCTTTCAATCAGAAATGACATTTCTGCATTACAAGGAATAAAAGTTTGGCTATCATCTCAAATTGCCATGAAGGATTTGCAAGAAGCATCTTACATCCTAGGGATGAAGATCTATGGAGATAGATCTAGAAGATTGCTTGGATTATCCCAATCCACATACATTGATACTATACTGAAGAGGTTCAGTATGATTAATTCTACGAAAGGCTATCTTTCGATGGGCCATGAAATTAACCTCTCTAAAAGGGATTGTGCAACAACACCTCAAGAAAGAGAGATTATGGATAGAATTTCATATGCTTCGGCAGTGGGATCTATAATGTATACCATGACATGTACTAGACCAGACGTGGCATACTCACTAGGAGTAGTGAGCAGATACCAGTCTAATCCAGGTAGCAACCACTGGAAGGTTGTAAAAATCATCCTTAAGTATTTGAGAAATACTAAAGATCAGTGGCTTGTCTATGGTGATTCTGACTTAAAACTTATGGGATATACCGATTCAAGTTTTTAGTCAGATCAAGATGATAGCAAGAGCGTGTCGGGTTATATCTTTACTCTTAAGGATGGTGCTATCTGCTGGAAGAGTTTCAAGCAGCACACAGTGGCAGATTCTACAGAAAATTGATACAAAAGAAAATCTGGCTAACCCATTTACCAAAGTACTCGACATCAAAGAGTTCAACGAACACAAGTCGAAGATGGGTATTAGATACTGTGCCGATTGGCTTTAGGCTAAGTAGAAGTTGTTGGAAATTATATCCTAAATGTCAATCGTCAGCATGTTGATGATTGAATTTTGTAAATGAATTGGCAAATCAATAAAGTATTTTTTTGCATTATTCATCATTTTACATCTTCAAATGAACTCTTATATGATGAAGTCTTTAGGACTTATTAATGATAAAGGAGAATTTATCTTCGAGTCCTTAAACTAGTTTGCGACCAAATGATATGTTGTTACAAGGACGACAGCATTATCAAGATTAGGTCGTTGTGTGACATATACGTTGGTTGTCCTCTCAACCAAAAAGTGTGGAGACATTGGTACGCTATTAGATGTATGCCCTAGAAGCCAAGCTGGCTAACACATTGTTAATTCTAGGACATAACTTTGTACTTGACTATTTATTATTGAATAAATAAAAGGCATCTTTTTCATTCATATTATTTGTGTCTATGAATCATCCAAGAATTAATAAGATGATGATGCATATTCTTAAGAGTTAAGAATTTGAGCCATGCATCATTGGTGATTAATTTCTGAATGCTTTCGATCAATGGATCATCATGAGGATAGTGATCGATCCGATCAGTGCATACATTGCTTTCCTTATGGATGGACGAGACTCGAGTCCACAGTGTGGCGACACTGAAGTAATAGTGCAGGTGCTTGTTAAGAATAAGGGTACTGAGCGCGACCAAGACAAGAAGTCACTTGGATGTCTATCCACTCGTCAGTGACTTGCTTGATGTTGCAGTAGTGTGACTGGTGCTTTGACTTGCGGTGCTTCGGCTACTCACAGTGAGGTTATTGTAGTTTGACTGCACGTATACATGGTCTCTAGACATACGGATCCATGCAGTGTAAATTGGCTGCAATAGGTTCACTGTAGGAGTAGGGTATGCACCTATATGGAATCTATCGATCTTGGTAGATAAGGAGAGATCCTATGTGATTTATAAGATTGAGTTCGTAAGACCTCGATCGGGGCAGTATGCATAGTGGAGAAAGAGTTTTCCACTTTCGAACTTAAGTCGAATAAATCTTGACATATGACAGACGATGGGGTTTGACGAGTTGTCCATGCCTCCGTCCTGTAGGGATCCACGATAATAGGACTGTATCATACGATAACTGCACCTAGAGGTTCAACATTCCATTCTGCTGGGTGACCACTACATGCTGCTAGGTGTCACTGGTGGATGGTGAGACTCACAGGAAATATCTCGATGATCGATAAACCCTAATGAGTTGAGTTGGAATTGTTCCAACCCATTGAAAGGAGTTTTCAATGATATTGTGATAGAGATCGCAATATATCTCACTACCAGTCAGAATAGAACCTATGGGGTCATACACACTAGAGGTATTGACCGATCCGATGGTTGAAATGTGATTATGAATCACGAGTAATCAATTCGATTGATGATCAGTTGAAGAAGGAACAATGAGAATTAATTGGACTTAAACACGAATCCTACTTGGAGTAGGATTTCGGGAGTCCTAATTGGATTAGGACTGAAAATCCTACTTGGAGTAGAACTGGGAGTCCTACTTAGAATAGGATTCCTACAATTCTAATTGAATTAGGATTTTATATTCAATTTGGATTCCTACTTAGAATAGGATTCCTAGAAGTCCTAATTGGATTAGGACTTCGGATTCAAATTAGAGTCCTAATTGGATTAGGACTAAAATTGAATAAACCTAATTGGATTAGGATTTCTTAAGTCCTAATTAATTATTAATCTAATGAATTAACAAGACTCCTAATTGGATTAGGATTGAAGAGTTCAATTGAGTCATAATTGATTTGAGTTCTAATTGGATTAGGACTTACCTAGATTAAACCCAAATGGTTCATGATTTGGTTAAAACCTAATGTGATTATGATTAAACCAAATAGGAGCCTCCTAATCCTCCTTAGAGGAGGACTAGGGCAACACAAGAGGGAGGGGCTCACGCCCCTCCTCCTTTTCTTCTTTAGTGCGGCACAACAAGAGGGGCCGGCGCCCCTCTTGGAAGTTAATCAAGGAGCTCCTACAAAGTAGGAGCTCCACATGCTATTTAAGAGGAGGCGTGGGGGCTGACCTAGATGATTGAAGCCTTCTTCTCCTCAGCCGTACGCCCCCTCTCTTCCTCCTCTTGGTTCAGCCGCAAGCAAGGGAAGCAAAAGAAAAGGTGTTGGTGGCCTCTTCATCCTCCCTTCCTTCTTCCAACGCAGGGAAAAGAAAGAAGGCTGCAGGGGCTTTGTTCCTTTACTTTTCTTCATCCTTCTTCTTCCTCCTCCTAAGCACAATCAAGGGTTGATTCAAAGGGAGGAAGCTTTGATCGGATCTCTACTTCGTGTGGATACCCGTAGAGGCCAGACACGTGAACGGCTTCAAGCGAACCTTCATCCTAAACCATGAACTTCAGTTTGCGGTGATCATCTACCCGCACAAGGTGAAGATCTGATCTTCATAATTAGTTTAAAAGTTTTTAATTCTAATCTATCTACGAACGATTTTTGAACAACGTTCATGTGATGAACGTCGATCCCGCTTATGCCTCTTCCGTTGCCATCTGAATTTATTTAATTTTCTGCGGCATGGGCGGTTTCCCAACATACGCTACACAGGTAAAGTGTAGGAGTACATTTCACGGAATGTGACCAATTTCGGAACGCTCTATTATCAAGAGATGTTTCGAGTGGATATGGGTATATGTTTGGCCCTCTGATCTGAGACCGTAACCTGTGACTAGCAAGTAACTCATTGTACTTTAGTACCGGACTACCTGAATTTCTAATTCAGTGACGGAAGGTCACTGGGTGTAGTCAAATACTTGCGTAGTCAGTTGTGAGTCGAGATGAAATTGACCCCTCCTAAAAATAGGAGATAATGTCTTGTGATTAATTTAGCAAAACCTTGGCTAGGGTAATCCTAGTGAGGAGTCATGGGATATTCAAAGTTAATCACATAATGGATGTATTAATTATAGGGTTGACAGTGAGTTCTAAGTCATCCTGGCATTACGAGTCAAAGGGATTGAATTATACAGTAACCATAGTCCAGGGTTCCAGAATATTTGCTTCGCATATATTCGGCCTATCCGGACGTCGGGTATTATTGCTAGATGGTCACATCGATTAGTATAGGAAGATATTCCTATACTAACGGCTTAGGTTCGAACCTATGAGGTCACACGCATAGAAATTTCTAGGTTGATCAAATGGCTGATTGATGATTAAGAATCATTCAGGGATAATTTGGTCAATTCGATTGACAAATTATCCAAAGCAAAAGTTGCATTAAAATAATTATTAAATTATTGAAGGATTAATTAGCAATTAGATTGCTAATGAACTCAATTTGATTGAGTAATTGGGCTTAGGTTGAGCCAAATTGAATAAGATTCAATTTGGGCTGCGTCAGGGTTTGACCTAATTGGATTGGGTTCAACCCAAGTAGATTGAGCTTGACCAATTGATGGAACTTGATTCAATTGGATTGGGCTTGATCCAAATCAATTAGAAGACCTTATTTGATGAGGATTATGAGTCCAAATAATCAGAATTGGATAAAGAGAAGAATCTCTAAATTTTAGGAACCCATCCTTATCTTCTTGGAGAAGAATGACATCTTGATTTATCCCCAATATTTTTCATGCCTATCCTCTTTATTTTTGGCCAAAAATTAGCGTGAGAAGAGAGGAGGCATGGGGCTATATTTTCTATAAAAATGGCGGCTCAAATCTTTCTAGAAAGATTTAGATGAATTTCCTAATTTGTAGGGATTGCATGGCGCATGAAATAGGGTGGTCTGCGGCTGAACTTTGGATGCATGAATTCCTATCTTTTGGGATCCAAAATGCACAAAATTTTGATATGTTTATCTCCTCTTAGCTGCCAAACCACCAGAATTTTTTGGAGATTTTATCAGCCAAATTAGTTGGCTAAATTAGATGTGAGGCGTGGGGGGTCTTTTGGCTATAAAAGATCCCCATGCCTTGGGTTCAAAATATACAATATTTAGAGTTTTCAAAAAATTCTGAAAAAATTTCCTGAGGGCCTTCATCCCTTATTCTCCTTTATTCTCACATCCATCCTCCATCTCCTTGAAGAACAATCAAAAGTTGTGTGTTTAGAAGGAGAAAGCTTCAGCCAGCGAGCTAGCACTCCCGTGGAAGACGATCTACCTAGGGCTTCGCGTGTATTTCTCATAGAGGCCATTCATGTGCATGGCTATGAAGTCAAGGATCAGATCCACAAGTTTCATCCATCATAAAATATATTAATCTAGCATTAATCATTTATTATGGTGTCAAGATCTAGGTCCGATTCTCCGAAGTTTTACCCTCTTTTGGAGCTCCTCACGGAGATATCTCCAGAATCCATTCGATGGATATTCGGAGATTAATTAGAATAGAGTTTTTAAGTTTCAGATCTGATAGTTAATCATGCACGAAAGTTTTAGCATAATTGCTTAAACGATTCCGACATAATCCTATGTGTTCTTAAGGTGTTGATTTCTAGATTTGATCTTGTAAGCATGCATGAATTAAATTATTTGATTCGGTTTTTCCGCTATATTTTTTAAACTTAAAAAGAACTACGTATGGCTTGATCTCCCTTGTAAAGAGGTACGTAGGCAACCCGATCAGATTCAGCCATGGTTAAAAAAAAAAATCAGCATGCTTAACACTGAAGAACCTAGGATTCACTTTCAACAAGTGCCAACGTGCATGGGCAAATATATCATTTACAGATCTAGTTATGCATTAATAATTGTACATTTTTCTAATTTCTTGATCAATTCAATTGTTTATTGTTTTTCTATATTTCTACCATGCTAACTTTTTGAAACAATTGAAGCATGCACATTTGGAGAATTACCTCCATGAAGCAAGCGAGGAAGCTCATACTAATCAATGTGCTGCAGATAGAGGGGACTCATAATGTAATACTTTGCGTACCATTGCAGTAAAAATGCATAGTTTATTTGAAAGATTTTGCAGACTCATGGTGTTCTATAGCTCTTTCTTTGGCTAGGTATTCATGCACAATGTTTATTCACCTGAACTATTTTTGGTGTTAATGCCACCATCTTTATAATATTTGTTTCCACTCCATTGGATCACACCTGCTGAAATAAATGCAAAGTGGTCTAGCCTAGGGCTGGGTAGAGAGAGAATGTAGCGTCACATCCTATCTTATTAAAAATGAGTATTATACTTGAATGAGAAGGAAAGAGGCATGAGCGTTGCTCCGTCCTAGTAATAATTCTGTCTCTTTTTTTTTCTGGATATTAAAGATGGAGAGGTTGTTGTTGATGGTTGATTTCTGGATATCAAGATCCATACCGATCCAACGATGATAGAGGCAACTGGATTTAGGCTTAAAATATGGAGAGCTTGGCTACACTCCGAGTTTGACTCTCTCTTTGTAGTATAGACGTATAAAATATGAGTGATTATGGTTGTTTGGAAAATAATTTTAGTTGCTTGGAATAGATGCTGGTTATTTTGAATTTGCCAAGAAATATAATAAAAATTATATTTTCTTGTGTATGGATGATATTGAACAATTTGATTTCTGAATGAGACGATTTTGACAAGACATGTTATAGATTGCCAATCACAGGTTGAATTGTGACACATTGGTTTGCCATCTTGGGTAGAAATATAGATATTTTTGTTTGCCACCATGGCCGAAACACGGATATTATGGTTTGCCACCACGGGCCAAAGCACGGATATTTTGGTTTGCTACCATAGACTGAAGCATAGAATTGTGGTTTGATAGTCACAGGCCAAAGTGTGACCATCGATAGTCCAAATCAAAAAGATAATTATTGATTAAAAATCTGATTAATAATGAAAGATAAGTTATATGAAATCATCGTTGAATAAAAAGTTTTAGTTTGATGATATGTCTGATATATTTTCTTGAAATGAGTTCTATGTTTAATGATTTACATTTATGTGTGCATATTTATATGGATTTATTTGAGCTATGTTGAATAATCAGCAAGATGGTTTGTGGAAGGTGGTATGCGACACTGACAATGGCATTGGTTGGTGGGCTGAAAAGCTGGCAATGGTGGGCCACTAAGTTTTCTCTTGGGGTGGGCCGATGTGTAAGAACAGGCCCTGAATAGCCTGCATTGGGCTAAAGTCAGTTGGCACAACGGGCTTCAGCTTATGGCCTGAGGAGAAGCCAGAATAAAGGATCATGATCGCGATCCCCTACTCCATCTTTCTTCGCATGACAAGTGCAGAATCCATCGCAGCTCTGCGGCAACTCCATGTCCGCTTTGAACGGCCACCGATCACGCTCAACTGCCACGAGAATCACCGTGGTGAATGAGCCACGACCCTCTCTATAAATCCCTCTACCCTCGACAATCGATCCACCTTCGAGCCCCGTCGTGCCTCCTCCTCCCTCTACTCCCTCTCTTCCCTACTTCTCCTCCTTCTCCGGTGGCCGGCGTGCCACCCTGGCTGAGCATCGCCCCTGGAAAGACCCTCTTGTCCTACTGCTCTATTTTTCTAGGCCGAGCAATGTTGTTCATGTTTTGCCGAAATTCACTGTCGTCGCCGCGAGATCCATTGCATCCACCATGCCTCGGTTAGTCCTCCTACTCCTCCCTTGGCCAAAGAAGCTCCACCTAAGGCAGGTTGAGGATCTGCCCCTTTTCTTTTTTTCCCTTCCTTTGTTGTCTGATGAATGGCCGAACCACTGCGACACTCGCCTCTGGCTGTGCCACAGTTCGCGCCACTGTGCTAACATGAGTTACTCATGAGTTACTGGCTGAGCCATCGTGAGGCCATCAGCCACCTCTTTCAGCCTCTCCTCCCTCTCATCTTCCTCTTCACCCTTCCTCCTTGTTGCTTAGTTCAACATGATGAAAAACTTCATTTTGGGCCTTATTTATCTATTTGGGCCGTGTTCATTTATTTAGTCTGAATTCATCCATTTTGGACAGTGTTCATCCATTTTGGTCTGTGTTATCCATTTTGGGCCGCTCATGTAGATTATTCGTTGGCCTTGTCGACTTATAATCTATTTGAAACTGGTTTCGATACTGCACCACCGGTGATTAAAATATTTATATTTGGACACGGTTGCCACCGGTGGTTAATAATAGTGGCTTCTGGCATTTTGTGCGATCCATGCCACTGGGTTAGATGGCCATAACCTGATATTGGTTTCTAGCATCAGTTTATAGAAATAATAAAAAAATTGAAAGAAAAATATGTATTATGGATGATTTATTTTTCAATCATTATTTTGTGTTTTAATTAAATATCTGACATGCTTTGTCCCCACTTTGGGGTGTTATATTGCTTACTGGGTGAGTGTTGCTAATAACTATATTTTTCTATTTTCTAGATCCAGATGCATAGACGCATGATCGCTTGTGATTTGGGGAGCGCGCTAAATTTTCTGAAAATACTTTTAGTTATTAGCATTTTAGTTAGACTAGCAAGAATAGTTAATTTATGTCAGCACATGTTACATTGAAACAATTGTCAGAATGATTTGAATAAATTATTGATTAAAAAAAAATTAAAATTTGTTATTGCTTTAATATTATTTGTAGCCTTGCATCCCTGTATTTTTTGCCGTACAAGTGTACGACGTTTGTTGCGCTCCAAGTTCGGAGCGTGGTAGATTTAGTGGTATCAGAGCTTAGGTTTAAGATTACTAGAGATCGTGATTAAAATAATCGTATGGAGCGTAGCATTTAGGATTCTTAGGTTCATCAAAAAGTTTGGAAGATGGGTAGAAATTAGGCAAACCAATATCTTTGTTTGCTTATGTTGTTGGTAATTTCATGTTATCTTATCTAAAATTTGTTTGAGATGCTTATTAAAACTAGAATCCTACTAACTGTGCTTGCAACCAAAGTATGAATAAACTATTTTGAAAGTTTTCTCGATGGAGCAATTTGTATTTTAGGTTATGTTTAAATTAGATTTTGACTAAAATTAAGTTGAGTACTAGCCATGGAATATTATTGTATATTGTAATTATTTGTTTAGTAGTATATAAGTGATTTTGGAAGTTCAACTTGATATAGGGTATTGTGATGTTACTTATAGCTTGAAGTTTATTATTTTGGTGTCAAGTTCAGGTTCATTTATAAAATATCGTTTAAGGTTTGGGCTGGAAAATATTTGATGATATTCATTGAAATATTCTTTGAGGATTCAAATATATATGTGGATTACGCATGAAACTCTAGAAAAGCCCCCTAGCCCCATATTCCATCACAAAAGACCACATTTAGTCGACGAGGCATAGGGGGCCGTTACCCTCTCTTATGTACACATGATTGACTCTCCACTCATCATAGGGGGTCCCTCCCATATCTTTTCTCTCTCTTCCTCCTATCTCTTCCCCAAGTACTGTCAAACCCCTCCTCTCTTCGCACACTTTTTCTTTTTCTATCTCCCTCTATCCTCTATCTCTTTTACTCTCTCCTCCTCAAGTGCTTGTGAATCTCGGGGTGGCTCCTCCACCTACTTTGCAATCGAACCATAGGCTACAAGGGAGGGGCGTCAACCCCACCTTTTTTTCTACTTCTATATTTTCTCTCTAATATGAGTTACCAACATCACAAACCAAGAGAAGACTGTAACTCCTGATCGTAAAGGTGCTTCCGACTCAGGGTACGTATCTTAGAGGTGCTTTGAAAAAAATGTGCTCGTTATATGACTAAGTAAACCAATTTTGAAATACATTTATTGATTATTCTCAAGTTTGACAATGATCTGGGTTGAGCCAATGGGACTGATCTTTCGGACTTATAAGTTTGCTAAAAATGCCAGTCGTGGCTTAGCACAAGCATGAAAAGGTCTGGCCATAAAAAGGCTTCTATTATCCTCTGAGAGGTCCACACCAAGCTCCCCCGGTGCCAAGCTCCAATCAAATGCCTGAAGAAGCCTACCTAGTAGCATATAAGTCATGACGCTTCCTAAAGAACCCCCCATGCACCCACGACGGCCCGTACCGAATGAGATGAATAGTAGGTCTGGTTCAGCAAGCCCAACATCAGTTGACCCATTCTTCAAGTGCCGGTCTGGGTTGAATCGGGGTGCGTCATCCCAGACCTTTTCGTTTCGGCCCAGCCCAACTCGATTCAGCAGAACTTGGCTCCCCTTTGGGATAAAGTAATTGGCAACAGTGGCATCAGCCAAGGCGACATGCGGCAGATTGAAGGGGGCCACGGGGTGGAGACGAAGGCCTTCACGAGCACATGCCCTGAGGTAAGGAAGTTGGGGGAGGTCAGACTCTTGGAGCAGCCTGTCCTTTCCAACCACTCGGTCCAACTCTTCCATGGCTTTCTGAAGGATCTTAGGTCGATTCAGTAGCTCGGCCAATGACCATTCGGCTATATTGGATGGGTTGTCTACAGTTGCAAAGACTAGTTCCTGCAAGGTGAGATTGTTTTTCCATTCATCAGCCACAACAAATTAAAATTCTTCATCTACACGGTTATATAAAAAACCGACAAGGTTATGGAAGATCGGTGACTCTAAAATCGAAATGTGTAACAAGTAGGCAGTAAAACTATTGGTGGTCTATCTTCAATTTTACTCAAAAATAATCCAAATAAATATTGTGAAAAAGAATCTTACCTGACATTGAGCCTTGACCTCCTCCATTGTCAGCAAAGGTCTCCCTTTGTTATCTTTCAATGAAATGAAAACATCAAGGAGGTCCTCCACTTCCCTCTTAGCCCCTTTAACCTCTTTCTCCTTCTCACCTCTCCACTTTTGCATCCTTTCCTCAATAATAGGATCGTGATATTTGTTTATCACCCTTATGGCCTCCTTCATGTTCCTTTCATGCCCATCAATGTCCAACCACCTCAACCATGGCATAAAATCTGATGCACAAAAGGCATAGATAAAAGATAGCACCTTGAATGCCGCATCCACATGCTCCAGCTCCTCCTTGCCCGGTCCTCCATACTCTCCACCCTCGCCAAAATGCCTTACTCCAAATATCATCCTCCTTATAGTGTTGCCAGTGTAGTATCGTGTTGCAAGCCTAACATTGATAACGGGTTCCTCCAATTTCTCGCATTGGTTATGTATATACTTGACAATATGGTCGATCTCCTCAGTGCGTAGCTTTGATTGCCAATGGAGCCTTGAAGTGTTGAGGATCTCTGATGCCACCACCCTTCTCATTTTTTTCCATTGCTCGCCCCAAGGAGCGATGACAACCGAGAGAAAATTCCGACCAGAGTACTCAGTGGCCATGGTTAGCGGCCTTGATGCAAAATTTGCATCTTGTTTTTTAAGAAACTCACGGCTAAGCTCTGGAGAGTTCACAACAATGACATGAGTACTGCCAAGGCGGATGCATGTGATGTCCTTTCCCTCAGCAATTTTTAAGATCCAACGGAAGTGAGGCTTATGGCGGAGCATTGTGAGGAGGCTACCAAATATTGTCCAAGATGTCGAACCTGGAGGAAGACGACAATCCTTGAAACTCGTAAGTATGGTTTGGACGGAGGGGTGGAGAAGAAAAAAGAAGAATAGAAAGGTGAGGAAGAGGAGGGTGGGGCTGAGGAGGGTCTCGACAGTGAATTGGCTCATTGAAGGCATGCCCATGGTAAAGAAAGTGGATGGCAAGAGTTTGGTGGTGATCATATTGTTCATTGTAGTTGTACCTATGGTACTAGAAATGGAGGTTGTCTTCAACCAAAATCGAGGAAAAGAAGAAATGGAGGTTGTTTGGGTGCTTCTGGATGGAGGGGAAGAGAGGGATGGTGGTCTATTTATCTCCAATAAAATGGGGTTTGAGATAAGTACAAATATAAAGAAAAGATTTACTCAGATTCTGTATGGTTATATTTTACAAATCTAAAGAACATTTCACTGAGATTCTATTATGGTATTCTCAAATATGTCATGGTATTTCATATTTTAATAATTAATTACTCTCAAAAAATTAAATCCTCTTCTTTTTAAAAAAAAGAAAAAGAGAATAACTTTCTTTATAATATTTAAAGTTTTTAGAAAATATTTAAAAATATCGATAATTTATTATATTCCTACAAATCTACTTTTTTTGAAAACTTCTTTAGAAAAGATAATTCATGATTCTTTTCATTCATACTATAGTTAGAAAGTAATAATGGTATTTACCGGAAAACATTGAACACTTTGTATTATATATGTTATGTTTTAATTTTTAATATATTTTAAATAGAAATCAGATTAGATAAATATTCAAATTCTTGGTTTAATCCATTTTTATGTAAGTTTTATAATTATATCGTAGGTAATAATTACCTAAGGTGCATCAGATGCAATGTGGATTTTGTATCTATCTTTTATGGCCATGTCATCTATTTAGCTTTTATTATTGTATTTCACTCGAGATCTGAAATATATCCAAAAAGTATCAGACTTATATCCATATTTAGATAGAAAAAATATAGATATAATTAATATTCAATCTCTATCAATTTTTTCTTAAAATAAATATGTATAAGCTTTGTGTACGATTAATTATCCTATCTATTTAATATATTTATGTGGATCATAATACAAACATGTTTGATATGTCATCTACCTTTCTTTTTAGGGGCATATTATGTGGATCAAGTATTATATATTTTTACATGGGTTTTATGCATGTGTTTTGTTTATATAGTCTTTGATACAATGGGTCCTTCATAGCTGCATGTGGCAATGCACATTTATTCCACGTACATGTTCCTCAAGCTTCATGTTGCATAGTATGTTGGCCACACGGCCATAGAATGACCATTTAGTAGTGTTTCTGGCTACACCACAAACTAGGACTATTTACAAGTGTCAATGTGCATGGGCAAATGTATCATTTACAGATCTAGTTATGCATTAATAATTATACATTTTTTTAATTTCTTGATCAATTCAATTGTTTATTGTTTTTCTATATTTCTCACCATGCTAACTTTTTGAAACAATTGAAGTATGCACATTTGGAGAATTACCTCCATGAAGCAAGCGAGGAAGCTCATAGTAATCAATGTGCTGCAGATAGAGGGGACTCATAATGTAATACTTTGCATACCACTGTAGGAAAAATGTATAGTTTATTTGAAAGATTTTACAGACTCATGGTGTTCTATAGCTCGTTCTTTGGCTAGGTATTCTTGCACAATGTTTATTCACGTGAACTATTTTTGGTGTTAATGCCACCATCTTTATAATATTTGTTTCCACTCCATTGGATCACACCGGCTGAAATAAATACATAGTGGTCTAGCCTAGGGCTGCGGAGAGAAAGAAGGTAGCGTCACATCCTATCTTATGAAAAATGAGTATTATACTTGAATGAGAACGAAAAAGGTATGAGCATTGTTCCGTCCTAGTAATAACTCTGTCTTTTTTTTTGGATATAAAGATGGAGAGGCTATTGTTGATGGCGGATTTCTGGATATCAAGATCCATACCGATCCAACGATGATAGAGGCAACTGGATTTAGGCTTGGCTACACTCCAAATTTGACTCCCTCTTTGTAGTATAGACGTATAAAATATGAGTGATTATGGTTGTTTGGAATATAATTTTGGTTGTTTGGAACAGATGCTGGTTATTTTGAATTTGCCAAGAAATATAATATAAAATTATATTTTCTTTTGTATGGATGATGTTGAACAATTTGATTTCTGAATGAGAGGATTTTGACAAGACACGTTATAGATTGCCAGTCACAGAATGAATTGTGACACATTGGTTTGCCATCTTGGGCTGATATATAGATATTTTTGTTTGCCACCATAGCCGAAACACGATATTATGGTTTGCCACTACGGGCCAAAGCACGGATATTCTGGTTTGCTACAATAGACTGAAGTGCAGAATTGTGCTTTCATAGTCACACGCCGAAGTGTGACCATCGATAGTCCAAATCAAAAAGATAATTATTAATTAAAAATCTGATTAATAATGAAAAATAAGTTATATGAAATCACCGTTGAATAAAAAGTTTTAGTTTGATGATATGTCTGATATATTTTCTTGAAATGAGTTCTATGTTTGATGATTTACATTTATGTGTGCATATTTATATGGATATATTTGAGCTATGTTGAATAATCAGCAAAATGTTTTGTGATTTTTCTGCATTTTGATATGGTTTACAGCTAATCTCTATTTTAAATTTAGTTTATCAATATTGGTATGAGTGTAGAGAATTCTGATTGGGATATAAAGCTTGCACCATCTCTTTTGTTTTTTCTTTTAGAGCTACAGGGTGCTTAGCCTCTGATAAGTCAAACATAGAGTTCGAGTCTCAGAGTTATTTGTTAGATTATTATAATTAAATTTATAATTAATTTAATTATTCTAGTTCTATTTAAAATTTTGATATTCCTAAAGATTACTTTAGGGGTTATATGGTAAAAATCACAATGTTATTTTGATGTTTACAAAACCATGAAGGCCATAGAAAAGTACCAATATAATTAACAAAGTTAATCAAGTAAATAGATACTCAATGAAGAGAGAAGTGATACACTCTCGATACATCCAACGAACTTAATACATTCATCTACAATGTTTAATATGACCTTCGAGAACTCATCCAATGATAATTCTACTAGAGGAACTTGAGAGAAAATATAATTTTCAGTTTGATCAAACTAAGAGTGAAGTTTCTCTTGATAAGGTATTTCCGTATTTCTGTTAATTAAAGAAATGAAACTTGAATGTGCCATACTTCATCACTTTAATTGGAGTATCTTTTTATTACTTCAATGTGCTAAACTAATCTTCAAGTGCAAAAAACAGGGTTAGAGTCGACCCCAAGGAGTTTGGAGTCGACCCTGATGAAAGGTTTTATCATGTTATAATGGGCAGCGGAAGCTAGAAATTTTAAATTTTTTTTAATAAAGTCCCTTAATATGAAACCCTTATAAGCCTAGATCATCTTTATGATAATAATCAAATAATATATAAATATAAATATAGGAATAAAAGAATACCTCTAATGCTAATCCAATATGAATGATCTCCACGAGGCATCCAAGTGTCCGCCCTTCAATGATGATCCACACGAAAACTTGATTTAAGACTTTAGCTCCAAAGACTTTGATCCTTAATGCAGAATTCTTCTAAAGAACTCTAATAGCTTGCTTTCCTTCCTTTCTAATTTTCTTCTTCTTTCTAAATTTGCTTCTAATCCTCTTGTCCTAAAGAAGACCACCTTGTCTTGGCTTAGGACACTAGCTTTAGCAGTATTTTGAATCAGTGATTAGGTCTTATCCAATCAATTCTTGGAAACTACTAGTTTTAGCAGTATTTTGGAGATCTAAAGCCTTAGCTTGTATGTGGTCCAGATATCATCGAGCACCCAAGTATAAATAAGCCTTACAACTCTTTAATAGAAACTTAATGACTTCAACTTAAATTTCATACTGACCTAGAATTTGGGCTAACTTAGTAATTAAAATTTTGTGTGCTTTTGAAATTCTTGGCAATTAATGCATTTGAAATTAGATTTTATAAAATAATAAAATAAATTCTTTCGACAGCAGTTTGTGGGTAGCTGCGCCGGAAACCCTCACGAGACAAAACTTATCCACTAGGGCCACCTAGGAGTTTAAAGCCTTATTGCATATGGTAAATGCAATCGCGATTCCTGCAAAAATGAGTTAGTTTTTTATTTTGCTCGAGGACTAGCAAAATGTAGGTTGGGGGTGTGATAAGTGCTAAATAATGAATAAAGTTATCTATTTTACATAGCACTTATTATTATTTTTAGGTACATATTTTAAATTTAAACATGAGAAAATGTGTTCTCCTTTATCATTTCATTTTAAATAAATTATTCAAGTTTGATTGATTTTCTTTATTTTTATTGGTCGAGTCTAATATGTGCAGGTCAAGTCATCCCATTCACCAATTAGTCCCAACCTGTTCCATGTGTGGATTGCTTTCCTCCACGTGTGCATGAAGTTACCCTTTCACGTGCAAGCCATCCACATGTGAAGTCTCACACATTATCTCCCATGTTCCACGTCACTCTTCCCTCCGATGTCCAAAGAACATAACAAACTTCTCTCATCCATGTTGGAACCCAACCGACCACACCCATTCGCATCTCAGTCATGTGCACGTCCTTCCCTTCCGCATCCAAAGCTTCCACGTCATCCTACCCTGTTTTAGCTTCAACCAATCTGAGTCTCTCTCTTCAGCCCGTTTGCATGTCACTCGGAACCAAGATAGAGCCAAGATCCCATCTTCTCCGGATTGTTCTCATTCGCGACAGCCTCTTTCCTCTTCTTCGGATCAAGCCAGTGAACCTTCCCAGATTTCCCTCGCGCCCATCCTCTCACGAAACCGAATCCAGACTTTCTCCCGTTCAGATTACAATCTTATCCCCTGCTTCGGATAAGTCCCAAACTCCCTCCCATTCTTAATTCTCCAGCAAATCTAAGATTTCCAGCTTCTTCCGAGTGGCATCAAACCATCTTCCAGATTTGATCTCCTTCCAGATCTTCTTCCGGATTCCTCCCATCCAAGATCGGCTTCCACATCATCTCGCCCCTATTCACGGATGAGCTCACAACCTTCTCTTACTTCGGAAGAGAGTCCCAACATCCGGATTAACTTCAGCACCTTCACTCCCTGATTTTTATCCAACGCCCAAGCTGCCGAATCCCATGAATCATCTCCTGTTTTCCAGCCATTCCGAGCATCACGGAAGAGTTTTTCTGTTCCCAGCCGAACGAATCTTCCCACTCGAAGCGTTCGAGATCAAATCCCAGCTCACGGCTCTTCACTTCTTCCGAACCAAATCCAAACCAGCAGCATCCATCCACTGTCCGCATGGATCCGACTCCATCCTCCCAGCTGCTCACCCATGGATCTAACTCAAAAAGCCATCCGGATATCCCACTCCCAGCAACCAGATGAGCATCCCGAATAGCTCTTTCAGCCGTGTGCATCGTCCCCGTTATCCACGCCCCAGCAATCTTCCGGATTGATCCTAGCCAGCTGCAAGTAATCGCCCGAGCTAGCCAGCCATCCGCAGCTATAGCGATGAACTTCTGAAGCCGAATCCCATGATCTTCGCTCACGCGTCTTGCCCGCGTGCATCCCAACATCCGCGGATATGATCAAGCCTCCACTGGGAACAACCACAAAGGAAACAGGGGAGGAGAGAGGAGGAGTTGGTAGCTAATAAAATGGGGAGTCGACGTTGAACAGGGGCAGCAGTTTTGAGAGGATAGAATATTCCATCAATTGTTAGTTCTGGAGAAGAGAAAAGCCAGTGGGGATGAGGTAGGGTGGAACCCGATCGTGATGGCCTTCTGCGTCGCTGCTGCTACCCCCCATACCATGGAAGGCTAAGCTCTGCACTAGGGCTGGATGCAGCCCTAACAAAGGCGACAACGGTTCTTGTATTTTTTTTATTTTATTTTTGAAATTGTATGAACCTAATTGATCTTATTGAATATCCTTTTACCTCATACTTAGGGTCTGTGATTTTAAGTATGATGTTTATGCAAGTATTCTTCATGATCACTAAGTAAGAATGAGATAATCCATGCTTAGGAAAGATGCGGTATCCTACCACTTTAGTTTAGGGTTGACATCTCATGCCAACTGAAGATGGATTTTTCTTAAATTGCTTTTGTGAATTTCTATTTGAATGCTTATTAGGCTTGTAGCCAATTTGCATGTTAATCCAAGAATAAATTAAAAATATCATTAATCTTTATTCCTATGATAGTGGTGAATTCCTTACCCTAGGTTTCCTCAAACTGATATCTTTTTAATTGTATTTCTTATTAAATTGCTTAGTATAGTATTCTTCACAAACTCTCCTTTTCAAATATTTTTAAGAAAACAACTGACTCCAATTTCTGTGGATCGATACCCGTAATCACTATTCTACCAGATACGTGCTATTGCGTGGTCTTTAAAGTTGACTATCAATTTTTGGCGCCGTTGCCGGGGATTGCTAGCATAGTTGTTTTTCTCTTCATAAAAAAAAATTACTTTCAAAAATAATATATATCTAAAATAAAATAAAAATATTTTCTATTTTTGTTGCTTTTCTTATCTCTTTTTTTTTCTTACTAATTTTTGATTTTTCTCTTGATATTATTTGATCAGGAATTGAAGAAGAAATCTAGGACGATCAAAAAGGGAACTGCTGGAAAAAGAATGCTGTAGAGGGTTTGCCTATATAAAAAAAAAATGCTGGAAAAATTCTCTTTGGTAATTTCTAAATCTTTCTTATTTAAATTGATTCCCAATTAGCTTGAAATTTTGTGGTGATTGTTTGATTTTAATTTCAGCAAAAGTGTGAATGCATGCTTGATACACATACACCAATAAATCCGCACATAGTAAGGGCAATCACCCCAACAAGATAAGAACTGAATTTCATCACCAGATTCTTGCCTAAATTAGATGAACCAATTCGCACATAGCTATCACTTTAATTAAAAACAATTAGACGTTGGCCCCTAGGGACATTCGAGCTCAATAGGACGAAGATCACCGAAAGTTGTACCAATTTTGCTTTGTGGCTCAGTTGATGTCTAGGCAAGGTTTATCCCTATAAGGGAGACAGTTCATCTGTTCGAGGCAAGTGGTTTTTAAGTGGGACCTTTGCAACGCATCGTAACCCCCCCACTTACTTGGGAGCTTACCTGGTCAACTCAGTTCATTAGACCGGATTGGAGGCTTAGGTGCCCTCTTCAAACCAGTTAGGAGCTGTCTAGTGATTTTAGGGCAAATACAAGGATTTGATGTATTTTTCTTTTAGTGCATGCTTGACTGTACTCGACTGATCCAAAAAGTATTAGTGTATGCTAGGGTGTCATTCCAGATCTCCTGAATAACCTTTTGATTCTAAAATAGAGCGTTATATTAGAGCCCTTCGAGCCGAAATCCGCACCTATAGAACCATAGGATCTGCTCCACCTGTTGAGATAGCTGAAGAACAACCCAAGTTGTTAAAGGAGTACTTTACTCCTTCCATTTATACCGCTCCATCTTATATTCGACTACCTGATACCACTGTTGCTGTACAGTTTGAAATTAAGTCTAGTGTCATCCAAATGCTTCTCTCTTTTTATGGACTCAACAATGAAGACCCATACAAACATTTTGATGAGTTCCTTGAGATCTGCACCACTGTCAAAATTCAGAACTTCACTGATGATGCTCTGAAACTTAGGTTGTTTCCTTTTTTTCCTTAAGGATAGAGCTAAATAGTGGCTCCATTCATTAGAAGCCAATTCTATCCTCTCATGGGCCCAAATGCAACATGAATTTCTAAAGAAATATTTTTCCATAGGAAGAACAAATCAATTTAGGCGTGCGATCACAAGCTTCTTCCAATCTGACGGAAAAGAATTTCATGAAACATGGAAAAAATTTAGAGACTTACTCCAAAAATGCCCGCATCATCAAATACCTAAATGGCAATTAGTGCAATGCTTTTATGATGGATTGTATGAATGAAACCCTCAGATGGTTGATGCTTCTTGTGGAAAAACTTTTATGCTCAAAAGTGACCATGAGGCATGGCAATTGTTTGAAAATCTCAATGAAAATTTCCTCCACCATGCCTCCTCCACTCGTCAAGCACCCCCGATGTTGTCCAAGGTGACAAGCCAAGAGGGGGGGTGAATTGGTTATTCTAACTTTTTGATTCCTTAATCGAGTTAATTGATGAGTAAGTAATTGTAGTAAAGTAAGACAATACATAAAGCAAACACACAAGAAATATAGTGGTTCGGTGCTCTCCTAAGCACCTACGTCCACTCCCCAAGCGACCCCTTGGGAATTCACTATAATCCCGCGGATTACAGTTGGATTGTTTTTCGGGCTCACAATCCAAAAACCTTTACACTTTGGTTTTTCGGGATCACCAAAAACCTATGTTGGTTTTACGGGCTCACCAACGAACCTTCACAATTGGTTTTACGGGTTCACCAACAACCTACGTTGGTTTTACGGGCTTACCAACAACCTACGTTGGTTTTACGGGCTTACCAACAACCTACGTTGGTTTTACGGGCTTACCAACAACCTACAATGTTGGTTTTACGGGCTTACCAACAAATCTTACAACAAGAATAAAGAACAAGGAACTAAAGCTCCTAAATGAGCAAATAAAACAATTATGAGCAACAAAGAAGAGTTTAGAATATAGTTATCCCTTTAATAAGGCTCTTTTCTTCTTTGTCACGATTGCTTCACTCTTCAAGGGTTGGTGGAGCTCTTAATGTCTCTTGGAATCTGCTCAACCACTTCCTTTTGGCTCTTTGAATGAAGCAATTGAATGAAGCTTGCCTTGCTAGGGTATTCTCTTGAATGTACTTGATGTATTTTCCAAAGCTTACTTCCTCTGATGAATACTCCCTCTTAAATACTTCTCCAACCTCCAAATAGTCCTTCCTGACCGTTGGATTGAAGAAACTAGCCGTTTATAGCCGTTGGGAGTCCAAAAAGTACTTCTGCACAACTAGCCGTTATGCTTCTGCCCGTGCTTGGGTCGACCCAAACTTTTCTGGGGTCGACCCAAACCACTGTTCATCAGACTTGGGTCAGCTCAAGCTTTTCTTGGATCGGCCCTCTCAGAAAATCCAGAACCTTGTATTTCAGCCTTCCTTCACTTGGGTCGACTCAACTCTTTTTGGGTCGACTCAAGGATCAGTTGGGTCGACTCAATTTCCACTTGGGTTGACCCTCTCAGGGATTCCAGAGACTTGTTTTCTTGACATTTCAATCTAGGGTCGACTCAACTTTTTCTGGGGTCGACTCAAGGTTGGGTCGACTCAAGGTTGGGTCGACCCAAGGTTGGGTCTACTCAAGTTCAGTTAGGGTCGACCCTCTCAGGGATTCCAGAGACTTTATTTCTTGAGGCTTGAGGATGGGGTCGACTCAACTTTCACTTGGGTCGACCCAAGTACTGTTCATCCGTGCCATAAGTGCTAGAATATGCCAGAATGTTTCTTGATGTGCCGGGATCGACTCCACCTCTTCTAGGATCGACTCCTACTTTGTGCCAAGTGTTCCAAAGGCGTGCCAAACGTATCGGGGTCGACTCCAAACTAATTGGGGTCGACTCTAACCATATTTTTCTGCACTTTGAAGGTTAGTTATGTACATTGAAACAACAATATGATATTCCAAGCAAATTATGATGCATGGCACAATAAAGTTTCATACCCTTAACAGTAGAAATTACCGAATTGCCCTTTTAGGTATTTTTAACGTGAAACTTTGTCAAAATGAATTCTTGAGCTTTCTACCATTCTCTATTACAAATTTATATCGTTTATCAATCTTGAGAGTGGTTTTGACCATATAATCCTAATGTATCATGAGTGTATCGAGGGTGTGCCATTTATCAATGATGTATCAAGTTAATTTGCATTTCTAATTTGATATAGCCTCAATAGTTGTGTTAATTGTTCGTCCTTTCCTGTCTAACTAAAAATATGCTAGACAAATCGTTGTTAGAACCGACGAACAGAAGTTAAATTTAAATTTCTACTCTTACCTTTCCTACTCGAAGAATAGTGGTTGTAAGAGGTCGATCCACAGGGAGGCGATTGGAGTTGCTTAAAAATAAAAACGTTCACTCGGATTCAAAATTGATTTTTGAATGATCAAAGGAAAACATTACGTCGGGGATGTTTGAATGATTCTCTGGTCTACTAGAGAATGTTTTCTACTTGAAGAATAAACAAAAGAAAGAAAGAAAACTTTGTAATTGAGAATGTAATGCAGAGTAGCGGTCAAGCAGCAAAGAAAAATATTTAAATAAGATTTTCAGTACAAATAAAATAAATTGCAGGAATTAAACTGAAACTTAGAACATAGATTGCATAAAAGAAAATTGATGGATTTCATAAAAAGAAAACTGATTACAAATAAAAGTGGAGATTAGAGGCCTAATACTCCCCTATTTTGCCAATAAAATAAAGAAAAGAAAACAAAGAAAAAAATCACTTCTCTTTCTCTCCCACTCCCACGGTGGACTTCCAACATAAAATAATTTTTTTATGTTCTTCTTCTTCCCAAGAACAGAGCACTTGCTCTGTTTCTTCTTCTCAACACCCAGCCGACTCCTCTCTTGGCCTCCACCTCCAACCGAGCTCCCCCCTCTTCTCTTCCTCCTTCTCCTTTTATAGCCGCGGACGGGCCTGATGCGGAAGGAAGATGGCAGACGCGGTGAGGACGCGGGGAGGAGTCGATCACGGACGAGATCCGGGCGCTGGGAGCATGTGGATTACGGGATGCCGTGGATCCATGGGTGCAGAGGCGGGATGAGCTGGGATTCGGATCGTGGAAGGAGTGGATCACGGCTGGGATTCCGATGCAGAGGAAGGAGATCACCGGATTGGAAGCGATGCTGGCACGGGATCTTCAAATGGAGAAGGAAGATGGCGACGCGGTGCGGGATCCCCGGGAGGAATGCTTCACAGATGGAAGAATATCCATCTTCTTCTTTGGCCCACAGACAGTTGCTGGATGCTTGATGAACGCGGACGGGCTGATGCGGAAGGAAGGCGCTGGGATCTCGAATCCGGCTCGGCCGCGATGCTGGGAGCTGAGATTTGCTGTGAACGCGTTGATGGCGTGGAGGCTAGGATTCCGGCTCATGATTCCTTCTTTGGACCTTGGTTGAGAGGCGGGCTGGTGCGGAAGAGAGGTTTCCTTCTTTGGGTCAATGGATTGGGGCGTTCATGGCATGGGAATCACTGGAGGTATCGCGGAGGAAGCGGTGCGGGATCTGGCACGCGGTGGAACGGGAGATGGACAGCTGCTGGAAGCTTCCTACTTCCTTCTTTCATTCTTTAGCACGGGGTGAAGCTGGAATGTGCTGGGATGCTGCTGTGATCGCGGTTGAGGGGCTGGAGCCGCGTTGGGTGCAAGAAAGGAAGGCATGGATGATGCTGATCTGGGTCATTGGATGCGGACATGGAGGTGCTCGCGATGTTGTGATGTATAGTGGGATGAAGTCAGGATGTGCAGGCCCTGGAAGATGCTGGCTTGACTTGAGCTCGGGCTGCCGGGCATTGGGCTCAAACCTAATGTTAATTGGTTTCTTGGATTACTGCACTCAAACACAAATACCACGTTAATTAGTTAATTTTATTATTAATAATTAGCTAAAATACTAATTAAAATGGTCAGACGATTGCACTTTTGTGCTCTCATCACACCCTCCAACCAGCTTATTGCTAGTCTCTAGCAATTTAGTGCGACAATGATAAAATGAGAGTGCAAAAGTTTTATTTATTATATATATATAAATATACATGAACTAAGATAAATACTCACTTTCGTAGAGCATTACGACTGCACTTAGCACGTGCAACAAGCCGTTAAACCCCTAGGTTACCCTAGTGGACGAGTGTTGTCTCGTGAGAGTTTGCAGTGAAGTTACCCACAAACTTCAATCCCAAAATAAAATTTGGTTTGTGAAATGAAAGTCTAATTTCAAGTACATAACTGATAAGAATTTCAAAAGCACACAAGGTTTTAATTACTAAGTAGCCCAATTTCTAGGTTAGTATGCAATTTAAGTTGAAGTTATTAGGTTTTCCGTTAGGAAGTTGTAAGACTTATTTATACTTGAGTGCTCAGTGAAGTTTGGACCATGCACAAGCTAAGGTTTTGGATCTCCAAAATATCGCTAATATTAGTAGTTTCCAAGAATTGGTCGGACAAGACCTATTTGCTGATTCAAAATCATCTTTTCTGCAGGATTTCGAGAGCTGTGGATGTTTACTTTAATACCTCATGGAATTTATCTGTAATATTCCAATTTACTCGAATTTTTACAACGACGGCTTTCACACTATTGTCTTTCTTAAGGTCAATATACATTTTTTTTTTCATTTTCATTTTTTTTTGTTTTTTTTTTTTTTTTGCATTAAAGAGAAATGATAATGTATATATTGTGCACTTTTACTCCTGTGATGATTCCTCCATGTAGCGAGCAATTAGTCGACAATTCTCACACCAATTGGCATGAGGTGTCGGGCATTAAGACTCCTCTACGGACCTATGCTCGGGTTCCTCATCACAGGCCTGCTGACCTTTAACAGTAGGTAGCCCTTTTCGATGTACCTGACTAAATCCACCATTTTTTTTTTTTTGGATCAGAAAAAGATGGTTCATCAGGATTCGAGGTTGCTACCATATTCTCAACACAATGTCGAACCTATACCTTAGAAAATGCAGGCCAGATGTGTTGTGAAATTCAAAGCACTAATTAGCTTACAACTCACTAAAAGGAACTTAATAAAAAGAACTTACTTTGCACTACTTCCAACTAGTCATTGGGCTCTTAGATTTTATATACCTTGTGTGTTGTATATATTTTTTTTTTCAAAAATTTTAACTAAAAACCTTTTTTTTTATAAAATGCGTAAAAATACCCCCAAACCTAAATCTAACATTGTCCTCAATGTTAAAGAAAATTTAAAGCAGTAAGAGGACAGAGGAGAAGTACCTGATATGGGTGGGTTAATTGAAAGTTGGGGCAAAATCCTCCAAACCTGCATGTTAGTAATTTATTGATGTTTTTTTTTATAAAAGAAACTTACATGTTGGGTTGCCTCCCAAAGAGCGCTAAGTTTTATGTCTTCAGCCAGACAATTATAATTCATTCATGATAAACAGGGTCGGTCAGAAGTGTCTCCTCGACTTCTGGACTCAAATACTCAAGGTATGGTTTTAAACGATGTCCATTAACTTGAAATGACCTACCATCTTTAGTATTGCATATTACTACTGCACCATGCGGGTGTACTTTCTCTACTGTGTATGGGCCAGTCCAGCGGGATTTAAGTTTTTCAGGGAATAGATGTAATCGAGAATCATATAAGAGAACTTTTTGTCCTTGGTAAAACTCTTTACGAGTAATCATTTTATCATGCATGACTTTCATGCGATCCTTGTACTTCTTAACACACTTGTAAGCATCGTTCCTAATTTCTTCAAGCTCGTCGAGCTGAAGCTTTCTATGTTTTCCTGCCTTGTCGAGATCGAAATTTAAGCGTTTGATTGCCCAATAGGCCTTGTGTTCTAACTCGACAGGTAAATGGCAAGCTTTGCCATAGACAATCCTGTATGGGGACATTCCAATTGGTGTTTTGTAGGCCGTACGATATGCCCACAATGCATCTGTTAACCTAAGGGACCAATCCTTTCGAGATGGATTGACAGTTTTCTCAAGGATGGTCTTGATTTCTCTATTGGAAATCTCAACTTGTCCACTCGTTTGTGGATGATATGGTGTGCCGACCTTATGGGTGATGTTGTACTTCCTAGCAAGGGCTTTAAAAATTCTATTGCAAAAATGTTTCCCCCCATCACTAATGATAGCACGAGGGGTGCCAAAGCGAGCGAAGACAGACTCCTTAAGAAACTTGATCACTACTTTGTGATCATTGGTCTTACACGCGATAGCCTCAATCCACTTAGATACATAGTCAACAGCTAGGAGTATGTACTGGTGCCCAAATGACATGGGAAAAGGACCCATAAAATCAATACCCCAAACATCAAAGATTTCTACAATTAAGATTGGGTTCAGGGGCATCTCATTTTTTCTTGAAATTTTTTCTAGTCTTTGACATCGGTCACATGATTTGCAATACTCGTGTGAGTCGTGAAATAGTGTGGGCCAATAGAATCCGCACTGCAAGACCTTTGCAGCCGTCTTTTTACCACTGAAATGACCACCACAAGCGTGGTCATGACAAAAGGAAAGGACATTCCTTTGATCGTGTTCAGGGATGCATCGTCTGATGATTTGATCAGGACAGTATTTGAACAGGTATGGTTCATCCCAAAAATACCATTTTACACGAGCTAGGAAGCGAAATTTCTCTTGTTTGGTCCAAGAGCTGGGCATTTGCTCAGTAACAAGGTAGTTGACTACATCAGCATACCACGGAACATTGGTATGGAAAATCATCATTAATTGTTCATCAGGAAAGGTCTCGGACACAGGCATGGATTCTCCAGATGATTCAACAATTAATCTGGACAAGTGGTCAGCTACAACATTTTCAGATCCTTTTTTATCTCGAATTTCGAGATCAAATTCCTGGAGCAATAGGATCCAACGAATGAGCCTTGCCTTAGCATCCTTCTTTGTGAGAAGGTACTTAAGGGCGGCATGATCGGAATAAACAAGAACCTTAGATCCTATCAGGTAGGGACGAAATTTATCTAGGGCAAAAACCACTGCCAACAATTCTTTTTCAGTGGTAGAATAGTTAAGTTGGGCGTCATTCAGAGTTTTGCTTGCATAATGAATCACATGGGGAAGCTTCTCTACTCGCTGACCTAAGACAGCACCTATGGCATAATCGGATGCATCACACATGATTTCAAAAGGACGACTCCAATCAGGACTCCTTATGATGGGTGCTGAAGTTAGTTCAGACTTTAGTCTTTCGAAAGCAGTTATACAAATTGGCGAAAAATTAAAAGTAGCATCTTTCGCCAACAAATCGCATAAGGGTTTCGACAATTTACTGAAATTCTTGATAAAGCGGCGGTAAAAACCCGCATGCCCTAAAAAAGATCTGACTTTCCTAACAGTTTTGGGAGGTGACAATTTAGCAATTAATTCTACTTTGGCCTTATCCACCTCAATTCCCCTTTGTGACACAATGTGTCCTAAAACAATACCTGATTCTACCATGAAATGACACTTCTCCCAGTTAAGAACTAAGTTTTTCTGTTTACAGCGTTCTACAACAAGTGTCAAGTGGTGTAGACATTCCTCAAAATTGGATCCGAATACAGAAAAATCATCCATGAAAACTTCTAAAAATTTCTCCACCATGTCGGAGAAAATACTCATCATACACCGTTGGAATGTAGCTGGTGCATTGCATAGCCCAAAAGGCATGCGACGATAAGCAAAAGTGCCATAAGGACAGGTGAATGTGGTTTTCTCTTGATCCTCACGTGCGATAGGAACTTGGTTATATCCAGAATAACCATCGAGGAAACAGTAATGGGAGTGGCCAGCTAGCCGTTCTAGCATTTGATCGATGAAGGGTAGAGGAAAGTGGTCTTTCCTAGTCATGGCATTAAGCTTCCTATAGTCGATGCATACTCGCCATCCCGTTTGGACTCGAGTAGGGACTAACTCATTGTGATCATTTTTTACCACAGTGATGCCAGACTTTTTAGGTACGACTTGAACTGGGCTTACCCACTGACTATCAGAAATAGGATATATAATCCCTGCATCTAAAAGCTTGATGACTTCGGCTCGAACTACGTCCTTCATGATTGGATTAAGTCGCCTTTGTGGTTCTCTAGAAATTTTTGCATCTTCTTCTAGATGGATTTTATGTTGGACCACAGAAGGACTAATCCCCTTAATATCAGCTATAGACCAACCGATAGCTTCCTGATTCTTTCGAAGGATACTTAACAGCTTCTCTTCCTGTTCTTTAGTTAGATTCGATGCAATTATAACAGGTAAGGTCTTGTTTTCTCCAAGAAATGCATACTTCAAGTTTTCGGAAAGGTCTTTAAGTTCTAGTTATGGAGGTTTGACATTGGATGACACTAGCTGAGATTCCAAAATAGGCAATGATTCAAACTTGGTGGCCCATCTGCTAGTATCCATCACAGGAATGGAATCTAACAATGCATTAACCTCTTGACTTGACTCACAATCTTGACCAAAATTAGCCAAACATCTTTCTATGGGTCAGAATAACTCAACTCTTCAAAAGAACTGCTAATTATATTCTCAATCATGTGAATTTCTTCCAAATCGTCCATCTCAGTTGACTGACTACTACTATGAAAAACATTGAACTGGACAGTCATGTTCCCAAAGGCTAGAGTCATTATTCCATTTCGGCAACTAATCACAGCATTTGAAGTGGCCAAAAATGGTCTACCTAGGATCACCGGGATGTGACTTTCTGGATTTTTTACTGGTTCAGTTTCAAGGACTACAAAATCCACAGGGTAGTAGAATTCATTAACTTTTACAATCACATCCTCTACAATTCCTTTGGGATACTTCACAGTCCTATCTGCTAATGACAAGGTAATGTTTGTGGGTTTTAATTCTTCCAAACCTAGTTCGATGTAGACAGAATAGGGTAATAGGTTTACACTTGCTCCTAAGTCTAATAGGGCTCTCCGAATGATGGTTTCTCCTATTTTAATTTCAACAGTGGGGCAACCAGGGTCCTTGTATTTTGGGGCAACCTGTTGTTGAATAAGAGATGAGGCTTGTGCAGCCATCACAGCTTGCCTAGGAATACTGGTTTTCCTTTTTACCGTGGTTAGGTCTTTTAAAAATTTTGTATAGGAGGGGATCTGTCTGATGGCATCTAGGAAGGGTAAATTTATCTGGACATTTTTAAAGACTTCCATGATTTCATCGTACTGAGATTTTTTCTTTGAGTCTTGTAGTCTACTAGGAAAGGGAGCCTTAGGTGTGTAAGTTTCTATTGGTTTCTCCCCTATTCCTTGTGTTCCCTGTTCTTGTGCCTTTTTCTGGGTGGGGTTTGGTTCATGCTTTTCTTCTTTTTCTTGCACAGGAAGTTGGACTTTGTTGTCCACTTGCTTGCCAGATCGTAAAGTGGTAATTGCCTGGACTTCATGGGTAGGGTTTCCATTAGAATCAATCTGAAACTGGCCTCTCGGCCCTTGATTCTGTTGTCTACTAGGGTTAGGTACTGGCTGACTGGGCAATTCACCTTTCTTCCTATCTCCTAGAGAGTTGGCTATTTGGCTCATACTAACCTCAAGTTTTGCAATCGCTTGCGCATGGAATTGGTTAGTCTGGGTTTGAGCCATGTTGGTCTGTTGTTGCTGTTGGATGAAGTCTTGTTGCTGTTTCATCATGTTAGCCATCATGGCTTCCAATGATGTAGTTTGCTGAGAGATAGGGGCATTATATGTAGGAATAGGTGGAGCCAATGATTGGTTTATTTGTGATGGACCTATCCTGGAAAAATTTTTCTGAAAACCTGGTGGACCACCTTGATGCTGAATAGGTTCATTTTGCTTGTATGAAAAATTTGGGTGGAACCTATTATCAGGGTGGTAGACTAGGCTGAATGAATTGGGAGTGGGCTTCTTGAAGGCACTATATGAGTTAAGAGCATTTGCCTGCTCAGCCTTAATGTTGGGTAAACTGGGGCAACACTCCACTAGATGCTCAGAACTATTACACAAGATACATAAACTATGTGACTCGTGATCCACTTTCATGATAGGATTTAACTCTTTATATGAACTCGGACTAGTGGAAACAGTGAAAGCATCAAACTTTTTGCTTAAGTTGTTCATTCCAGTCACCAGATTGGACATGACATTTTTTAGTTCTGGGTCTGCTTTCATTTCATAATTACCCAGTTTTCTAGACCCGAACTCATCTCTATTTACTTCATCACCATAGCTACTCCAATTTTGGGCGTTCTCGGCTAAGTCAACAAGAAATTCATAGGCTTGATCCGGGGTTTGGTCCATGAACCTACCTTTGTGCATGGACTCGATCATGTTTCTATATGCCGGAGGTAGTCCTTTGTAAAAGAAATGTACTAGATCAGCCTTGTCAAGCCCATGGTGGGGGCACTTGACCAAAAGATCATGGAATCTTTCTCATAGTTGGGAAAATTCCTCCTCAGATTTTCCTCTAAAAGTTCTGATTGCATCCTTAATTTTTTCAGTTTTTACCATGGGATAGAACTTAGCCATGAACTTCCTAGATAGTTGTTCCCATGATGTGATGGAATTTGAAGCTAGGGAATACAGCCATGCAGCAGCACGATCCTCTAAAGTCATGGGAAATAACCTTAATTTAATACCCTCTTCATCTAAATTTTGATTTCTAAATGTTTGACAGATTGTCAAAAATTTGTTTAGATGAATGTAGGGTTGTTCACTCTCGAACCCATGAAACTTGGGTAACATGTTTATTGTTGCAGCCCGAATCTCGAATTGGGCTGCATTATTAATTGGTAATACTATGCAAGTAGGGGGACTAGCGGATGCGGGTGCGAACAATTCATTCAGGGTTCTAATATGATCGCCCATTGTAGAGATTGACGGTTGGTTTACAGTTCGCAGGTTGTGATGAAAAGTTCTGTCAATCTCAGGATCAAATGGGGTTAGCTTATCCCTTAATGACCTTCTACCATGCATACATTATCAACACTTCATTATATTTGACTCCTAAAATGAACGAAATCCTAAGAGAAGAGAAGGGCTAGACACAGATGACCACAACCAACACCACACAACAATTTGACCCTATTAGTCTTAGAACTAAGTGAGGTTTAGCAGCTTCTTAAATCTAGTTGCACAGAGATGTATCAGGTTAAAAAGTTTCTGAAATTCTCTCCTAGATTAGACAGCTCCTAATCTCCCTTTCAGATTAAGCTTGAGCTTACCAGTTAAGCAATCCAGTAATCAGTGACCAAGAAAGTCCCGGAGTGTGTGGTGGTGCCAGAAGGGATACACCGATACCACAATACCCGTAACAGTTCTCACTGTTGTAAAACTTTCTTAGACATCACCAATTACTAAATTCTCACTGGAGTGGCTTTCAGCCGCTTCTTTCCAAGAGCCTAATTGAGCTCGAAAATCCTAAGGCCAATGTCTAATTTGATTTTAATTTAATTTGGCTTAGGATAAGTATGCAAGGTGGTGATTTTTGGGCTAAGGACAGGTAATGACTTCCCGACCTTATCTTTTTAATGGGTTTTGCCCTTAATTACTTTATGTAAATGCTTAATACTAAATGCAACAAATAATCAATGATTTTTTAAAGTTTATGCAATGTCATTAGGTTGTACTGATTAAATGAGCAAGCAATTTTTTTTTATTTTTCTTATTTTTTTAAAATTTTATGTTGTTTTTTTTTTTAATTTTTATATAGGAATAACTTGAATGTAAACTAAAACTAATCCTTATGCGTCAGTCAATCTCCGAATGCCCGTTGAATAAGCTCTGGAGATTACTCCGTGAGGAGTCCCAATAGAGGTATGATCACCTCGGGAGATTGCACCCTATCAATTACTAGCAAAAATAATATATATTTTTTGAATTTTTTGATTTAATTAATTTTTTAAACTTTTTTTTTAAAATTTAAATTTAAATTTCAAATTTCGAATCACAGAATTCAAATTTTGAATTTAAAATTTTTTTTTGAATTTTTTTTAATTTTGGAATTGTTTTTTTTTAATTTTAATTTTTTTTTTAAATTTCGAATTTCAAATTTTAGAATTTAATAACTACGAAATTATTAACTAGAAATTATCAAAATAAGGAAAATTAATAAAAATAATAAAAAAAAACTTACTACCGGAGTGCGTTCACTCCGGGCATCCAAAATCCGATTTGATCTTCGTGATCGTTCTTGCTTCTCGATTTGCCTCCCCGGCAACGGCGCCAAAATTTTGTTCGTCTCTTTCCTGTCTACCTAAAAATATGCTAGACAAATCGTTGTTAGAACCGATGAACAGAAGTTAAATTTAAATTTCTACTCTTACCTTTCCTACTCGAAGAATAGTGGTTGTAAGAGGTCGATCCACAGGGAGGCGATTGGAGTTGCTTAAAAATAAAAACGTTCACTCGGATTCAAAATTGATTTTTGAATGATCAAAGGAAAACATTACGTCGGGGATGTTTGAATGATTCTCTGGTCTACTAGAGAATGTTTTCTACTTGAAGAATCAACAAAAGAAAGAAAGAAAACTTTGTAATTGAGAATGTAATGCAGAGTAGCGGTCAAGCAGCAAAGAAAAATATTTAAATAAGATTTTCAGTACAAATAAAATAAATTGCAGGAATTAAACTGAAACTTAGAACATAGATTGCATAAAAGAAAATTGATGGATTTCATAAAAAGAAAACTGATTACAAATAAAAGTGGAGATTAGAGGCCTAATACTCCCCTATTTTGCAAATAAAATAAAGAAAAGAAAACAAAGAAAAAAATCACTTCTCTTTCTCTCCCACTCCCACGGTGGACTTCCAACATAAAATAATTTTTTTATGTTCTTCTTCTTCCCAAGAACAGAGCACTTGCTCTGTTTCTTCTTCTCAACACCCAGCCGACTCCTCTCTTGGCCTCCACCTCCAACCGAGCTCCCCCCTCTTCTCTTCCTCCTTCTCCTTTTATAGCCGCGGACGGGCCTGATGCGGAAGGGAGATGGCAGACGCGGTGAGGACGCGGGGAGGAGTCGATCACGGACGAGATCCGGGCGCTGGGAGCATGTGGATTACGGGATGCCGTGGATCCATGGGTGCAGAGGCGGGATGAGCTGGGATTCGGATCGTGGAAGGAGTGGATCACGGCTGGGATTCCGATGCGGAGGAAGGAGATCACCGGATTGGAAGCAATGCTGGCACGGGATCTTCAAATGGAGAAGGAAGATGGCGACGCGGTGCGGGATCGCCGGGAGGAATGCTTCACAGATGGAAGAATATCCATCTTCTTCTTTGGCCCATGGACGGTTGCTGGATGCTTGATGAACGCGGACGGGCTGATGCGGAAGGAAGGCGCTGGGATCTCGAATCCGGCTCGGCCGCGATGCTGGGAGCTGAGATTTGCTGTGAACGCGTTGATGGCATGGAGGCTGGGATTCCGGCTCATGATTCCTTCTTTGGACCTTGGTTGAGAGGCGGGCTGGTGTGGAAGAGAGGTTTCCTTCTTTGGGTCAATGGATTGGGGCGTTCATGGCATGGGAATCACTGGAGGTATCGTGGAGGAAGCGGTGCGGGATCTGGCACGCGGTGGAACGGGAGATGGACAGCTGCTGGAAGCTTCCTACTTCCTTCTTTCATTCTTTAGCACGGGGTGAAGCTGGAATGTGCTGGGATGCTGCTGTGATCGCGGTTGAGGGGCTGGAGCCGCGTTGGGTGCAAGAAAGGAAGGCATGGATGACGCTGATCTGGGTCATTGGATGCGGACATGGAGGTGCTCGCGATGTTGTGATGTATAGTGGGATGAAGTCAGGATGTGCAGGCCCTGGAAGATGCTGGCTTGACTTGAGCTCGGGCTGCCGGGCATTGGGCTCAAACCTAATGTTAATTGGTTTCTTGGATTACTGCACTCAAACACAAATACCACGTTAATTAGTTAATTTTATTATTAATAATTAGCTAAAATACTAATTAAAATGGTCAGACGATTGCACTTTTGTGCTCTCATCATTAATCATCAAAATAACATTATCATCCTCAATCTCCCCCTTTTTGATGATTACAAAACATTGAGTGTAAGCAAATTGGTATTCATATGAAAAGTTAGATTTAATATTCATAAAGTACTTTTGGTTCAAGAGTTTCAAAATCGTCTTATTTAGAGTTTGTATAAATGAACCAAGAGCTCCCCCTATCCTATCCAAATGGATGCCAAATGAGTTTTAGCTTTGCTCCCCCTTACTCTTGTATTTCATTAACACAAAATTTTCAAAAGTTTGTGTCAAAGCAAGAGTTTCAAGTCATGTATCGAGGCAAGAAAAATCTCTATGATTATGTGCCAGATTCAGATTTTCTCTTTGTTAAATGTCTCCCCCTTTAGTGTATAATACATGTCTCCCCCGTAAGTATACAATATATACCTTTTATATGTTCTTCCTTATACGGTCTTTGTTTATAGAATTATCTTTCCTATAGAATTTGCTTCTAGTTTCTCTCTTATACTTTCTCCCCCTTTTTGTCATCATCAAAAAGAATGAATGGCAATGGATAGTATTGTTATGACAATCACAAAGATCATGACTCAAGAGAAACATTGTCTATGCCAAAAGCACTATGTTTTAGAGAAGAAATACAAACTACCACAAAGAGCAAATATAAGTCGAAACAAATACAATGTTTGGAAGATACTTTAAGAACATACTTCATGATAATGCTTTAGAGTTAATCAGCTTTAACATAATCAACATATTTCAATCTAAGCTGATTTATATTCAATTCAAAACATAAAGCATTATGAGCATATACTCAGATTTTTTTTTTTCTTTTTGACAATATCAAAAAGATTGCAAAATAATGAAACATTAAGCACAAGGCAATATTTCATTCAATGGATGTCAAATTATTGCAAGCATATGAATCACGTAACTCAAGGCAATAATGTCAGGACAAGATAATGAGTATAGATCAGAGCCAATTAAGGTAGTTTCAAAATTATGACGAGATCACATCAAATTTGATGATTTTAACATTCTTTTAAAGTTCTTTTACCTTTCTTTCAAAAAAAAATATTAAACCTGAAACAATTTCAGGGGTAACAGATATCATCAAAATCAAGAATGAAAAGTTTGTCTTTAAGAATGAGACATTTAGGATGTGAGCCAGAAGTGATCTCTAAATGTAGATTCCAAAGATAGTTTTCAAACCAAGTGTAGATGGAATCTTTTTCAAGTTATTTCAAGAAGTATCAAGAATAATATTCAAAGAAAGTACGAATGAAAATCCAACACCCTTTTTTTTTTAATATATTAAGTATATAGCAACATGAGAGCAATCTAATTAATTTTTAGAGTATAGTATAAGAGCAGATAAAGATCAAAACTTATATACTCGAAAAACATAAGATTATGTTGAATCCTTAATTCTTAATGACTTCAAAGTTCTTTCATGATATAAAAGTATTGGGACATAGATACTAAAATATGAATTTATGCAATGTAAGATACATAAAATTCAGGGCTTTGAAAGTTCTTTTAAAGCTTTCTTAAAGACTTTCTTTTACTCCTTTAAAAATCATAGCATCAAAATCAATTAAAATGGATTGGCTCAGGATTGAAACACTAAAGTGAAAGCCAATAAGAGCTTATTCGTAGATTCCAAAGTAAATTTCCAATACTAAGACAAATGGAATTCTTTTCAAGTGATTTACCAATTAAGTACAGATGAAAATCCAACTTTCAAAAGATATTCAATAAATCACAAAGTCTAATACCAAAATATGCTTAAATTTGATATCAGTTTTAGATCAGTTAGATATTAAAAACATACTAAAAGTTCTTTGCCAAATTTACATAGAGTAACCTTTAATGATTTAGCTTTAAGAAAATTCATTTCTCTTTCATTTATGTAAGGCTCTTGATATTAATTCATGCTTTGTAAGTAAAGCGGTTAAATTTAGAAATTGACAAGAATGATTATGAATCAAACATAAAAAATTCAAAGTATGCATCAAATATAAGTGACTTTTGAAAAAGATGCAGAATGCAAGAAGATTGAATATTTAAGGCTTTCCCTCAAAAGATACATTCTTCTTTAAATATTCTTTTCTTTTATTGAATTTCAGATTTTAATGATAAGCATGAATGAACTGAAATTTTGTGATATAGAGTGATCTAGAGTTTTTCAAAATTTAAAGCAATCACTCTTTTAAGTCTTTCAAGAACAAGTTATGCTTCCTCTTAACTTTTGAGAATATGCACTGAAATATTGATCTGAAAATAATTCTTTTGAAGCTCAAATTTCTTTCAAAAGCAATTACATTTTCTTTTCTTTATGAATCATTTGAGTGAGCTAAAATATTACTAGCCTTAAGATCATTCACTCTCCTCTAAAAATAGCTTTTTCTCTTAATGATAGAAGCACTTAATTATGTAGGAGAAAAGCATATAGAAAATCATTCAAGTGTATATTTATAAAATTCAATTTCTTAGTCATGTTTTTTTAGCAATATATACATGTAGCACAATAAATCTTTTTAATATCAAAACAAAATCATATGCTTAGAACTATTTGTTCGCAATCAAGATTATTGAAAAACACATCATTTAGACCAATTTCAGTATACTTATAAGATAGAAAAAGATATATTTCATATGCGTATCGGAGCAAACAACCAAGGCATCAAAATTAATTCTATTTTTCTTAAACCGTAGTTTTCATCTAGGAATCATATTGAGTTATTCTCCAAAATCTTTTTTTTTTAATTTCTTTCTTTAACCACTCAATGAACATTTTGATTATCTTCATTTGTTTTTCGGTTTTACTTTTCTATGCTCTATATTCTATTTGCTCCCTATCCGGTGGAGTTGGAAGGGGCATGAGGTACTACCACTAGCCTCCCTCTTGTGCCGTCCCTAATATACCCTACACCGAATAGTTGGGTCAAATAGTGCCGGGTACTACCACTAGCCTCCCCATTGGCACCATCCCTACGATGAGCAATGTAGAAAGGTTAAACTTTTCTCTTTAAAAATGTTCACTCCAAACTCTTCCTATTATAGTTGATTATGGATTTTATCCCATCCAAAGGAATGCTCACATAATTCTTACAAATGTGCTGAATATATTATGCTTGTTTTGCTTTTACCTAAGATTGGAGTACTTACTTAATTTTATTATCTTAACAGATTTTTATGAATCTTTTGATATCAATTAGATGTGATTCATTAGAATTAGTTTGATATCTTTGCATATAAGCACAAAATGAGCATACAATTTGGCCTACAAGCTGCATGATATAGTAATACAGCTTCAAACAATAAAATTACCTTGCTCATTATTTTTAAACTCTACAATATGGGGTCATAGATATACCTTTCTTCATGCCAAACTTCTGTAAGAATATTCTTGTGAACTTACTTTGGCCAATGAAGATCCCCTTTCTTATTTATCTTAGTTTGGAGTTCGAGAGGAAAGATTAGTTCATCCATTTTACTCATTTCGAACTCACCCTGCATGAGCTTAGAAAAAAAAAAACTTTACATAAAGCTTCATTAGTAGCACCACAAATAATGTCATCCATATATATTTGAGCAATTATGATATCAGAATTTTTCTTTTTGATACATAATTTTATCACTATTACTTTCTATCAAAAAGTTACTTAATCAAATAGTATTTTATCATGTTTGTAATGAATATTTTTTAAATATAGATGGTTATTTTTACATAAAAATTTTAATAATATAACCACACAGAAGTTCATTCTACACATTCATTTGACAAAATACAAGTCTCATAAAACAATCAAATGAAAGTGGTTATCTTTGGCTTCTAATCATGCAAAGATTTCATCAAGATCTATTTCATCTTTTCTGATTAATTCTTTTAGTAATCACAAATTCTTCTTAATTAAGTGTGTTTCTGAAAAACTCAGTTTTGTTCCAAATATAAAAAGTTTTCAGATTCTTCAATAAGATTTCAAATTTTATCCCTTTCAAAATGATTTAGTTTAACTTAACCAATTATCATCTTGTTCATTCTTCTTAATGTCTTTTAAATAGAAGCAAAATGACAAACTATATTCTCAATAAAAGATCTAGTTTTAATAAGAATAATATGAATTGACATTTCTACAACTAGTATCTTTTCATTGAATATTCTATATACATTGCTTAGAGAGTAATATCCAAAGAAACACTTATTTTATCAGATTTGGCATATATTTCATTCTTGAGAACATAACATGTATAACTGAAAAACATGAAGGTATGCACCATTTGATTTTCTATTTTTCATGAGTTCACATGGGGTTTTCTTCAAAAATAGATTTAATAGAAACCTTATAATATGACAAGCTGTGATGATAACATTAATCAACTGCTATCACAAAGCATTGTCCTTACATAACAAAGGTTCTATTTTTATATTTTTATAACCCCTATATGTAATAGTATTCTTGGTGCAAAAATAATTGTATTCAATACCGTTTTCTGTGCAAACCTTATTAACAAATTGATTTTCAAAACTGTGCCATGGTACTTTCACAGTTTGCAAACCCTTTTTATTTGAAACCTTTTGTAAGTTTGTGCCAAAGCAGAGAATATTTCAATTTAAGTGCCAAGAATAAAACCAACGTTAGCTTTGAGAAATCATCCATAATTACAAAGTCAAGAAGCTTATCTTCTAGGCTCACTATCCTAGAGATCCAAATAAGTTCTTATGGAGAATTTTCAAAGACTAAGAGGTGGAAACAATGTTTTCAGATATCGAAATGATTCTAGTTTGTTTTTCTAGATGACATGCATAGCAAACTTTGACCTTTTAAAAATTAATTTAAGTAAGCCAATGACAAGGTCTTTTGAGATTAAGTACATACTAGTATGAGTTGATTTTATATGCCAAAAGTGGTTTCTTTAATCTTGGTATTCATAGTGCATATATTTAAAGGCATACCAAGTAAACATACTCATGTCTATTATCAATAAAAGATAATACCATTGATAAAAACTCTCAATCAAGCATATAGAGAATTCATAGAGTTATTCTTAATAAATTGATTAATCATTTAGCAACTTATCCAGCAGTAAGTAAAGCATACTATAAAATGAAGTGATTTGATTATATTTTTAAAAATATTACCTATATCACAGAATTGATTAATACCTGCAATTTATGTTTTAATTGGATACTAAGGCAAAGAGAATGATGAGATGCAAGGATTACTAATTTCATTATTTTTTTCATTTTAATTACTTTTCTTAAGTATATTTTAAGTTTTATTCTTTAATATATGTCTAGAGCACCCAATATCTAAATTAACATCTTTTGTTGGAGCCTTGAGTGCTAGACACACCTACAGAAAATATTCAGATTTTCAACTTAGGAACCCAAGCTCTTTTGGGTCCTTGTAGGTTAGCTATTATTGTTCCTTTTGGAACCTATATTTTCTTAATAGCTATTTTGTCCATAGGCTTGCAGATTTTAGGATTATAAGGAATGTATTTCTGCATACTCTTATTAAATTTAACAAACATCGATTTAATATAAGTAGATGATGGATTTTTAATTTTCTGTTTTTGTTCATTAGGTTCATCAGATAAATTAGAATCCGTTTTAGGATAAATAGTGGAGGATTTAACACATATGTCAATAAGGGATTTTTGTATGTACCAAGATTGATATCCTAATCCAGCCTTTTCAAATTCAGCTCTTTGATTATTTATCATTAAGTTCAGTTTTTCAGAGCTGATAGTAAATTTTTCAACTATAGGCTTAAATTTGTTAACTTCTTTAGTTAGCCTTTCATTGTCTTCTGAAAGTAATTTATTATTTTTCTGAGTTATATCATAGCTTTCAGCAAGAGATAGATTTTTCTGATTTAGCTTTTTATTCTTTAAACTAAGCTTCTTATATTCTAAGTATAGATCAGAAAAAGCATCATGAAGTTCATCAAATGTAAAATCAGATTGAGTTTCAGCATGTACTTTATCTTGGAATGAGAAATCACTTTGTGTTCCAATACATACCTTATCTTCATGTGCCATAAAGCAAGAATTTTTAATTTCAGTTTGCTGCTCTTCTTCTTCAGAGCTAGTTTCAGATTCACTAAAAATGTTAGTGCATTCATATTTACCTTCAAACATATTCCAGATTTTCTTAGCAGTTATGCAAAAAGATATGCTATTAAGTTCACTATCATCTAATGCACAATATTGAATATTCATGGCTTTTGCATTTTGCTGAGCCATTTTCTTATCATGATTAGTGTTTGTGTGTAGCCCGTTGACTATGATACTCCATAAATCATAGTTATGTGCTTGAATGAAAATGCGCATGCGTGCTTTCCAATGTGTGTAGTTTATGCCATTAAATAGTGGAGGTCGATCAATTAACTGTCCCTCTCCTAGAAAACTGTCTATTTGAATTGTCATGATCTTTGGCTCTTTGACGGTTAGGTCAAAATCAAAAAGGCAAGGAATTATAGAGCACCTGCTCTGATACCACTTGTTGCCCAAGGTGACAAGCCAAGAGGGGGGGTGAATTGGTTTTTCTAACTTTTTGATTTCTTAATCGAGTTAATTGATGAGTAAGTAATTGTAGTAAAGTAAGACAATACACAATACAAACACACAAGAAATATAGTGGTTCGGTGCTCTCCTAAGCACCTACGTCCACTCCCCAAGCGACCTCTTGGGAATTCACTATAATCCCGCATATTATAGTTGGATTGTTTTTCGGGCTTGGTATCAGAGCCATAGGTCTCGAGTTCGAAACCCAGGCATCACGTTGGGGGGAGGATTGTTGGCGGAGGCCTGAGGGGCCGAGTCAACGTTGGCGGAGGCCTGGAGGGCCGAGTCAGTCCCGCCGCCTGCCAACGTGGACGCGCTGGAGGAGTAGGGTGGGTTATACCATTAGGGGGTCCCTGAACCTACTGGCAAGGCCCTGTCGGAGTCCGGAGTTGGGCGAGGCTTGGTCGGAGTCGACTCGTGGCGCTATGGGCCCCTGCGCTAGTTTAAGGAAATAAAGTTGCGCCTTCACTAAGACCTGCGGGTTTTGGTGTAATGGTAGCGCTTGATCCTGACACCCGAGTTCTCAAAGGAAAGAGACCATATATGAAGTTAGCCAGTCCATAGGTCTATCTAACAAAGTCGATGCACTGTCCTGCAAATTGGATCAGCTAATGTCTAGAGAATAGCTGCCAAACTTTCCCCAAGCACAAGTGTGTGCTCTCTGTTCTAGCCCATCTCACCCTATTTTTGAGTGTCCTTCGGCGGCTCAATTTCTTGAATTTGTGCAAGAATAAGTAAATGCTGCCCAAACACAATTCCGACCGGGTAATGATCCATATTCTACCACTTATAACTCGGGATGACGCAACCATCCAAACTTCTCTTGTAAGCAGCAGACTCCCAATACCTCCCAGCCTTATTTTCAAAACTTTCAACCCTTCCAAAATGTTCATCCGAACTATTCTCCTACTCACTATTCACAATTCCAGCATATCTCTCCTCCAGCACCCCAAAGAGATATGGCTTTTGAGCAAAAAGTATTGACTGCCCTTCAAGGACTAGAAGCCACAATTGTTGCACTCCCATACCCAATCTATTGCCAAATTAGAAACCCAGCTAGAGTAGCTAGCTAGTGCACTGAATAAGAGAGAGGAAGGCAAGCTTCCAAGCCAACCAGTGAGTAATCCGAGAGGGCAGTACATGGCTCAAGAGACTCACCCGAATGATGTTCACCATGAACAAGCTAATGCCATGACTACCTTAAGAAGCGGACGTGTAGTGGACAATAAGGTTGGAGAAAAAGAACATAAGAAAAATGAAGACAGAAATATGACTGTGCCTAAAGAGAACCTAAACCCTTCTTTGTCACCATCTAGTCCAGTATCGACCACACCTTTTACACCGAAGGCTCCTTTTCCTCAATGTCTGAATGCACCTTCTCCCTTTGGCACGAAAGGAACTTCGTTAGAAGAAATAATGGAGGTTTTCAAACAAGTCAAAATCAACCTCCCTCTCCTTGATGCCATAAAACAAGTTCCATCTTATGCCAAAATTCTCAAAAACCTTTATGTCCAGAAACGAAAATGTAGGACACATGTGCCTAAAAAGGTCTTCCTAACTGAACAAGTGAGCTCCATCCTCTAGCACAAAACTCCTCCTAAGTTCAAAGATCCTGGTGCTCCTACCATCTCTTGTATCATAGGAGATAATCTTATTGATCAGGCACTCTTAGATTTAGGAGCCAGTGTTAATATTCTTCCTTACTCAATTTATGAGAAATTTGGACTTGGTGAATTGAAGCCTACTTCCGTGTCCCTGCAATTGGCTGATCGATCTGTAAAAACACCACGAGGAACAATTGAAGACGCCCTAGTCAAGGTAGACAAATTTTATTTTCCAGTCGATTTTATCGTCCTTAATATAGAGCCTGTGTCTAACTTTAGGAAACAAATCCCTATAATTGTAGGTCGTCTCTTTTTAGCTACAGCCAACAATGCGTGTATAAATTGTAGAACTGGGATGATGAATTCATCTTTTGGGAATATGAAGGTCAAGTTAAATGTATTCCGTGCCTCTGATCAACCCTCAAAGGAAGTTGAGTGCTTCCTAATAGATAAAATGGACGATCTTATAGAAGAAATCCTTTCCTATATTTTGGCAGATGACCCTCTGAAAACATGCTTGGCCTATTTTGACTTTGATATAGACAAGGCCATAGAAGCAGTCAACTCCTTGCTCGATAATCAGTCTTCCACAAATTTTCTTCCTTGGAGAACTCGGCATGAACCCGGTATGATTTGATAAGGATGCGCTGCCTCTGGCTGAAGACGTTAAACTTAGCGCTTGTTGGGAGGCAACCTAATTTTCGTAGGTCATTTTTGATTTTTTTTATTTGCATTTTTCAATGTCTTAACAGGATCCCTCATATTACTGATGCAACTATGGTAAAATGCTACTATCCTTCATATGCATCATATCTTCATCCAAACTAAAAAATAAAAAAAATAATATAATAATAATAATAATAATATATTATTAAAAAAATATTGAGGACAATGTCTGATCTAGGTTGGGGGTATAGGATTCAAATTTTTGAAGAAATTTTTCGAATTTTTGATTTGTAAATAATTCGAATTTTTATCTCAAAAAAAAAATCTATGCATTAGTGCTGAAATGATAAATGCACAAAGTATATAAAATCTAACAAGCCCAATGATTAGTCAGAAGTAAGACAATTTGAATTCTTTTTATTAAAAGTTCTTTTAACGAGTTGTAAGATAATTTTTACTTTGGCATTTCACAACCCATATGGCCTGCACTTATAAGGGTTAGGTTCAACATTATGTTGTTAAGTCTGGTAGCAACTTTGAGTCCTGATGAATCATACCTATCTAATTCACTATTATCTTTTTTTACTCAAATAAATAAAAAAAAATAAATAAATTTTGTCAGGTACATCGAAAAGGGCTACCTATTGTCAAAGGTCAGCGGGCTTGCGATGATGAACCAGAGCATAGGTCCGTAGGGGAATCTTGATGCCCAACACCTTATGCCATCTGGTGTGGGAGTTCTTGACTGAATGCTCGCTATACGGAGGAATCATTACAAGAGTAAAAGTGCATAATTTATTTATAAATACAAAATCACAATATATATAAAAAACACAAAAAAAAGAAAGAGAAAATAATATTGACTTTGAAAAAGACAATAGTGTGAAAGCAGTCGTTGTAAAAATTTGAGTAAACTGGAATATTACAGATAAAGCCCATGAGGTATTAAAGTAAACATCTACAATTCTCGAAATCCTGCAAGATAGGATAATTTTGAATCAGTGATTAGTTCTTATCTGATCAATTCTTGGAAACTACTAGCTTTAGCAGTATTTTGGGGATCTAAAGCCTTAGCTTGTGTATGGTCCAGATATCACCAAGCACCCAAGTATAAATAAGCCTTACAACTCTCTAATAGAAACTTAATGACTTCAAGTTAAGTTGCATACTGACCTAGGATTTGGGCTGACTTAGTAATTAAAACTTTGTGTGCTTTTGAAATTCTTGGCAATTAATGCATTTCAAATTAGATTTTATAAAATAATAAAATAAATTCTTTCGACAGCAGTTTATGGGTAGCAGCGCTGGAAACCCTCACGAGACAAAACTCGTCCACTAGGGCCATCTAGGGGTTTAAAGCCTTATTGCATATGGTAAATGCAACGCGATTCCTGCGAAAGTAAGTTAGTTTTTTATTTTGCTCGAGGACTAGCAAAATGTAGGTTGGGGGTGTGATAAGTGCTAAATAATGAATAAAGTTATCTATTTTACATAGCACTTATTATTATTTTTAGGCACATATTTAAATTTAAACATGAGAAAATGTGTTCTCCTTCATCATTTCATTTTAAATAAATTATTCAAGTTTGATTGATTTTCTTTACCTTAATTGGTCGAGTCTAATATGTGCAGGTCAAGTCGTCCTATTCACCAATTAGTCCCAATCTGTTCCATGTATGGATTGCTTTCCTCCACGTGTGCATGAAGTTACCCTTTCACGTTCAAGCCATCCACATGTGAAGTCACACACATTATCTTCCATGTTCCACGTCACTCTTCCCTCCGATGTCCAAAGAATAGAACAAACTTCTCTCATCCACGTTGGAACCCAGCCGACCACACCCATTCGCATCTCAGTCACGTGCACGTCCTTCCCTTCTGCATCCAAAGCTTCCACATCATCCTCTCCTGTTTTAGCTTCAACCAATCTGAGTCCCTCTCTTCAACCCGTTTGCATGTCACTCGAAACCAAGATAGAGCCAAGATCCCATCTTCTCCGGATTGTTCTCATTTGCGACAGCCTCTTTCCTCTTCTTCAGATCAATCCAGTGAACCTTCCCAGATTTCCCTCGCGCCCATCCTCTCACGAAACCGAATCCAGACTTTCTTCCATTCGGATTACATCCTTATCCCCTGCTTCGGATAAGTCCCAAACTCCCTCCCATTCTTAATTCTCCAGCAAATCTAAGAGTTCCAGCTTCTTCCGAGTGGCATCAAACCATCTTCCAGATTTGATCTCCTCCCAAATCTTCTTTCGGATTCCTCCCATCCAAGATCGGCTTCCACATCATCCCGCCCCTATCCACGGATAAGCTCACAGCCTTCTCTTACTTTGGAACAGAGTCCCAACATCCGGATTAACTTCAGCACCTTCACTCCCTGATTTTTATCCAACGCCCGAGCAGCCGAATCCCATGAATCATCTCCTGTTTTCCAACCATTCCGAGCATCACGGAAGAGTTTTTTTGTTCCCGGCCGAAGGAATCCTCCCACTCGAAGTGTCCGAGATCAAATCCCAGCTCACGGCTCTTCACTTCTTCCAAACCAAATCCAAACCAGCAGCATCCATCCACTGTCCGCATGGATCAGACTCATCCTCCCAGCTGCTCACCCATGGATCTAACTCAAAAGGCCATCCGAATATCCCGCTCCCAGCAACCGGATGAGCATCCCGAACAGCTCTTTCAGCCATGTGCATCGTCCCCTGCATCCACGTCAACGGTTTCCACGCCCCAGCAATCTTCCGGATTGATCCCAGCCAGCTGCAAGTAATCGCCCGAGCTAACAAGCAATCCACACCTATAGCGATGAACTTCTGAAGTTGAATCCCATGATCTTCGCTCACGCATCTTGCCCGCGTGCATCCCAACATCCGCGGATATGATCAAGCCTCCACTGGGAACAACCACAAAGGAAACAAGGGAGGAGAGAGGAGGAGTTGGTAGCTTATAAAATGGGGAGTCGATGTTGAACAGGGGCAGCAGTTTTGAGAGGATAGAATATTCCATCAATTGTTAGTTCTGGAGAAGAGAAAAGCCAGTGGAGATGAGGTAGGGTGGAAGCCGATCATGATGGCCTTCTGCGTCGCTGCTGCTACCCCCCATACCATTGGAAGGCTGAGCTCTGCACTAGGGCTGGATGCATCCCTAACAAAGGTGACAACGGTTCTTGTATTTTTTATTTTATTTTTGCAATTGTATGAACCTAATTGATCTTATTGAATATCCTTTTACCTCATACTTAGGGTCTATGATTTTAAGTATGATGTTTATGCAAGTATTCTTCATGATCACTAAGTAAGAATGAGATAATCCATGCTTAGGAAAGATGTGGTGTCCTACCACATTAGTTTAGGATAGACATCTCATGCCAACTGAAGATGGATTTTTCTTAAATTGCTTTTGTGAATTTCTATTTGAATGCTTATTAGGCTTGCAGCCAATTTGCATGTTAATCCAAGAATAAATTAAAAATACAATTTATCTTTGTTCCTATGTTAGTGGTGAATTTCTTGCCCTAGGTTTTCTCAAACTAATATCTTTTTAATTGCATTTCTTATTAAATTGCTTAGTATAGTATTCTTCACAAACTCTCATTTTCAAATATTTTTAAGAAAACAACTGTATCCCAATCCCTGTAGATCAATATCCGTAATCACTATCCTATCAGATACGTGCTATTGCATGGTCTTTAAAGTTGACTATCAGACAGCCGTATCGAATGAGATGAATAGTAGGTCTGGTTCAGCAAGCCCAACATCGGTTGAGCCATTCTTCAAGTGCTGGCCTAGGTTGAATCAGGGTGCGTCATCCCAGACCTTTTCATTTCGGCCCAGCCCAACCCGATTCAGCAGAACTTGGCTCCCCTTTGGTTAGAAGTAATTGGCAACAGTGGCATCAGCCAAGGCGACATGCAATAGATTGAAGGGGGACACAGGGTGGAGACGAAAGCCTTCACGAGCACATGCCCTAAGGTAAGAAAGTTGGGGAAGGTCAAACTCTTGGAGCTGCTTGTCCTTTCCAACCACTCGGTCCAACTCTTCCATGGCTTTCTGAAGGATCACAGGTCGGTTCAGTAGCTCGGCCAATAACCATTCGGCTATGTTGGATGTGTCTACAATTGCAAAGACTAGTTCCTGCAAGGTGAGATTGTTTTTCCATTCATCAGCCACAACAAATTAAAATTCATCATCTACAAGGTTATATAAAAAATCAACAAGGTTATGGAAGATCGGTGATTCTAAAAACAAAATGTGTAACAAGTAGGCAGTAAAACTATTGCTGGTCTATCTTCAATTTTACTCAAAAATAATCCAATTAAATATTGTGAAAAAGAATCTTACCAGACATTGAGCCTTGACCTCCTCCATTGTCAGCAAAGGTCTTCCTTTGTTATCGTTCAAAGAAATGAAAACATCAAGGAGGTCCTCCACTTCCCTCTTAGCCCCTTTAACCTCTTTCTCCCTCTCACCTCTCCACTTTTGCATCTTTCCTCAATAATAGGATCGTGATATTTGTTTATCACCCTTATGGCCTCCTTCATGATCCTTTCATGCCCATCAATGTCCAACCACCTCAGCCATGGCATAAAATCTTATGCACAAAAGGCATAGATCAAAGATAGCACCTTGAATGCCGCATCCACATGCTCCATCTCCTCCTTGCCCGGTCCTCCATACTCTCCACCCTTGCCAAAATGCCTTACTCCAAATATCATCCTTCTTATAGTGTTGCCAGTGTAGTATCATGTTGCAAGCCTAACATTGATAATGGGTTCCTCTAATTTCTCGCATTGGTTATGTATATACTTGACAATATAGTCGATCTCCTCAGTGCGTAGCTTTAATTGCCAATGGAGCCTTGAAGTGTTGAGGATCTCTGATGCCACCACCCTTCTCATTTTTTTCCATTGCTCACCCCAGAAGCGATGACAACCGAGAGAAAATTCCGACCAGAGTACTCAGTGGCCATGGTTAGCAGCCTTGATGCAAAATTTGCATCTTGTTTTTTAAGAAACTCACGGCTATGCTCTGGAGAGTTCACAACAACAACATGAGTGCTGCCAAGGCGGATGCATGTGATGTCCTTTTCCTCAACAATTTTTAAGATCCAACAAAAGTGAGGCTTATGGCAGAAAATTGTGAGGAGGCTACCAAATATTGTCCAAGATGTCGGACCTGGAGGAAGACGACAATCCTTGAAACTCGTAAGTATGGTTTGGATAGAGGGGTGGAGAAGAAAAAAGAAGAATAGAAAGGTGAGGAAGAGGAGGGTGGTGTTGAGGAGGGTCTCGACAGTGAATTGGTTTATATAAGGCATGCCCATGGTAAAAAGGGTGGATGGCAAGAGTTTGGTGGTGATCATATTGTTCATCGTAGTTATACCTATAGTACTAGAAATGGAGGTTGTCTTCAACCAAAACTGAGGAAAAGAAGAAATAGAGTTGTTCGGGTGCTTATGGATGGAGGGGAAGAGAGGGATGGTGGTCTATTTATCTCCAATAAAATAGGGTTAGAGATAAGTACAAATATAAAGAAAAGATTTACTCAGATTCTATATAGTTATATTTTACAAATCTAAAGAACATTTCACTCAGATTCTATTATTGTATTCTCAAGTATGTCATGGTATTTCATATTTTAATAATTAATTACTCTCACAAAATTAAATCCTCTTCTTTTTTTAAAAAAGAAAAAAAGAATAACATTCTTTATAATATTGAAAGTTTTTTAAAAATATTTAAAATTATCGATAATTTTAATATATTCCTGCAAATCTACTTTTTCTTAAAACTTCTTTAGAAAAGATAATTCATGATTCTTTTCATTCATACTGAAGTTAGAAAGTAATAACGGTATTTACCGGAAAACATCGAACACTTTGTATTATATATGTTATGTTTTAATTTTTAATATATTTTTAATAGAAATCAGATTGGATAAATATTCAAATTCTTGGTTTAATTCATTTTTATGCAAGTTATATAATTATATCGTATATAATTATTGCCTAAGGTGCTTCAGTTGCAATGTGGATTTTGTACATATCATTTATGGCCATGTCATCTATTTAGCTTTTATTATTGAATTTCACTCGATATCTGAAATATATCCAAATAATATCAGACTTATATCCATATTTAGATAGAGAAAATATAGATTTAATTAATATTCAATCTCTATCGATTTTTCCTTAAAATAAGTATGTGTAAGCTCCATGTACGATTCATTATCCTATCTATTTAATATATTTTTGTAGATCATAATACAAACATGTTTGATATGTCAACTACCTTTCTTTTTTGGGGCATATTATCTGGATCATGTATTATATATTTTACATGGGTTTTATGCTTGTGTTTTGTTTATATAGTCTTTGATACAATGGGTTCTTCGTACCTGCATGTTGCAATATGCATTTATTCAACGTACATGTTCCTCAAGCTTCATGTTGCATAGTATCTTGGCCACACTATCGGAGAATGACTATTTAGTAGTGTTTTTGGCTACACCACAAACCAGGGCTATTTACAAGTGTCAACGTGCATAAGCAAATGTATCATTTACAGATCTAGTTATGCACTAATAATTGTGCATTTTTCTGATTTCTTGATCAATTCATTTCATTTGTTTGTTATTTTTCTATATTTCTCATCATGTTAACTTTTTTAAAACAATTGAAGTGTGCACATTTGGAGAACTGCCTCCATGAAGCAAGAGAGGAAGCTCATACTAATCAATGTGCTGCAGATAGAAGGGACTCATAATGTAATACTTTTTGTCCCACTGCTGTAATGCATAGTTTATTTGAAAGATTATGCAGACTCATAGTGTTCTAGAGATCTTTCTTTGGCTAGGTATTCATGCACAATGTTTATTCACCTAAACTATTTTTGGTGTTAATGCCACCATCCTTATAATATTTGTTTCCACTCCATTGGATCAACCCAGCTGAAATAAATACAAAGTGGTCTGGCCTAGGGCGGGAGAGGGAGAGAAGTTAGCATCACATCCTGTCCTATTAAAAATGAGTATTATACTTGAAAGAAAAGAAAAAAGGTATGAGTGTTGTTCCGTCCCAGTAATAACTGTCTTTTTTTCTAGATGTAAAGAAAAGCTGTTGTTGATGGCTTATTTCTGGATATCAAGATCCATACCGATCCAACGATGATAGAGGTAACCGGATTTAGGCTTGGCTACACTCCAAGTTTTACTCTCGCTTTGTAGTATAGAGGTATAAAATATGAGTGACTATGGTTGTTTGGAATATAATTTTGGTTGTTTGGAAGGTTATTTTGGATTTGCCAAGAAATATAATATGAAATTATATTTTCTTTTGTGTGGATGATATTGAACAATTTGATTTCTGAATGAGATAATATTGATAAGACATATTATGGATTGCCGGTCGCAAGTTGAATTATGACACATTGGTTTGCCATCGTGGGCTGAAATATGGATATTTTTGTTTGCCACTGCGGCCGAAACACGGATATTATGGTTTGCGACCATGGGCCAAAGCGCGGATATTCTAGTTTGCTACCATAGACTGAAGCGTAGAATTGTGGTTTGATAGTCACAGGCCGAAGTTTGACCGTCGATAGTCCAAATCAAAAAGATAATTATTGACCAAAAATCTGATTAATAATGGAAGATTAGTTATACGAAATCACGGTTGAATAAAAAGTTTTTGTTTGATGATATGTCTGACATATTTTCTTGAAATGAGTTCTATGTTTGATGATTTACATTTATGTATGCATATTTATATGGATTTATTTGAGCTATGTTGAATAATTGGTAAGATGTTTTGTGATGTTGCCTACATTTTGATATGGTATATAGCTAATCTCTATTTTAAATTTAGTTTATCAATATTGGCATGAGTGTGGAGAATTATGATTGGGATATGAAGCTTGCATATCTCTTTTGTTTTTTCTTTCAGAGTTACAGGGTGCTTAGCCCCTGTTAGGTCGGACGTAGAGTTTGAGTCTTAAAGTTATTTGTTAGATTATTATAATTAAATTTATAATTAATTTAATTATTTTAGTTTTATTTAAAAATTTAATAATCTTAAAGATTACATTGGGGGTCATACGGCCTATCAGGCAGCTGAGTTGATTACCGGGTTTGAGGCGTGGGAGTTTGAATTATAGTTCTGTGTGCATTGGTGGAGTTGATGAGACTGAGGACGTGATGGCACATATTTCAAACTGGTTGCAGAAGGCGACAAAACAAATGGTCTAACAAGAAGCAATTAGGAGAGGATGAGACCCAATCATGTTGGGGGGGGGGGGGGGGATGCAACACTGACAATGGCATTGGATGGTAGGTTGAAAGGCTTGCAATAATGGTGTTGACCCTAGTATGATTTTGATGTTTATAAAGCTATTGAGGTCATATAGTAGTACTAATGGCATTAAGTCAATTGATCCAGTACATAAATACTTAAGGAAGAAAGAAACAATGCATTCTTGAAACGCTTTACATGTACGATTGAAATAACTCTCAAGAACTCATTTTAAGATAAATTCATTGGAAGAACTAGAGGAAAAGCCTAAATTTTCAGTTTGACAAAGTTAAGAGTCAAGTTTTCTTAGTTAAAGGGCAATTTTGTCTTTTTCATAGTTAAAGATATGAAACTTCTATGTGCCAAGCATCTTAAATTACTTACAATGTCTTTTATTAGTTTCATGTGCAAATCTAACTTTAAGATGCAGAAAATCAGGGTTAGAGTCGACCTCAGAAAGTTTGGAGCCGACTCTGGCACATTTGGCACACTTGGCACAAGCCTAGAGTCGATCCCAGAAAGTTTGGAGCCGACTCTGATACATTTGGCACACCTTGGCACACTTGGCACAGACCTAGAGTCGACCCCAGAAAGTTTGGAGACGACTCTGGCACATTTGGCACACTTGGCACAGGACTCGGATTGACCCCAGAAAAATTGGCACAGTACTCGAGTCGACCCCAACCAGTTTCAACAAAAAATTGCTCTCTGGAATTTTCTATCAGAGTCGACTTCATCAAGCTCGAGTCGACCCCAACCAATTTCAACAGAAAATTGTTCTTTAGAATTTTCTACCAGAGCCGACTCCATCAAACTCGAGTCAACCCCAACAAAATTCGAGTCGACCCCAACTAGTTTGGACAGAAAATTATTCTCTGAAATTTTCTGTCAGAGTCGACCCTAGGCCAACTCGAGTCGACCTCAGGTCAGCTCGAGTCGATCCGAGCATGACTGACAGCTTAACAGCTAGTTCTGCAGATGTACTTTTTAAGGCTCCAACAGCTATAAACAGTTAGTTTCTTCAATCCAATGGCTAAGAACTGAGTTTTAGAGGTTGGAGAGGTATTTAAGAGCTACTCTTCATCAGAAAAAATATCTTTGTGGAAAATCAAGTGAGCATTCAAGAAAAAGAGAATATTTAAGAGAGTTCAATTGATTGCTTTAGCTCAAATCCAAAAGGAGGTTGCTGAGCAGAATTTAAGTGCCTTCAAGAGCTCAACCAACCTACTGAGAAGTGAAGCAATTTCAGCAAAGAAAAGAAAAGCATCTTCAAAGCGATAACTATTCTCTTTTTCTTTCCTTAGTGCATAATTGTTTATTTGCTCATTAAGGAGCTTTAAACTTTGATTCACTTATTCTTCTTGTAAGGTTTGTTGGTAAGCCTGTAAAATCAACTGTGTAGGTTTGTTGGTGAGCCCGTAAAACCAACGGATAGATTTTTGTTGGTGAACCCGTAAAACCAACTGTGTAGATTTTTGGATTGTGAACCTAGTAAAATAATCCAACTATAATCCGAGGTATTATAGTAAATTTCCAAGAAAATGCTTGGAAAGTGGGCGTAGGTGCCTTGGAGTGCACTGAACCACTATACGTGCTTGTATTTGCATTGTATTTACTTTGTGCCTCTTGCTTTATTTTCTTTATTATATTGTGTAATTGCTCGAGCTTGAATTCTTAAAGTGATTTAATTATAATTGACTAGAGTTTAACTAGAATAGTGGTATTTAGGCACTAATGCCACCGATGGTTAATAATAGTAGTTTTTGGCACTTTGTGCAACACATGCCACCGGTTTACGTGGCAATAGCCTGATGTTGGATTTCTAGTATCAATTTATAAGAATAATAATAATTTTTTTAAAAAAATATGTATTATTGATAATTTATTTTTTCATCATTATTATGTATTTTAATTAAATATCTGGCATGCTTTGAACCCACTTTAGGATATTATGTTGTTTATTTGGCAGTGTAGCTCATTACTATATTTCTCTATTTTTCAGATTTAAATGCATAGATGCATAATCGCTCGGGACTTGGAGAGTGCGCTAAATTTTCTGAAGATCTTAGTACCTCTAGTTTATATTACTATATCTCACAACAGTCCTGTTTGCATATTTGATTCTTATATATTACAAATATTAGAGTTTTGACTGCGTCTATGTGTAGTTATGGATATGGTTACTCCACTGATGGCTTGTTCTTCAATTGAGGGAGTCTCCGTCATTGAAACAGATCGACGTATGCATGTGAAAAACCAACAACATAAAGCAGCAATATGTCTTTCCAGGTCAATTTAACAATACAGTAAATTAATGTTGGAGAAGAAAGCTTCAGCTTTTGCAAACTTGGATGACTCCTGACATCATTATTATAATACAAATTGAGCCAAATCCATCTCTATGAACTGATGAAACTAAACTACTGCAGAAAACTAAGAATTTCTGAAGAAAAAAGATTCCTTCAGCACAAATATGATCACCACATGTTTGCAAACCGACCTTGATGTATGCTCCTTCCTGCCCACAAAAACGAGATGCATGAGCTCAAGTCATTTCACGCATCTTAGCAATATCATCAGCTCCACCACTCTTTTAAAGTATTCTTAGAAGACTCAAAAGAAAGAAAAGGTTAAGAAGAAACAAACTCACAGAAGTAAGAAGAAGAGCCAGATGATGGGAGTTTAGTTCCTCCTTTCCGCTCCACCCTCGGAACAGCAAACGCATGGAGGATTTTCATTTCTGCCTACGAAACCATGTACTTCTTCAAAGCAACTACTATGATAGGAATGACCACATGGTAAGACTACATGCACCGGAACCGCATCATTACTGGACCCCGTTGGCTTGAGTGCTAGGTCCATGTTGCAGAGCTGACACTTATAGCCTAGCAGTTCAGGCATATCATCTCCGGAGTCCGCTATAACAAAGATGAATTACTTTAGCATTTTACAGCAGCACCATATTCTCATTTCTATTGCATATATTACAGAATTAGCTGCATGTACGCGTAGTTATGGATATGGTTAAAGCCACCATCTCCTCAACTTGCTCCCTCATGAGCATGCTTATGTTCTCTGGATATCTTACCATCCGTGTTCCAACTATCATGACTACAATGACGGAATAGAAATCATGCCACGCCTGCTGCTCTGCTTGTAGAATTCTTTTGTTTGACCTGAATCTTCTGAAAGCTAAAATGCTGTATGAGAGGGAACAGAGAAGCTTGAGCCATACCTCTGATCCTGGTGTGTCGGAGCGGTAGCTGCAGGTCAGATGGTGTGAGGTCACTCTGGTCATGCCTTCGCTTTAATCGTCTGCTAGAGCTGGCTTGCTTAGCAGACCTCTGAGGAAGTAGTGGCCTTCCGAAAAGTAAAAAGGGTTCTTCTTTGTCATCAATTATGACCGGTTGGTCTCGATGCCCTGCAAGGCGAGACATCGTGAATACTGTTACAAACTGCTGCATTAGGAAACTTTAGCATACAATACCTGTGGCAAAATGAGGAGGGATAGCCCTGGGAGAAGACCCAGTTGGTGTTACTCTTATAGGCTTCGGGAAAGCACTGGAACTGCTACCACCAGCGTCAGCTCCGGCGACTTGGCCTGCACATGCTGGAAACCAGGATCCTTGGCCGCTTTTAGTTGGGTCTCGTAGAACAGCCTGGTCGCTAATAGTTTGATCTCCAAAAGTGCGAAGATAACAGCATAAGTATACCAGTCAATTGAAAGAGTCATAAACATGCATCCATAAGGGACGTGTGGAGTATAAGTTTGTGTATCAAAATAGCTACCACATATGGAACTATATCCATTTGGGAAAGTTAGATCAAAGAAAATGGACAAACATACTTTCGCTCACAAAAAATGAAAATGGACAGACATACTTGGTAATTGTCACGCCCCCGCCTGCACGGGGCACGTGAGGCACCCAGTGCCCATGTGGGGGCCACATGAGGGGGGAGCACAGGGCTTCCCTCCAAAACGCTTCTGCAGGATAATGCCCATGTGGGGGCCACATGAGGGGGGAACACAAAGCTCTCCTATCAGATATTGTCCGGTTCTGGAGCTTCACGCAAGCGTCCTTCACCCCTCCCCGATTTTGTTTTCCACCCAAAACACGTCTGCAAGATTAGGAGACACCCGCCTCATAGGCCCAGGCTCTAGAATAAGTCTTTCCAATGTGGGACTATTGGGCCTCACAGTAACGAGCTAATTAGGTAACATATTTATCGTCGAAAGTGAAAAACATAGCATCAAGGAGCACCTTTGTTTACTTAATTAGCTACCTGACTTAATTGTATATATTATGTCTTCAGCAATCTCTCCATTCTTTTGCATACTAAAAATTCAAACACTAAAAGAACAAATCTGATGGTTGCTTATTGCTTGACTGGTAAAATTTTCACATGGCCTCATTGCACCATAATTGTTTTTATGCTAGATTTAAACCTTTGTCCCTCTAAAACTTTCCGTAGCATTTAACTTTGAATTCACATCATTTATATCTTTATGTCATCTGCATATAACATGCATCATGGGTTTTTAATCCCCTAAATTGCAATAGTAACTCCACATACAACCAGTTTAAAGATATTAGAAATTTGTGCCGATTAATCCTTGAGTAGGTCGCTATAACTGAAAATGCAATTATCTCACAACAAATACTTGATCCTAGCACATGTAACGCCTCCTTCAAATATGTCAAAGTTTCATGTACCCATCAAGTGAGCTTTTCTCCCTTAAGTCATAGCATATGTCTCATATGATATTTACATATATTAGTCTTTTTCTTTTTGGATAAAAGATTTTATCGTATCTTAGCCAGTAAAAACCAAGAATAGATTTTTATTTTCTCATGATAGCCTAAACTTTCCATGAGTATAGCTAGAAAATGGTCTCATATTGCTGACCTTCTTGACATCAAACCTAATCAAGTCTTTGAAATGGTTGCCATTATTTTTAACCTCTTTCCACCTACTTGTCAATTTCGTAATGTGGCTATGTTTAATTCCTCACTAGTTCTTTCTTGTATGTTGCTTTTATTTCTATAAATGGATATCTCTTGCAATCAATTCACAGCATATTGAGGTCTTATTGCATAAGTTAAATTCTTATCTTGGATAGCTTAATTATATTACGTGACCCTAAAACTCCCAGTTGGAAAATCCCTAGGAAATGGACATAGCATAAACCTATGCAATCAGGCAAGCTCTTGGTATAAAAGTATATTGTTCGTTGTTTCATCTATTTCATATGAAACTTCAATTTAAATTATCTATATTATTCTTCAATGCTATATGATTTTTCTTTGTCGTCTAGTTTAAATGCATCATTTGTTTCAAAATATTCACTTATTGACTTTATTGATCACATGATCTGTGTGTATAAAATCTACAAAACATATATAGATTTTGGTCATTACGAATTTTAAACATTATTAATTAAGCCTAAGGATGCAGATTCCTAATTTAAATGTTACACTAATAGTTTTGCACCAATAGATCAAGACATCAATCTTAGCAGCAAGAATCTAGATCAATTCTTTGTACCTATATATGATATATAGTTGTATATACTTATAGTGTAATGTTGTTTCTCTTTGAATTCTAACCCGATGCATGTCTCTTCACTTTGGTCCTCAATACATTTCCAATGTTACATAGAGTATAAGCTAGATTCAGTCTAGTAGGATTGAAAACTTAATCCAATCAATAAAAGATCATTGATGTAATGGCTAAATTAAATATTTACACTAGTCTAACTTAGAAGCCAAAATCAAAATATATTCTATAGATCACTATATTATCAATCATTGATTATGAATTTTCCCTCTCTGTAGAATTTTGCTTTTGTTTTTGTATAAAAGATCCACGAAATCCAAGCAAGGCCTCACTTAACCGATCATCTAATGATTGGTTCAATAGATCCAAGTGAGACTTGTCAATCAATCTAGTCTTGGGTTCTTCACCATTCTTTACTGAAGGGGACTTTCAATTTTGTTAGGCAATTGAAAGTCAACTACATAGGTATTTCCAATTAAATGGGTAGATCGTGCATGTAATTGTAATAAGTGTATTAGATGATGAAAAAATACATATAATTAAAGAAGATAATCAAAAGCAAGAATAAAATAAATATAAACTAAATAAGAAGCCAAAGAGGCTTGAAAGACATAAATGGAAACATGTTTGATGAGTTTTTAAAGAGCATTCATTAACAAGTCTTCTAAAGCAACTATCTTGACAATGAAAGTTTCTGAACATACAGACAAAGGTTAGTTTAATAAATTCCAGGTGGCGAAAGCCTCCCCTTTTACATAAATAAAAGATAATGAAAGTTTCAATGACCCTACTCTCTAATTGACCAAACAAAAATGAAGAAAACTTCTCCATGAGGTGAAACTCATGTTGGATTATTCTAGCTTTCGTAGGAAACTTTCCATCATCCGATGACAATGCTTGAGACTTGTGCAGATATATGTTTAATCCCTTATTGATTATCTATCAGAGAGATCTTGGGCACTTATATAGAACTAAGGAACTCAAATAATACTTTACTACTAGAATTTTTAGGTGAGGTCCTGAGTTGTTATAAAATAGCGTCAGAGCAGATCCAATCTATGGCCCAGATATATAAAATAGAGAATATTACAATATAGATCTAGATTAAATTTGGGGTACTTATAGTTTAATTTGAATTGATTTGGATCCTTAGCCGAGTGAGGACACCAAAACTTAAATCTAGGAAAGTATGTGAGGACTCATGCAAGCATGTATTTAGTTCTATATCAATTATTTGCTGGAAATACAAGACTAAGAAACCCAAATAATATCTTTTGGCTTATCTTTTTGGGTAAGGTCTTGGGTTGTTACAATGTATAAGCATTAAGTATAAGAGGTTAAATTTATACTTTTCCTCCATAGAGTCTCACTTTTGAGAACTTGTTGGGTTTTCAGCTTCTTTGTATTATCTTTTGCACAAAGATCACTAGAATTTACATGTATATACTATAAGTAATATAGCCATGTAGAACAGAATAACTATGTTGATGAATGAATGACAAAAGCTTATTTTCCTTCTTAAAAGATGGATTTCTTCTAATTATCCCTTTTCTATGCTTCTCGGTGGATTCCCAAAGGGTGGGTGGCATTCCTCTCCTTCTTAGTGGATTTCTTGAAGGAAAAGGCATAACATTTATGTGCTCTTGTATTACCTCCTTTTGCCTAACTCAGCACCAATTCTTTTTGGCATCAAATAGTATTGGAGCATAGGTAGTCTCAAACATGGTTTTGTTGACTTAGGGATAGAATATTTGGCGAGATTAGTGCAACTTCTAAAAGTGCATACTGCACACTATGATACTTTGGGATATAATAAATCACATTTCAGAGTATGGCATCCCAGCAATGATGAGCAAAGCCTTCTCATCAAGTCATTTTAAGGGTCAAAATACCTCAGATTTAACTCAGCTACCAATTTATGATTTGGAATTATTAGAAGAGATCAATTTCATGCCTTAACATAAGGCACATCAAATAAGAAGATTAGCTGGACGATATCATCATCAATAGATATGCAAGTTTTTTTGCAAGCATCCTACACTTCCAAGTTGGGACAATACTATGATGATGCTTCTCTCTATTTATAATGATTTTATTTCCATTAACAATATTATCATTGCACCTCTCATTATTTATCATGACATTATTTCCATCCTTATGATCCCATCAATACTAGTAAAGGAAAATGCTTTGGATCACACATTAATGCATGTGAGAAGATCATAAAATCCACCTAATGTTGGATTAACTGATCCACCAACTCTTATGTGACATGCTGATTCCTTATGTCATGTTGCAAGAGAAAATTTTTGTTTGCAAAAAAATGTCACGCCATAGCATTATTCCTATTACAAAGTGAACTATCAAGGTCCTAGTTGACCAAACAAGTAAATCTCTTATAGTTGTACCAAAAGACCTAGGTTCAAATTTTGCTCTCACTAAGATTCAGAGATTAGGGATATTTGGTGGAGGGTAATACCCCATTGAGTAGCCCATTTTCTATGAACCTTTGTTACCCAAAAAATAAATAACAATAGCGAACTCTTAAAACATTTGTAGACTTCGTGATTTGGTGCTTACCCTGATGATCACACCCTTTTGCTTAAAAGCCAAACATTCCTAATTCCAATCAAAGATGGTGTATCTCCAAAATTTTGGATCTAGGTAATTACAACACTAGTAGGTCTCTCAGCCATTCTTTGAATAAAGAAATATATATATATATATAGCCTCTCATCCAAACCAGATAGTTAATGTATCAAGTAATGACTAATTTGAGAGAATAAACTATGAGAAAGATAAATAAGGATCTCAAGAAAGATGAGCAAGACTCTAAAGAAATGGTTCAAGAAAGAAATGGTAAAAGGATCATCATACAGTGCATAAGATCCACAATCCCATCATAAACATATGCTTCATTTAGTATATACCTTGATCCAGAAGGATTACCAGACTCAATGTGGACCACTTTGGCCACTACAGAAAGCGCTGATAAGGTTCAAGAGTAAAAGAAGGCCATATCTTAGTCTATAATGTTTAATTGAGATGATCTTTTTTTTTTTGAATTAGATTACTTTTCAAGATTTATGACATGGAGCCAACCCTTAAGGGATTGAAATGGATTGAAATTATATCGTTTAGGCTTTGAAACAGGCCGTTCAAACTAAAAATTATCCTTTTGGAAAAGGCTTTGATCAGACATATTTTTCAATCAAAGAAGAATCAAGTGGAGCGACAAAAGATAAAGTTGATGTAGGAGTCGGAATCTACCTTTCATAAAATTTTATTTTTTATATGCTTATTTCTATTAGTCATGTTTACTTTTGGAAAGATAGTTCTATTCAAACTAGGAGAGGAATTCAACATAATTGTGCAAGAAAGAATCTCATTATTATTATAAATAGAGGCTATGTATCTTAGTTTTGATTTATCAATCAAATCATCAATTGATCAACAAAAAAAATGAAGATTTAAACCCTACTTTCATCAATTTTCTATCTTTTTCTTAATTTTTTTGAGTGATTCAAGTTGAGCTAGTTGAGAAAAATATTCTTTCTCTTTGATTAGATCAAGTTGGTATCAAAGCTTCAGTCCTCTACATCTATGGAAGACTTAGTCTATGGAGCTTTAGTCTCCAATTAGATGCACAAGCAATACAAGTAGATAGGAGAAGGGCCATCCATGTGTGAAGTATATTGTAGGACAAAAGTGAATATGGCTGCTAGTTTTACCTCGATGGATGATAAGATGAAAGGATATCTTGTATAATTATATAAGAAGATTGCCCAACTTACCAAGAATCATATCTTGGTTGGGAATGCCTTCATCACAAACTATAGAGAAGTTGTCTTCCAAATCTGGAGATGAGGATCTACCATCTAGCACAAAAGATTAAGGTTGAAAACTATCTCCAAGTAAAGCGAAGTAATTCAGTCATAAGGCGAAACATTTCTCCATCATAAGTTTTGATTTAGTAAAAGCGTAATTCTCTAGATAGAGGGAACTCTAATCAAGAAGAATCACTAGATTTGATATAGATCATTTTGACTACTATAGGTAGGGCTGGATAGGGTCAAAGAGTGAGATCTGCTATATTAGAAAGCTGAATTGCATGCCATAATTCTATAGACTATATTTTGGTCATATGATGCTTGGTTAAGATGATTTTTTTTTCAAATTGGGTTCTTTTTGAGATCTAAGTTATAAAGCCAACCCCCTAGGGGATTCAATCAGATTGGACTTCTGCTGTTTGGACACCAAAATGGTTCGGTCAAATTAATTTTTTTTAAAAAAAGATTCTGACCAGATATATCTCTCAATGCAAAAAGAATCGAGCAGAGCAATAGAAGGCAAAGTTGATGTAGGAGTTGAGATCCACTTTCTGTAGGATACTAGTTTTTTAATATTTATTTCTACTAGTCATGTTTATTGTTTGGAATGCTAATCCTATTCAAAATAAGAGAGAAATCTGATCTAATTATTAGGGAAGGACCTTGCAATTATTACAAATAAAGGCTAGGTACTTCAAATTTGATTCATCAATTGATCTATGAAAGAAAAGAAGACTTAAACCCTACTTTCACTAATTTTACAACTTTTTCTATATTTCTTTTGAGAGATTCAAATTGAGTGGGTTGAGAAAATTTTTTCTTCTCTCTAATCGATTCAACCCTCAACAAACATTCGAATAACAAGACCATCAAAGAGTACATAAACTAAATTAGGAAGTATATCTATCAAGCTATTGTAAGTTTTTTTTTAATTTACTAATGGGATCACAAGCATCTATTAGACGCTCTTTATTGAATAAATCATGCACATTGAATGTGCCAAGATTAGTATGAATTATGGCACTTAATTATATTGAATTCAATAATGATTATATGATGAAGCATTGGGTTAGATGTTATATGGATGGATGGCATCCTTATCTCTATTTATTTCCATCATTCAACATAAGCATTCATTTTATGGAGTTAAAAGTTTCACAAAATGTGAAAATTCTCACATAATGAAGAATATGATCCTTAGACTAATAAAAAGAAGTCAAAAAAAAAAAATCATCAAACTATCATGTTATGAAATACTATTGTTGGATTCAAGGTTTGTCGTATCGTATCGATACGCAGTATAGGAGGCATATAGATACTCGGTACACCAAACCCTACCTGACGTGCTGATACTATAATAGGATGGTGCAAGTATAGGATCCAATATTGAGATGGTGAAACTTAGTTGGATTTCATCATCAACTCAAACATTGATACTCCTCAATTAGGAAAGTCTAAAACTTGAGCTTTCCATGCACTTGACTCCAAGTCAACCCAAATTTGTTGAGAATTTTGGGAAGATAAAAGTGAAGCCAACATATCCACAAAGTAGAATTAATGATCGATTCTATTAACATTTGGAGAGACCCTTCCATCTTCTGGTAAACCATACATGAGCAGTAAATATGCATTGTTATAGTTAGTTTCATAGAGACTAAGTGGTCCTTCCTCTTCAAGCTGTAGCTACCACTTATCCTCTAGATTGATTTCCATCTCGCTAAAAAGAACCTAGCATCTGTAGGGATGCGGCCTTGGTGAATGATTGGTCCAACGGCAGCTCCGGCGGTCTTGGAACATAACATAGAGATCTACCTAGTTGATCTTCAGCTTAAAGAGATCAAATTCTTTTTCATTCTTGGGGTGCTCTATCTTCTAAAATCTTCTCGCAGAGTTGTTGTTATCGATGGCTCCTTCATCAGGTCAGGAGAGGAATCTTGCATGCTTTATGTTGATAGTATGTTGGTTGGCAATGGCATTAGTTATAATGTATCACATCATACTATTTCATTTATGTGTTCGTGCTTACCACATGCATGCCTAATAATATGCCAAGTACAAGCATGTAGGTAATATGTCAGATGCCAATATAATGTGCCAGTAGGGTCTTGGCACAATATATACGCATGCTATACTGACTAACTTCAATTCATATATTGTTTCCAATAATAATCTTTTCTTCTAGACATCTTGATGGATCCTCAAAGGTTAGTGACGTCCCACACTCCCTTCTTGGTAGATCCCTTTAGGTAAAGGGCATAACATTTACTAGATCTTTTGTTACCTCCTTTCCTCTAACTTGATTTTGAGGCAGGCTTCAATATTTGTAAGGCCACATTTATTCTAGGTTCTACCTTGTGTTTCACTTACTAAGGACTTTCCTTTACAATCTTCATGTGATACATGGCCATGCTAACTATGTTGTCCAACCTTGATGCACCAAACGTCTTTCTTTGTGTAAACGAGATCGTCTCCAATAAGTATACGAGGATTGGAGAGGCCCAGTCTTTAAATTAAGGCTAAAATATTTCGTTGCTTGCTGCACTCTTCGTTGTCTCTAGGTTCCAAAGTATCCTTTCTTTCTTATTTACTTTTCATTCTTTCTTTTAATGAGATATCTTTCTTGGTGCTAATGCTCTACAAGTCATTCTTTTGGATAATGGTGTCGGAATGCATTTTATGATTATCTTTGACCACTCACTTATAGATCCTCTGTTATTGAGAAGGAAGATCTCGCAATTCTTTTAGCCTGTGATTCTTGTATTAAAAAAAAATACCTAAAAACTCCATTCATTAGAATAAGCCCTTCTCTTCACCAACTTTTGGACATTAGAAGCTATCTTTGATGAAACTTTATTGTATGGAAGTAAGATTACTTTGTATAGTGCATCTAGTAACTTTCTATCGTGGGTTGAAATTGGGGCCTTGCCAACTTCTATAAATGCCACTAAGTATTTGACCACCTTCTTTATGTAGTTTGTTTGATGGAGTACATGCATGTGCTATAGAATTGTTGGGGTCTATTCTAAAAAGAAAAAATATCTAATCTAGGCCTCATTGCCTTTCTATTAAGGCAAATAGTCCAACTCCTTGTTGCTCATAGGATTAAGGGTAAGCAATATTCCACAATAGTAGCTCTGAGATACTAAGCCTAGGGTGCACATCCAGCGATCAATTCAATGACTCAGAGGGCTTCCCTCAACTTAGATTGGTGTTGTCACCTCTTCTTAGATTGGAATGATCATTGCTTCCCGACAACTCTATATTCATCCCAAAATGATCAGCTCCAATGGATCAATTGACTAGTAATAAGATATTTATGATGCCGATTATAAGTGGTATAGAGTGGGGTTAGAAGTTTCGAAAAAAATCAAATGGGAAAAAATATGCACTTTTGCTTTTTTTGATGTGACGACTCAGAAAAGTTCCTTGTCGAAGCTTTCCATAAAAAAGGAACAATCCAGTAAGTCAATGCTGTCAAGCCAGTGAGTAGGGAGGTCCGGCTTTGCAGTCTGGCGGGTCAAGGGATGAGAGCGAAGAAAGCAGTTTTTCCTCGATGGATAGGCTCAGTTCAGCTCACAAAGCCAATCAATAAGTTTGGGTCATTCCCAAACCTCTAAGGGTGCATTGGTCTCCCAATCGATTTACCAACACAGCAACAGTTGATTGCTTGGAAGGGAGATATCAAAAAATCATGCTCGGTAAGGTCGGTTCAACTCTGTATATAGATGTATCGTATCGACTCCTCCACCTAACTTCAATATCTCGGGAGTAGGAAGTTGTTATAGATTTTTGGGATATCAGCCCCTATCAAGTAAGGCCCAGCTCCTGGACTGGAATGGCCCTCAATTAAGTGGAAAATAGTGCCTTAAAATCGCCATCCAACATTTAAGCTGTGATCTTTTTAATCAGAGGCCATCCATGTAATAATCGGACGGCCCAATTTTAGAAAATAGATCTCCCTAGTCACATGCAAACTCGATATGAGCCCGCCATAATTTGGCCCAAAATTTTAGTAACAAAAAAATTCTATCCAAGATGTTGTCTTTAAAATCTCTTGAGAAGCTTGCTCTTTGCACTTGCTTCCTAAACTCTTCTTTTTGCAATCCAAGATGTTGGCTTCAGAATCTCTTAAGAAGCCTGCTCTCGCACATGCTTCCTAAGCTCTTCCTTTTACTTTTATTCTTAATAATCCACTTCACGTGCCCAAATCAAAACAAACTCTTGCAACCATTCCCACTTAAGTACCTAGTTGGAAACAAATTCTTAGAAAATAGTCCAACCTGCTATTCTACATATGCTTTTATTTTTGTTTCCAATAAAATCCCAATCATGGTGCATATATAACCACAAACAATTAAGCAAATTACATTAATAAGCATGTCATTATAATCCAACATCCTAGAATCAATAATAGCATATCTAACTATTTTACATAAATTCACGGAGCAACATCGATATCCTAATCCCTAAAACATCTGGAAATAGCATTTAACTTATGAAGGTATATATGATGACATTCATTCCTTTTTTAAGGCCTTGAAAAATTAGGTCCCTGTACACATTAAGAGAATGAGGTTTTTTAGTGCAAACAAATTACAATGATAAATGATGTTCTGAGTGCAATCAACTTGATATTCATTAGCTGTCATTAGTAGTGCTAATGCATAAAAGTCATACTATTCCATACCAATAAGATATCAGTACTTGTGCTCCTATCAGTACCATATTACACTAACGTATGGTGCATCTCCTCATTTTTGTTGCACTATAGCTAAGAGGCATACCATGGGCTGATAAGGTACTTTACCGACACTCTACCACTAAAGGTAGTACTTCTATTGTTGGCCATCAAGCTTTAGCTCATATTCCTTCCCATTAGGGACCTGTTTGGTTGTTAGGAATGCAAATCATTAATGACTTTTGCATTCCCAAAGTATGTACTTCTAGGAATCATTAAGAATGATTGGTTTTGATTCCTAAACTCTTGGATAATTCCAAAGGCCTTGAGCAAAATGACATCTGCAATGGTGCTACTTACTGTATCTTCAATTTGCATTTTTTTTTCTTTAAAGAAAGGATAGGCAAGGCCTCACTTATTTTATTAAAATGAAAAGAAGATATAAGAAGTATCAGTAAAAGAAAGACTAGAAAGAACAAATGAGAAACAGTTCAGAGGACAAAAGAAGGGGGGAGAAGGCCGGACAGGCGCTGGAGCTTGAATTTCTACAGGAGAGGCAAAATGTTAAAACTTTATCATATTCATCTCACAATAAATTAGTAGAAGTCGTTTTAATTTTTGAAAAGAAGTGTTAATCACACAATTTATTATATTTTCAATAAGACTAATAATTTATAATATATTATAATAATTATATGTTTTATTATTCACACACATATTTAACATCTATGGAAGTGCGATAATACCGTACTTGGTATTTTTTACTTTCTACTTTTGTTATGTTTTTTGCTTCATTATCTCAATTAATTAGGTTTTGCATTTTGTTTCAACTCTTTCCCGCAGAGAGAGTGAGAGAAACTAAAGACTAGAACTATAATATTTTTTCCAACGTATAAAAGAATAATTTTTGAACTGGTTTTCATGCAGAAGGAAATGGATTGGTTTCATCTATGATGATGATAAGAACTTCAATATTTCGCTATCTAAAACTTTATAAAGCTAGAAGATTCAATATCTAGTAGAAATATCTGTGAGTACTCGGAATATTTTCAAGTAAATTCAGCATCGACCACCAGGTCAAAAAAATCTATCAGAACCAGTTTGGATATTCACACATGAATATCTTGCAGGAATCAGACCTATTGGCCACTCGACCATCATCTTCTAAAGATTTGATCAAGTCCTAGTCCAAGTTCTGGCCTGCAGGTTTGTTAGTCTGCAGAAAAGAAGAAATATCTATATAGATCTTTTTTTTCTTTCCATAAGGTTTAAGCTGGTAGGTATTGGATCGATATGGGCTATGCTTAAATAAGCACCTCAATCCACCAATCCAGTAGAAATTTTAGTCCGATTCTACTAGATTACCCAAATAGACCCTCAATAGGAAAAGACCAGCACAAAATAAATATAATCTAAAAAACAATATATCTAATGTTTAAAAATTTGCTATAAAGAAACAAAGATATAGAGCATCCATAACATACCATAGTAACTTTGAAAGCTACGAGCCCCTCCTGCCTCATTATAAGGAGAAACCATCAGATCCCGAGTCTGCCTTTGGAAACTTGGTGACGCTTTTGGCAGAAGCCAAGGATAATTAGCCGTTGGCACACCCTGTTCGATACTTTGCCCTTGTTCTTGAGGTTCCGGCGAGCTGCCATAAGGGATGGGCGGCGCAGAAGAACTAGCGTGCGCGGCCGGCGACGGCGGACGCCCATGCGCTATCCAGTAATCAAATTCGTAAGCTCCTCTGACAGCATCTTCCGCAATCCTGTCGTACGCATACGGTGCAGTCTGCTCGCTGGCTTGTCCGCCGTCATCCAACATGGTCCCATGAGAATATATATTATCTACTCCGGGATTATTATTATTATTATGAGATTGATATCCTCCTGTCCAGTTGCCTCCTAACCCAGTTTCCAGCAAACCCGCATCAAGATGAGGAGCAATGGTTTGATAACTGTGGCCACCCACATCTCCTCTCTGATCATGAAACCAAGTTCCAAGAAGTGTATTATTTCCAAGACTAGCACTCAGAAATCCTCCATCAGTTGATTGATTTTGATAGCTCCAGGGCTGGTATAAACTGGGCATGACACCGTACTCTCTCCAGTGGCGATCACCGGCTGAACCGTCCAGCTGAAATGCATTCTGTCCGGCGTTTGTGTTGCTCATGCATCCCATCGGCACATTACCGGCCACGTCGAGATAGCTTTGCCCAAGTTGCAGCGAAGGAGAGTGACCAAGCCAAGTTCTAGCTCCCACAATATCACTGCCAGAAATTGGAATGCCATGAGAATGCGACGGCAAAGTTCTACTTGTATCTTCTGCTGGTGCTTGAATTCTTCTGTCCTGGAAACCACCCCAATATCCTGGAGGCACGTTCCAACCAAAATGATGGCTCTGCGTATTAGTTGGCAACACTACGTTCTCCACGTCATTAGGAACCTGTGACCGCATAAGTCCAGCCATTGTGCTGTTTGATGGCGAGGAATAAGCCATGCTACCTGCAGATCCACTAAGAAAATATTCATGGGTTGCTGGCAGCGAAAAGCTGCGTGCTTGGCCCGAATCAGATACTGAGCGACCCTCATTCCTATGACGGTACCTACTTTGAGATCCAGGGACCATGTCATCCATTGTCTTCACAGGAATCTCGTCAAGGTTGCACCTGCCCAAACCAAGTGGTGATATATATGAGCGTCGGATGATGTTCCGATAGCAATGGGTAAGAGAGATTATCAGAAGATCAGGTAGGGGAACTAATAAAAAATATGTAGAAGTAGTAAAAAAAAATCATTCCTGGTTATTATGGATCCAACTCGCAAAGTAAGAAAGGCAGGGTATGGTTATTCAGATTGAAGTCTATATGCAACTTTTTAGATGGACAACGAGTACATCATGCAGGATTTGGTATGGCAAAAGTAAGAATAATGCCAGGAAAAAAAATCTCCAGATTATATTTGATTTTCAAATACTGTTTTTGATATTTCTTCTATTTTCATATGCTGATTTCAATTTTCTTCAGCTCTCTGCATGACATGATCAGAGAATTCCATATTAGTATAATCAGGGAAGAGCCTTGCAAGATTAAAGTCCTATCGACATTCTTGAAGAGACTGGGACCATATAATATTATGGTGGTCAACTTTTATCCAGCCATTTGAAACTTAAAACTTACAAATAGTGTGTCAATCCCTCATGTTCGCTGATCCTTAGCATTATAAGGAGATGCTTTATGCTGAGGTTGTCTAAAGTTGAAGATTTTCAGGTTTATCCAACTGTGCTTGTCTATAGCCACTACATGACTTTGCGAGTACCATCAAAGAGCCATTGTTTCTTTAAGAATTCATTGTGTTTTATATGGGTACTTTCTGTAAGCGATATTTAGTGAATTTATCCATGTCTAGGAGAAAAAAGAATGAAGGAAAAGTATAACTCCAGTATAGTATACACTATACTTGTACACTAAACAAATAATTAGGTAATTTTCTAAAGTTCTAAAAAGCAACCTATGATCCAAGATAACAAATTTCATGATGTGTCAAATTCTTCAAAACTTGCTTCCAAAATCCAAATGGACAGAACAACCAGACTGCAAAGGACAGGAGTCCGCTATTTTCTTCATTGTTTACAAGCAAGGAAGTGAATTGCAGCTCAAGTAATTATATAAGAAAGGTCACAAAAAATTGACCATTTATTAAGAATCAATAAACAAGAAATGAGGGGAATCTTATTTCTTCCACACATAATTGACAAGACAACCTCAATCTCACAAAAAAATAAATAAAAATACATAAATGACAAAACAACCAAGAAAATGATTATGGGAATCTTCCAATAAAACTTCCAATTCCAAATAAAATAGCAATGCTCAAATTTATGCCCGTAAACCTTTTTTTTCTTACAGCTTAGCAGGGTCCAAACCTATATCCATCATTAGTTATAGTAATAACATTTTTCATAGAATAATCATCTTAATATTTGCTCTCTATTTTGTAATTTCCTCTTAGAAAGAAGCAAGATGAGCCTTGAAAGAAGCTCTGTAGAAATAGAAGTTGAAAAGATGATAGAAAAACATAAATTCTATAGTAGCAACATATCAAAATATTACTTTAGTACCTTCACAAAGCCTTCAGTGGAATCTAATATGAGTGTTAGATTGCCTCTTTCCACCAAGATTATAGTATCTTGTAGATTGAACTCACCCTATTATATGCCAAAGCATCTAATCAGTTAGGCAGAATATCTAGGTATAACTGTTCATCTTACGAAATGAACTCTCCCATTTACCAAACCTGCCAAAGTACAAAACCAACAGCACAATATCATATGTCTAAGAGATGAATTGGGGAAAGCACAATCTTATTTTCAAGGCCAACTACATAATGTCAAGATCTATTTTCACGTTGCAACTTCAATTTCTAGGCCTCCCTTGTTCGTATCTTTTGACAAGAAGTCTCACGACTAATTAGATGATAACCCATTTCTTTCTTAACCTTTACTGGATACTAAGAAATTTAACTGACTTTTTTTTAAAAAAAAAACTTTTACTGAATAGTACCTTGACACAAATATCCTAAATTTGCGCCACATTTGTTAGATACATGAACATATAGAACACATGTATTAAAGGAGCCCAATACCTAATCTATTAATGCATCACACCAGCATGCAACCAATATACACCTCAAGATTCGCTTACGAAATATAGAAAAAAGATATATGTTCATGTATATCTAATTGATTTCCCTGATGAATACTTGAAGATACACCTATTTACCAACAGGAAACCTAATTGATTTCCCTGATGAATCAATTAAAAGGAAAGAAATTTAAAATTTCAAGGAAGGAAATTTAAAATTTCAACAAGAAAATATTGAAGAGAACCTGGCTAAGCAGAAGAAGTATACAGATGTGGGAAAACATATTTAGAAAGATCAAAAATGCACATAAGAATGTAGAATATATGAGTCTACTTATAATTAAGAGATCCAAATCCGAAATAGAGGTATAGATATTAACGTACATATATGCATATATGCACACTTCATACATATATGAATATATAAGGTAAAGTTATCAGGGCCGTCCCAGTCCAAAGAAGGCCCACCGCAAAAAAGACCTCAAAGTCAAAATGGAAAAGAAAAAGGCCCGTTTGTGGGTTCGCCTTAGACTGGCCTACTGTAGGAAAGGCCTCAAAGACAAAATGGCCCTAGGCCCTCACATACATTAGGCTGCTCCTGAAAGTTATAACAGTCCCACCAACCATCTTTGAAAATTGTTCCTACCAAAAAATAACAATTTTACCACTATGTGTTGGCATCAATGTATTTTTATCATTTTAGCTGTGCACTTCATGTATGAAAAAGTAAAGCATTTAATGCAAAAATAAATGCGCATTAGGTGCATGAATTAAATGACCAAAATAATGAAAAAGAAAATATGTCATTCTCTAGTGGAAAATATGCATGTACAGATGCATGTATCTACATATCAATCAGATGGTTGAAAGAGTCATAATAAGTGAACGATATAACAAATCCCTAATGCTATCTGAATCTAATAATGAAGAGTTACTTAAATGGATGGGCAATTGATGATTTGAGGCCATATTTTTTGTCAATATCTGATATAGATAAATATACTGAAAAAGGAAACATTAGACATGCAGGTTCTCAATTCTCACATTATATTAACTACAAAATAAAGACATTAGTAAGAAAAGCAAACAATGAAAACTTGAATTTCAAAAAATATAAAAAACACAAATGAACAACAAGAAGAGCTGGAATTGATTAAAGAATCAAATAGATCTGTAATTGAAGAGATATCTAAACATGGTCTGGATCCAAAAATGACTCCTTATCATCATAGAATTCTTGAAGGCTAAAATAGCGGGCTACAAAAATTCATTTTGAGAAACGTAGTTCAAATCCGCCTCCTCAAAAAAAAAAAAAAAAGAAGGAATTCTGATCAGTTTATTTGAAAATTATATAACAGGATTTCAGATACAGGCTTCATGGATAAAAACATCATCATGCACATAGCAGATCGCTAAAAAATTGAAACATCCTAGTGAAGATTCAAGAGCCAAATAGAAAGATAAAAGAACCAAAAGAAGAAGAAAATGTTGCGCGTGTGAGAGAGAGAGAGAGAGGGAGAGGTTGCATGCAGAAATAATAGAAGACCGAGATCTCTGATCAAAAACTCACTTTAGAAGAAAGGACTTTTATCGATTCAGTGAAAATCATAAGCAAACAACAGGCTTCTGTATGAGATAGGAATGGTTAAAGCATCATTTTTCACATAAAAGAAACTGTAAAAATGAAGCATCTAATGAAAACCCACATCAAGAATGTAGAAGTTTGATCCAAACGAGAACCAAATAGGAAGATCAAACAACCATAGAAGGAGCTGAAACTGATGAAGAAAGAACTCAAGAAAACGATTCATCCTCCCATTTACATCAAAAGAAAAAAAAAACACAAAGAACTGAAGAAAACCAAGATGGAAGAGATAGATATGGGTGCCGATTACCGTCTACCAGCTGAAGGCCGAAGAGTTGTTGAGGGCTGAATTGGGGCAAGGAAAGACTAACGGGAATTGAGAGATTGAGTTCTTTTATTGGAGAAACAGAAAAAAGTTTCAGAAGAGCGTGACGAGTGTGACAAGAAGACAGACCGAGGCGTCTGGCTTCTCCTTTTCAAATGGAAAGGAGTGAGACGTTTGGCGCTTGGCTGGTGAGGTTGGTATATTACTCTGGGAAAGTTTATGTTACTGTTTTGGTGATTCCTGCGGGTGGTGTTCCGTTCCAAACATTTAATCACAAATGACAAAATACGTTTTAACGCGCTTAATTAATTAATGAGTCAACATTTCAAAACATTTTTTCTCCTTCCTCTTTGAATAAAACAATGGATGCCAACTGATTTAGTTGGTAAAGTCACTGAAAATTGGATATCGGATACCTCAGCTTTTAGTCCTATAATAAGTTAGGAAAACTTATTCACTGATCCCTCGGTGGACCGGATTCTAACAATAAGCTCCTTCTGATCTTTCTAGGTATTTTTTAACTCTCGGTCTCACTCAACTGTATACAGCCCATGGTAGTGGTGAGCAGAAGAGGAACGGCAAATTAAGGGACCAATCAATAGGCCCTTATCCTTACATACGACTCTATGGAGGGGGCGTATGTTAAAATATCCTAAAATTCATTACTATACAAATAATAAAATTAGGAATGATGTCATTGTATTTAAATTATATTATGCCAACTCACTTTTCTTTTTTTTTTAGTACAATGGTCACTCACGCTACTCTGACATAAGTCCAACCAGTAGAATCAAGAAGCCAACTCACTATTTAACTTGCAGAGAAGTCATATTTAATAGAAACATGGATTTACACCCGATTCATATAAATAGGTCATGGTCCCGTGAATAGGTTATAATTGAGTGTCTGCAATATTTTAAAATAGAACAGGTAACTGAATTGGAACTATAAATCCAAATTTAACTTATTTAATTAACAAAATAGCAAACCAACTTGAGTGCAAACAAAACGTGAATGTCAAACGAAAACCTATTGAATTTATGCCAGATTGAGCCAAGTTTACATGTTGTATCAAGTATTGCTGTCGGTTTTTTTTTTTTTTGGTTAACTTTGTCATGTATGAAGCCTTTTGATATTTTGAAATTTCTAATAAATTTAACTTTTTAACAAAAAACCTTCACTTTATATCTAACCGCCAAACTTTGTCCTTTCTATATGAGGTCACTATAGTAATCCAATTGATGGCCAATCGAAATCATCGAAATCATGACCTGTAGAGGGTGGTCTAGAGCTCTTTTATGAATGACAATATGAAAAAGGAACTAATACATAACTATTGTAGATCAATTAAAACACTTCTCTCCCTCTATCCAAAAGTTACAAGAGAGAACAAATTTTATAAATGCAAACAAAATAATTTGGTTTCTAATATATAAGATGAGTTCACATGGTCTTGGGCTCAAGCTCGAGCTTGGCTAAAAATTTTCATAGATTGATCATGAATTTTAAGATGCATCGATGCATTGGCTAGAGACAAACCCTAACTTGAACCTAAATCCCGTACATTATCTTTGGTGCTCTCCAAGTCTTAATCATTATTGATGACCAAAATTCATAATCAAATACCTAAACCCTTTATTAAAAATGATTCTTAAATGTCTTCGACTTGCTAGACATTGGATGGTAGAAATTGGATGATAAGCTCGACATTGGATGATGACTGTACGTGATACATGGGTTGGATTTCTATGGGACAAGAATGGTAGAAATTGATGTCATCTTTGTCCTAGTTGATCCAAGCACTTGTTCTCATGAAACTTCTATAAGTGGATGCATCACTGAATTGACTTCTATAAGGTAATTGCATTGAACTTGATGATCATTTAAAATAAGTTAAAAGGCCAATTTAGTAACAAGTAACTTTTTCGTGTTTGTGTTTGTCTACATCTTGTTCGTGCATGTTGTTCAAACGAGCTCTTGAAGATACATGACCAAGGAACAATTTTTAAGCTAATAAGTTTAATCAATATCTAAACGAAACCTATGCCCTGCCCGCTCCAACCTGCAGCCTTCTGGGCTAATTTTGGCCCTGGAGGTTAGGCCCAAAGTGGACCTTGCTGTGCCCAGGTCTAGGTAACTTGAAAGCCCAATGCGAGCAAAGCTGGGCTTGTCTCTTAAACAGGTCTAATCTCAACTACATTAGTCTCATATCTGCAGTAAACTGCCCCTTGTTGGGCTTGGCTCCAGAATTAATCATTCATTTATTTTTTGGCCTTTTTTGCCTATAATAAACAGCCTTGTATGGAGAATCCTCATGCATTAATTTCTATCTAATATACTAAATAGAAGATAGAGATCACTACTGCAACCTACCTTTGTCACTCCAAGTGAAATTACAATGTGATATGTGGAGAAGTATATAGATATATGCAAAGGTACTTATCCACTTGATAAGTCCTATTCCAATTACCATTATGCAACTCAAATTGTATTTTTTATAGATGCTGCCAGTGGCTACTATGAATATATGAAGTATTTTCATAACCTAAGTGTATCAACCCTGAATCCATTTATTTTTTTTATACCCATTTCTTTCATAAATCCTGAATCATAATAAAAGATCAACTAAAGCTCCCATCTATTTTCAGGAAAATTCCATTAACTAATTATGACCAATAGTTTCATCCATTCCACATTTAGAAAATATATATCCATACATGCATATATAGTAGGGATTAATTGCACATTAATCCCTACCATCATAAGGTTGCAATTAATCCCTACCATCATAAGGCAAACTGCAATCTCATGGTTTGCACATCTCCACCACCATGAATAATAATAAAAAAATAGGCAAACTACTTTATAATATGGATTTCTTTTGCAAAACACCACCATGAATAATATAAGTATGTATCTCCAGAATCATCATAATTTAAGTACATTCAATAAAAATATTTACATTGCAACTTTGAGACACCGTGAAAGCAAAAGAACAATTACTTCAGCACTTTTGACTCCTTTAATTTACATCAAAGTGCAAATGCTTGTAAACATGACAGAAATAGATCGAAAATATTATAATACCTCGTCTACCACTAAATCCGATTTAAACCTGGAGCAAAACCTCCCATTTACAATGAGAGATCTTGCTGATTCTCTTAGCTAGTTCATTGCAACAACCATTACTACTACTATAATAATAAGCATGGGACAAGTGAATTTACCAATCAGTATGATGGTTGCATCATTAAAAAACCACGGCTCTTCATAAGATCACCATCATAACTAGCAGCAGATATGCTGTAATAATGCGAACGCTCATAACAAAATAGGAAGGAATCGAGCTGCTACTAATAGCTGTTCCGGTTTCTACAACTATATCTGATTTTAGCTGGGAGAAAGCTCCCCAGATGCTTAGAAAGATCTCATTCTTGCTGATTTTCTTTGCTAGCAGCAGCAGCACAACAATAACAACGGCAGCAATAAGCATAGGATAACTGAATATACAATTAGAAGTAAATACGTGGGTTTGGAAAAATGCATATAAAAAGGAAATATAAACAAATTTCGCACCCGTGCCGAATACCAAGTATTTTGTTCGCGAAATGGAAAAAGCAACCCCATGTATGGACATCGTAATTCCCACATCAAAGTTCCTAGACAGAGTTAGCAAGTGAAATGAGCATTAAAAGTATCTAAAATTAGATAGCTGCTTCTGTGTTTGTAATCCTGCACTTTCTCCAGTGTCGGAACTCTTTCTAACCATGGTGAAATAAACCAGAACATAAGCATTAAAAGGAGCATCTCAATTTGATATTCCGAGCATAATTTACATGAAGACATAAGGCTCCTAAAGGATAAATTTTCACATCAGCATACAGAAACAATACTCCAGCAAATTACACCATTATCCAATGATGTGAAGTTTATCACATCATCAATATTTGAACATTGACACTCTACCTACATTGCTCTGTATACACTACAGAGAAAAGGAGAACGGGCGCAGAATGAGAGACTTCTTGTAATTTTACTTGACAGATTTTCAGTTGCATTATCTGGCTTCGTTTTCAGCATCTTCTGAAATGTTGAACAAGAATTGAGGCAATGAATCAATGCGAGGAAGATGCATCAGCAGCTCTCCAAATGATTCTTTTCTGGAGATGTTCGCTTGCTGCTTGCGGCCAGAAGCATCGTTAGACTCTCCCTCTGTAGCTGGAAAATCAAACAATGGCTTCCTCTCGGATGTTGAACCTAGCTTTGAAGTAGCTGGAAAATCAAACAATGGCTTCCTCTCAGATGTTGAACCTGGCTTTGAAGCGTTATCTGTGACACCATCACCTGCAGCATTGTCGCCATTGTTTATCTGCAGGCTTTGAGCTGTGCCTCCATCCTTCTGAATCAGACAGCAAAGAGAATTGAAATTCAACATGAGGGAATTTTCATCAGAAGTGGATGAAATCTGGGAATCACTGAGGTATTGGGTTATCTCTTCCAGCACATCTTTGGTTGGTAGACCATCACCAGATAATAGTGGATTGCCTGAATTAATCTGTTCGGAAATGCAATGCCCTATATGGTTTACTAAATCACTCATGGACATGGATGGCCATATCCCAGGCACCTTGAACTGATCCCAGTAGCCAGGATCCTTGAACTCTTTAGTTTCCCTAGTAGCAATCTCTTCAATCACCCGAGTGTCCATCACTGAAATAGAAGTTATGTAAAAAAACCAATGCAAAAGAGCAAAGCTGGATGGTCTTGGCCTCACAATTATAGCACAAATTGAGTTAGATCCATCAGCTGGACCTACTCCAGATTCCAGAAATATACTGTACCAACTTACACAAGCAATAAATATCTATAAACTGATGAAACTACTGCAGAAACTAACTACAGCTTTCAAATCAACCAGATTTTATCTGCCAGGACTGAAGGGAAAATATATAAAGATTTCCTTCAACAACACATGTATCACCAAAAATTCAGCGCATATTCAGTGCTTTGGACCTCTGGTGATTGAAATGGCAAGCAAGATCAGATGTAGACCTATCCGAAGGATCAACAGTCAACCTCAATTGACTATGCCAACTCATATATAAACTATAAGTAACATGGGGACATTACAATTTCTGTGCAAGTGTCGAATATAAAGAATCAAAAGTAATCATGCAAAAAAATCAGATTGGCTTTAATAGTGGTCAAATAATAAAAAGCAGATAATGAGCTGAAAAAAACCATTAAGGAGAAGGATTTTATTAGCACCAGGTCCATTGACCCAGTATTGTCCAGCTACAAAATCTAACATCCATTTAACAATGATGCTGTTTTAGAAAACAAGATGCCCATCTGTAGCAGAGTATTTTTTTTTATGAGATCATGTAGCAGAGTCCCATAATCACAGAACACTATAGTATTACTGGTCTCTGAGCATCATGCTCCAACTTCTAGGTTTGAATTGATACCAGCATGATTTGGTAAGATTTGCGGAAGTCTTTTCACTTTCCTTTCTTTCCAAACTTCACAGGACAATGATCCTCAAAGGACACTTAGATTTAAATTTGTAGAGTAAAATCATACTAGCTAGACAAGAAGTATTTTGATTACCATTAGAAAAACACATTACTTCAAGTAATCCAATGTATTTTTGAGAAAAAAATGAAAAGGATGGGATTTTCTTTATTTCAAAACCCCTTCAACCAAAACCAAGAGAAATTACAACCAACGTTGGCGGAATTGATCCGAACCAGCCGGTTCCATCCGTTTCGAACCATATCGGTGAGCAGTTCCGGCTTCGAAAACGAGACGCGTTCCCGAAGCCGGAGAAGGAGAAGGAAGAGAGAGCAAGCGAGGGAGGGAGGGAGAAGGAGAGGACGCCAGTGGAGGGCCGGCAAAGGCCGCGAGGGCCCTTCTTCCCCGACGCCAGCACCCTCGCAGCCTCCGCCGGGCTCCTCCGGCCCTCCACCAGCGTCCCTCCCTCCCTCCTCCGCTCTCTCTCTCTCTCTTCCTCTCTCATGCTCCCTCTCCCCCATTTGTTCTTCTGTGTCGGTACGGGCCCGGCACGGGCCCGTACTGAGTTGTCCCGCCGAAGAACGAGTACGGGGTCCAGTATTGGTTCCTCCAACCTTGATTACAACATATACACGACACAATCACACGCAAATGCATGAACATATTATGTACTTATGCACATCCTACTTGTTATGAACTGGTACAACTGGGTTACTCCAGCAAATTACACCATTATCCAATGATGTGAAGTTTATCACATCATCAATATTTGAACATTGACACTCTACCTACATTGCTCTGTATACACTACAGAGAAAAGGAGAACGGGCGCAGAATGAGAGACTTCTTGTAATTTTACATGACAGCTTTTCAGTTGCATTATCTGGCTTCGTTTTCAGCATCTTCTGAAATGTTGAACAAGAATTGAGGCAATGAATCAATGCGAGGAAGATGCATCAGCAGCTCTCCAAATGATTCTTTTCTGGAGATGTTCGCTTGCTGCTTGCGGCCAGAAGCATCGTTAGACTCTCCCTCTGTAGCTGGAAAATCAAACAATGGCTTCCTCTCGGATGTTGAACCTAGCTTTGAAGTAGCTGGAAAATCAAACAATGGCTTCCTCTCAGATGTTGAACCTGGCTTTGAAGCGTTATCTGTGACACCATCACCTGCAGCATTGTCGCCATTGTTTATCTGCAGGCTTTGAGCTGTGCCTCCATCCTTCTGAATCAGACAGCAAAGAGAATTGAAATTCAACATGAGGGAATTTTCATCAGAAGTGGATGAAATCTGGGAATCACTGAGGTATTGGGTTATCTCTTCCAGCACATCTTTGGTTGGTAGACCATCACCAGATAATAGTGGATTGCCTGAATTAATCTGTTCGGAAATGCAATGCCCTATATGGTTTACTAAATCACTCATGGACATGGATGGCCATATCCCAGGCACTTTGAACTGATCCCAGTGGCCAGGATCGTTGAACTCTTTAGTTTCCCTAGTAGCAATCTCTTCAATCACCCGAGTGTCCATCACTGAAATAGAAGTTATGTAAAAAAACCAATGCAAAAGAGCAAAGCTGGATGGTCTTGGCCTCACAATTATAGCACAAATTGAGTTAGATCCATCAGCTGGACCTACTCCAGATTCCAGAAATATACTGTACCAACTTACACAAGCAATGAATATCTATAAACTGATGAAACTACTGCAGAAACTAACTACAGCTTTCAAACCAACCAGATTTTATCTGCCAGGACTGAAGGGAAAATATATAAAGATTTCCTTCAACAACACATGTATCACCAAAAATTCAGCGCATATTCAGTGCTATGGACCTCTGGTGATTGAAATGGCAAGCAAGATCAGATGTAGACCTATCCGAAGGATCAACAGTCAACCTCAATTGACTATGCCAACTCATATATAAACTATAAGTAACATGGGGACATTACAATTTCTGTGCAAGTGTCGATTATAAAGAATCAAAAGTAATCATGCAAAAAAATCAGATTGGCTTTAATAGTGGTCAAACAATAAAAACCAGATAGTGAGCTGAAAAAAACCATTAAGGAGAAGGTTTTTATTAGCACCAGGTCCATTGACCCAGTATTGTCCAGCTACAAAATCTAACATCCATTTAACAATGATGCTGTTTTAGAAAACAAGATGCCCATCTGTAGCAGAGTATTTTTTTTTTTTTATGAGATCATGCAGCAGAGTCCCATAATCACAGAACACTACAGTATTACTGGTCTCTGAGCATCATGCTCCAACTTCTAGGTTTGAATTGATACCAGCATCTTTTGGTAAGATTTGCGGAAGTCTTTTCACTTTCCTTTCTTTCCAAACTTCACAGGACAATGATCCTCAAAGGACACTTAGATTTAAATTTGTATGGTAAAATCATACTAGCTAGACAAGAAGTATTTTGATTACCATTAGAAAAACACATTACTTCAAGTAATCCAATGTATTTTTGAGAAAAAAATGAAAAGGATGGGATTTTCTTTATTTCAAAACCCCTTCAACCAAAACCAAGAGAAATTACAACCAACGTTGGCGGAATTGATCCGAACCGGCCGGTTCCGTCCGTTTCGAACCATACCGGTGAGCAGTTCCGGCTTCAAAAACGAGACGCGTTCCCGAAGCCGGAGAAGGAGAAGGAAGAGAGAGCAAGCGGGGGAGGGAGGGAGAAGGAGAGGACGCCGCTGGAGGGCCAGCGAAGGCCGCGAGGGCCCTTCTTCCCCGACGCCAGCGCCCTCGCAGCCTCCGCCGGGCTCCTCCAGCCCTCCACCAGCGTCCCTCCCTCCCTCCTCCGCTCTCTCTCTCTCTCTTCCTCTCTCGTGCTCCCTCTCCCCCATTTGTTCTTCTGTGTCGGTACGGGCCCAGCACAGGCCCGTACTGAGTTGTCCCGCCGAAGAACGAGTACGGGGTCCAATATTGGTTCCTCCAACCTTGATTACAACATACACACGACACAATCACACGCAAATGCATGAACATATTATGTACTTATGCACATCCTACTTGTTATGAACTGGTACAACTGGGTTACCTGAGCTAGGTGAACAAGTGTCCTGTGCCACAACATCTGCTGCCCTACCAATAGGATTCTTTACTTCACTCTTAGTGGTTATTGATGAACTAGAACGAGGTGATACAGACTCTTGAAATCCTTGCACTGGGGATCCGTAACCATTCCTTAGATTACCGAAACCATGGCATTCAGATTCAACTTGGTCCTCAAAAACAGAGCATCTTGGTTCAAAGTATGGATTTTCTAAAATAATATTTGGCTGCCGACTCAATGCATATAGACGTGGATCGCATTGGATAAGCTTCTCAATATGCTTGCTTAACAAGCCTTGTGAACCCTGTAGACAATGCCTCCTGAAAGAAAGAACTTCAATATTATTACAATTTTAAAATCTTCATTTCGCATGAAGAAATTGCACTAAAAAGTCAAACACAGACACGAAAAAAAAAGAGGAGAGCAGGCAAGTAGAAACGAGACTTCCTTCACTATAGACCAAGCAAAGATTTCAAGCTGCATTTTATGGATGTCAAATATAATGCAAAAGGTAACAAAAACATATCCCCCTCCCACCACTCCCCCACAACCCTCTAGCGTCAAGCTTCACATAAAGGCATTTAACTTAGAAAATAGTGATAAGTTGATATTGTGAATGCTGTAACTAAATTGCATGCTTAGTTTGAATCAAGGTTCGCCGTACTAGGTCCGGTAGGCATACCAGTCGCCTACCAGACCAGTACGAATCCGGTTTGTTGCGGAACTAGCCAGTACGAACCGGCCAACTCTTCTCTGTCAGAGCCGGGGAAGAAGAAGAGAAGGAGAGAGAGCGCGGGGAAGAGAGCGAGGGAGGAGACTCATGGCCGCCATCGGAGAGCCGCGGGGGGCGGCGGAGGCAAAAGGCCTCGGCCTCCGCCGCCCCTCCGTGGCTCTCCGATGGCGGCCACGGGTCTCCTCCCTCCCTCTCTTCCTCGCGCTCTCCTTCTCTTTGTCTTCTTCGTCTCCAGCACAGAACCGGCCTGTACCGGTTTTCACTGCTCCGGCATACCGGTTACAGGCCAGACCAGTTCAAACCGGCCAGTACGGTCGGTTCGTCAGACTTTAGTTTGAATTGCCAAAGAGGGTCTAAATCTTGTAATCAGAATTGAAGGCAAAATTGGCCATAGCTGCAACCTCAAAGGATTCCGCTTGCCACTCTCCAACCATTGAATTTTAATATTACATAATTTTAACATTTTAAATGTATTAGTTATTAACATTTTAATAAAATTTTGATATACATAATTAATATAAAATCAAATCAAATAATATTTTTTTTTATGAAATTAATGGTATAGTTATTATTATTATGATCATGATATACCTATTTATTTACAAATGTGGTATCATATACCTATTTATTTACAAATTTAGTATCATAATGACTCTTATAATCTATATAATATAATAAGAATACTTACATAATAATTTCTATTATATAAATAATTATTAGTTATTATAACCATGAATATCGTAAATATATAGCAATATATGTAATTATTGCAATATCAAATTGTTTTATATTGGTTTAGTTATTATAGTGATTACTTATAATATTCTGATAATAATTAAAAATTATATTATGTTTTCTATTTAAAACTTGAAAATAATATGATTATCTTTATAATGTAGCACAAACATATATTACCATATTATTTTTATAATTTTATAATATTTATTTAACTTATATTATATTTATAACAATGGTTTAATAATAGAACTATTACTGTGATGTCCTTATTTAATAATAATTATTATTAGAGATAATGACTCTTACTGTAATCTTATAATTATTATATTAATAATTACATGATTATATTATAATATATAATTATATATCATCCATATTTATAATTATAATAACACATCTAATTATTATAGTACGAAATTATTTCATAGTAAATAATACCCTATTTACGAGGAGGCAAACTTACCACATTATTTGCAACGCTATCGTATCTATTCCAGCATCATACCTCCAAACAACTGTAGTTGAATTTACATTTTTTCAATTACAAACAATCAAACAAAATAACTTTCGTAATTGCAATTTCAATTACAGCATTTTGAATTGCGATCTATGTGTGAATTGCATGGAATTGAATTGAAGGCAAATAAACATCCCCTGAAAACATATGGGTATAAAAGGACAATTGGCATGCTCAACATCTATTTTTTAATATAAAAATCTATAGAAGAGAAATAAGCCAACCACAAATTTCCAAAATACCTCATCATTCTTTCAACAATTCAGACTTTATTAACATCTTCTGCAAGTTGCATTTAATATTTAGGAACTCAAATTAGATAATTTAACAGTCAAAACATATGATAGGCATCCCATGCACAGAGAGTTAAGCAGCAATATAGGCAGGTTGTAAAGAGAAGTTCTGGTCGGGTAACAATTGGCTCTGTTGATGTAAAAAATATAAAAGAGAGCATTCAGAAAGAACAAGAAAAAAGGATAATAAAGAAGATTAAAAAGAAAAGGAGTAACTGAATCAGCCTTTTCATTCAAATAAAATTCTGTCAAGCTTACCAAGCAGACTCACTCCCTTCTTTTACAATGTGGTTCTATAACCAAACTTGCTTATTTGATTACCTTTAGGAATCTTATGTTGAAACTATTAATAACCTTCCATTTATCATATCTCACCTAAACATATAGAAAAAGAAGATACACCCCCTGAGTGGTTCGCTGTTAATTTTTTTTCCTTAAACAGTAAAAGAAAATTAAACACAATAGCATCTAAATTCTATTCTGTTGCAGCACACAACTTGACTGCTTGAAACCTTTTCAGCCCCTCCAGTAGATGGGTTGCAAAGATTCTTATAAAATTAGGTACTGAATGTCCAATTGGCCTATGGGTTTCAGAATTCCAAATTAGGTGTAATCCTGAATACAATTAAAAGATCAGCCAGCCTTGATTAGGTAAGATTATACTTGGTTGTATTATCTTCTTCTTCTTCTTCTTTTTTATATCAATTCAGCTGATATAAAGTTTGCATCCAAACATTTTAACAGAAGTCACATTGCCAAAGTCCAGAACTCACGCTTTTTATTCTCTCTCTTCTTGATGATAAAAATCCAATTTTGACTTCAGAATGGTAGCAGACTGGCAAAACAACATATGGAAAATCGAGAAACATCAGGAATTAAACAAAATCATAAGCAAAAAACTTGACAACAAAAAGAACAACAGAAAGTTCTATCAAAACCATAAGAAGTGACTATTAAGCTATAGGACCAGATCCTGATTTATTCTACAAGGCCCTGTTTGGTACAAGCATTCCAGGCCTTGTGCCAACCAAACACCTTTAGCAAACCAGGCAAAGATCTGGAATATGCTATGCCTTCAAGATATATGCCCCAAAAGAAATATATCCTTATGCCTATTTTAGAGGGCATAACTATTTCACGTCTACCTGGAATAGCCTTAAACCCACCTGTATGCCAATTTCTTAAGCCTGTTTTAAACTGTGCCCCTAATTTTCTTCTCTCCCTTTATCTCCCAAGACCTCTTCTCCCTCTACCACCCAATTGCACCATGCAGCTCCACATGCAGCCACCCCATCATCAACCCTGTTCCACCCACAGTCACCCTCCTCTGCTCCACTCAGTATCCAGCACCGGTGATCTGCTTTAAGCACCATCCCTCAAGGTGGTGAGGCTGCACCCAAGCCATCCTCTTCAGCATGGTCTGTTGCTTGTTTCATCCTCAATTTGTGTGTGTGTGTTTTTTGGTGTTCTGAATCTTTGATTGCAATGAACTTATATATACATACACACACATATGTGTGCGTGCGTGTGTGTGTGTGTACCAAACTGGCTGCTATATTTATCATCATCAGATATACCCAGATGATCTTACTTCTAACTTGGATCATATTGAATTACTATGGTTGATGCTCATAAGTATGGAATAGTTAACAATGCTAATCTCACTACTTATGTACCATATTATTATGATTGATTTCAGGTCTAATAGTAATTTAAGTTAGCCTCACATCAAACAGAAATCATCTGGACTTGGCCATCTTTGCATAAAATTTAAACAGCCGGACAGAATCTCACAAAAACACCTGGCATAGAATGCCACCTAGCATAACTTTCTTTTCTCCCATTTTTCATTTTATTGTACAAAATGGGGCCCAAGAGTAAAATGAGACCATGGATTTGTCATTTCAAGATAACAAGATAAGTGCAGGAAAGAAAAAACATGCACAAGATATCATGCTAAGGTGTTAAATAGCTCCAGTTCTGAGAATCATTTGTCTATTCAGCAGTAGCCTAGAGGTAATGGAACTAAATACTTACAATTTTGACTCTTTAAGATGCAGGAACTAGCAGGGAAAGAAAATATAACATACCAAATAGAATATTTATGCACAACTTGACAACAATAAAATACGCAATAAAATGTCTAGCTTAGCTTGAAAGCCTTCTAATGACATCATCAATAATAGGGATTTCTAAGCATTAAATAGCATAAGAAGAACTGGCTTTACCTGTGTATGCTTGCTTGCCCACCAGTGAAATCTGAAGTTTCCTGCCATAGAGTATGCTTCCTAGGCTGTGGATTAGTCTCTCTGAAGAAAAGAGGCTGCCTAGCCAACTAAACAGAAAAGGAGAAATATGTTAGCAGAAAAGAAAGCACTGAACCAATTTTATGCCATGTAAAGGTTCACAAGTAAACTTACCATTATGTCCAAGGTCCCTGGCCCATTTTCAGGGCAAGTTGCCTTCAAAGCTGTAATATCTGACCACTGGGTCTCAATCTTGCTCTTCAGACCACCATCGAGAATTTCCCACACAAGCTTGTGTTTTGCAAAATAACACTTTGCTACTAAATCGCCTTCATATGTTGATGCATACTGTTTATCAATAGAAATCACTTAATTATGTCCTGGACCCGACTACAATAACAGACAAAAACTTCACAAAACAGAGCTAAAATTCATCTTCTCCCACATGATGACCGTGAATGGTTTTCATCCCATATCATGTGAGGTGAAAATAATGATTGATTTAGATTTCAGAACCAATTGCGTATCACTCAAAATAATCAATCCTCAAAACTTATGCCAGCATTAGGACACAACAGTTTTTGAACAGTTCTCTGCATTAATATAAAATTAAATGCTAAAGACAATAGCTACAAGTCCCTGTGCATATGCCTATATTCTAGATAATTTATTAGGATGTTGAGACAATTCCACTATATGTCATATCCCAAAGCAAGGAGATGAGTACAGGATGCAGACACAACACTACATGAATATGGTGATGCAGCAAACACCGAAACTGTGGGATAGGAGACGGCAAGGATACAAATGTGTATATAGCTGGACCACACACTTTACATTAACTCCTTGTAAAAAGAGTTAAACGAATGTAACATCGATGATAAGCTATCCAAATTGAAGATCCAAACCATGATCTACAACACCATCCCGAACTATTAGGTTCGGGGCGTCCCGAGCCGTATTAGCGGTGGACCGGGATGGTTCCGGCAACAAAAACAAGACCGGAGATGGAGGGAAAGAAGTAGAAAGAAAAAGAGGAAAGGAGAGAGAGACAGAGAGCAGGGAGGGAGGGAGAGGAAGAAAGAGAGAGAAAAGTGAAGGTCGGCCGGCGAAGGCCGGAGAGCTGCCACGCGGAGGAGGCGGAGGCCGAAGAGCCGCCACACGGAGGAGGCAGAGGCCGAAAAGCCGTGGAAGAGGGGCTTTGTCTCCGGTCCCCTATTTCGTTCAAAACAGGGGCCTGGAGGGGGCCTCATTTATTTTTATAATTTTTAAGTGAAAGACGGCAAACCCATTCCGTCCACTAGCTCTCTGTCGGCCTCCCCCTTTTCTCTCTCTTTTCCTCTCTCTCATTCTCCCTCTCCCCCACCTCTTCTACTCTGTCGATACAGACCCAACATGGCACGACACAGGCTCGTACCAACCCATGTCGCCAGGCAACTGGTCCGAGACCTAGTACCGGCATAGCAGACACTGATCCAAACCATTGAATATGATTTATACTACAAAAAAAAGTCCACAAACTAAATTCATATATTTTGATAGTTTCTAACCTATGCATCAAGTTGATACAAAAATGAACCATATCAATTACACTAATGTGGTAAAGTACATGATAAGGTATATAAATTAAAAATTCACTTTATGGATCATGATCTAGACATCTTAAAATACGAGCAGATTTAAACTTCACCATATTTTGCCAATTAGATCATAGTAAAACATAGTATCATCCTATTAAAACCATCAATTTTGGCATCTATTTTATGATTATTAGAGACCACCGAACACATGGATTTTGTTTTTTAAATATCTTTTATAGTATAGATCATGTTCATCGGTTTGAAACTTGAATTTGGATGGTTTATCATTGATTTGAATCGTCAACTCCTTTCCAAGAAGTTAACATAAAGTGTATAGTCCAACTCATATGTATATATACATATATATGTATATATGTATGTAGTATGTACTATCTACAAAGCATTAGGGGCTATTAACAACATACTTCATATTTTATACAATAGAGTTAACATCCATAAAATCCATCATTTAGATATCATTCCAATCCACATACTACAAACCACACTTTATACAATAATATCAACATCACAAACTCCAAAATTAACAATTCATTATTAAGAGGTTAAGATTTACTAAAAAGAAAAGAATGAAAGAAAATAAAGCCTTAACCTCCATTGCTAGAGGTAACAGGAAACTATCTTGGGTGTACATGAGAAGCATCCAAAGCCTTGTTATAATTTTTAAAATATAGAATACTTAAAATAAATATGGATATGGTACGACAAGTATCCAACAAGTATCAAAATCCATACGGATACTGCACACAAATTTAAGTATCCATGCTTCCCCAGACCACACCATGAATAGTTTGAATGGGATAAATTTGCATGAAAGATCAAATCATTATACATGTGGTTTCAAAAAGAAATAAAATGATGAATATACCATTAAAAATAGTGGCAAATCCAAGGACAGTAAGGGACATGGACCATCCCTAACAAATTTTAATTCCTTTTAATATAATATGCCTAATGCCCCACCCCACCACCCCAAACCCAGAAAATCCCAATTAACATGCTGTGGATCCAAGGTAGCAGTAAGCGCCATGGCCCCTTCCCTAAAACTCTGAATTCCCTTTAATATAATATGTCGCTGTGAAACTCCCCCCACCCCACCCCACCCCCTCCTAAAAATAATAAGCATGCGGTCCCCCATATTTCAAGCATGGCCCCTTTAGGCCTCAACTCTTCCTTCTTTTGGTTAGTGAGTTTCCCTAGAATTCTAGTAGCTATGGGCAGTGAACTCCACTATCACAACTTATGTACTATCAAAAGTTAAGATATTTAAAATTTAAACAGATTTTCATTCACCCATCTATATGGATTTCCACACATCCTTCAAATATCATCAATCATCTACGTTATCCTCCATATAATTAAAATAATATTTGCTCTAAAATATAGGTCCTATAATAAATAGGAAACTTCTGCTGCATACTTGTTTTGGTCTATTTAAAGTGGAAGAGTAGACTTGAAGGATTAATAGGATGGCAGAATCCAATCCTAAAACTCTTTTGCAGATAGGGAAAGAAGAAGAGAGAACTGCTCTAATCCTTCATGTATTCAAAAAAGGGAATCGGAAAAGGATCATACCATATGTAAAGAAGAGAACTATTTTGTCATCATCTACATGTCTATATGACCAATTCCATTGTACTGATCTCATGTTCACAACTAAACAGGAGAGGTTTTCAAATTGATCTTACAATGTAGCAATGTGTTGCTCTGAGAGCGAGAAGAAGACCATCTTTTGATTCCATCAAGCACACTATCTTAAAAATTAAAATTTGAGATCAACAATAAACAAGGTATGTGCAATGGGTTGATTTAATTGTAAACTTTTATATATTTCTGATCAAATATATATGTGTGTGTGTGTGTGTGTGTGTATATATATATATATATATATATGTATATGTATATACCTAGATATATGTATGTATGTATGTATGTATGTATATACCTAGATATATGTATATATGTATGTATGTATGTATGTATGTATGTATGTATGTATGTATGTATGTATATACCTAGATATATGTATATATGTATGTATGTATGTATGTATGTATGTAT